>NW_028114109.1:5000-625454 GCF_964289735.1 Phaethon aethereus | reverse complement strand
TGCCCAGCGCAGCCCAGGGCACTGCCGCCCGCCGCCTTTGGCCAAGGGCACGGTGCTGGCTGCTGCTCAGCTTGGTGTCCAGCAGGACCCACGGGCCTTTTCTGCCACGCCGCTTTCCAGCAGCTTTGCTGAGCTGCTCTTGCTCACGAGTACGTGCGCATGTGTGCCGGGATGCTTCGTGCGCGTACCGGTGCCGCCCGCAGTCCGTCCCACCCTCTTCCCGCAGGTCCCCCCGTGCCACTGTAGTGCGCTTGAGACGGGCACGTTGCCTCCAGCCAAAGCAGCGGTCCCAGCGAAAGGCGCTCTCTTGTGCTGGGACTGGGAGGAAGAGGATGCACCTGGCCACGGAGCCCAGGGGCAGAGCTTCCTTAACTCCAACTTGTTAAAGGCAACCTTCTTCTTCTTCTCCTTCTTCTTTACAGCATGTCCCGCTGGAAGGTGGCCTTGGCACTCTCCCGGAACACTGGAGAGGAGTTTGGCTTTGCCAAGTGCAATGGAAGCAGCAGCTGCCTAGCTGCCTTCTCGAGTGAGCGGCTGTCTGCAGAAGCCCAGCCTCTCCCGGGCGGCGAGGGGGGAAGTGGCATGAAGCAGAGCAGAGCAGCCTGGTGCAGCCCAGGGGCTTGCAGGCACGCCCTGCCCACTTCCCGCCCTTCCTGCCATGCCTTGGACGGTTGGCAGAGAGAAGAAAGCCACCCTTGCACCTGCTGGAGCCAGGCCTGTTGTCTCTTTGGCTCCAAGTCTATAAAGCAGACTAAGGAGAAGCTAATAACCAAAACACAAGCTCTTGTTTAATGTTTGGCGGAAGGGAAGGAAGAGAGGGGCGGAAGGAAGAGAGGGGCGGAAGGAAGGAAGGAAGGAAGGAAGGAAGGAAGGAAGGAAGGAAGGAAGGAAGGAAGGAATGGAGTGCAATACTTTCCTTAGAACTCCTCTTTCTCTTAGCATACTTCAAAAGGCTTTTTTTGTTGTCTGTCAGAACACTGGCCAGTTTCAACTCTAGCTGAGCTTTGGCCTTCCATCATTTCTCCCTACATATGTGAAGCACAGCTCCGTAGTCTTCCTGCGAAGGCTGGCCTTGCTTCTAGGGATCGTTCATACAATTTCTTTTTCCGCCTGAGTTCCAAAAGGAGTTCCCTCTTCAGGCAAGTGAGTGTTCTACCCCACTTGCTTGACTTTCAACACAAAGGCATGGCCTGCTCCTGGGCTTTTAAAAGGTGGCTCTTTAGAACAGACCAGCTCTCACGGGCCCCGCTGTCCTCCCAAGCAGATGCCCACCTTACACACGGTGCAGCTCCTCCCCCTCGCCTGCCCTGCCTGTCCCTCCCGAAGAGCCTGTTCAGCCCGCCTGAACGGTGATGCTTTCTTACCATTCGGCACCCGTGACAGTAAAGCTTGTGTACATAAGTTCCGGATTCGCAAGAGAACAGGGTCACCTGAAGCGTGATATCAAATTGGTTTTGGCATCTAAGGAAGCGACTGCTTCAGAAATTATGTTTTTCTTCAGCCTGTTGACACGTGAAAGTTGACAGCACCCCAGTTTTTGGGAATCCTCTTTCCAAGAACTTAAATTTCTCCCTACAAAAGCACTTGAGTCACAGCTGAGCATGGACAGCCATAGCCCACTCCATGAGGCTCTGCATGTCTGTCTCTCATGACATGCCATAGAGCAGTAGAAGCTTGTCTTCGAGAGCTAGCCAGAGATGCTGAGACCACCCACTCAAACACGAGACACCCAGGGTGGCACTCAGCTCCTCTGACTTTAGATAGGCCTATTGCAGATGTTGCGGTTACAAAATTGCGAAGATACCATTAGAGTTAGCAGAGTAAAAAGCTATTCATGCTGTCCTAAAGTAGACGTCTTTAGTTAGGGCCCCTTTAGACTTAACTGGCTGTATTGACTATGGCCTCAGGTCGATTTCCTACACACGGGCAACTTAATGCCATCTCAGAGGCCGTAATGAAGCTAGCACCTAGAGCCTAGCAGACACGACACAGGACCTACAGACAGCCTTGCCCTTCGGAGGGGACAGCTGGAGGCCAGAGGACATACCTATAGAATCTCAGATCATACCCACATGATGCGCAGGGGGAGGCAACTGCATCAGGCCCTTCATATCCGCTCGCTACAACGGCTGTGCGGATCCCTAGCCTGAACATAGGCACAGAAGTTAGAGCGAGCCGAATCCCACCCGAGTTCTAGTTCCCTCTTCTACCAAGGAGGTTTGGATTCTGTATCCCCATAGCTGAGAATTAGTGGGCACATTCTCCACACATTCTTTGTAGCCTGTGCAGTTAGACAGCAAATATTGGGGCTCAAGGATGCGTTTTTTCCCCTTGTTCTAAGCATCCCCATTCGGCAAGCTCCTCCAGGCTGGCCCCAGCCTCGTGGTTGCGAGGCCTCATGCTGCAGTGGTGCAGGCTGTTGCATGTCCTTCTGTCCACCTCAGGGAGGTTTCTCCAGCTTGTGGTCACCACTCTGAAGGGTTACCCTCCTCATCATCAGTATCAGCTCCCTTCCTGCCAACTCTGAGCTGGAGTGACCCCCAGCTTGGCAGAGGGGCATGTTTTATAAGGCATGAGTCTTGTCCACAAATCTATAGCAAAGTGACAGCGTTCAGGATTTAGCCCAACGCTTCTGCTCACAGTGCTCTTACTCATGACAAGGCTGCATTTGGTTGATTGTGTGATTGCCTACTCAAGGAAGGGCTGGGAAGAGAGGAGCAACATTTATCGTGATTGTAAAAGGACTTCTACTGCCACCAGCTCCAACAGGAATGTACCCATCTTCCAATGTTACATTTCATTCATACAGAAAAAGGACGCTAGCCTAGTTTTCTTCCCAGTGACTTAAGCTCTCAGTTTTCTCAGATAAAAACAAGCTCTAAACAAAAGCAGCGGCATGCACATGATATTCCCCCAGCCATGCAGATGACATGTTGAACATGAACAATGGATGCACATATATCAACCTCCCTGGAAGTGTGGGCCGCAGGACCGTTGTAGCAGCACATGTAGAAGAAGTAGCAGCAGTTCTCCTGGGGAATGCGCAGGTGAAAAATGCTGTTCCCTGTCTTCAGCAGTTTTTAAATACAGCTCCAAAGTGCTGTTTCATACCTCAGTCCAGGAAAAACTGGATTGTCCCGCTTCTGGATTTACACTACATTCAGCAAATGAATGCTTTATTCTGACAGAAACAGTAGTAAACTCATCTTTCAGTATAACTACAATTAAACATACCGGCTTGCAGAAAATGAGCTGAGTGACCAAATAGAATATATGGATGCTTTGCTGAATCAGGTGTTGGGATTTTAGTCTTAAATGTTCTGCTAATGTTTCAGATTAAAACAATATACCCACCATCTCTTCCACTCCAGTACAGAAGACAGAAACTGGTAAAGGTATCTCAATATGCTTCCAGCATTTGACAAAATGGCTATGAACAGACATTAACACAACAGGCTAGACTGACAATTTTTTTAAAAGGAATACTTTCAGGAATCACTGACCTTCTGGAATTAACAGTCATCTTCTATATGGCTTCAATGTATTTAATGTTCATCTAAGCTTAGTTTATTATGTCCCCTTCCATTATATTCTGAAGAGCAGCTGCCATATTTTTATTTTTACTTTTTTCAGTGAGTTGCCTAATCTTCAGAATTGTCATTGTTTCAGTATTGTTGATTTTTCTGTCTGCTGTTTTGCGTACAATTCATCTTACTGTAGCTACATCCATGATCTATGAGGCAAATGATTTCACCTGTCAGCTTGCAGCGCCTCACAGATCCACTGAAAATGAACACATGGGAAGCTGAGCTCAAGGAGCACTCAGTGATTTGCTTGTTTCTGGGCTGGATCTAAGCTATGCACCATTTTTCTCCATTTATATTGAACACTGTTGGTTCATCATCTGGTGCAATAAAACAAAATGCCTGGATGAAGGGTTAGTTTGCTGTTGTGTGGCATGCAGTGCTGAGAAGAGAAAGAGCATGAGAAAGCAACAGAAAAAGAGATTTCTTTCCTACATATAAAGGTTTCAGGAGTGATGCTGTGCTAAACATAGCTGAAACACAGTGACAGTCTTAATATGATCACCCTATTGTTAGGGGCTACATCTGAGAGGTGTCTGTGTTTAGTTAGAGAACATATGAGCTGCTACTTCAGATGTTACCAGTGACATGACTGTGTGCTTACATATATTGAACTAGGTGAAAATGTTCCTTTCCATCCCATAAAATATTTTCAAATTATTTCCTGGGCAAGCCTGGAAGTCTTCTCTGAGGACAGAGACTTCTCTCTCAAACTAGCTAAAAGCATGGTTTATGGGGCATTAATTTGGGATGTGAAAGATGTGTATTAAAATCTCTTCCTTGCCAAGCCACCAAGCTTTTCTGTGGTCGGTAGATATTCACAGCAAAATTCCCTTAATCTTCACTCAGAGCTATTCTATTTCATAAAGCTAATTGAGTGTTCATTGAATCAAGGGTACAAACTTTGTTCTCCCAAATCCCCGCAGAGCGTCTTACATCTACCCCCAGCTTCTGGACTGCAGAGCTTCCTTGTCTCTCTTGCATGATGAATGTTTTACTCATGGAACAAAAGCCAACACAGTATTCTTTTGGGCTGCTTACTACATACCAGGCATCCTGGTTCAAGTACTTATTGTGAAAAAAACTTTTCTCACTGGCTGTCCTGACCACAAGCCACTGATTTTTTGTTTACTTTTTTTTCCCCATTCCTGTTTTGAAAAGTAAGTTTGTTGAGAAGCTAAGAAAAATGAATAGAAGTTTTTTTTACAGCAAGAGTGGTTTTTATGACCAGGTAAAGCAATAAAACTGCATTACAGAAATGTTGATTAGCCACAGTTATAATTTAAATGCATTCAGGGAAACTCGTGTGGTTCTACATAATGTAAGCAATGTATTGTGCAGTATATGTCATTCCAGTGTGGCATAGATTAGACTGAGACATTAAGCCATAATTCCGATACCATCTAGTGCCTGCTGATTAAAAAGATGATCAACCACTGAGAAGAAAGTCCCCATCAGATAGCATCAACTATATAGATATGTCTGTGCTTATGGCACTTCACTGCTTTCTTCAGGGAGCCAAATCTTCTCCTCAAAATACAAAGAGATACCAATGCTTTGAGCAATACAAAAATACAAATATGTTTCCCATAACTGTACTCTGAGTGATGTTTATTACATGTGCCTACTGCCAAGCAAAATCCAGAAGTCATCATTTCTTCTTCAATATTGCTTTAGTATTTAAGTATAAATGGTATAATAATCAAGTGAAATTATTTTCTTAGTACATGATGCTGAGGTGTAATAATGGATTTAGTAATAATGAAATAAGAATATTCTTCACAAATCTTTTTTCCTCTAATTTGCCTTTTTGTGTGATTATGCTGTCTATCATTCAACCACAATAAGTTCTTACCAGTCTTAACCAACTACCAACAAAAAAAAATCTCCAAGATAAGTCTTTCCTTGTCCCCTTGTTGCACTCTCCTAAATAGGTTATTGAAGAGAGAATCAGTTCCTTGTTCTTGGAAATAAAAATTGTGAAAACTCTGGGGTTATCCACTTTTTCTTCTAGCAGCGAGTTAGCCAGTTACCTGGGCAGATCTATACAGGAGCAAAAATTAACATGAACCAAGGAAGCGTTCTGTCTCTTAGTAAGGATGTCACACAGTATAGTAGCGTGAATTATTGGGAGTTTAGAGGTAAGGAACCACAGATCTCTAGGACCCTAGGGTTCACTATTTTGGCTACTTATGGAACAATCACATTTGAGCAAGATGTTTTCTTGAAGCCAAAACATTTTTCAGAAACATTCCAGAGGCATTTATTTTGACAAAACTTTCCGTGTAAAGGTTTTGATCGAGAATGAACACTCATGAGAGAAAGGCTTGCATCAAAATGTTGACCTTTTCAACATGAAGCAGATATTTTGGCACACTTCCATTTTGCAGTAGTATTTAAATGGCTTTGTTTTCATGCCAAAGCAGAATAAAACAAATTTGGAACTTGAAAACTGTCAGGAAACCAAATTGTTATTCTCTAGCAAGCTCTGCTGATTGCCTTTAACTAGAATAACTTACTTAACTCAGTGCTGGCTTCACCAGGCAATAATTTACCATCATCCACATTGCATTGCCATCAATCCCGTATTATACCACCTTTTCATGACATGGTCTTAGCTTGCTGGTATGTTTTGTGTTTCTTTCCATGCAAAGATATTGTTTTGCTCTTAATTATACCAGTGAAACTGAAAGCAACATTTCCCTGGTTTTGAAATCTGCCCTTCCGAGGTCATTAACATCATGTCTTAGTTACTTTCTGAAGTTGCAAACAACAAACTTATTTGCCTGACTGCACATAATGACAATTACCACAATAGGAATTGCCAGAGAAATAAAATAATTGGTCCTAGCTTGACTAAAATAATATTCAATTATATTTAAGTGTCATAACACACAATTGGAATATTAATATAAAACTTCCGTATACAATTTGTCATTTCAATATCAGGCATTGCTTAGAGTATGTCAAGTCACTGATCTATTTCACTCCATCATTAATCTTTATTTCATATTTTTAAAAAGCAACGTTTGTTGTTTAGATTGATGTAACACAGATAACATAAGCAGGCATATATTTTAGAACATTGAGTGACAACTCAAGTATGCAAGTGGACAGATACATAACCTGAATAATCGTTGTTCAAATCCAAAAAGATTTGTTGGAAAAAGGTTTTTGGTTATTCTTCTGTAGTTCTACAATAGTAGCTGAAATCCATTTACTGAAGTGGATAGTACTAAGCCTTTAAAAAATACATCAGGGTAGACTCAGCTGAATGTAGCACTTGATCATTGGTGATTTCTAGGCAGGGATTGTCAGAATGTATGGGAGCTCTCCACTGAAAAGCTCAGTTTGGAAATCTTACCTGGAGCATGCAGGTGCACAATTAGTGTTAATAAAATGAAAAAAAAAACCCCCAATGTTTCAAATGGTTTCCACAGGATATGTAAAAGTGCATTTGAATAAAAAGGAAATCTCATACAGTCATGTCTCCACATATGTGCTTCTCATACAGATTTTTTTCCTTCTTTTTGTCATAATTTCATATATTATATTATCAAGTTTCTACGTAGTTCACATTACAAAAAGTGTGAAACATGAACCTTGATTTGGACTTTCAATATGAGGATGCGTGGTTCAATGAAGTGAAACCTTAAATAGTGTTTTTAAAGCATTTTATTATTATCCTTAATGAATTAATTTATTGTGTTTTCATCTTGTGAGGGTATTGAGAGTCTTCAATCCCTACTGTGGACCCAGTTGCGTAGATGCTGCTGAAAAAAAGAAGAATGGCTATGAAATATGGAATGATAGTTCTAGAAAATGAAGGCTGGAAAGCAGGCACAGGCAATGCAATAAATACTTCCTTTTGCTGATCTCTCCACATGCTTGGTATTTAATCCAACTAAAAGGAATCACTCATATAAACTTTGCATAGACTTTGGTCTACCTGAAATGCTTCCATATCTTTCTGTATATAAAATTTGGGTCACCAAACCATTGTTGTCAAGATGCATCGAAGAGATCATGGGTGCAGAGACACTTCAACAACACGTACGTGAGGAGGATATCCTCAGGTGCGAAGATCTGGGCGGTGCAAAGACCAAGAGCAGGTGCCATGAGTCTGCTAAAACCCAGCAGCAGCAGCCACCTTTGCAGGCCCTCAGCTCTGCGAGTGAAGTGCTGTGGAACCAGTACGCTTACACTGTTCCTACAGTCCATCTGGTAAATTTGGTTCTCTCTGGTGTAATGCAGACCAGTTTAAAGCTTTTTGTTTTCATAGTTGAAGTTTTCTTTGCCTGCCTCAAGCGCCTGTTTGGAGGGAACTCTGCCATCAGGCAGGACCTGCCTAAACTTTCTTTGGCTGTATGAGTTAAATATTTCTCAGCCTTTCTCGCTTGCAAGACTTTTCCCGCTGTAAACATGCCTAGACTTTAAGGCATCCAAAGCATGGAAAAATCAGTAGTAGTCTTCTATCAGTCACTTCTAAAATAAATACTACAAGACATTGAAGCAATATTTCACACAGGAAAGAAATCGAAGACAGTCTGACACTTTTCACTTAGCACTTTTCAAAAACATACAAGAAAAGAAACTGAAAAAGGCACTAACCTTTGGAAACGAAGAATCCACCTGGAAAAATCTGGTGACCCAAACTGTTGCACTGAATGCATTTTGAAGATAAAAAGTGTTTTACATAGTCGTTGTAAAGTTGTTCCCTACTACATTGTTTCTGAGACAACAGCTGGACACGTCAGAAAACACTGAATGCTTTTTGGAATTGTGGATGTCAAGCAAAGCAATCTGAATCACAGTTTTATTGTGCTTTTTAAGTTCTGCATTAGAAACCTGCATAAGATCAGGTATTTTTAACAGCAGTTTTTACATGCTAATATGCCTGAGATTGAAGTCTCTGTGCGTCTCTGTTGCATTTTATTTATTTTTAGGCAAGCTACTTAAGGAAAAATTACAGTTGTCAGTCTTAGCCATTTAATCTGTTGCAGCACCTAGACGCTCATAAAAGGGACCATACTATGGCAAACAAGCTTTTCTGATCTTTAAAGTTTTATCACTTTTAGACAGCTTGGCTAATGAATGTTTATGCTTGATGTCAAACTGAGGTCTTTAAACAATTAATAGAAAAGATTCAATATAGTATTTTTTTAATTTTTCTTTTAAATAAGTAAGAAAATAGATTTTAGCAGGTTTTGCAGGTAGTTTGTTTATAACTGTGTTTTCAGAATAAAATCCTTTTCAACTGTCTCTAAAGGGTTTGGCAGAAAATAGGCTGGCTAAGAAGCAAAAGCTGATACACAATTTATAATGTTTGTGGAAAAGGTTTTTACAAATTCCTGTCTTGCAATATTTTTATGTGTTTATTTTTTTAAGAGAGGCAGCAACACAAACGATACAGTTAATATTATACAGAGCCAGTGCTCTCTTTCAGATCCTAAAATTTCTATGGCATTTGAGTGAACTTTGAGCCTTCATAGTAATTTTGTAAAAGGTAAGCACCAGAATTCAATATTTAAATCAACTGACTCACGAACAGCAAATAATCAACACTGTTGTTTATTGGTAAAAAGAAGACGACAACTAATGTCTCTCCAATACATCTTTTTGAAGTGATCCTTGTTCTTGAAAGACTCAGAAAATTTAAAAATAAGTTTGATGAATAGCAAAGGGCCATGGGTATGCAGGAAGATGTGTTGCAGAATACATTCCTCCCTTTGTCTTCTGCTCACTTTCCAGTCTCTCCCAAATGCCTAAATCTACTGGAGAGGGGAATTGAAAAGGGTAGGATTAGGCTGAATGTTTGGCACGACTCTGTAAGGATAGCTGCAGTGTAGGACATCTGTTTTGTAAGAACATCTGATTAAAAGGCCAAGACAAGAAACAGGAAAAGCAAAAAACTGAAGACAGAGATACAGAAGCCCTAAGGGACCAGTGGATAATGAAGTCCATAGAAAAGACCAGACCTGCTGGATGGGCTGTTAAAGGCACCAGGCAAGTGTGACCTTGGGCAGAATCATGCCCAACTTTGTAATAGCTCAGAAGGGAAATGAGAGTGTCCTGGATCTGATGTTAAAGAGCAAACTTACTATAGGATATTTAAGGGGCATCATTGCGAGTGTTTAAACTTCTTATGGGATGCTTGAGGGGATTCTGGGAATGTGCAAAACTTATTGGCTGCTTAGGAGAAGGATAAAATGTCAGAAAAGGGAGGAAAACATTGAGAAAAGGGGCAATTACAGAGGGCACTCTCATGCAAATAAGCTGCAGGTCAGTACACTTGTCTGAGTCCTGTCCATGATCATGGCACAGTCCATCCTCACTTCTTGGTAAGTTCCTGCTTCTATCCATAGAGAGAACTGCATGAGTGTTCATTTTATTTTTTGTGTGTGTAACATGCCAGCAAACTCAAGTCAGACCATCTGGCAAGTAGTCTGGCTGGCAGGTCCTGGAGCTGGATATTGGAAGGACCAAGTCGGGGTCAGCCTGGAGAAGGTCAGGACATTTGTGTCATTTATATGAGTACTGTTTGTGTGTATCATCTGGTGCATCTAAAGGCACTGACCTTCTGCTTATGTTTATCTGCTGCTGGACAATCATGTCTACTCGCACGTGTGAGTTGGGGAAATATGCTCAGCCTTATTACTGACTGAATCTTGAACAGGGAACCACAGCAGCTTCAGACCTTCTTGGGTCCTGAGGTTCACTGGGTTCAGTTTCTTTTAGCAGGCACCATTTATGTTGCCTTGGAATGGTTCAAATATTGTTTATCTTGAGTTTGTATTTTTTTTTGAGAAGTATTACACCTCCATATGCTTAGACTGAGGATTATGTTTTTTCAACAGTGATGCATTTTTACAAATACTGCAGTGTTACACATCTTACGATGCAAAAGGGTTTTTTTGGCTTGTTCTTTTTCTTTCTTCTGTGCTCCTTTTTCCAGATTTGTAAATATGGTCCATGTTTCCCTCATTACAACTTGTTGTAATTTTCCTGTTATTTTGGGACTGTGGTGTTTCTTTTAAGTATAATCTAATTCTTTCCCTTTCCTATTAAATTATTACTGATCTAATAACTAAATAGAGCCTTAAGTGTAGGTGTTGGGAGAGCTGCTTTAATTTTTCTTGCATAAATGTGGTTTTGTACAAATGGAATAGCAGAATTCCTTTTCAGAACATAATGGATTAGGTATTTTTCAAAATGCATGTCATGTCAAAGATTTCGATTTCATATAAGCTTATATATTTATACAGTCAATATTTTGCACATGTGAATAACACCAGAAAATTATGTTTGTGGTGACCTGTTTTCCTGTTCCCATTTTCCACAGGAGGTTGGCCCCATTCTTCTCATTTTACCACTGATTATGAGAGTATAGAGGGATTATTTTCCGCTGGCAGTCACTCAGTGATGGAAAGGAAGTGACGGTGTGTGCAGTGTAGGAGATATCTGCCCAGGAGTCATCTCATCAGAAATTGTGTTTCTTATTTTTCTTTTATGTTCTGTGACTTACCTATTTTCATACTACTTAGCATTTCATAGAGACTAGTGATTTTCCCTTTAAGTCTGCCTTTTTTGGGGGGTCTTTGCAATTTGTTTTCACACTTGGACATGGATTGCTGTGCGTCTCTCAAAATTGATGATATATATGGAAATCTTGTCTCTGAAGGTTGTATTGTCGGGTGAGCTGTTCACATGATCCCAAGTCATAAATCTGTGAGAGTTTATCTATGTATGCGAGTCTACTTGTTTCCATTTAACTCCGGCCTTGGAGAGAAAGAGACCCAAGGCGAAAAACTGTTGGAATGCAGAAATATTGAGCAGCTCAGCTAGAATATTCCTTTCTTAAAGTGTTTTTGACTGAATGTGGGTTATTTTAACCAGGAGCTAGTTTGAATTTATGGCTGGATATGCAGAAATAGAAAGCTGACAATTCACGATGACATAGTACACTAGGATTTAGTTCCTCAGAGCCTGGTTATGTGTGTCTACAGAGATGGCTACAAATTGACCCAGCTTTCTCTACCCACATTCTGAGCTGACTAAACAGAGGCAGTTTCATGACTTCTGTGTCCATGCAAATATTCTGATGAGTGACGTATGCTGAAATACAATGCATATTGGCACGGTCATTACTCTTACCCAGCTCTGGGTAAAGGCAGATGAGTCCAGATCTAACTGCACAGGCACAGGTAGATGCCATCCTTTGGCACCCTTGACAGTAAAGCTTGTGTACATAAGTTCTGGCTTCGCAAGAGAGCAGGGTCACCTGAAGCGTGATATCAAATAGGTTTTGGCATCTAAGGAAGCGACTGCTTCAGAAATTATGTTTTTCTTCAGCCTGTTGACACGTGAAAGTTGACAGCACCCCAGTTTTTGGGAATCCTCTTTCCAAGAACTTAAATTTCTCCCTGCCATAGAGCAGTAGAAGCTTATCTTCAAGAGCTAGCCAGAGATGCTGAGACCACCCACTCAAACACGAGACACCCAGGGTGGCACTCAGCTCCTCTGACTTTAGATAGGCCTATTGCAGATGTTGCGGTTACAAAATTGCGAAGATACCATTAGAGTTAGCAGAGTAAAAAGCTATTCATGCTGTCCTAAAGTAGACGTCTTTAGTTAGGGCCCCTTTAGACTTAACTGGCTGTATTGACTAGGGCCTCAGGTCGATTTCCTACACACGGGCAACCTAATGCCATCTCAGAGGCCGTAATGAAGCGAGCTGAATCCCACCCGAGTTCTAGTTCCCTCTTCTACCAAGGAGGTTTGGATTCTGTATCCCCATAGCTGAGAATTAGTGGGCACTTTCTCCACACATTCTTTGTAGCCTGTGCAGTTAGAGAGCAAATATTGGGGCTAAAGGATGCGTTTTTTCCCCTTGTTCTAAGCATCTCCATTCAGCAAGCTTCAAGAAACATAATGCAAAGTACTTCTGTGATGGGTTGTCTTTGGCTGGATCCCAGGTGCCCACCAAAGCTGCTCTTTCACTCCCCTCCTCGGCTGGAGAGAGGAGAGAAAGTACAACAAGAAGCTTGTGGGTCGAGACAAGGACAAGGAGCGATCATTCAGCAATTGCCGTCAGAGTCAAAAGAGACTGGACTTGGGGAAATTTGTTTCATTTATTGCCAATCGAATCAGAGTAAGGTAATGAGAACTAAACCCAAATCTTAAAACACCTTCCGCCCACCCCTCCTTTCTTCCCGGGCTTGAATTTGCTCCCCATTTTCTCTGCCTCCTCCCCCCGAGTGCCACAGGAGGTCGGGGAATGGGGGTTGCGGTCCGTTCATCACATGTTGTCTCTGCTGCTCCTTCCTCCTCAGGGGGAGGACTCCTCACACTCTTCCCCTGCTCCAGCCTGGGGTCCCTCCCACGGGGTGCCGTCCTTCAGGAACAGGCTGCTCCACGGTGGGTCCCCCACGCGGCCACGAGTCCTGCCAGCAAACCTGTGCCAGCGTGGGCTCCTCTCTCCACGGGGCCACAGGTCCTGCCAGGAGCCTGCTCCAGTTCTGGCTTCCAGTGGGCTCACAGCCTCCTTCGTGCAGCCCCCTGCTCCAGCGTGGGGCCCTCCCCAGCCTGCAGGTGGACATCTGCTCCCCCACGGAGCTCCATGGGCTGCAGGGGCACAGCCGGCCTCACCATGGTCTTCAGCAGGGGCTGCAGAGGGGTCTCTGCTCCGGCCCCTGGAGCCCCTCCTGCCCCTCCTTCTGCACTGACCCAGGTGTCTGCAGAGATGTTTCTCTCATGTATTCTCGCTCCTCTCTCCCGCTGCAGTTGCTGCCTGCCAGTTCTTACCCCCCTTCTGAAATACGTTATCCCAGACGTGCTACTACTGTTGCTGACTGGCTCGGCCTTGGCCAGCGGTGGGGCTGTCTTGGAGCCGGCTGGCATTGGCTCTACTGGACATAGGGGAAGCTTCTAGCAGCTTCCCACAGAAGCCACCCCTGCAGCCCCCCTGCAATGTTTTTAATTGCTAATAAACATTTGTACCTTAAAAAAAAAAAAAAAGATATTTCTAAATACCACAAGACATCTGAAGTGAAGAGGCGTTCTAAAGTTAGTTATCCTACAGGAAATACACAGCTCCACCTGTTACTCCTGCTTTCCCTTGAATACCAGAGTGACCTCTAATCTCAGCCTTGCTTAAGGAGGGTGTTACCTCTGTTGGTAGATCAACCCTTATTTCAGAAGAGGGGGGGAGAGAGAGACAGAGAGAGAGAGAGAGAGAAGGAAAGACAGACAGGCAGCAAGGAAGGCTTGTTTTCCCTTGAAGGAGTCAACTCAGGCAGCACCTGGAGCATCACCGGTGTCTGAGCCTGCGCCCAGAACGTTTGTGCTGTCTGTTACAAGCTCCTGAAGGCACTTGCGACAGCAAAGCAATGCCTTGTAACCCTCTGCCGCCTTCCTGTGCATCAGAAGGCCTGCCTATATCTTCCGCAGCTTTGCCCACAGAAGCCTGAATGGCTGTGCTCCGGGGTCTTGGAAGGCACAACACAAACTTCCTCCGGTCACTCTGACACCTTGAACACAGAAACCAACACAGTTTAATAGGAAGAATCTCACTTTCTCACAGAAACCACCTTTCACATTACATCTTTTCATCCCGTAAGAAAGCATGTGTCCCTACATTACGTACATAGTTACCCACCAAAACCGCCAACGTCATACAATGTATCCCGCGATACAACGTATCCCGCGATACGCTCGGAGGGGTTTGCGCAGCCCCCGCTCTCTGTGCACCTCACAGACCTCTGCGCTTTCTGCTTCTGCCCCTGGTGCTGGCGGCTCTGTGGCCGATGCACCAGCAAGCCCACCCGCATCCTCCTCCTCCTCAGAGAGTCCCTGGCCGTGCTCAATGAGCGATTGCTATGAACGTACTGTAAAAAGCCCTTTTTATAGCCCGACACAACACTGGCCAATTTCAACTCTAGCTGAGCTTTGCCCTTTTCTGTTCTCTCCTTACACGTATGAACTACAGCTCTGTGATCTTCCTGCCAAGCCGGACCTTGGTCCCAGGGATCATAACATTCCTTTTTCCACCTGAGTTGAAAAAGGAGGTCCCTGTTCAGCCAAGCTGGTCTTCTGCCCCTCTTGTTTGACTTCAGACTCCACCAGATTGCCTGCTCCCGTGCTTGCAGAAGGTGGTTCTGAAAAACTAAGCTGCTCTCTGAGCCCTAAGGCCTCCAAAGCAGCTTCGTAGGGGACACTGCAGACTAGCTCTCTGAGTAGCTTCAAGTTTGCTCTCCTGAAAGCAAGGTAGCAACTCCTCTGAGCTGTATCTCATTACACTCAAAAGTTTCAACTCCCCTGTTTGGTGATCACTGTGATCCCATCTCCTACGAGTCCTTCTCCATACACAAACAGGAGGGACTAAGAGATCTGTTGGGTAGATAAGCAGCCATGGGGAACCACGGTGAGCAGTGGAGTGAGCTGCTGCATGGGCTACGTGCTTTGCGAGTGCGAAGCCAGCCCCTGGCTCAGTGAGTGCCTGGGAAAGGGAGTCTGCAGCCGTGAAGGACAGAGCCGGCCAGCAGGACAGCTGGCAGCCTTCACTCGGGCATTGCCCACCTTGTGACTGGCTGTACCTGTGATGATGTTAATGCTCTTTGTACACAGGTCTGTTGCGTCGTGCTGTGTTGCGAAGCAGACTTGCAGAGGCGTGCCCTGTCTGCCCATCGGGACTCAAGGCACATTTCCTCCAAGCGCAGCAGCCAGGCTTTGGGCAGCCTCGCCTCATGCTGCTTTTGACATTGCCAACCAGGATCGAGTTTCTGTCCTCGGGTTTTCATGTAGGAACCAATTAGTGAACAAGTCCTGTTTTAATGGAGTGGCAACTCAAAGAGTATTACGCTGGTAGAAAGCCTTCAGGAGAAGACTGGTGTCCTCTGGACCTCGCAGTAAGGCAGCCAGCAGCTCTGTTTCTGCTATAGCTACAAACATCCACGAGTGAAACAACCGCAGCTTTTTAATACAGTTACAGATACTTTTCTTTGCAGACACAAAGCATGCTTTTGTCTTGAACTTTTCATTAGTCTGAAAAAAAGATCATTGGTAGTATAGGATACCATGCTGTTTATTAAATGTACATAAATTAACATCTACACAGAAAGGATGTTTTCCTCATCAGAAACAATGCTGAAACGATGAGCAACTCTGAAAAGAAAGGTACATAAGGCTCCCGTGCACAAACCCCAAAGCTTCAAAGGAGAAAGGTGAAAGAGCGCTACATCCTTATGTCACAGGACAACCTGTGATTAACCCGAGTTATGGACACTGTCACATCATAGGTAGTTGGGGCCAGTTCAGATCCCCTGCCTTCTAGATCAGCCGCCTTGATGAGCTGGGTGTTTCAACTGTTATAAAGCTGCAGAATCACCCAGAATCGACACTGAAATGACTGTGCTGGCTACAGAATGGCTAGAATAAATATGGGGGTGTGTCCAGTTTTTTTCCGGTCCTGGAGGGTGGGTGGGATTTGGGGCACCATGTAAGCTGGCTTTTTTAACTCCTCCTTCCCATCAGTCCCTAGGC
This sequence comes from Phaethon aethereus, assembly GCF_964289735.1. Lineage (NCBI taxonomy): Eukaryota > Metazoa > Chordata > Aves > Phaethontiformes > Phaethontidae > Phaethon > Phaethon aethereus. The sequence continues at coordinate 609,330 of NW_028114109.1, read as the reverse complement.
ACAGGCACGTGTTGTGGCTGAAAGCAAAGCATCACCACTCCAGTTCTGATTGACAGAAAGGGGGGTGTTTGCGTCGGTCCAGAGAGCGCTGATGGGTCGGAGAAGTAAGAGCGGAGTTTTTGCTGTAGCTAACCTGGAGTTAACTCAGCTAATGGAAACTGCAAGCCAGTCATGTTTGATCAAGAATACTAAGAAAGGGTATTGTGCTGTGTGCTGCATACAAGGACTTGCACCGACCAAAGGGCAGCAATGGGTGCTCCCTTCTTGTATGCAGCAAGGTGGTGCAGCGTCTCTCTGCCAAGAATGAGTAGCGGCAAAGAAAACCTCGAGGGTTTTATAGTCTGGAACATGCTGTCCAGCGTGTCCCTCGTGTCCCTCTCAGATGATATACACCTCCACGCCCAGCACGCCCCATGGAATCTGCAGGTGACATGCCAGCTCCCCACGGGGGCAGCTGTGCCGGCTGGTGGGCTTTTGCTGACGGAGCCGAGGAGTGAGCCAGCAAGGCCTCCCGCCAGGGCTGGGCTGGGTCTGAGGGCGGTGCGGGGCTGCTCCGGCGTCGCGGTGCCCGAGTGAAATGTGCCGGCCGGAGCAGAAGGGCGCGGTGCCTCCCTCCTCGCCTCCACCGAGGTAGTGCTGGGGCTGCATCGCGCCCCTCAAAGCCCAGGCAGCAGAGCTCATGCGGGCAATCCAGGCAGCAGAAAAAAATCAGCACCTGCAAGAAGAGAGTCCAAAGTGCTGATGAAACCATGAAGGCGGGAACAGGCACGACTTTGTGCCCCGTCCTTTGGGCAGTGTGCTGTCCAAGGGGCAGTTCCTGGCACAGGAGAGGGAACTGTCCCTGGCAGTGGCTACGGCACGGCTTTGTCCCCTTCTCCACACGTGTGACACCCTCAGAGCTCTGCAAGTTGACAGAGATGTGCAGCACTGCTTTGCTAGGCAGCAGGGCTGGGCAGGGCAGCTGTGCTGTGGTCCTTTCCAAAAGCCGAGCAGCAGCACGCCTCACTGTCCCTTGCTAGAAAGCCAGGCTTGAAGGCAAAACACGCTGCTTTGGTATTGTTTGGTTGTTTTCTTCTTCCCTCAATTGTCTCAGGTGCAACGTGAGCTTTTTACGAAGTGCCAGTACCTCAGGGTCTACAGCTACGTGACACAGCTCCTTGCTGCGTCTTTGGGATTCAGACACCAGCAGCCAGTGCTGGGCTTGCCAGCTGACATGAGCAGAAAAGGGAGACTTTGCCTCTTTCTGTAGGCAGCGGGTCAAAGAGCTCCAAAAATTGCTATGAGCCTTGTGACTCTGCTGGGGTGTTGCTCAGCCTTGCACAAACAGAGCTGCCACAAGTGCCGAAGGAGAGCTGCCAACGCTGGAGTGATATGTTCCTCCTGACAGACACGCTCTCCCACGGGCAGCTGCGGGCTTCCTGCCCGGTGCCATCTCTGCGCACCTCAGAAATATTGCCCATAGTCGGAGCAGTGTTCGGAGCTTTGAAAGATGGGCAGCAGAGCCTGCTACACACCTGGGCTCCTCGTTCTTCTTGCCTGCCTGGATGTCCTCAGTTGCCCATCCCGCAGAGCTCTGCTCCCAACTTGCTCCTCTCGCTGTCCAGTAGCCCGTTGCTCCCCTCTTCACAGGTTGCTCTTCTCGAGCCTGGCAAACTTTCCATTCAATGTATTGTCAGACAGGTCAAGCCATGATAAACGTGAACCAATTCTGCTCTTAACCACACCTAGCTCATTTTACCTTGTCTCCCCAGAGGAGCTCTCCAGGTGTTCACTTTCTGGAGGGACTGGAGGCACCTGCAATGGAAATGTGCAAGTTAACGGGTGGCAAGGACCTTCCTGCCCAATTGCTACCTTAGCTCAGAAAGGCACAGCCCTTGGATGGGTTTGCTCAGCCCAGCTGAGCCAGTTCTGGTGGCATCACCGCACAAACTGCCATGGCCATCCTGCACCACCCTTCCTCTGCACCTTTGCAGAGCTGCCGGCTAGTGGGTGACCTTGCTTGTCCCTGCGGCAGCACTCTCAACTTCTGACAGTGCTGTCACCCTCTTTGTGGCCCTGACATACCGCTGCTGCTTCTGCTTCCGCCTCTGGTGCTGGCAACTCCTTGGCCGACGTGCCGGCAAGCCCAGCCACATCCTCCTCCTCCTCAAAGAGCTGCAGGGCACAGAGGAGGACAGTTGCTTGGCTGGGGACAGGCCCCGGGGCCGGTGAGCCTTCCTCCGGGCCAGGAGCGAGCGTGGGCGGCTCTGCTTTCACTAGGGCAGGACGCAGGGGTGGCTGGAGGTGGGGGAGGTGGGGCGGAGCCGGCTTGGTCCCCGAGCCCCAGCCGGGGTCCCTCTGCTGGGGACAGCGCCTCTGCGCAGGAGCCAGCGCCACGGGCACCCCCCGGCCAGGCTGGCTTACCTGGAGGGGCTGGGGCAGCGTGCCGTCCTGGCTGCAGAGAGCTGCCAGGGGCCGGCCGAAGAGACCCGCCCTGCCGGCACAGCCCGACTGCCCGGGCGCCTCCGCAGCGGCCAAGGTCCCTCGCCGCGCAAAGGGCCAGGGCAGCCCCCTCGTCCTGCTGCGGGTCCCGCCTGCTGCCAGGGAAAACAGAGCAGAGAGCCATGGAGGGCAAGTGCCAGGTGAATGCTGCCCGAGCCTCCGTGCGCTGTGCCACCGCCAACAGCGAGGGAGAGGCGTGGCTGGGGAACGAGGCGCCCCGGGGGCTCAGCTCTCTGCAGCCATGCCCTGTGGGAAGGGCAGCAGTAGCCCCCGAGCAGCGCGGGTGCCGCCTGCCAGCGCAGGAGAGAGGGGCCGTCCTGCCCCCGTCTCCTCCAAACTCACCGGCCGAGTGGCCACGTCCACCTTGGCTGCCGGAGGGGACGGGAGGTGGCTTCTGCTGGGCACCAGCCTGCAAGAAATGCGCTGCGCTCAGCGAGCAGCCCCGCAGCACGAAGGGCCCCTGGCCAGCTGCATCGGCCGCGGGCCATGAGTGAGATGTGGGGACGGCCGAGATGGCGGCCCGAGGGCTCCTCACCTCTGCCAGGCCCTCGACCAGCCTCTCCAGGCTGCTGGCGTTGAGTGTTTTGGCCTGGGCAAGGGGAGAAGAGCAGCAGGTGAGAAGCCATGGGGCTGGTGCGGGGTTGGAGCAGCCCCTGGGGCAGAGCGGGGCCAGGAGGGACACTCACGGCATTGCGGCCGCGCAGCTCCTTCAGCAGGAGCTGGACGGAGGGCAGCTGGGTGACGCGGGCTCCCTCCACTCCTTCTGCTGGCCTGTGCACGGGGCAGGGGCAGAGAAAGAGCTGTGTGAGACCCAAGCTGCCTCTTCCCTCGCCTGCCAGCCCGGGGAGCCCTTCCAAGCTGCCCCGAAGCAGCCGGGCACCGCCCGGCCGTCGAGCGGAGAGCAGCGGCAGGGGGGAGGACGGGGCTGGGTGAAGCAGCTCCGCCAGCTCTGCCCGCTCCAGAGCCGCCCGCAGCCGTGGGGGCAGCTCCCCCCAGCTCAGGAGCGGTGTTTCCGCATCGTACGGCTACGGCTAGAGCATCCCCCCGTGCTGTGAGCACGGGCCCCCCAAGCTGCTCTGCCAGACAGGGCTTACCCACGGAGCGCGCTGAGCCAGAGCTCCTTCAGTGAGCGGGAGCTGCAGGAAAGAGAGGAGAAAGAGCCTGAGCGCCCGCTGCTGCCCAGCCCGCGGGCAGAGGCGGGCGCCGGCACAGCCCTGCCCCGTGGGGACGGCCGCAGAGGCAGGAGGAAGCCGCGTGGGGCCGGACAGAAGCGCTGCCCCGTCCTGCCGGGGGACGTGGCACCGACACTCACCAGAAGGTGACGACGCAGAAGCCATAGGGCCAGGCGAGGACGAGGGACTTGGTGGCCTTGTCTTCCTCCTCCTGGGCGGCATCCCCGGCCGCCCCCTTGCCGCCGCTCAGCACCCACAGCCGGCGCAGGGCCAGGCAGAGCTGCGGGCGCGGGGCGCTGCCACGTCTGCAGAGAGGAGCGGCAGGGAGTGACCTGAAGGTGGCCGAGCCCAGCGGCTGCCCTCTGGCCTCCGCCTGCCCCGCGCACGGCCACGGGTGCAGCCAGCAGCAGCGTGCCGGGGCCTGGGGCTGCTCCTTGGGCGTCCCTGCCCCGGTGCCGGGGCCAGGCCTTAGGAGGAAAGGCAGCCGGGGTCTTACTTGGCCTTGGCGATGATCAAGGTGTCGCTGAAGAGGAGGAGGTGCCTCTTCCCCGTCCCGCGGCCCTGCGTCACCCGCACGCGCTGGTGGAGCAGCGGCTCGGCTGATGCCGGGCCGGGCGCGCACTGCTGCTCGGGGCCAGGGTAGACCCTGCAGAGCAGGCGGCAAAGGGCGTGAGAAAGGCGGCTGCTGCGGGGCCCGGCTGCGCCGGGGTGTCCCCGAGCCGCAGGGGGAGCCCACCTGGAGCCGTAGCAGCAGTTCAGCTGGCCCATCGTGCCGGGGCCAGGGGAGTCCTCGCGCCGAACACGCTGCTGGGGCTCCGGAGAGCTCCCAGGTGGCTGGAGCGAGGCTGCTGAGGGGGTCCCGGTGCCGGGCAGTGCCGCTGGGTGAGAGCTGGTCTCTCCCTGGAGCTGCCGGGTGCTGGCAGAGCCGTGCCTGCAGGCACTGTGGCCGTTGCCGGGCCAGCGCCGCGACATCACAGCTGGCATTCCGAGCCCAGCGGCCGCCCTGGGGGGCGGGGCTGGGGGAGGGGCTCCTGTCTCTCTCAGCCTGGGGAGCCCGGGCCTGGGCACAGCACTGCGGGCATGGCCTCAGCAGCGCTGAGCAGAGGGCAAGGCTCCCCTCCCTCCAGCTGCTGGCAAGGCTTTGCCCAGCGCAGCCCAGGGCACCGCCGCCCGCCGCCTTTGGCCAAGGGCACGGTGCTGGCTGCTGCTCAGCTTGGTGTCCAGCAGGACCCACGGGCCTGTTGCATTAAGAGGCAGAGCAATTTGGCAGAAACTAAACCCCCTTGCTTTCCAGTCGATCCTCAGATATCAGAGGGACTGGGGGCGGCTGAGCTTAGGTTCTGAGTGATGCCCAAAGTCAGCGTTAGTAGTCCGGTCGCGCCCAACACCTTTGTTGGACTATCACGGGTCCGGATGCACTACTAACATCACACTACCTGCTCAGCCGGACACCTCCTGAACTAACACGGCCGCATTCAGAGGTACGGTCGCGTTCAGGGACCACAGACGGCTGAGTCAATCAATAGTGCGATTTATTGAAGCAACAGATATACAGGTTCTTTGGATTGCCGGTCATAAATTCACTACCTATAAAGCACGTGCAAATGCTAAAACTACGAGCGACACTACTTGGCTATAAACGCCTTAAAAGATGTAAAGTGACTCTATATAGAGATTTCTAAGTTTCCCGGGGAGGAACTTGGTATGACCAAGGGTTCAAATCTTACCCAACGGCGTCCCGATGGGGGGGGAAGAGAGGCTCAGCCCGTCGACTGATCCCAGAAGTTAGAGTGGTACACAACGATGGTATCTTCCCTAACATCCAGCTCTTAAAACATTATTTTATAGTGTTTTACTTTGCAGGTGGAGCTTGAGTGACTCTAGTCATACATACCTTTATCAGGATTGGTGCAGAATTCTCTCGCTTCGCGTTTAAAGGTACAGACTAGGAAAAATTCAGTGCGCACACTCATTGAGGAGGGGTCGCACCTTGGGGGGGTGGTAGCTTTTGAGAGGGGTGTGCGTTTTAGTATTATAATGATATTATAATTAGCAAAGTTCACTCTAAGGACAGCACTTCATCAAAGTTGACAGGTCTTTGGCCCAGGACATTGTAAGCGCAGCTTATCAATGTACATCCTGTGCATCCCTAAACTCCCCGGTTCACAGAGCGTGGCCGCGAGGTCTCCACTCCGCTCCAGCCTCCATGTAATCTCTCCCAGAGTCAGCACACCAGGCGCCCCTGATGTTGCCAACATCCAAGGCCGTTCAGGGAGTCTCCATGGCACAGACCCGTTGTACATGAGTGCTACGTTCCACCTGGTTTCAAGGCTGTTCTTAGAGGGTAAATTTCCAAAGTACCCCTCAGCGATTACTCCACATTATCCACCCCGTGACTATAGTCACTCAAGCTTCACGATTCTTTTCTTTTAGAATAGATGGGAAGTGTCACATACACTCTTGCTATGAGGATCATCGAGTGCACAGATATTTTCTGGGGATACGGACAAACGTTTCAACAGAATCCAAAGTCTAAAATGGAAAGCAATTGTTAAAATAAAACATGATGCGGTGAGCATTAATAAGACAACAACAGGGTGAAGCATCTCGTTGAAGATTCCTGTTGTGGTAGGTGACCATCCAAACAAAGTGTCCCACCAGTGGTGTCCTCCATCCCTTCTTACTCTTTCCAACACTTGATGTATTCTCTCTACATCATGATGGACAGTAATCAGAGTCTTTTCTCCATTTTCCCGAACTTGTCTCAACAACCGCTTCAGGTCTTCATGTTGTAATAGTTTTCTCACCAGGGTAAGATTCATTCCTACAGGGACAGGTAGCAGATCTCGAAATAGAATATAATTTGATTGTACTAGTTGGTAAGATGTAACAGGAGCTGAATAGATAAAGTCACATCCTACAATTTTAGTAAAGTTACAAACACAAATATTTGAGCGATTGTTAGTATCAACAGTAACATTATCTACAAACACAAAATCACAAGGGGTTCTCATACAAGCGCACCCTTTTCCAATATATACAAGCACAGTTTCAAGGGTTTCATTGGGATGTATTTCAAAATGACAAATGTTTCGTTCAGTGTCAAGACAAATGTCTTGGCCTTTGATGATGTCACTTTCACAAATGAATCCCTGTTGTTCCCGTACCACACATGCAGCAACGTCAATAGTTTGCCATCTGTTTTCATTTCGTTGGGCCCATACTCTATGCTCTATAGGATAGAGTACAGTTCCGTTGTGATTTAATCCTAACGCAATGATTGGGTATATGGTATATACCGAAGCATTGCATATTGTTAAGACAAAAGCAGTGGCTTTGCCATCAGTAAGGTTGCAGGTAAAATTGACCAAATACCACCATGATTGGAATTTTCTCTCAAAGGTAGTTGCATTATCCCAAACTACCTTTCGAATTTCAGAGGGTAAGATGCCCTCTTCACCTTCTTTTATAATGGCTGCCACCACAGATTGCATCCATAGTTGAGCTTGGATGCAACTGAGAGCGAGAGAAATATTATTTTGGGCTGCACCAAGTGCATCCACAATCAATTGGTGATCCTTTTCATTTGTTTCTCCCCACTGAGGTAACAAATCTGACACAAGCCATTGGTTAGTTCCCAGTGCTACTAGAGAAGACCGCAATGGGTGTCCTAATTTGCTTAAATCACTTGTTGTCCCGCTCAGTTTGTTTATGAGTACTTCAGCATCTATACTGTTTAAGACTCCCAATCCTGTCCCTATAATACCGGTTGCGTCTCTCCTTGTCCGTCTTGAAGAGACGAGGGTTTGCCCATGTAACCAGGCTAACCATCCTGCATGGGATATATTTAGGAATGGTGAACAGGTTGGTTTAATTGTAGAAATGTTAATTTGCATCAACATCTCCACCTGTTTGAGGGAGTATGACAGATTAAACAGCACTTGTTGCTGACCTGTATATTTGATTATGTAAGGGCCTGTGTTGAAGATGAAGGGAGTTAGACCAATGGGAGGCCGAGTTGGTATATTTTTATATATTTGCGGGGGTAAAGGTTTCTTATCCTTTGATGTTGCTGTATCAATCATAAATTCAAATATTAATTCCGTGCCTTCGGAACCCCAAAGGCAGTATACAATTATGGGTTTGGTCAGAGTAAAATTGTACCAACAATCCGAATTTGGTTTGGTTATTTTGTAACACTCAGCGTTGTAGTTCTTTGGTCTGGTAGAGTCGGTATGATATGCTTTGATTTCGGTTGGCCTATGGTAATTAGGTCCGTTAGTTACTTGGCAGCTGATTTGTATTGCCTGTCCTGAAATGGCTTGAAGTTCAGCCATCTGAAGAGAGTCATTCCAACTCCATTCATCCTTCGAAAACACTTCATCTCCATGTATAACTAGAGTAGAGAGATTTAAGTTCCTTTTGTTTTGTAGTGTTCCAACACTTCCACTATATCGTGACAATGCATGGTCCCAAGGGTCATTACGAGATGTCATAGTGACAATGGGTATGTTCCTAGCTCCGTATTTCAGGGTGTCAAATAGGATGTATGGAGTTAGGCCTGGTGGTGTATCTGGGTTAGGTTCAATTATGTCTATTTTGAACCGAAACAACAACCCTGTACAATGTGGTTGTGATGGCCCTAAACCTGTACAGTGTTGTTGCCACTTACAAGTCACAATAGTGGGTTCCACCAGGGTAAAGTTATACCAACAATCCCATTTGTCAGCGACACAACACTTTGAGGCTACTGGGTTTCCGTATATTGCCATTAATGTGGCTTTCTCATGGGTTGATCCGTTAATCGTCCTACACCCTATCTGGATTCCTTCTCCTGCTTTTCCCTTCAGGATTGGAAGCCATCCATTATCCCAGCTCCACTCATGTCTTGAAAACACCTCGGCCCCATGCATAACCACAGTGGCTAAGTTTAATTTTTCTTTGACGGCACGTGTTCCTATGACTCCAGTGTGTCCGATATAGGCTTGGGACCATGGCCAACCTGGATCTTTCCAGCTATACATCAAAGGAAGTTGTATTAAAGTCAGAACTAAGCACCACATTTTTCACCAAAGTGGTTCACTTTGCAACCACAGACATCTGCCTCAATTCAGAGCCTTCTTTTCCTGGATTCCTGTGAACACAAGAAGAAATAAACGTGCTCGGTTGTATTCAACCGGCAAGGTTAGAAAGAGGGTGAGATCCACCGGGTACTAATCCGGTGTACTTTTCCTGAGCAATCTTTGGCTTCCCATGCGTAGGGATTTTTGGGGGTAGTCAGTACCATGGCCACTGTTCCAATCTGGGGCATTTTCACTAGCACAGGTTGTCCGGTGTAAAATCCTGTGGGATAGTCTCCTGGTTTAGTATGAACCTTTGGGGTGATTGTATCGGCAGATACACAGAAGGCTTTCATTTTGGGGCAGCCATCTCCGCTCCATCGATTATTCAGTTGGTAGATGGCATCATACAATCGTAAATGCCATCCAGATTCATGAGTTTTTGCGAAACGCTTGACCAATGCATTGGTGCGCTCGACAATGCCATTAGCCTGAGGATAGTAGGGAGTGTGGAATACCCACCGAATCCCTTCCTCTTTGGCCCAACTTTGTACCACGGCAGCTGTAAAGTGTGAGCCGTTATCACTTCGAATTTCTTCTGGTAGGGGAAGTGTGCTGAACCATCCCTTAAGGCCCTTCACCGTGTTTTCTCCGGTGGCTGACGTGAAGTCAGCAGCCATGGTGAGACCAGATATAACCTCTACTCCCACCAGAACGTATTTTTTCCCACATGACGGTTGCTATGGGCCGATGTAATCAATCTGCCAGGAGAGCCATAATGTCTTCCTGTCGCGAATGTGTAGGGGGGGCGCCTTACTCGGATGGTCTTTATTAAGCCGTAAACGACATTGCGAACAGGCCGTCACTACTTGTTCACATAGTTTAACTGATATGGGCCATCCTCGGGCTATACCTTCCCGGTATAAATCAGCTCGTCCGGTGTGGCCACGCTTAACATGCAACCATTCAAGTAAACGTTCCCACCCTTGGTTATTATCTGCAACATCAATTTGTCGCAACCGCGTAAGGCTGTCTACCCGTTGGTTGAATTGAGCAGTAATAGAGTTTGATTGATCATGTCCTTTTACCCAGCCCACACATAGTGTCCGCTGTTTTCCTATTTCGAACAGTTGTTTCCAGCTATCCGTTTGCCAGACTGGAACCCTGTTCACTTGCCAATCATTGACCTCCCAATGGCCAATCCATTCAGTGGCTCCTTTAAAAACAGCATATGAATCAGTGTAGATATGGCTAGCACCGTGTTGCGCAGCTAACAGAACTGCTCTAAGTTCCCCTACTTGTGCACTGCCTTCACCGGTTTCAATCAATTTTTCTCCTGTTACCACTTCCAGTGCTACAGCCGTGTACTTCCACTTGTTGTTCTCCCTATGGGATGATGCATCAGTAAACCATAGTCCTGTTAGATCACTGTCTTCCTTTAGAGGAGGTGCTTCCTGAATTGGGGATGGTTTGTTTGGCGGAGCCTGGAACAACAGGGTACTATCTATGTCTTTTTGTAGTTTAGATATTTTAATATTACCTTCAGTAATTGGCATAATTTCATTAATGCCCTCTAGGTATGCATACCATTTACGAACTGTGGGTTTCTGAGCCATACCAGCAGGTGGTATTGTCCCTTTACGTACTATGTCCAGGAGGCGGAAGGGTCCTCGAATAATCACGCTTTGTTCTCTCCTTATTTGTTCTGTTTGTTTCACTGCTCGCACTAGCGACAGTAAACCCTTCTCAAGATCTGAATATCTCCTTTCAGTATCGCTGAAAGAGTGAGATGTAAATTCTAGTGGCCTTTCCGGTCCTTCTGGCCCCTTTTGCCATAGGTTACAATGAGAGCCATGTTCACTGAACCCCCATTCCACATAAATAGGGTCAGTTGGATGTGTGGGACCAAGTTGTTGGAATAACCTCAGCTCCTTAATTAGAATGTGTTTGCACCAATAACTTAGGGTTCCCAAAACTTGTTGTAATTCCTTTACACTAGATGGCCTTTGTCCAGACTCTATTTTTTCCAGGGTATCCTGAGGAATAGAAGCAGCTCCATTAACCCACCAGACTCCCAGGAATTTAACTTTGCTGGTCCCTGACACTTTGCGCCTGGAATTTCTAATCCTAAATCGAGCAGTGTTTTCCGAATGATTTCCATGGTGTCTCTTACACTCTCTTGGCTTTTTCCCCCTATCAGAATGTCATCGATGTACTGATATACTGTGCTATCAGATGAAACAGGAATTTGTGGGCAATTGTGGGGGAATGTTTATATCCTTGTGGAAGCCTGCTAAAAGTGTATTGGATCCCTTTCCACGTGAAAGCAAACTGTGCTTTGTCCTGTTCAAGGAGAGGGATCATGAAAAACATATCTTTGACATCCAAGGCAGCCATCCAAGGATGGGCAGCGCCTTGTATCAATGTCACTATTTCTGCCATGTTTGGAACTGCAGCAGTCAAAGGTGCCGTATTAGCATTTAACTGGCGGTAATCTACCGTAAAATGCCACTGCCCGGTCGGTTTCTTTACTGGCCACACCGGTGAATTGTATGGCGAATGAGTTCGTTTAATAATGCCTCTTTCTTCTAATTCTGTCACCACCCTGTCAATTCCCATAAGTGCTGCTGCTGGCAAAGGATATTGCCAAACATTAGTGATTTTTGAGGGGGGTAAGGGTATAGATGTTTGTAACAGGCTCAGTTTCACAGTGCCTGATTCCTTTTTATTTCTTGCAAAACTCCACACAGTCCCCTCTGGGAGTTTCCACATCCGCCCACGCAATATGTCAAATCCTAAAATATTAGTGTATGCAGCACCAGCTAGTACTTCTGCCCGAGTTAATTTACGTTCCTCTGGCAGCCACAGTGAAATTCTCGCAGTGGGGCCCTCCTTTTCCACACCATCGATTCCGGTGAATTTAACCCTGCGTCGTCCAGGTTTTATGCCCAGGGTTTGTGCTGTTTCATGGGTGATTACTGACATTTGGGCCCCGGTGTCGATGAGAAAGTTTACCAATATTTTCCGGGGTCCAACGGGAATGGCAATTATAGGGTCAGAGTGTTCATTAGAGAGCCATTGAATTGCTAAGACCCGCCGAGCAGGGTGGCTCACTGCCCTCCCCGGGGAGAGAAGTTTTTTTGCTGCACTTCTGCCCTGTCAGTTAGATTACATACTGGTGCAGAAGGTACACTCTCTTTATGGTTTGGGGGTTTCCCAGCGAGGCATTTCTCCCCTGTTGGGTTATTCCTCTTACCCAGGGATTGGACTAGTGTACGGAGATCCTCTATAGAGGCGCCCCGCAAGATTTGTCGGGGTACACCCAAATCTATGGCTTTACGCCACAATTCACCCCATTCTTTACAAGATTTAAATCTCTCATTGAATTTAGGGTATTTGGGTTTTTGAACGTGGACTTGGCGAACTCGCCGGGCATGATCTGAGGACTTTGTACTGGACGAACCGACCCAGCCCATTCGGCGTCTGTACCTGTCTATGTCTTGTACAAATTCACTCCAGGTGGGTATGGGGGTGTGCCCATTTCGTCCACGACCGCGATTAGCCTTTATACTAGCAGCTTGTATGCGATCCTGGGTATTTGCTACAAACAACTTGAGACCATCAGGGAGGCCACGAATAAGAGAGGTTAATCGGGCTGGATCAATAGCGGCTAGCATCGGGGATTTCCTTAATTCATCTCTCTCATATATTGCCTGAATGCAGGCTGCTTTCTGTACTGCTGTGGCCAGATCGCAATAGCTGGTGGTTTTAATTTCCAGTGGTTCTCCTCTCTCCTGGGGATCTATGCCACCTGCCCAGTATGCAGCTCGTGCAGTTCAGGAGTAACTATGGTCTCCTGGCCTAACAGTTAAAAATACTCCTGGTCCCCAAAAGCCTCCTGCTTCTTCCTCACTTAACATAATTCGGTCTCCTCCTTCAAGAGAAACTTGCCACACATACTCGACTTCTGATTCTCCTGACCGCCTCGAGAATTTCTCTTGTATTTTTATCAGCTCTGCTGGTGACCACGGGATCGTTCGCACAGTAGTGCGGACTTCGTCATTGTCATCAACAACAGTCTCAGTTTTAACCAAAGGTCTCAAAGAAATCAATTGAGATTCAGAATCGGAGGTCTCTTCCTCCTCGTCATCATCACTATCAAACCTAATATCGCCATCCCAATTTTCAGGGTTTGTACTACACATTAATCTACGAACCTGCCTAACTGGAGCAGAAGGTTGCATTTTATCTAACAGACGATTAACCCTTTCCAGCAATTGTTCTTTAATTTCTAGCATTTGTTTTAGATGATGGTTCTCGCTTACAAGTTTATCAACTCTGATTCCCAGTTTTTTTCCTGTCTCCCTCTCAAAGGCTAATGATGACTTTAACACCTCATTTTCCGATTTTAAGGCAGTATATTCTGCATCGGAAACTAGTCTGGGAGCAGGAGTTTCTTTAGCTTCTTGCTGAGCACAAGACAAACAGGCTCCCAACACCGCACAAATTACATCTTTACCCTTTTTTTTTCCAGTCTTTTGCGCGGCCTGACACTGCTCAATACGTTCTACCACTTTCTTTTCATCTTTCCAAAACTTTTGAGCCCACTCCTTCCCAGCCTGGGAAGGGGCACATTTGTGGTTTTGCAGCAATTTATCCATGGCAATCCTGTCCGTGACGCCAATTTTTTCTGTTGCGTTAAGAGGCAGAGCAATTTGGCAGAAACTAAACCCCCTTGCTTTCCAGTCGATCCTCAGATATCAGAGGGACTGGGGGCGGCTGAGCTTAGGTTCTGAGTGATGCCCAAAGTCAGCGTTAGTAGTCCGGTCGCGCCCAACACCTTTGTTGGACTATCACGGGTCCGGATGCACTACTAACATCACACTACCTGCTCAGCCGGACACCTCCTGAACTAACACGGCCGCATTCAGAGGTACGGTCGCGTTCAGGGACCACAGACGGCTGAGTCAATCAATAGTGCGATTTATTGAACACACGGCTGAGTCAATCAATAGTGCGATTTATTGAAGCAACAGATATACAGGTTCTTTGGATTGCCGGTGATAAATTCACTACCTATAAAGCACGTGCAAATGCTAAAACTACGAGGGACACTACTTGGCTATAAACGCCTTAAAAGATGTAAAGTGACTCTATATAGAGATTTCTAAGTTTCCCGGGGAGGCACTTGGTATGACCAAGGGTTCAAATCTTACCCAACGGCGTCCCGATGGGGGGGAAGAGAGGCTCAGCCCGTCGACTGATCCCAGAAGTTAGAGTGGTACACAACGATGGTATCTTCCCTAACATCCAGCTCTTAAAACATTATTTTATAGTGTTTTACTTTGCAGGTGGAGCTTGAGTGACTCTAGTCATACATACCTTTATCAGGATTGGTGCAGAATTCTCTCGCTTCGCGTTTAAAGGTACAGACTAGGAAAAATTCAGTGCGCACACTCATTGAGGAGGGGTCGCACCTTGGGGGGGTGGTAGCTTTTGAGAGGGGTGTGCGTTTTAGTATTATAATGATATTATAATTAGCAAAGTTCACTCTAAGGACAGCACTTCATCAAAGTTGACAGGTCTTTGGCCCAGGACATTGTAAGCGCAGCTTATCAATGTACATCCTGTGCATCCCTAAACTCCCCGGTTCACAGAGCGTGGCCGCGAGGTCTCCACTCCGCTCCACCCTCCATGTAATCTCTCCCAGAGTCAGCACACCAGGCGCCCCTGATGTTGCCAACATCCAAGGCCGTTCAGGGAGTCTCCATGGCACAGACCCGTTGTGCATGAGTGCTACGTTCCACCTGGTTTCAAGGCTGTTCTTAGAGGGTAAATTTCCAAAGTACCCCTCAGCGATTACTCCACATCTCTGGATGAGGGATCCGGAGATTATTTTGCCTTTGAGTGGGAGGACCCCGAAACAGGACGAAAACAACCATTAAGATGGACTGTGTTACCACAAGGGTTTACAGAGTCACCAAATCTATCTGGACAAACTTTAGAGAAAATTCTACAAGATTTCACAATACCTAAGGAGGTAAAATTATTGCAATATGTGGACGATTTATTAGTAGCAGGAGAAACTGAAGAGGGGATCCGAAAAGCCACCATTAAATTGTTAAATTTTCTAGGGGAAAAGGGATTAAACGTGTCCCGATCAAAGCTGCAGTTTGTAGAACAAGAAGTAAAATACTTAGGACATTGGCTGAGTAAGGGAAGGAAGAAGTTAGATCCTGATAGGGTATCTGGGATTCCATCCTTAAGACCCCCACAAGCTAAAACGGAAATTAGGCAAATACTGGGATTATTAGGATATTGTAGACCATGGCTTGAAAATTATAGTGAAAAAGTAAAATTCCTATATGAAAAATTAACTAATAACCAACTTAAATGGCTTATTGAAGACAATCAGTGATGTGAGGAAGTAAAAAAGGCATTAATACAAGCACCTGTATTGAGCCTCCCAGATCTAGAAAAACCTTTCTATCTCTCTGTGAATACATCAAGCCAGACAGTATACGGAGTTCTTACTCAAGACTGGGCAGGAATCAAAAAACCCGTGGGGTATTGTTCTAAGTTATTTGATCCAGTAAGCAGAGGATGGCCTGCTTGTCTCCAAGCTTTGATTGCTACAGCATTATTAATAGAAGAAGTTAGGAAGATTACCTTCAGTGCTCCTTTAAAAGTGTATACCCCACACAATGTCAGAAATGTTTCACAACAAAAAGCGGAAAAATGGTTAATGGACAGCCAGATTCTAAAGTACGAAGCAATACTAATAGACTCCCCTGACTAAGCGTGACTTCTGCTCAGAGTCCAGCACAATTTTTGTTTGGAGAACCATCAGAGGAATTACAACATAACTGTTTAGAGGTAATTGAGACCCAGACTAAGGTGAGACCAGATTTAAGAGATGCTGAGTTGGAAAATGGAGAAGCGCTGTTCAGAGATGGCTCCTCCTGAGTGGTAGAAGGGAAGAGAAAATTGGGATATGCAATAATTAATAAGGACTTAGAACTTGTGGAATCAGGACCTCTGAGTCCATCATGGTCAGCTCAGGCTTGTGAGCTATATGCCCTATGTAGGGCCCTGGGATTATTAAAAGGAAGAAGTGGGGCTATATTTACAGATTCTAAATACGCATATGGGGTGGTCCACTCTTTTGGAAAAATTTGGGAAGAAAGAGGTTTGATTAATACTCAAGGGAGGATTTTAATACATCAAGAATTAATAGTAAAAATTTTAAAGGCTTTAAGAGAACCAAAGGAGATAGCAGTGGTACATGTGAGGGGACACCAAAAGGGATTAGATTACCGAACTAGAGGAAATAACTTAGCAGATAAAGAGGCCCAGGAAGCAGCCTTGAGGACTAAAGTTGCCAAAATTAATGTCATACAAACAAAGGAGGACACCAGCAAAGAAGGACGAGAGGAAAGAGAGAAGAAGTTTGCCCCACAAGAACAAACAAAATTGGAGAAAATAGGAGCTAAATTAGAACAAGGAAAATGGACACTGCCCGATGGGCGAGAAATGTTGCCAAAAGCCTACACCAGGCGAATATTAGAACGTTTGCGTGTGCAAACACATTGGGGTACAAAAGCGTTAAGTGATCATTTTCTTAAACAATTTGGTGGTATTGGAATTTTTGAAATAGCAAAGCAAATTACACAAGGTTGCTTAACCTGTCAAAAGGTAAATAAGACAGTGTTTGGACAAACAGCCACGGGAGGGAGAAAAACAGCTTACAGACCTTTTGAGAAAGTCGATTTCACTGCATTGCCTAAGGTAGGGAGGATAAAATATTTATTGGTAATAGTAGATCATTTAACACAGTGGGTAGAAGCGTACCCTGTAGCACGAGCTACGGCACAGATGGTGGTAAAAATTTTATTGGAACATTTGATACCTAGATATGGGATAATCCAGTACATTGATTCTGACCAGGGCACACATTTTACTTCTAAAATAATAAAACTATTATGTCAATCATTAGGTATTCAGTGGGAATACCACACTCCGTGGCACCCACAAAGCTCGGGGAAGGTAGAAAGAATGAATCAAACAATAAAACAACAATTGGCTAAATTAATGATTGAGACGCAAATGCCCTGGACGAAATGTTTACCACTGGCACTTCTAAACGTAAGAACTAAACCATACAGTGAGACTGGATTATCGCCATATGAAATGTTATATGGCGTGCCTTATTTTCAAGGAATGCCTCTGGGGAACAATGTAATTGAGCATCATAGTATCCAACAATATATAATTACCCTTGGAAAAAGATTAAAGGAATTAAGAGAGATTGGGATGGTGGCCCAAACACCACCTTTAGGATTTGCAATTCGTCAGTTAGAACCAGGAGATAAAATTCTGACAAAAACATGGAAAGAAGGAAACCTATCTCCCCTCTGGGAAGGACCTTTCCTTGTTTTATTAACTACAGAAACAGCTGTGAGAACTGCTGAAAAAGGATGGACACATGTGTCACGAGTGAAAGGTCCAGTGAAGGAGTGGAAAGTCACATCTGACTCAATTGCTGTGGGAATTTTATTGCGGCTACTCCTGTAATAGAAACAGGAGTGAAACATGAAATTCCCACAGTTGCTAAAAATCTATTTGTAAATCTTGCTGAAAACATTGCTAAGTCATTGAATATAGCTAATTGTTACGTTTGTGGTGGAACAAATCAAGGTGAATGATGGCCATGGGAAGCTATGGAGAGCAATATAAGTAATCCCCAAGTTTGGAAAACAATGGGAAAGGGTAATAGGAAACAACAATGGGTACTCCAAACGAGTATAATCGGAAGGAGTTGTTGGCAAAAGAAGAACAGGAAAAAGGAGCTGGAACTAGAATTTGTCCTTTGTGTAGAAGGTGGTGTGTATTTGTAAGATTAGTGTTGCAGGCTAACTGGCAGTTTTCTGTAGCCATAAAGCCTTGCAAATAAAGAGGATCGCCAGGCTCGGGCAAGTGCTCAGGTCTGGACAAACCACTGATCTATCAAAGCTCTGGCCTTCACAAGCAGTGCTCAATTAATTTGGGTACTAAGAAAGCACCCCCTTAAAGGAAAGGAGAGGGCAAGACCGGAGGGGAACTGGTATTGCGGCTTAAAAAGGGTCTGCCAAGGGCTGCAACCCCTTCGGGCTGTGACCGCCGACCACTATGGCCCTGACCGGACCTCTTCTAGTTCTACTTGGGGTGAGTTCCTTGACTCTGACTACGGCAAATAACTGTAGTCAATATTGGAACAAGTCCAGCTGGGGTTTACCCCAGAAAAATGGAAAAAGTGAGGACCTTTTCTAATTGTACAGCCTGTACCTGTAATCATATTTGCCAAGGAATTGGAACAATAAAACCTAGGTTTTTTTCCTGTTACCCATAAATCAGGGAGAGCCAGGTGTATAACGAATGGCCTCCTGAGAGACAAACTTGGAAAGGAGTCAGTCTAGGAGGATTTTGGGGAGATTTTATGGGTGGTGATTGGCTTACTAAAATCGGGATAGTTGTACTAGGGATATGTGGGGGATTGTTACTAGATTAATCTACTTGGTTCTACAAGGAATGCAGATATCTGCAGTACTCAATTGGAAATGAAAACACGAATCAATACTGCAAAGAAGAAGATGGGGGATTGTGAAATGTGTTCATCTGATTCGTGTGATGAAGTGTAATCTTCTGTACTGTTATGGATTTCTCCTGCACCATAAAAAGGGGTATTTTACAGAAGAAAGTTAAACTACTTTGCTGGCATATCAGCTCAAACCAGTTTGACCACTGACCGCATAGTATTGTGTAAAGAGAAACTTGTAAAGTGCATGCATAAAGTTTGGGGTCATCCTGGGGGCACGCCGAGGAAGATTTGACAAGACTCTAGAAGGAGAAGAGGGCATGCGCCGAAGAAGACACGCCTATTCATGAATATGTATTAGCAGACAGGATATAAACCAAGAACAGTAACTGTACCGCGTGCATCTTGGTGGAGCGGAGACTCCCGGAGCACCCAGCGCTGTTTGCTTGCCTCTATTCGCTTAATAAATTGTAAATTTGAATTGGAATCCTGTTTGGGACTAAATCATTTATCACATCCTTATCCAGCATCTTTTCAAAATACTGGTAAGACTCAAGCCTGCGGCGTAACTGGTTCCTCTTCCATCCGCTGTAGGAGTCCCCTGTGTTCCGGAAACACCACAGGGCACATCGAACTATAACACAAAGCGCTATGGATAGAACCACAATAATTATTCAAGTAACAAATAATCGTTGTAACCATGATAGGTTTGGTAAACCAAGAGGTTAACTTTCCCACAGCTCAGAAAACCCCCAAAAGGTGTCATCTTGAGTTACTTCACGTAGGATTTTTGCTTGTTCTCTGATCTCCCGTAAGTCAGCAGATATTCACCCACTTTGGTCTACATACCTGCAACAGCTGACATTGATTACTGTGCACACCCCTGCCTGTGAGGCTAATATTAAATCTAGAGCCATACGATTTTGTGATACTATTTTCGATAAACTAGTAGTTTCTTCTTGGAGTTTCCTGATGGCATCTATAGTTTTATTCTCGATTATCTCTATTACAGCCGAGATGTTTATTATAGCTTTTTCTAACTCGCTAACCCCCAGAAATGGGATTAGCCACCGCACAAAGCTATGATAGCGTGTCAGCTTTTCTATTAAGGGCTTACTCACCCTTCAGTTTCTTCTCACGGGATTCTGTGTTGTTTTATCAATAATAGTGATGTTGGGAACCAGGGTGTCCAAAGTACATGCTCCCCACCACCTCAGAGGTAAAGTTTTCCGAGCTGCTGTACCACACAACCAGTACCACCCTGTCCCTAGCGGAACCGGGAGGCCAGTATAAATAATTAACTGAAATGCTGGATCAACAGAGGCAAAATGTGGTCCTCTGTCAGAGGATATAGTTGCTGGAACTCCAAAACGTGGTATTATCTCTTGTATCAATGCTTTAGCTGTCTCCCGAGCTTTAGCTGTTCTGGTTGGGAATGCCTCTGGCCAACCTGAAAAGGTATCAGTTAATACCAATAAATATCGATACCCCCCTTTTCTTGGAAGTTCTATAAAATCAATCTGTCATTGTTGCCCAGGCCCATTGTCTTTCCCAATCTGGCCCATTTCTGGCTTGGCAGTATTCTTGGGATTAGTTTGGAGGCAAAGATCACGTTGTTGAGTTACCTGTCTCACCATAGTATACAAATTTCTGGCCACACTTTCTCTAATTAAATGTTTATATAGAGTCTCCATCTCCCAATGCCTTTTCCTATGTTCTTCCCTTACCAAATGCCATATTAGGCAGGAGGGAATAATCACTTTTCCTTGTGGGGTATAAGCCCACCCTTCTTTGTTATATGACCCTTCCAGATCTGTGATAAGGTTTTGATCTTCCTCGGTATATTTTGGCTTACCTTCTAGGGAGATTCGCCATCAGGGACTAAAGCTCCTTCTGTTTTTATCTCTGTTTTAGCTACCTGTTTTGCCTCTCTGTCCACCAGCTCATTTCCTCTCTCCAATTCCGAGCTCACTTTCCGGTGAGCCTTAATATGCATAATCGCCACCTTCTCAGCAAGTTGGACTGCTTTCAACAGTCTCAAAATCTCTTTTGCATGCTTAATAGTTTTTCCTTGAGAGCTCAGCAACCCTCTTTCCTCCTAGATTGTTCCATGCGCGTGCACAACTCCGAAGGCATATCTTGAGTCTGTATAAATATTCACAACTTTGCCTTGAGCCACTTCCAAGGCTCGGGTCAGAGCAATTATTTCTGCGCTCTGTGCAGAGGTATTTATGGGCAAAGGTCTATTATTTCTTGACTAGTGGTAATGGCATATCCCACGTGTCTTTTACCACTCAGGACATAGCTGCTTCCACCTGTGAACCAGTTTTCTCCGCTTTCCATAGGGTTGTCTTTTAGATCTGGTCGGTTTGCGTACGTTGTTTCAATAGTCTCCAAACAGTCATGATGCGCTGGTTCTCCCGTGTTTCCACTAAGGAAAGAAGCTGGGTTGACAATGTTAGTAACTACGACCTCCACATCATCCTGTTCTATCAGTATAGCCTGATATCTCAGGGATCTTTGTGGAGAAAGCCAGTGCCCACCCTTTGCGTCCAGCACTGCGGACACTGTGTGAGACACTAAAACAGTCATCTTCTGGCCCAGAGTAAATTTTCGGGCTTCTTGTACATTCAATATTACAGCTGTAATTGCTCTCAAGCATCCAGGCCAACCCTTCGCAGTTGCGTCTAACTGTTTGGAAAAGTAGGTAACTGCTCGTCGATAGGGGCCCAGATCTTGTGCTAATATTCCCAGAGCAATTCCCTGTTTCTCGTGGGAAAAGAGAAAAAAACGGTTTACTCACATCGGGGAGCTCTAAGGCCGGAGCCGACACCAAAGCTTTCTTTAGTAGCTCAAAGGCTCGTGTGCTCTCTTTGCCCGTCCAGATCAGACAATCGTATCGTAACAGTTTCCTTTCTCCAGACGGTATTTCCCAAGATTCCAAGTCTTTTGCGAGCTCATTGCCAAAGATGGTAGACTGTTCGTAAATCCTTGTGGCAACACCGTCCAAGTGAGCTGAGTCTTGCGACCACTTTTGGGGTTTTCCCATTCAAATGCAAATAATTTTTGGCTGGCTTCATGGAGAGGGAGGCAAAAGAAGGCATCCTTCAGATCTAAAACAGTAAACCAAGTTAGTTCAGGTGTTAAGACGGTCAACAGGGTATATGGATTTGCTACTACGGGGTAAAGGTCCTCAGTTATTTTATTTACGGCCCGTAGATCCTGGACCACACTATACAACCCGTCAGGTTTACGAACAGGTAATACAGGGGTGTTGAAATCAGACTCACAGTTTTTCAGTAATCCTATTTATAAAAATCTTCCAATCACTGGCCGAATTCCTTCCTTACCTTCCCTTCTGCGGGGAGACTGGTTAAGAATAGACTCAGTATCTGGATATATTGCTGATCTTTTACTTCCAGAGTAATTTCTCCTTTTTCAAATCTAATTTTTGCACCCAATTGTTCTAACAAATCTCTTCCCAAAAGTGGCTTTGGGGAGTTGGGCCTATGTAGGAATTTGTGGATACCCCATTGTTTTCCCAATTTATACTTCAAAGGTTTACAAAAATATGCCTTTTCACTTTGGCCAGTCGCTCCTTTTACCATGATATAGTCGTTTCCCAGGGGCATCAAGGCTTGATGTAAAACCAAGTATGTTGCCCCTGTGTCAACCAAAAATTCTACTTCTTGTTCTTCCTTCCCCAGCCTCATTATAACCAGTGGATCTGCTAGGGTACATTCCCCAGGTCCCTGTCAATCCTTTTTCACATGGGCTACTATTCTTCCTGTCTGGTGGCTTCGCCTCTTTGCCTTGTTTCTTGGACATCCTCCTTTCCAATGACCAAATTTCTTACACAACGCACATTGATCCTTACCTAATCAAGATGGTTCTCGTCTAGGCCTCTCTTCCTCCTCTTCCCTGACAACTGCTATCCTTCCTCTTTGCCCTTGTCTATATTCTTCCTCTCTATTACTAAATACTCTCCACGCTTCACCCAGCAACACTTCCAGATTTCTACCTTCTGTAGGGCGCAGCTTCTGGAGTTTGTGCCTAATGTCCCCCGTAGACTGACCCAAGAACAGGGAGACTATTTGTTGTATTCCTACCTCTGACCCAGGATCCAGCGGTGTGCTACGGCGCATTACATCCCTCAATCGATCCAGGAACTCGGATGGGGACTCAGAAGGACCTTGTTTAACTGCATATAGAGCTGACCAGTTTGTGGTTTTGGGAATAGCCCTTTCCATTCCCTTCAAAATCCAGTCTTGATATTCCTGTAGCCTCTCCATATGGGCAGATTTATTAGTGTCCCATTTTGGGTCTCGGAGGGGAAATATTCTTTGACATCCCCCCTCGTGATCTTGTAATGGTCTTCAGCTAAATTCTCTGCTGTTTTCAAAATTAATTGCTTTTCTGTTTCTGTCATATACTCTAAGAGCAACTGTATACCTTTCCAGTCTGGATTATGTTGTTTTACCATGAACTGAAAATGCTTAGTAACACTCACCGGGTCGCTTCTATAGTCTCTTGCAACTTTTCTCCATTCTCCTAGATCAGTGGTGGAAAAGGGCACCTTAATCATCATTGTTCCTCCATCAGGTCCCACTGCCTCTCGGAGTGGGGCTTGTAAAGCTGTAGGGACAGTCCTAGAGGCAGTTTTCTTCCTTGTGCGGGAAGATATGGGACCGTCCATACAGTGCCTACTGTAATCATGAGACTGGCATAAAAATTGAGATTTTTATAATGCAGCTCATATTTGTTCTTTGCTTTCTTTGTGAGTTCAGGGTTTGGTTTAGGGCACATTGTAATTTTTAGATTTGTTTTAGAATCAAGAAGCTTGGGAGAAAATTTTTGTGATTGGGTTTTTTGGTTTGTTTTTTTTGTCCATCCATAGTCATTTGTCATAAAGAGCTGAGCATTCAAGGAAATACCAAAACTATTATGATTTGCAAAGTGAAAACCTGTAGTACGTTCTGAACAGATTTGGTCACCTTCTATTATGCTTAAATTGTGGCCTGTCATGATGGACACCAAACTTCACGCCAAACTTGACATCTGCAGTATTCAGAGTATGTGCATTTGTCAAGCAATGAGCTAGCAAGTGTCTGGAATTGTTAGGTAGCAATGCCTGATTAAAACATGGTCTATATTCATATGAAGCAATCCCAGAAAATGAAGAGGAATTTGCAGCACTTAAAAAAAGACATCATATTTATGCAGTACAATTCAGGTAAACGTAAAAGAGTTCAAAACCTTCCCTCCTTGGCTACCAGTTTTGAGAGAAGTATGGCGTTGTGTGTAGAACAAAGGGATGTCTGTAAAACTTTCCCTGTTGCATGCTCAGTCTGTAAGAACGTTTCATGTTTTGCAGAAATGCTAACAGCTTCAAAGGTTATACAAGCATGGTAGCTTCCCCCACCATCTTTTCAGAAGTACGGAAAGCAGGAAAATCCCAGAGTCTGGAAAAGTTGCTGGCAGAATCGTTTGCCCGAGGTAGGTTTAAAATTGAGAGATTCTTGGCCCTCTTCATAATTCATGTAACTAATTTTCCACAAGTTTTCTAGGCTTGCTTCTGTGGGTCCTATGATAATGCAAAGAGAACAAGTGAACCTCTAGAAGTAAAATACTTCTCATAAGTTTAATCCCTTTTTTAGTTTAAAAGACCTCATGCACTGTGAACTTGTTTTATAGTCTTCTCCCCAAATGTAGGTGTGGAGAGTCAGAGAAAGACATAAATATTGAAGTCTCCAGTAGCTGCATGTTCCCTGTTTTTATTCTAAAGAAATGTTTGGAAGGTATTTTTGAGGAGTTAATGTTGTTTATGTGTTGGGTTTGTTTGGGTTTTTGCTGTGCTGGCTTAATTCTCATTGATTATAGTCTAATTCCTTTGTGTTTCTTTTTACAAAGAAATCCAAGCAATAGTTACCAATATTAACCAAGACAATAGAGTCCTTAATGCCGGGGATCTTTTTTTGTACGTCTTGCCTTTTTTAAGCTGCTTTCCAATTTCTCAGTGGGCAGGAAACTAGATGGCATGTGTTTTTTCCCTTTTGTGTCCTTGCAGAACTCTTGCGTTGAATTTTAACTTCTGTGCTGCCTGTGAATAACGTAGAGAAGTGATACATTGCTTTGTACAGCAATGCACCTTGATTTTGAATGCATGATGAATACCGTGGAAGGAACCAAACGCGAGGAAAGTTTTATGTGAGTGTGTTCCTATATTTCTTTTTTTTTTCTGAATTTGTAACTGCAATTGGGGAGTAAAAAAATTTCAAACCAAAACCAAACTCCTAATCACCCCCGACCTCCTCAAACACCTAGTGTCTTGTCAGCTGTGGAATGACGTCGCTCAGTGACTTAACCTTGAGGAGAGATTTGGTTTGGTCCAGACTGTGGGCAAAATCCAAGAACTAGCAAAATAAGGTCCTCATTCGCTAGAGCTCTGTGTGGGGAATTGTTATAGGAGAAGAAGTGTTAACTTCTTAGGGTGAGTGGACTTGCATTTGAATCCTGAATTTGTTCTTTTGGCAACACAACATTTTCGCTCTTTCACCCTAAGGAAAACTCTTTTTTTGCCAGTTTCCCATAAAAGCGATCATGAACAACGTTAACTTCATTTGGTAAAACGACTCCTTCTGACAGAAGGGGAAAATATTAAGTATGCAATGAGTGGAGTCACAGATGAATCTACCAAGCAGACCACAATGTTTACTCTCACAGGCTTTACTGTATACGAAGCTAGTGGACTCAAGTAATGGATTGATAAGTGTATAAGCATTTGCAGAATGAGGACTTTTCAGTTAATCTTCTGTAAGATTTTTGTCTACACCAGCTTGTACGCCAGGATCCTAGCTCACTTTCTGTGCTTGGGTCTTTGAGTTTGTTTCTGCATTCAACTTTGTTTCCAGGAAAACATATCAAATCTGTGATCATTACAGCATGCCATAATAGTTAATATGCCAGATTTAAGAAAAACACAGCTAAGGAGCTTCCTTCTTCACAACCCCCCAACATATAAACCCCCAAAATGAAGGAATTCCTTAAACCTAGAAAGAAAGAAATACGCTGTGAGTCACATGTTGCGGTGATGTGGTAGCAGCAGGGTCCTTAGAACCGATGATTTACAAGACCTAATGTCTTTCTGTGGACTTTGAAGGCTGAGTGTTTTGTACTCTAGCAATTTCCTGCTACTGTTATGTATTCATGTAGATCTGTAAGGCAATTGTTGTTACTTTCTTTGCATAGTCTGGTAAAATATTTGTATAATAGGAAAATTATGGTTTTGTGCTACTCTCCTTGGGAAACAGAAACTAAGCCTGCCATTAGATGCTAGGCCACAGTCGTTGACGGAGCAGGGTAGTGTATCTTACATTTTGTGCTACACTTGGTCAAGTCTCATCTCTATCGTATTCGCTGTTACTTTATTAAATTTAGTATCTGCACTTTCTATTTCCAGACAGGCCTCTCATTCAGAGCACAGAGGCATGGTTCTCTCTGCGCCTGGCTTCCCATCCCTATCTTTTCATTCCTTCCTCTCCTCCCTGTAGCCTACTGCTATCGTTTTCTTTCACCAGCTCTCTCTCTGCCGGGCTCCGGAACCCTGTTTTTTCATTTCTCCCTGTCTGTCTTGTAGCTCCTCAGTACTTTTTCTTTCCCTGGCTCCCTGTCCCTGTTTCTTCCTTGTTGGCCCTGTAGCACGCTCTGATTCTGTTCCATTCTCTGCCTCTGCTTTCCCAGCAATCTGTCCCTCGCTTTTAATTCCTCCCTCTCCGCGCTGTCGCCCGTGCGGTCTCTTGCCTTTCTCCGTCGCTGGCTGGCTGGCTGTCCCTGCTCATTCATTCCTCCCTCTCCCCCCTGCAGCGCCTGTCGCTTTTGTCCGTTCTCCCTCTCGCTGTCTCTGGCTCCCTGATGACCCTATTTTGGACTCCCACCACCCATGCACCCCCTTCTTTCCATGCTCATTGCTCTTCTTGTTGCTCTCCAGCTCTCTTTTTTCCCCAGCTCCCTGTACGGTGCAGATATGGGGGTTGTTTTGGCAGTGTTCCCCGCCCCTTACCTCCGTGTTTCACTGTCCTGGCTCCCCATTGTTTCATTCCTCCTTTCGGCTCGGTTGCCACTTTTTTGTCTCTCCCTCTCTCCTGGTCTGACTCCCTGCCCCCGGTCTCCTCTCTTGTAGCGTCCCGTGCCTCACACCTCGTTTTCGGCGGCCTCCCCCTGCCCAGCAGCCCATGGCTCCGGGAGCCGCCCGCCCGCCTGTTCCCTGCCGCACCGAGGAGCGCGGCTCCGGGAAGGACTGCCGGGGTGTCCCCGGGGCAGGCCCCGAGCCCCGGGGCAGCCCCGCTCCCGGGCCTTGTCATGCGCCGCCTCCTTTGCCCTCGCGGCTGCGTTCGCCCTCGCTTTGCCCCGGGTGAGGGGCTGTGCCGGAGCTCGGGGCAGGAGGGGATGCCCTGGGGTGGGGGTCGGGCGCTGGCCCCCTGTTCCAGCTGGGCTCCAGCTGTGGGCCGGGGCTGGAGGAGCCCCAGGTGCGGGCGGTGAGGCCGGTGGGGACGGACGCTCCCTGCACAGGGGTGGCTGCCGGGGGAGGGGCTGGTGCTGCTGCTGCCCTACTCCCGGTGGCCGTGGAGGGGCCGGGGGGAGCCAAGGGTGGAGCGGTCGCCCGGCCTGACCGGGCTGCGGCTGCAGCGAGAAAGAAGGTGAGTGGGGCCGCCCGATCGACCTGAGGCAGGGCGGCGGGGTCCGCGTCGGAGGCACGGAGCAGAGGGGTGTGCGAGCCGGCGGAGGGGTCCACCCGGAACTACGCTGCAGAGGGCGGGTGAGCGCTCGCGTCTCGGCGGGGATGGGGGATGGGGGGGGTGGAAGACGGTGTCCGCGCAGGGTGAGCCAGCAGGACAGGCTGCGTCTCGCGGCATGGCAGGAGCCGTAGTCCTGAGGCACGGGGTTTGCTCTCGGCCATGTTCGTTCCCCGCCATGCCGGGAAGCGTGGTCTTCCGGGCGGTCATGCTGTGCTTGCTAGTGCATGCCGGGAGATGTAGTTTTTGCGACGCGGGTTCCCGGGCGTGCGTGGTGGCGTGCCTCCTCGCCGCCCTCAGTGCTGCCGCCCTGTGACCAAAATTAGATACTGCAGCTCGGCAGCCGCGCATGCGCGGTACAGCACCTCGTCGCTCAGAAGCTGCGCATGCGCGATGGGCGCATTGCCGCATCTCGGCAGGCACGCATGCGCGGTGGGGAACCTCGCCGCAGCTCGGAAGCTGCGCATGCGCGGCGGCGCCTCAGTGACCCACGCTGCCGGCCGCCGGTAACCGCGATGCCGTTCTGCGGTCCCTGCGCGCTCTTTGCTACTTCCCGGTAAGGTCGCGCCGTTGCCGCCCCATGTGCGCAACGTGGGCGGGTGCTCGCCCTGCAAAATGAGGCACGGCCGCCGGGTGCTCGCTGCTACGGCAGCCCGGCGTTCGCGCAGCGCCCCTCGCCCCTGCGGCGCGCCGCCAGGGTCCGGCGCATGCGCGGCGCGCGGGAGCAGCATGGCGGCGCAGCGGGGTCCAGTTCCCGGCGGGGCGTGAAGGGCCGGGACCACCGGTGAGGCGAGCGAGCCCCTGGGGCGGGTGCGGGGCGTCTCCTGCGCACCGGCCGCCCGCGGGTGGCGGGGCGAGGAACTTCGAGCCGCCCGCTGCGACCGGCTGCCGGCCCGCTGGAGGCGAGTCGGGTCGGGGCAGCCCCGGGGAGTTACCGGGGCTCTGGGAGGAGGGAGGGAGGCGGACACCCCCCAGGCGCGGACGCCGGGCGCCTCCCAACTCGTCAGAGCCCCCCCGCTCGCTTCTCCTGGCCCCGCGCAGCTGCCCCCAGCTCCAGCCCCTCCCCTGAAGCCCGTCCCGTAGCCCCGGGCCGGCCCCGGGCCCTGTCGCAGAGGTGGCAAGCCGGGCCTCGCGTGCACTGGGTTCTCCGTGAAAGCGGACGCCGTTGGCAGCGGTGCAGGGGCAGAGCGGTGTCTCCGGCGGCCCCCGTGGAAGGAGAGGCTTCGGCCAGTGGGGAACTACGGTAATAAGGGTCGCTGCTGCTTCTTTCCCTCTGCCAGGGGCCGCGCTGGGGGGGATGCCGCTGACCGCACCCGCCTCGGGCTCGCGTGGGTTGTCTCTGCCCAGCCTCGCTCTCCTCGTGGCACGGCTGCAGAAAGGGACAGGCGGAGCGCTTGCCGGCCCTGGGCGGGAGCTGCCACGGCCAGAGCTGGAGAGGCCAGAGAACGGTAAAGAGGAAGAAGAAACCGAAGGCCGGCCGGCCGGCAGCTGCCTCCTGCTGCAGGGAAGAGCGAGCCAGCCCCTCCAGGTGAGGTAGGATCCCTCTTCGTAGTCCGCAGCAGGCCACACCATCGACATGCAGGGTCTGTACGCGTCACCAAAGGCGGCCGCGTAGCGCACGAGCGAGGCTACGTGTGTAGGGAGCCCCGTCTTGTACGAGCTGTAAGACACTCCGGTATTCTCTTAGGTGGAGGACAGCCAAGCGACAGGAGTTACAGAAGGCGAAGGGAGGAGAGGAGGAGGAGGAGGAAGAAGCGTCTGAACTGGCGAACTCTCCCAGCAGTGCAGGGAGTGAAAGCTGTGGTGAGTCCCAGGCCCTCGGGGCCCTGTTGCCCCTATTCTGCATCCCGGGCCCTCACTGCCTCTCCCCTGGCCCCCCCGTCTTTCCCACGCTGATGTGGTTCCCCCCCTCCACCCCCCGCCCATACCTCCTTTCTCCATCTCACTCTGACCAGCTCCCCGTCCTCATCGTTTAGGTCCTCTCTCTCCCTGCTCTGTAGCTTGTGGCTATTTTTCCTTCCTCTGCCTCTCTCAGTCTGGCTCCCTGTCCCTGCTTTTCCATTCCTCCCTCTGCAATGTAGCGTGTTGCTACTCTTTTCTTTCACAGTCTCTCTCTGTCCGGCTCCCAGCCACCGTTTTTGCCTTCCTTCCACTCTGTTCTCTAGTCTCTGGCTGATGTTCAAGGTCTTCCTTCTCGGCCCTGTAGCACAGCACAAGTCTCTTTCTTCCTCTGTCTCCCGCTATCCTGCTCCCTGTCCCTGTTTTGCAATTTTGTCCTTGTCAGCCCTGAGCCACACTGCAGTTTCATTTCTTTTGCCGTCTTGCCCTGTCCGGCTCCCTGCCAGGATCTTTTAATTCTTCTCTCTCTCCCTCTTGAAGCCCACCGCTGTTTTACTCTTTCTCCCTGTCTCCCTGTCCGTCTCCCCCTCTCCGTCTTTACTTACTCTTTTAAGTAAAATCACTGGCTGAGACCTTAAACATGTCACTTCTTGCCCGACAAGATCAAACAGACCGTGAGCAAGCTTGTTAGGCTTCCCGTGTAAACTCACGGATAACACAAAGCAAGCTCCTTAGGCTTCCCGTGGAAATCACTGCTACCAGGTTAAATTGACCTCCTTGTGCCGTCCTGAGGCCGAAAGACCGAGGAGCTAATTCGATGAGTAGATATGGACAAAGGAAGCCCCAGGTTCAACTGGCAGACTGCGTGAGGAAGACTGTGGACGACCACCTGAGGGTGAAAAGACCCTAACCCTAATTTTACTGCGCATGCTTGGACTATGTCAACGAATTCCGGGGACTCCTCACCATATGACTGCCCTTCTTGGGGGATCTGATGACACGTATGACTTTTCTGCATATGAACTGATGTGCTTTACTAACCCGTCGGAGCACTCGTGGTGGAGCGATCCCCAGCGCTGCCGTAAGGAATGCCCGCCTTCTAAAGCTTCAAACTAAGTGTTAGAGGGTTTTCTGGCCGACTTTTCAGTATCCCTTTGTATTTGATTGTTTCTGGTATTCCCTTAGTGGCTTCACTTTTTAGATTTTCTATCTACGTCTCCGTTTTAGTTCGCCATCCCTGCCTCTTAATATTTTTCCTTTTGCCATAATCACCATTGCTTTTAAAATTTTCTGCCGCCTTTTCTCTCATTCGCGGTCCTTATTTGCCTACCCGTATTTTTTAACTGACTTCTTCCCTTCCCTTAGTGCCCTCTGAAACAAGGATCTAAAACAATTAGAAGGTTTTAGCATGTGTAACTAATCAACTGTCAGTTTTACAAATTTCTGAAGAGATGTACTTTCTGGAAGGTTATTGATTTCGTGATTAGTTTAACTTTAGTATAGACTTCTTTAGCCTAGCAACCGTGGCATTATGTTTAACGGCCTATTCTCATAGTCCTTAGGCTGTATTTGCCTCAGTGCTAACACTGTACCTATATGTAAACAGTTCATCAGGAGGAAAGCAGCCCTGATGAAAATTAAAACACAAGTAGAAACGGAGAAGACAGGTGGAGAGAACCAAGAGGAGAAGAGTTAAGAGCAAGGACTGAGAAATTGATGAGTGCAGAGGAGATACCTTCACCTTGAGCACAGAAACGTCCTAGCAGGAGTGCTCAAACACGGATGGTAAGACGGAACCGCTTGGCTGAAGAACAGAAGGGGAAAACATCCAAGGAGAAGGAACTATCCTCAGGAGACCTGTGACCATAAAAGGGAAAAAGAAGGAGGGGGCTAACTCCCCAAACGACCACCGACGACCGCCCAAGACGCCCGCGCACGCGTAGTGTAGTTTTGCAACACCAGCGTTATGTAAACGTGGCAGATAAGCGAGGAGGCGGAGATTTCTCAGGACACGTGCGAATATTCACGTCTTTCAGGTATATAAAGGATGAAGTTTTGCTTCAGCGTGCGTGCGTTGGGAGGAGATATCCCCCAGGCGTCCGGCGTGGCAATAAAGGCGTCTGCTTAATGACACTTTGGTGTTACTGAGTTTAAATTTCTGTAACTTTTGTGAATCATTTGGTGACCCAGGTGGGAGGGACATCCTCTGTTCGGCTGCGGGACCTGATGAGTCTGGGACTCTCTTGGGTTTGCCCCCGGAGATCTTTTCTGGAGAGACCCCCGTTCTCAGTCGGATCACCGCGGGGACAGACAAAGACCCTCTGGCAAGAAGACATCCTTAAATCCTGAATTGGTAACGATCGATCAATTTGGGACCGTCTTTAAGACGTGCAGACGTGCACACGGGTCGGCGTATACCGGCTCGCTAGCACCTTACAAGTGTACCTCTGGGGGACTTGTGTCCCATATGGTAGGGGATTAACTTCCCCGTTTGGAGGGGCTGCGTCCCCATTTGGAGGTCCGGTTAACTGTTACCTGACTTTTGGCTAATGCATTTCGGGTATTGGTTATTGGTTTGTCATTTATCGGATTTTGGTTATTAACGATAAAATTTTCATCAGATATGGGAGAGTCACAGAGTGGCGGAATTCTAAAGAAAAGCCCACTGGGATGTGTTTTGCAGCACTGGAGAGATCCGGGGGGAGTGCCGGGAGGCAGTGTCGATAGGAAAACTTTAATTAAGCATTGTAATCAGTGGTGGCCTCTCTAGAAGCCAGACGGTGGAGAAAAACGGCCCTTTAACAGGACATTAAAATAGAATACATTATTACATTAAGGTACATATAATTGTAATATAATACTACACACGTTATAATAGGTATTATACATTTAGTGTAATAATACAATTTAATGCTCTTCCTTCAGGGAGAAGGAAAATGGGATGAAGTGCTTTATGCAGATACGTATGTTTTTCACTCTACGAAACCACCCTGAATGGCAGAAAGAACGTGGAATCAATTCAGCACCCCAGGACCCTATGGTCCTGGCGATAGAAAAAGACAAACAATAAGCAAAATAGGAAGCAAAAAAGATGTTGCTCGCCTTGTGGCATTGGACAAAGATGTTTAAAGGTTGACAGAATGGGAGATTAAAGGATTGTTTGACCCCGATTGCGAGGATGTGCGTGCAATGTCGGATGCGGTGTTCAGCGAGGCAGAAAAGCAGAGTGTTGTGAGGGTGGCCAGACCCCCAAGTCCAGGCTCTGGTTTTGGCTGGAACTCTGCCGGGAACAGTGGATAACCATGTTCCCATTACCAGTCCCGGTCGGGGCCCTAACCAGCCAGGAGCCCGGGACTTAGTACCGCAGTACAGGGAACGAATGGCTTCTGGAATAAGAAGTGCTGTCCCAAAATCAGTAAGTTGGTCTAAATTGTATGAAATTAAACAAGATAGAAAAGAATCCCCTACTGATTTTTTGAACCGATTAAAAGAAGGGATGCAGAAATATACTCCTTTAAACCGTACCTCTCGGGAGGGAAAGGGTCAGTTGTTATTCCTGGTTCTGGGACAGCTGATGGATGATGTCAAGAAAAAGTTACAGCAAGTGCAAGGAACAGATGTGAAAGATTTAGAGAAATTGCTGGAGACTGCTTGGCAAGTGTGTCGGAATAGGGACAGGCGGGGGGGGGGGAATGGGCAAAACAATTGCCAGCGCTACAGCGGCTGCTTTGCGCACCGCAGGGGCCAGGTAACCTCTGGGAACCCACCGGGAAACACCACTAATGGGAGGCGAGGAGCCATGAGAAGTAGCCCAAGTGCCCCATCTCGGGGAAGTCAACCCCTCCCGAAAGATCAGTGTGCCTACTGTCAGCCAAGGATGGAGCTCGAATGGCGGGGTATGCCGTGACCACTGCAGAGCGAGTGCTGGAAGCAAAGTCACTCCCTGAGGGTACATCCGCACAACAAGCCGAATAAATTGCTTTAGTGAGAGCTTGTTGAAGGACTGCGAGCGAACACCCGGACAAATTCAAAATACGCCTTGGGTGTAGTTCATGCCCGTGGGGCTATCCGGAAGGAACGGGGACTTCTGACCGCCCAAGGAAAACATTAAGCTTGCTGACGTGATCCTAAGACTTTTGGATGCGGTACAGTCGCCTTCGGCGGTTGCGCTTATGCACCGCAAGGGGCACCAAGAGGGTGACGCTGCTCAGGAAGTGGGGAATAAATCGGCAGATTATGAGGCAAAAAGAGCTGCGGAACAAGGTGAGGTGTTAAGTTTGATTCCTGAAAAAGCTTTGCCGCTACCGGACTCGGTCGACTGTGATGAGAAGGACCTTAGATTAATTAAAGATTTGGAAGCAGAAGTTGAATCATCAGGTTGGGCAAAATTAAAAGGTAGCAGAGTAATAGTTCCCTTTAGAATAGTATGGAAACCGGTAAAAGCAGAACACGACCAGACTCATTGGGCAACTGAAGCCTCGTATGATTCCCTTATGAAGCAAATAGTAGCCAGGAATTTGTTTCAAACTGTAAAAGCCATGGTTAATAACTGTGAAGTATGCAAAGGTGGGAAATCGTGTAAAATTTGGAAGTCTCGGTAAAGGGAAAGTTCCAGGTCAAAATTGACAAACAGACTTTTCCGAACTCCCACGGAAAGGGGAGGGTTTGGGATTTGTTCGTATTAACAGATACCTTTTCGGGCTGGCCAGCAGCTTTCCCTTGTAGGGCTAATAAGGCTAGGGAAGTGACAGGAGTACTCTTAAACGAAAATTATTCCCAGATTTGGAGTACCAGCAGTAATATCTTCTGATAGGGGTGCTCATTTTTGTGCGCAAATAGTGCAACGAGTTAGTAAAATTTTAGGAACAAACCGGCAACCGACCTCAGGCAAGTGGGCCAGTGGAGAAAATGAATCACTTAATTAAACAACAGCTAGCTAAACTTAGTCAAGAAGCAAATCTACATTGGTACCAAGCGCTCCCACTGTAGCCCTACTACGAATCAGGGTAAAACCGGGAACTAAAGAGAATTTAAGTCCATTTGGAATTTTGTTGGGGCGGCCGTAACCGATCCCAATACCGAGGGGAAGATCTCACCCAGTTAGGCGAAAATAATCTATAGAAATACATAATAATATTAGGAAATTCTAAACGAGAGCGATTGCAAGTGCCTAGAGAGTCTAGCCAGACGTTCTCTCTAACAGGAGTTCCGGTTCCGGTTAACACCTCTCTATTTAATAACCCCTGCTATGGAGTAGGTCATGATAAGAACAACTTTAGATTTACATCACCTCTTGGGGTTGTGAAGAAGTTCGGAGCAAATTAGCCTCTCGGTTACCAAATTTTAAATGGATCAAAGAGCTGCTTGTACTCGTATTAGTTGATAGCTTATTTGTTTTATGTACGTGTTGTATAATTCGAGGTTCGCTATGGCGTTGTCAGAAGAATGGGGATGACTGTGTTACCTGGAAAAAGAGTAAGGTCAAACCTGAAGTCGCAACAGGGAGGTATTTTAATCGACGGACGAAGGAGAATGGTACGTTATAAGGGACTGCGAACGAATTCGCAAGGGTAATAGAAAAGGGGGGAAGTGAAACAGAAGATGTCTGCTTAATGACACTGTGATGTTACTGAGTTTAAATTTCTTTCACTTCTCTGCATCACCTGGCTTTTTCATTTTTCTTTCTCCAACTCTTTTAAAAGTTTGCCGTTTCTTTTATGTTTTATTCCCTTCTTTCCCTAACACCTATCGCTTTTTAAATGTTCTTGCCAGGCTTACTTTTGTTCCCTTTGTCTGTATTTTTAATTAGCTCTTGTCTTTCCTTAGCGCCCTCACTATTAAAACTTTCTTTCTACATCTCTGTTTACTGTCCCTATTTCACAATTTTTTCCTTATTTCTTTAATCCCTGTTGCTTTTAACATTTTCTACTTTTATCCCATCTTCTGTCTCTCTCTTCTGGTTTTTCTTTATTGTCATCGCATTTAAAATTGTCTCTCTATAGCTGTTTTACTCCACTGTCCCTATTTCTGTTTTTTCCTTTATTTCCCTAATGCCTATCACTTCTAACATGTACTTTCTGTGCCCTTCCATGTCTGTATCTTCAGTTATTTCTTGTCTTCCCTTAGTGCCACCCCTTCTTCAGTTTCCCTTCTACATCTCCATTTTAATTCACCATCGCTGTCTTTAATTAAAGTCCTTAATCCCCATTGCTTTTCAAATTTTCTACTTTTATCTCGTCCGCTGTCGTTACTTATTAGTTATTTTCTCTTATTTTTTCCTAAGGGCACCGCTTTTTGTATTTCCTTTCTGCGTCTACTTTTATGTGGTTCGCTGTCCCCATTTTTCAATTTTTTTAGTCATCGTTCTTTTTGGTTTGAAATTTTGTTTCTCGGTGTACTTTTATCTCATTTTCTATCCCTACGTCTTTTTTCCCCGTTTCCTGTAACTTGCTGCTTCTAACATGTTCGTTCTAAATCTACTTTTATTAGGATGTAGCTCCCTTTTTTTCAGTTGGTTCCTGTCTCTCCTGTACCCCCTCACGTTTAGATTTTCTTTCCTCGTCTGTTTTTATCCCCTTCAGCAGCTTCATTTTTTTAGCTCATTCTAGTGTGTCCCATACCTTGTTGCTTGTGAAATTTTCTTGCTATGTCTTTGCCTATTCAGGTTTTTTCCCTATTTTAACTTTTTTTCCCCGTCTTAACGTCTTCATTTTCGAATAACAGAATAATTTAGGATGGAAAAGACACTTAAGATCATCGGGCCCAGCCGTAAACCTAACACGGCCAAGTCCACCACTAAACCATGGCCTTAAGTGCCACATCCACGCGCCTTTTAAATACCTCCAGGAACGGTGAGGAACTTATGTTTTTATGCTTACTTTAACCTGGTTTTCTGTCACGATTATTTACTCTTTTCCTGTCTGTCCTCTACCTCATCGTTTTTTAAATTTTCTGTGTCTGCTTTTATGGAGACGGCTAACCCTACGTTTTTATTACTTCCTGGCTATCCTGTGTGAAATCACTTCTGATTTTTTTTTCCCTATCTGTTTTCATCCAGTTCACTGTCTTTATTTCATTCCCGCCTCTGCTATACCCTGTCACTATTTAAATTTGCTTTCTGCCTTTGTTGATTTCTTCTGCTGCCCCATTGCCAAGTTTCTCCTTCTTTAACACCTTCGCTTTTGATAATTTTTTGTCTACTTTTATCTGGTCTTCTCTCCCTATTTGTTAGTTTTTTCCTCCCCTGCCTCATACCCTTTTTTTCTTTTTAAATTCTCTTTCTATATTTGCTTTTATCAAGATGTCTATTCTTTTCCAATTCTTTCTGTTTGTCACACACCCTGTCGCTTTTTAGATTTCCCTGGCGCGTCTCCCTTACCCCCTCCTCCCCCCCCCCCCCATTCCGGGGTTTTACGGGGTCTCCTTGGCGTGCTGTTATCTCTGGAGCGTGATTTGTACCCCTCTCGGTTTGTCAGAACATCTCCTCGGGCCATCCCTCTTCCTCAGAGCGGTCTTTCTGTCCTCTCCTCCATCTTGCTCACCTCCCGTCGGCCAGCGTCTCCCCGACGCCGCCTGTGCTCCGTTCAGATCCCCTCCCGAGTACCTCTGTGCCCTCCAGCCTTCTGCCGTCTCTCCGGCCGCCTCGGCACCCCTCTGATTTCCGCCACGACGCTTCCTGCGAGCGACCCCGCGTTCCGTAACCGGACTGTGAAACAGGAACTGAATTAACCGTAACTGCAGAGCGTAATGGCACATTTTCTCGTATTTTACCCTCACCGCCTTTCAGGCCGTGGCTGGAAACCTGCTACGCGTGGCGCGCAGGATGCGGCAGCAGCTTTGGCGGCGGATGGCGAGAGGCGAAGGCCAAAGCAGAGGCTGCGCGGCTCCCATGCGCTGGGTTTATTGTTTTACTTAGGAGCGTGGCCGTTCGTCTTAAACTGTTTATGGTGTTCTTGCCCAGTGCAGCATTTTGCAATCAGCTGGTTTAAGGAAAACACGATGTCATCTCTGTCAAAGTTCTACATATTTTGGACGTGAAATATGAAACTGAGAACTTTAATCCTGGGTTTCCTGGGATTAGCTCTTGGAACTGCTTTAGAATCCCTTGTTTGTTGGCTCCCCGAAACTTACTGCTCATCTGCCGACTCTGCCCTGTACCATTTCACCTATTAATTTTTTTCCACGTTTCCCTCTCTGCGGCTCCCTCTCCCCGTTTTTTAATGCTTACTTGTGTTTCTTGTACCCTGCTGCATTTTAATTTCTCGCGCTACAGTTCCCTCCCTCTGGCACCCTGTCTCTGTGCTTTATTTCCTCCCTCTGTCCTGCACCCCGTCGCTGAAAAAACTTTCTTCCTATGTTTCCTTCTGTGCATCTCCCCGTCCCTATTTTTTCATTATTTCCTGTGGTTCTTGTACCCTGTTACTTTTAACATTTTCTCATTGCGGTTCCTTCTAGCCATCTCCCTGTTTGTTTAATATTCCCGTGTTTCTCATACCTGACCGCCACTTCTTTTTCCTTTCTGCCTTGTCCTCTGTCCGTCTCCCCGTCCCTGCGTTTTAATTCCTGTCCGTGTCTCTTGTACCCGGTTGCTTTTTAAAAGTTCTTCTACGTCTCCCTCTACCCGGCTCCCTTTCTCCGTTTTTTTGTTTGGGGTTTTTTTTTTTGGTTCCCCGCCCCTCCCCTTGTATTTCTTGCACCCCACCGCTACCTAATTTCTCCTTCAACGATTCCCTTTATCCAGCTTCCCTTTCCCGTACTTTTAACTCCTCCCTTTTTTCCGTATACCCTGTCCCTTTTTAAATTTTGTTTCAGTATTTCCTTCTATCCTCATTCCTGTTCCTATTTTTTAATTCTTTCCTGCTTTTCTCGTAGCCTGCCGCTTCTTAAAATGTCCTTCCGTCTCTCTACCCGATTCCTTGCCCCTGTTTTTTATCTCCTCCTCTGTCCCGCACCCAGTCACATTAATAACTTTCTATGTCTCCATTTATTTAGCTTCCTGTCCGCCTTTTTATTTTTTTTTCCTGTCTATCTCATACTCTGTCCATTTTAACTTGTGTTTTGATGGCTACTTTTCTGCTGTTCGCTGCCTGCATTTTGTAATTCTCCCTCGTCTGTCCCGTACCCTGACGCTGCTTCACGTTCCCATGTCTGCTTTTGTCGAGCTCCCCATCCGTGTCTTTTAACTCTTTCCCATGTCGTGTACCCCGTTGCTTTTTACATTTTTTTATGTGTCTGTTTTTCCACAGTCTTATTTTCAATTTATTCTCGTCTTTGCTAAAAGCCGTCACATTTTAAATTATTTTTCTTTCTACATCGAAGTTTATCCACCTCCCCGTCCCGTTTTTTGTTTTCCCATCTATGCTGTACCCCATCGCTTCTAAAATTTTCTTTCCGTGTCTACTTTAACCAATTCGCTGTCTATATTTTTTATTTGTTTCTCGTCCGTGCTGTACCCCGTCGCTTTTGAAATTTTCTTCCTATGTCTCTCTGTACTTTTCTGTCTATTGTCATTTTTAACTTTTTCTTGTTTTTCCTCAATGCTTCCGCTTTTATAATTTTCCTCCTATGTCACTCTCCATCACCCTACGCTTATTTTACTTTTTTTTCCTTGCCTTTCCTTAATGCCTTGGCTTTCAAAATTTCCTTTTTACATCAACTTTTATCCAGTTTTCTGTCCCCTTCCCCCCCCCTCCCCAGCTTCTCCTTTACCCGGCTGCTTTTTACATGCTCTCTCCATGTCCACTTTAACCAATTCACTGTCTGTCATTTTTATTTTTATTCCTGTCTGTCCCGAGCCCTGTCGCTCTTTCAGTTTCTGTTCTAGGTCTACTTTTATCAAGCTCCCTATCCATATTTTTTAGTTTATTCCTGTCCGTCGTGTACCCTGTCGCTTTTAGAACTGTATTTTCGTTTGTGGCTCTGTTATTTACCATCTCCTTGGGGTTTTTTAATTGTTTCTTGTCTCTTCTTAATGCCATTGCTTATTCCATTTTTCTTTCTTGACAACATTTGTGAGGTTTGCTGTCCCTAGTTTTTACTGCTTTCCCGTACCCCGCTGCTTTTTAAATCTTCTTTCTATGTCTCTCTTCATCTGGTTTCCTGTCCCCAGTCTTAAATTTTTTCCTGCGTTTCTAGTACCGCGCTCAACTTTTTAAACTGTATTCCCGCGCGTGCTAGTTTGGGCTCGGATGTAGAGTTAGTTTTCTTCGCGGTAGCTGGCGCGGGGCTACGTGTTGGATTTGCGCCAACACCCGGCGTCGATGACGCGGGGACACGCGCCGGGTCTCGCCGAGCAGCGCTTGCACAGCCTCAAGGGCTGTTCTGCTGCTCCCGCGGCCCCGCCGGCGAGTAGAGCGGGGGTGCGCGCGGGGTTGGGAGGGGACGCGGCCGGGACAGCGGACCCCCGGCTGCCCAAAGGGATGTTCCCGACCGTACCACGCAGCGCTCGGCCAGCAAACCGGGGCTGGAGGTCGCGGGGGGCCTTAATGTCTTGACGTAACCCTGTCATGTACCACGTCGCTTTTAAAATTTTATTTCTACGTCTCCATTTATCCGGTTCCCTGTCCCGTGGTTTCGTTTTTTTGTTTTTGTTCCCCGTGTTTCCTGCCGCCCGTCGCTTTTTCTTTTCTCTTCCGCATCCACCTCCGCATCGCTCCCTTTGGCGGGTTTTTAATGCCCTGACTCTGCGGCCCGTCCCCTTTCTATTTTTATGGCTCTGTCCAGCTGATGGTCTCTAATTTTTAATTCTTTCCCGTGTTTGTCCCTTTTCCCTTTCACTTTCCATGACTTCCTCTATCTGCCTTCCTGTCCCTTCACACACACACCCCCACACACCCCCTCCTTTTTTGTCTTAATTCCTTCTGCTCTGGTCCCCTCGAGCAGTTTTCTCTCTGTCTCCCGATACCCAGCTGCCTGTCGCGGTACCCGCCGCTCCCAGGCCCGGCGCCGCTCGTTCTCGCTGTCCCTCCCAGTTCTCTCCCCCGCTCTCTCCCCCTCTTCTTTATCGCTCCCTCTCCCCCCTCCCCGCGCTGCAGTTCTCCCTCTTCCTCTGCCTCGACACGCACGTCCGGCTCCCGCCCCCCCCCGCCCCGGGCCTGGCTCCCCGTCCCTCGCCTCTTCTCTCCCCGCCTCTGCGCCTCCTCCCGTTTCCCTCTCCCCTCCTCCCCCTCCGCCCGGCCGCCGTTGGGCACCGAGCCCGGGCGGCAGCTCCCGGTGCGCCCGAGGGAACAAACCTGCGCCTCCCGCTTTGCGCGCCTGAGTGCGTTCCTCCGCCGCGGGGCCGGGCCCAGGCCCAGGGCAGGGGCTCCCGTGCCGTTGGCGGGGGCGGCGGCCGCTTGTTCCCGAGGGGCTGCAGCTGCGGGCCCGACGCTCGAAGCGGGCTGCAGGCGCGGCTGAGGCCGGCGCTGGCCCTGCCGTGCCCCGGGGGCGCCGCCCGGGCCCGCCCGCCGGCGGGAGCCGGCTGAGGAGCGGCGCGAAGGCCGTTCCGCAGGCAGCCGCCTGCAGCGAGGAAGGGCCGGGCCCCGCGGCGAGGTGGGAGTCCTCCCGCCCCCGCGGGAGCACGGCGCCGGCCGCGCGTCCCCACAGCCTCGCGGCGCCTCTCCCGGAGGACCGAGGCGGGGGGGGGGGCGGCGCGCAGGCAGAGACGCCTCACGGCGCACGCGCGCACCTCGCTCCGCCGGGTCTCTGCCCGCCTCCGGGCCGGGCCCCGCCCCCGCGGGGCGGTGCTGTTGTCCCACACACGGTTCTTCCGCCGGTGCGCGGGCAGGTGGCGAACACGCGGAGCCGGGGTGTTGGCTTTTCTTCCGGCTGCGCGCAGAGCTCGCACCCCTCGGGCCACACTCGGGCCATGTGGCTACGCTCCGCGCAGCAGTTACCGGTGTTTTCAGCGGTTGGCTCCGTCGCCCTCGTTCCCCTCGGTTCTCGCCAGCCTCGTCTCCGCTTAAAGTCACAGCGTCCTCCTTTCTTCCCGGACGTGCTGAGCGAGGAGGGGGCTTTCCCCACCTGGGGGCAGGTTGCTATTATGCCAATTAGATGTCAATTAGATGTTAATTAGGACAGTTCCCTCAAGGTTCCGGAGCGGTGCTGCTTTTGTCATTATCTTGTTCCTCCCCTCAAGGTTGCACCTCGCAGTGAACTGCTCACAGAGACTAAATGATGCCCCCAGCTTCGTTCCTCGCGCACCTCGAGCAGTGCGGGCGGGAGCGTTGCTGCCGCGGCGTCGGGTCAGAGCCGCGCTCTCCAATGGCGGCGCGTGAGTTCCGCCTGCCCGGCTCTGCCTCGAGCGCGTGACGGCACATGCTCTGCCTGAGCAGCCGGGAAAATGACTCGGAAACGACCCGCTTGTTGCGAGCGAAGCAGATGCGACGCAAGCGGGGCGTTCGGGCGGCTTTTGTAGCCTGACGTCAGCCTGCGTTCCGAGTCACGCTTGCACGTGCGCGCGCAAAACGAACGCCTGCCTGTGCAACAAGCTCCTGCTGCAGCAGAGGGATCGGGAGTCCGTGGCAGCGGTCAGCCAGGCCTGGGTGCGGCGGCTTCAGCCGGTCGTCGCGTACCGGTGTTCTTCCCGCCACCCTACGCCGGCGGGTTTCTTTAGGTGTACGCGGTGCTTAGGCGTCCTCAGCCGTCACTTAGGCCGGGCTAGCGGAGCAGGCGTCCCGAGTGACCCTTCCCCACACCGTTCCCCGCTCTCCCGCCCACGCCAGCGCTGCTGCGCCCGGTGTCCCTGTCCCCTGCTTCCACTTCTGCCTCTGCCCACCCCCGGCCCAGCGCGGGCGTCGTCGGGCTCGTTAATCGTGGCTGCCTCGGGGCTCGCGAAACGGATCGCGTGCAGGAGCGGCCGGCCTCGCGGCGAGTCCCTGCAACCGCCTGGCTGCCGGGGGGGGCCGCTGCCTCGCGCTCGCCGTGCGAGTGCGCCGAGGGCTCCCCTCGTGCCTTCCGGTCCTAATCCGTCACAGCCGGCCAGGATCTTCTTTCCCAGGTGTGCTTCTAACGACAGGCCCAGGAAAGGACAGGGCCGCGTGAGCGATGGACGCTGTCGCTCCCGGGTGCGCCGCACCTGACGTACACGGGCAGTCGAATGTCTAGGGCTTGTTCAGTGGGCCTGACCATGTGGGAGATGTGGGGCCCAAATACTGAATGGCCAGAGGAATCTGGTGCCATCAGTCTGGACGCAGGTGATCCTTCCTTTGGAGGCGGTTACAAATTCTGAATCCTCCTAATCCCGTTTTTATGGTATTGTGGGCGGTGCGGGAAAAGGATAAAATGCAGCTACTTCCCAGCTCCAGGCTGGAATACCCAGGAGCCTGATGTCACGTTCAGCTGGCGTTAAGCCCTCACCAAAATTCACCTTGGCTCTGAGTCCTGCTGAAAATTGGCACGGCTGGAGCTGTAGCACTACCAGCTATCGTACCGTGTCCTGTGCGGCTCTCACTGTTCCTTTGCTCTTCCCTGTGTGCCAGAGATTCCGGCAGCACCTGGGAAGAGCTGACAGCAGCACCAGGTAACGGGAAGCTGACCCTGTTTTGACCAGCTCGTGTGAGGTCTGTGCTGCTCTTGTTGGAGAGTGTTCGGTCTGGGCTACTTCTCGTTGCCATTCGACTCGCCGTGCCTGTAGGAGGACTGGAATCGGGCACGTTATCCGGTGCCTCATTTATCTGAGGAAAGCGAAAGAACTCCTGTAAAAGGCAACTGGCGCGTGAAGTAACCTCCCTGATGCGCTTCCTTTGGACCATGTACGGGCAGCGCTCTGTTTCTAAAGTTTCAGTTATGTCGGTGAGTGCGACTACGGTCACCTCTTTCTTTGTACGAATAGAGGGGACCAGAGGGCCAGGAAAGGGCACGGCGAGACCCTTCAGCTCTCAGCGATTAGCCAAACAGCAAACCAGGAATACTTTTGTTCTGTCTGTCAGTTGTCAGGAGGCCGTACCTGTTGTTGGGTAACAACTGGGAGGATGAACACCTACTTCTTAATTTCCAGATCTGAGTGCCACAGTCACTCTATACCGGGTTACCGTTTAGGAAAAGTCAGAAAGCTTCGCTAAGTAAAACGTGACCTAGTGGATGAGGGAAAGGCTATGGGTGTTGTCCACCCGGACTTTAGTAAAGCCTTTGGCACCCTCTCCCACAGCATTCTCCTGGAGAAAGTGGTGGCTCGTGGCTTCGACAGGTTCACTCTCTGCTGGGTAAAGAACT
This sequence comes from Phaethon aethereus, assembly GCF_964289735.1. Taxonomy (NCBI): domain Eukaryota; kingdom Metazoa; phylum Chordata; class Aves; order Phaethontiformes; family Phaethontidae; genus Phaethon; species Phaethon aethereus. Next base: position 566,222 of record NW_028114109.1, on the reverse strand, counting down.
AGTTCTTTGATTTCGCCACAGTCAGGAGCAGCAAAATCTCTCCTCAAGGTTAACCTCCACAGACACGTCCTTCTACAGCTGACAAGACACTAGATGTTTGAGGAGGTAGGGGGTGATTAGGAGTTTGGTTTTGGTTTGAATTTTTTTTATGCCCCAATTTCAGTTACAAATTAAGGAAAAAAAAATATAGGAACACAGACACACATAAAACTTTCCTCAGGAAAATAGCACAGGGAACTGGGAAAAAAGAGAGCTGGAGAGCAACAAGAAGAGCAATGAGCATGGAAAGAAGGGGGTGCATGGGTGGTGGGAGTCCAAAATAGGGTCATCAGGGAGCCAGAGACAGCGAGAGGGAGAACGGACAAAAGCGACAGGCGCTGCAGGGGGGAGAGGGAGGAATGAATGAGCAGGGACAGCCAGCCAGCCAGCGACGGAGAAAGGCAAGAGACCGCACAGGCGACAGCGCGGAGAGGGAGGAATGAAAAGTGAGGGACAGGGAGCTGGGAGAGCAGAGGCGGAGAAAGAAACGGCATCACAACGTGCTACGCGGCCAAGAAGGAAGAAACAGGGACGGGGAGCCAGACAAAGAGAGCCAGGGCAAGAAAAAGTATGGACAGAGAGAGAGGAACGGAAAAATGGGGTTCCGGAGCCAGGCAGAGAGAGAGATGGTGAAAGAAAACGATAGTGACGGGCTACAGGGAGGAGAGGAAGGAGTGAAAAGGTAGGGGCGAGGAGCCAGACGCAGAGAGAACCGTGCCTCCGTGCTCTGAACGAGAGGCCCGTCTGGAAATGGAAAGTGCAGATACTAAATTTAATAAAATAATGAGGAACACGACATAGCGGAGACTTGACCAAGCGTAGCACAAAATGTAACATACACTACCCTGCGCCGTCAACTGCTGCAGCCCAGCATCTAATGGCAGGCTTAGTTTCTATTTTCCAAGGAGAGTACCACAAAAATGTAATTTTCAGATTATACAAATATTTTATCAGATGATGCAAAAACGGTAACTAAAGTTGCCTTACAGATCTACGTGAATACATAACAGCAGCAGGAAATTGCTAGACTACAAAACACTCAGCCTTCAAAGTCCACAGAAGGACATTAGGTCTTGTAAATAATCAAAGACCCTGATGCTGACACATCTCCGCAACATGTGAGCCGCAGCGTATTTTGTTCTTTCCAGGTTTAATGAATTCATTCATTTGGGGGGGGTTATATTTGTTGGGGGTTTGTGAAGAAGGAAGTTCTTTACCTCTGCTTATGTCTTAATTCTGCCATTCCAATGCAAATCGTAACAGCTTTGTCTTTCAGTGCGTTAACCCTCAGCATCTATTTCCACAATTTCATAACCAGCTCCATCTAGTACTTTCCATTCCCTTCCGAGCACAGGACTGTGCCACCTGTGATGCGACACATAAGGGACTCTACAACAATTCCAAGAGCTAATCCCAGGAAACCCAGGATTAAAGTTCTCAGTTTCATATTTGATTTTCAGAATATTTAGAACTTTGACGGATATGACATCACGTTTTCCTTAAACCAGCTGATTGCAAAATGCTGCACTGGGCGAGAACACCATAAACAGTTTAAGACGAACGGCCACGCTCCTAAGTAAAACAATAAACCCAGAGCACGGGATCCGCGCAGCCTCTGCTTTGGCCTTTGCCTCTCGCCATCCACCGCCAAAGCTGCTGCCGCATCCTGCGCGCCACGCGTAGCAGGTTTCCAGCCACGGCCTGAAAGGCGGTAAGGGTAAAATACGAGAAAATGTGCCATTACGCTCTGCAGTTACAGTTAATTCAGGTCCTGGTTTACAGTCCGGTTACGGAGTAAAGCTGCAGACTTTACATCACGTATTTGCCATTCAATATGCCAGATGTATAAAAAAGCCAGATACTTTAGAAAGTGGCACAAAGCTAATTCACAACCACCACATGAAGGACAGCTATAGGAGTAATAATAATAAAAAAAAGACACTGATTAGCCTCACTATTTTCAGCAGATGACTATCTCAGCCACTTGATGGTCAGTCCTGGCAACAAATGCATCTGTTACAACCAAACGGGTGCCTTCCCTGCTCTCGCTACCCCTTGATTTTAGATATAAATAGCCTTTAAAACAATCAGGTCTGCTCCAGGAACAGAAACCAAAGGTTATTAACTACTGTGGCATGCTGTAATGATCAGAGATTTGATGTGTTTTCCTGGAAACAAAGTTGAATGCAGAAACAACGCAAAGACCCAAGCACAGAATATGAGCTAGGATCCTGGCGTACAAGCTGGTGTAGACAGAAACGTTACAGAAAAGAAGGCTAACTGGAAAGTCCTCGTTTTGCAAATGCTTACACGCTTACCAATCCATTACTTGAATCCACTAGCTTCGGATACAGTAAAGCCTGCGAGAGTAACTGTCGCGGTCTGCTTGGTAGATTCATCTGTGACTCAGTTCGCTGCCTACTCAATATTTTCCCTTTCTGTCAAAAGGAATTGGTTTACCAAATGAAGCTCACATCGTTCATCATCGCTTTTATGGGAAACTGGCATAAAAAAAAAAGAAAAGAATTTTCCTTAGGGTGAAAGAGGGAAAATGTTGTGTGGCCAAAAGATCAAATGCAAGTCCACTCACGCCCTAAGAAGTTAAGACCTCCTCTCCTATAACAATTCCCCACACAGAGCTCTAGAGAACGAGAACCTTGTTTTGCTAGTTCTTGGATTTCGCCCACAGTCAGGAACAAAAAAAATGTCTCCTCAAGGTTAACTGACAGAGACACGTCATTCTACAGCTGACAAGACACTAGGTGTTTGAGGAGGTAGGGGGTGATTAGGAGTTTGGGTTTGGTTTGAATTTTTTTTACGCCCCAATTTCATTACAAATTAAGGAGAAAAAAAAAAAAGAAATATATGCACACAGACACACGTAAAACTTTCCTCGCGTTTGGTTCCTTCCACAGTAGTCATCATGCATTCAAAATGAAGGCGCATCGCTGTGCAAAGCAACGTACCACTTCTCCGCATTATTCAGAGGCGACACAGAAGTTCAACACACGAGTTCTGCGAGGACACAAAAGGGAAAAAACCACACACCATCTAGTTTCCTGCCCACTGAGAAACTGGAAAGCAGATTAAAAAAGGCAAGACATACAAGAAAAGATCCATGGCATTAAGAACTCTATTTTCTTGGTTAATATTGGTAACTGTTCCTGGGATTTCTTTGTAAAAAGAAACACAAAAGAATTAGACTATGATCAATGAGAACTAAGCCAGCAGGGTAAAAACCCAAACCCACCCAACACATACACAACTTGAACTCCTCAAAAACAGCTTCCAACCATTTCCTTAAAGGAAAAACGGGGAACATGCAGTTACTGGAGAATTCACTAGTTATGCCTTTCTGCGACTCTCCCCACCTACATTTGGGGAGAAGACTATAAAACAAGTTCACAGTGAATGAGGTCCTTTAAACTAAAAATAGATTTAACTTATGAAAAGTATTTTACTTTTATATCAGAAAGCACTACAGTTTTTTACATTGCAAGTCATGAAAGTTTTGGTATTTCCTTGAATGCTCAGCAATTTACAACAAATGATTACAGATGGACAAAAGAAAAAAGCCAACCACCACAAAAATTCTTTCCTAAGCTTCTTGATTATAAAAGAAATCTAAAAAATACAGTGTACCCTTACAAGCCCTGAGCTCACAAAGAAAGCAAAGAACAAATATGAGCTGCATTATAAAAATCTCAATTTTTATGCCAGTCTCATGATTACAGTAGGCACTATTCAGGATATAAAAACATTTGGAGTTTGCCTACTCATGGGTCTTCCATAGCTTTCAGGGAAGCTTTCAAAGAGAAGCAGAAGTCTAACTCATCACCAACCAACTACTACTGTAGCAAGCCATCCTTTCTAAATCTGTCACACAGAATGCATGATTTTTACTTCAGATACATGTATTCATAAGCTCTACACACACACCTCTTCTGTGGACAGGAGTGGATGTTCTCCAAACACAGGCAGGAAAACAGGAACACAGAGGATTCACTGGAATTGCTACAACTGCTGAGCTAAGTGAGAAACACCCTTGATAACCATTTCCCCCCAGTGGTTTGTGACTGCAGCACCACTGGCACTTAGTCATAAGCTTGAGACTTTTGCCTTAGTATTAAAAAAACAAACCACGGATCCACAGCTCCGCTCCCCTGGACGGTCCCATATCTTCCCGCACAAGGAAGAAAACTGCCTCTAGGACTGTCCCTACAGCTTTACAAGCCCCACTCCCAGAGGCAGTGGGACCTGATGGAGGAACAATGATGATTAAGGTGCCCTTTTCCACCACTGATCTAGGAGAATGGAGAAAAGTTGCAAGAGACTATAGAAGCGACCTGGTGAGTGTTAGTAAGCATTTTCAGTTCATGGTAAAACAACATAATCCAGACTGGAAAGGTATACAGTTGCTCTTAGAGTATATGACAGAAACAGAAAAGCAATTAATTTTGAAAACAGCAGAGAATTTAGCTGAAGACCATTACAAGATCACGGGGGGGGATGTCAAAGAATATTTCCCCTCCGAGACCCAAAATGGGACACTAATAAATCTGCCCATATGGAGAGGCTACAGGAATATCAAGACTGGATTTTGAAGGGAATGGAAAGGGCTATTCCCAAAACCACAAACTGGTCAGCTCTATATGCAGTTAAACAAGGTCCTTCTGAGTCCCCATCCGAGTTCCTGGATCGATTGAGGGATGTAATGCGCCGTAGCACACCGCTGGATCCTGGGTCAGAGGTAGGAATACAACAAATAGTCTCCCTGTTCTTGGGTCAGTCTACGGGGGACAAACTCCAGAAGCTGCGCCCTACAGAAGGTAGAAATCTGGAAGTGTTGCTGGGTGAAGCGTGGAGAGTATTTAGTAATAGAGAGGAAGAATATAGACAAGGGCAAAGAAGAAGGATAGCAGTTGTCAGGGAAGAGGAGGAAGAGAGGCCTAGACGAGAACCATCTTGATTAGGTAAGGATCAATGTGCGTTGTGTAAGAAGTTTGGTCATTGGAAAGGAGGATGTCCAAGAAACAAGGCAAAGAGGCGAAGCCACCAGACAGGAAGAATAGTAGCCCATGTGAAAAAGGATTGACAGGGACCTGGGGAATGTACCCTAGCAGATCCACTGGTTATAATGAGGCTGGGGAAGGAAGAACAAGAAGTAGAATTTTTGGTTGACACAGGGGCAACATACTTGGTTTTACATCAAGCCTTGATGCCCCTGGGAAACGACTATATCATGGTAAAAGGAGCGACTGGCCAAAGTGAAAAGGCATATTTTTGTAAACCTTTGAAGTATAAATTGGGAAAACAATGGGGTATCCACAAATCCCTACATAGGCCCAACTCCCCAAAGCCACTTTTGGGAAGAGATTTGTTAGAACAATTGGGTGCAAAAATTACATTTGAAAAAGGAGAAATTACTCTGGAAGTAAAAGATCAGCAATATATCCAGATACTGAGTCTATTCTTAACCGGTCTCCCCGCAGAAGGGAAGGTAAGGAAGGAATTCGGCCAGTGATTGAAAGATTTTTATAAATAGGATTACTGAAAAACTGTGAGTCTGATTTCAACACCCCTGTATTACCTGTTCGTAAACCTGACGGGTTGTATAGTGTGGTCCAGGATCTACGGGCCGTAAATAAAATAACTGAGGACCTTTACCCCGTAGTAGCAAATCCATATACCCTGTTGACCGTCTTAACACCTGAACTAACTTGGTTTACTGTTTTAGATCTGAAGGATGCCTTCTTTTGCCTCCCTCTCCATGAAGCCAGCCAAAAATTATTTGCATTTGAATGGGAATACCCCAAAAGTGGTCGCAAGACTCAGCTCACTTGGACGGTGTTGCCACAAGGATTTACGAACAGTCTACCATCTTTGGCAATGAGCTCGCAAAAGACTTGGAATCTTGGGAAATACCGTCTGGAGAAAGGAAACTGTTACGATACGATGGTATGATCTGGACGGGCAAAGAGACCACACGAGCCTTTGAGCTACTAAAGAAAGCTTTGGTGTCGGCTCCGGCCTTAGAGCTCCCCGATGTGAGTAAACCGTTTCTTTCTCTTTTCCCACGAGAAACAGGGAATTGCTCTGGGAATATTAGCACAAGATCTGGGCCCCTATCGACGAGCAGTTACCTACTTTTCCAAACAGTTAGACGCAACTGTGAAGAGTTGGCTCCGGGGTGTTGGAAGGCACAACACAAACTTCCTCCGGTCACTCTGACACCTTGAACACAGAAACCAACACAGTTTAATAGGAAGAATCTCACTTTCTCACAGAAACCACCTTTTACATTACATCTTTTCATCCCGTAAGAAAGCATGTGTCCCTACATTACGTACATAGTTACCCACCAAAACCGCCAACGTCATACAACGTATCCCGCGATACGCTCGGAGGGGTTTGCGCAGCCCCCGCTCTCTGTGCACCTCACAGACCTCTGCGCTTTCTGCTTCTGCCCCTGGTGCTGGCGACTCTGTGGCCGATGCACCGGCAAGCCCAGCCGCATCCTCCTCCTCCTCAGAGAGTCCCTGGCCGTGCTCAATGAGCGATTGCTATGAACGTACTTTAAAAAGCCCTTTTTATAGCCCGACACAACACTGGCCAATTTCAACTCTAGCTGAGCTTTGCCCTTTTCTGTTCTCTCCTTACACGTATGAACTACAGCTCTGTGATCTTCCTGCCAAGCCAGACCTTGGTCCCAGGGATCATAACATTCCTTTTTCCACCTGAGTTGAAAAAGGAGGTCCCTGTTCAGCCAAGCTGGTCTTCTGCCAGCTTGTTTGACTTAAGACTCCACGAGATTGCCTGCTCCCGTGCTTGCAGAAGGTGGTTCTGAAAAACTAAGCTGCTCTATGAGCCCTAAGCCCTCCAAAGCAGCTTCGTAGGGGACACTGCAGACTAGCTCTCTGAGTAGCTTCAAGTTTGCTCTCCTGAAAAGCAAGGTAGCAACTCCTCTGAGCTGTATCTCATTACACTCAAAAGTTTAAACTCCCCTGTTTGGTGATCACTGTTATCCCATCTCCTACGAGTCCTTCTCCATACACAAACAGGAGGGACTAAGAGATCTGTTGGGTAGATAAGCAGCCATTGGGAACCACGGTGAGCAGTGGAGTGAGCTGCTGCATGGGCTACGTGCTTTCCGAGTGCGAAGCCAGGCCCTGGCTCAGTGAGTGCCTGGGAAAGGGAGTCTGCAGCCGTGAAGGACAGAGCCGGCCAGCAGGACAGCTGGCAGCCTTCACTCGGGCATTGCCTACCTTGTGACTGGCTGTACCTGTGATGATGTTAATGCTTTTTGTACACAGGTCTGTTGCGTCGTGCTGTGTTGCGAGGCAGACTTGCAGAGGCGTGCCCTGTCTGCCCATCGGGACTCAAGGCACATTTCCTCCAAGCGCAGCAGCCAGGCTTTGGGCAGCCTCGCCTCATGCTGCTTTTGACATTGCCAACCAGGATCAAGTTTCTAGCCTCGGGTTTTCATGTAGGAACCAATTAGTGAACAAGTCCTGTTTTAATGGAGTGGCAACTCAAACAGTATTACGCTGGTAGAAAGCCTTCAGGAGAAGACTGGTGTCCTGTGGATCTCGCAGTAAGGCAGCCAGCAGCTCTGTTTCTGCTATAGCTACAAACATCCACGAGTGAAACAACCGCAGCTTTTTAATACAGTTACAGAGGTTTACACTTTTCTTTGCAGACACAAAGCATGCTTTTGTCTTGAACTTTTCATTAGTCTGAAAAAAAGATCATTGGTAGTATAGGATACCATGCTGTTTATTAAATGGAAATAAATTAACATCTACACAGAAAGGATGTTTTCCTCATCAGAAACAATGCTGAAACGATGAGCAACTCTGAAAAGAAAGGTACATAAGGCTCCCGTGCACAAACCCCAAAGCTTCAAAGGAGAAAGGTGAAAGAGCGCTACATCCTTATGTCACAGGACAACCTGTGATTAACCCGAGTTATGGACACTGTCACATCATAGGTAGTTGGGGCCAGTTCAGATCCCCTGCCTTCTAGATCAGCCACCTTGATGAGCTGGGTGTTTCAACTGTTATAAAGCTGCAGAATCAACCAGAATGGACACTGAAATGACTGTACTGGCTACAGAATGGCTAGAATAAATATGGGGGTGTGTCCAGATTTTTCCGGTCCTGGAGGGTGGGTGGGATTTGGGGCACCATGTAAGCTGGCTTTTTTAACTCCTCCTTCCCATCAGTCCCTAGGCACAGGCACGTGTTGTGGCTGAAAGCGAAGCATCACCACTCCAGTTCTGATTGACAGAAAGGGGGGTGTTTGCGTCGGTCCAGAGAGCGCTGATGGGTCGGAGAAGTAAGAGCGGAGTTTTTGCTGTAGCTAACCTGGAGTTAACTCAGCTAATGGAAACTGCAAGCCAGTCATGTTTGATCAAGAATACTAAGAAAGGGTATTGTGCTGTGTGCTGCATACAAGGACTTGCACCGACCAAAGGGCAGCAATGGGTGCTCCCTTCTTGTATGCAGCAAGGTGGTGCAGCGTCTCTCTGCCAAGAATGAGTAGCGGCAAAGAAAACCTGGAGGGTTTTATAGTCTGGAACATGCTGTCCAGCATGTCCCTCGTGTCCCTCTCAGATGATATACACCTCCACGCCCAGCACGCCCCATGGAATCTGCAGGTGACATGCCAGCTCCCCACGGGGGCAGCTGTGCCGGCTGGTGGGCTTTTGCTGACGGAGCCGAGGAGTGAGCCAGCAAGGCCTCCCGCCAGGGCTGGGCTGGGTCTGAGGGCGGTGCGGGGCCGCTCCGGCGTCGTGGTGCCCGAGTGAAATGTGCCGGCCGGAGCAGAAGGGCGCGGTGCCTCCCTCCTCGCCCCCGCCGAGGTAGTGCTGGGGCTGCATCGCGCCCCTCAAAGCCCAGGCAGCAGAGCTCATGCGGGCAATCCAGGCAGCAGAAAAAAATCGGCACCTGCAAGAAGAGAGTCCAAAGTGCTGATGAAACCATGAAGGCAGGAAGAGGCACGACTTTGTGCCCCGTCCTTTGGGCAGTGTGCTGTCCAAGGGGCAGTTCCTGGCACACGAGAGGGAACCGTCCCTGGCAGTGGCTACGGCACGGCTTTGTCCCCTTCTCCACACGTGTGACACCCTCAGAGCTCTGCAAGTTGACAGAGATGTGCAGCACTGCTATGCTAGGCAGCAGGGCTGGGCAGGGCAGCTGTGCTGTGGTCCTTTCCAAAAGCCGAGCAGCAGCATGCCTCACTGTCCCTTGCTAGAAAGCCAGGCTTGAAGGCAAAACACGCTGCTTTGGTATTGTTTGGTTGTTTTCTTCTTCCCTCAATTGTCTCAGGTGCAACGTGAGCTTTTTACGAAGTGCCAGTACCTCAGGGTCTACAGCTACGTGACACAGCTCCTTGCTGCGTCTTTGGGATTCAGACACCAGCAGCCAGTGCTGGGCTTGCCAGCTGACATGAACAGAAAAGGCCTCTTTCTGTAGGCAGTGGGTCAAAGAGCTCAAAAAATTGCTATGAGCCTTGTGACTCTGCTGGGGTGTTGCTCAGCCTTGCACAAACAGAGCTGCCACAAGTGCCGAAGGAGAGCTGCCAACGCTGGAGTGATATGTTCCTCCTGACAGACACGCTCTCCCACGGGCAGCTGCGGGCTTCCTGCCCGGTGCCATCTCTGCGCACCTCAGAAATATTGCCCATAGTCGGAGCAGTGTTCGGAGCTTTGAAAGATGGGCAGCAGAGCCTGCTACACACCTGGGCTCCTCGTTCTTCTTGCCTGCCTGGATGTCCTCAGTTGCCCATCCCGCAGAGCTCTGCTCCCAACTTGCTCCTCTCGCTGTCCAGTAGCCCGTTGCTCCCCTCTTCACAGGTTGCTCTTCTCGAGCCTGGCAAACTTTCCATTCAATGTATTGTTAGACAGGTCAAGCCATGATAAACGTGAACCAATTCTGCTCTTAAGCAAACCTAGCTCATTTTACCTTGTCCCCCCAGAGGAGCTCTCCAGGTGTTCACTTTCTGGAGGGACTGGAGGCACCTGCAATGGAAATGTGCAAGTTAACGGGTGGCAAGGACCTTCCTGCCCAATTGCTACCTTAGCTCAGAAAGGCACAGCCCTTGGATGGGTTTGCTCAGCCCAGCTGAGCCAGTTCTGGTGGCATCACCGCACAAACCGCCATGGCCATCCTGCACCACCCTTCCTCTGCACCTTTGCAGAGCTGCCGGCTAGTGGGTGACCTTGCTTGTCCCTGCGGCAGCACTCTCAACTTCTGACAGTGCTGTCACCCTCTTTGTGGCCCTGACATACCGCTGCTGCTTCTGCTTCCACCTCTGGTGCTGGCAACTCCTTGGCCGACGTGCCGGCAAGGCCAGCCACATCCTCCTCCTCCTCAAAGAGCTGCGGGGGATAGAGGAGGACAGTTGCTTGGCTGGGGACAGGCCCCGGGGCCGGTGAGCCTTCCTCCGGGCCAGGAGCGAGCGTGGGCGGCTCTGCTTTCACTAGGGCAGGACGCAGGGGTGGCTGGAGGTGGGGGAGGTGGGGCGGAGCCAGCTTGGTCCCCGAGCCCCAGCCGAGGTCCCTCTGCTGGGGACAGCGCCTCTGCGCAGGAGCCAGCGCCACAGGCACCCCTCGGCCAGGCTGGCTTACCTGGAGGGGCTGGGGCAGCGTGCCGTCCTGGCTGTGGAGAGCTGCCAGGGGCCGGTCGAAGAGACCCGCCCTGCCGGCACAGCCCGACTGCCCGGGCGCCTCCGCAGCGGCCAAGGTCCCTCGCCGCGCAAAGGGCCAGGGCAGCCCCCTCGTCCTGCTGCGGGTCCCGCCTGCCGCCAGGGAAAACAGAGCAGAGAGCCATGGAGGGCAAGCGCCAGGTGAATGCTGCCCGAGCCTCTGCGTGCTGGGCGTCTCCGCCAACAGTGAGGGAGAGGCGTGGCTGGGGAACGAGGCGCCCCGGGGGCTCAGCTCTCTGCGGCCGTGCCCTGCGGGAATGGCAGCAGTAGCCCCCAAGCAGCGCGGGTGCCGCCTGCCAGCGCAGGAGAGAGGGGCCGTCCTGCCCCCGTCTCCTCCAAACTCACCGTCCGAGTGGCCACGTCCACCTTGGCTGCCGGAGGGGACGGGAGGTGGCCGCTGCTGGGCACCAGCCTGCAAGAAATGCGCTGCGCTCAGCAAGCAGCCCCGCAGCACGAAGGGCCCCTGGTGAGCTGCATTGGCCGCGGGCCATGAGTGAGATGTGGGGACGGCCGAGATGGCGGCCCGGGGGCTCCTCACCTCTGCCAGGCCCTCGACCAGCCTCTCCAGGCTGCTGGCGTTGAGTGTTTTGGCCTGGGCAAGGGGAGAAGAGCAGCAGGTGAGAAGCCATGGGGCTGGTGCGGGGTTGGAGCAGCCCCTGGGGCAGAGCGGGGCCAGGAGGGAGACTCACGGCATTGCGGCCGCGCAGCTCCTTCAGCAGGAGCTGGATGGAGGGCAGCTGGGTGACGCGGGGTCCCTGCACTCCTTCTGCTGGCCTGTGCACGGGGCAGGGGCAGAGAAAGAGCTGTGTGAGACCCAAGCTGCCTCTTCCCTCGCCTGCCAGCCCGGGGAGCCCTTCCAAGCTGCCTCGAAGCAGCTGGGCACCGCCCGGCCGTCGAGCGGAGAGCAGTGGCAAGGAGGGAGGACGGGGCTGGGTGAAGCAGCTCCGCCAGCTCTGCCCGCTCCAGAGCCGCCCGCAGCCGTGGGGGCAGCTCTCCCCAGCTCAGGAGCGGCGTTTCCGCATCGTACGGCTACGGCTAGAGCATCCCCCCGTGCTGTGAGCACGGGCCCCCCAAGCTGCTCTGCCAGGCAGGGCTTACCCACGGAGCGCGCTGAGCCAGAGCTCCTTCAGCGAGCGGGAACTGCAGGAAAGAGAGGAGAAAGAGCCTGAGCGCCCGCTGCTGCCCAGCCCACGGGCAGAGGCGGGCGCCGGCACAGCCCTGCCCCGTGGGGATGGTCGCAGAGGCAGGAGGAAGCCGCGTGGGGCCGGACAGAAGCGCTGCCCCGTCCTGCCGGGGGATGTGGCACCGACACTCACCAGAAGGTGACGACGCAGAAGCCGTAGGGCCAGGCGAGGACGAGGGACTTGGTGGCCTTGTCTTCCTCCTCCTGGGCGGCATCCCCGGCCGCCCCCTTGCCGCCGCTCAGCACCCACAGCCGGCGCAGGGCCAGGCAGAGCTGCGGGCGCGGGGCGCTGCCACGTCTGCAGAGAGGAGCGGCAGGGAGTGACCTGGAGGTGGCCGAGCCCGGCGGCTGCCCTCTGGCCTCCGCCTGCCCCGCGCACGGCCACGGGTGCAGCCAGCAGCAGGGTGCCGGGGCCTGGGGCTGCTCCTTGGGCGTCCCTGCCCCGGTGCCGGGGCCAGGCCTTAGGAGGAAAGGCAGCCGGGGTCTTACTTGGCCTTGGCGATGATCAAGGTGTCGCTGAAGAGGAGGAGGTGCCTCTTCCCCATCCCGCGGCCCTGCGTCACCCGCACGCGCTGGTGGAGCAGCGGCTCGGCTGATGCCGGGCCGGGCGCGCACTGCTGCTCGGGGCCAGGGTAGACCCTGCAGAGCAGGCGGCAAAGGGCGTGAGAAAGGCGGCTGCTGCAGGGCCCGGCTGCGCCGGCGTGTCCCCGAGCCGCGGGGGGAGCCCACCTGGAGCCGTAGCAGCAGTTCAGCTGGCCCATCGTGCCGGGGCCAGGGGAGTCCTCGCGCCGGACACGCTGCTGGGGCTCCGGAGAGCTCCCAGCCGGCTGGAGCGAGGCTGCTGAGGGGGTCCCGGTGCCGGGTAGTGCCGCTGGGTGAGAGCTGGTCTCTCCCTGGAGCTGCCGGGTGCTGGCAGAGCCGTGCCTGCAGGCACTGTGGCCGTTGCCGGGCCAGCGCCGCGACATCACAGCTGCCATTCCGAGCCCGGGGGGGGGGCTGGGGGGCGGGGCTGGGGGGCGGGGCTGGGGGAGGGGCCCTGGGGGGCTCTCCCCAGTCTGCCCCTGTCTCTCTCGGCCTGGGGAGCCCGGGCCTGGGCACAGCACTGCGGGCATGGCCTCACCAGCGCTGAGCAGAGGGCAAGGCTCCCCTCCCTCCAGCTGCTGGCAAGGCTTTGCCCAGCGCAGCCCAGGGCACCGCCGCCCGCCGCTTTTCGCCAAGGGCACGGTGCTGGCTGCTGCTCAGCTTGGTGTCCAGCAGGACCCACGGGCCTTTTCTGCCACGCCGCTTTCCAGCAGCTTTGCTGAGCTGCTCTTGCTCACGAGTACGTGCGCATGTGTGCCGGGACGCTTCGTGCACGTACCGGTGCCGCCCGCAGTCTGTCCCACCCTCTTCCCGCAGGTCCCCCCGTGCCACTGTCGTGCGGTTGAGACGGGCACGTTGCCTCCAGCCAAAGCAGCGGTCCCAGCGGAAAGGCGCTCACTTGTGCTGGGACTGGGAGGAAGAGGATGCAGCTGGCCACGGAGCCCAGGGGCAGAGCTTCCTTAACTCCAACTTGTTAAAGGCAACCTTCTTCTTCTTCTTCTTCTTCTTCTTCTTCTTCTTCTTCTTCTTCTTCCTGACAGCATGTCCCGCTGGAAGGTGGCCTTGGCACTCTCCCGGAACACTGGAGAGGAGTTTGGCTTTGCCAAGTGCAAAGGAAGCAGCAGCTGCCTAGCTGCCTTCTCGAGTGAGCGGCTGTCTGCAGAAGCCCAGCCTCTCCCGGGCGGCGAGGGGGGAAGTGGCATGAAGCAGAGCAGAGCAGCCTGGTGCAGCCCAGGGGCTTGCAGGCACGCCCTGCCCACTTCCCGCCCTTCCTGCCATGCCTTGGACGGTTGGCAGAGAGAAGAAAGCCACCCTTGCACCTGCTGGAGCCAGGCCTGTTGTCTCTTTGGCTCCAAGTCTATAAAGCAGACTAAGGAGAAGCTAATAACCAAAACACAAGCTCTTGTTTAATGTTTGGCGGAAGGGAAGGAAGAGAGGGGCGGAAGGGAGGAAGGAAGGAAGGAATGGAGTGCAATACTTTCCTTAGACCTCCTCTTTCTCTTAGCATACTTCAGAAGGCTTTTTTTGTTGTCTGACAGGACACTCGCCAGTTTCAACTCTAGCTGAGCTTTGGCCTTCCATCATTTCTCCCTACATATGTGAAGCACAGCTCCGTAGTCTTCCTGCCAAGGCTGGCCTTGCTTCTAGGGATCGTTGATACAATTTCTTTTTCCGCCTGAGTTCCAAAAGGAGTTCCCTCTTCAGGCAAGTGGGTGTCCTACCCCACTTGCTTGACTTTCAACACAAAGGCATGGCCTGCTCCTGGGCTTTTAAAAGGTGGCTCTTTAGAACGGACCAGCTCTCACGGGCCCCTCCGTCCTCCAAAGCAGATGCCCACCTTACACACGGTGCAGCTCCTCCCCCTCGCCTGCCCTGCCTGTCCCTCCCGAAGAGCCTGTTCAGCCCGCCTGAACGGTGATGCTTTCTTACCATTCGGCACCCGTGACAGTAAAGCTTGTGTACATAAGTTCCGGATTCGCAAGAGAACAGGGTCACCTGAAGCATGATATCAAATTGGTTTTGGCATCTGAGGAAGCGACTGCTTCAGAAATTATGTTTTTTTCAGCCTGTTGACACGTGAAAGTTGACAGCACCCCAGTTTTTGGGAATCCTCTTTCCAAGAACTTAAATTTCTCCCTGGAATTTCCAAAAGCACTTGAGTCACAGCTGAGCATGGACAGCCATAGGCCACTCCATGAGGATCTGCATGTCTGTCTCTCATGACATGCCATAGAGCAGTAGAAGCTTGTCTTCGAGAGCTAGCCAGAGATGCTGAGACCACCCACTCAAACACGAGACACCCAGGGTGGCACTCAGCTCCTCTGACTTTAGATAGGCCTATTGCAGATGTTGCGGTTACAAAATTGCGAAGATACCATTAGAGTTAGCAGAGTAAAAAGCTATTCATGCTGTCCTAAAGTAGACGTCTTTAGTTAGGGCCCCTTTAGACTTAACTGGCTCAGTTAAGTCTAACTTAAGGGCCTCAGGTCGATTTCCTACACACGGGCACCTTAATGCCATCTCAGAGGCCGTAATGAAGCTAGCACCTAGAGCCTAGCAGACACGACACAGGACCTACGGACAGCCTTGCCCTTCGGAGGGGACAGCTGGAGGCCAGAGGACATACCTATAGAATCTCAGATCACACCCACATGATGCGCAGGGGGAGGCAACTGCATCAGGCCCTTCATATCCACTCACTACAACGGCTGTGCGGATCCCTAGCCCGAACATAGCCACAGAAGTTAGAGCGAGCCGAATCCCACCTGAGTTCTAGTTCCCTCTTCTACCAAGGAGGTTTGGATTCTGTATCCCCATAGCTGAGAATTAGTGGGCACATTCTCCACACGTTCTTTGTAGCTTGTGCAGTTAGAGAGCAAATATTGGGGCTAAAGGATGCGTTTTTTCCCCTTGTTCTAAGCATCTCCATTCGGCAAGCTTCAAGAAACGTAATGCAAAGTACTTCTGTGATGGGTTGACTTTGGCTGGATTCCAGGTGCCCACCAAAGCTGCTCTTTCACTCCCCTCCTCGGCTGGAGAGAGGAGAGAAAGTACAACAAGAAGCTTGTGGGTCGAGACAAGGACAAGGAGCGATCATTCAGCAATTGCCGTCAGAGTCAAAAGAGACTGGACTTGGGGAAATTTGTTTCATTTATTGCCAATGGAATCAGAGTAAGGTAATGAGAACTAAACCCAAATCTTAAAACACCTTCCGCCCACCCCTCCTTTCTTCCCGGGCTTGAATTTGCTCCCCATTTTCTCTGCCTCCTCCCCCCGAGTGCCACAGGAGGTCGGGGAATGGGGGTTGCGGCCAGTTCATTACATGTTGTCTCTGCTGCTCCTTCCTCCTCAGGGGGAGGACTCCTCACACTCTTCCCCTGCTCCAGCCTGGGGTCCCTCCCACGCGAGACAGTCCTCCATGGACTTCTCCAACGTGAGTCCTTCCCAGAGGCTGCAGTTCTTCACCAACTGCTCCAGCCTGGGTGCCTGCCACGGGGTGCCGTCCTTCAGGAACAGGCTGTTCCACGGTGGCTCCCCCACGCGGCCACGAGTCCTGCCAGCAAACCTGTGCCAGCGTGGGCTCCTCTCTCCACGGGGCCACAGGTCCTGCCAGGAGCCTGCTCCAGTTCTGGCTTCCAGTGGGCTCACAGCCTCCTTCGTGCAGCCCCCTGCTCCAGCGTGGGGCCCTCCCCAGCCTGCAGGTGGACATCTGCTCCCCCACGGAGCTCCATGGGCTGCAGGGCCACAGCCGGCCTCGCCATGGTCTTCAGCAGGGGCTGCAGAGGGGTCTCTGCTCCGGCCCCTGGAGCCCCTCCTGCCCCTCCTTCTGCACTGACCCAGGTGTCTGCAGAGATGTTTCTCTCATGTATTCTCGCTCCTCTCTCCCGCTGCAGTTGCTGCCTGCCAGTTCTTACCCCCCTTCTGAAATACGTTATCCCAGACGTGCGACTACTGTTGCTGACTGGCTCGGCCTTGGCCAGCGGTGGGGCTGTCTTGGAGCCGGCTGGCATGGGCTCTACTGGACATAGGGGAAGCTTCTAGCAGCTTCCCACAGAAGCCACCCCTGCAGCCCCCCTGCAATGTTTTTAATTGCTAATAAACATTTGTACCTAAAAAAAAAAAAAAAAAAAAGATATTTCTAAATACCACAAGACATCTGAAGTGAAGAGGCGTTCTAAAGTTAGTTATCCTACAGGAAATACACAGCTCCACCTGTTACTCCTGCTTTCCCTTGAATACCAGAGTGACCTCTAATCTCAGCCCTGCTTAAGGAGGGTGTTACCTCTGTTGGTAGATCAACCCTTATTTCAGAAGAGGGGGGGAGGGGGGGGAGAGAGAGAGAGAGAGAGAGAAGGAAAGACAGACAGGCAGCAAGGAAGGCTTGTTTTCCCTTGAAGGAGTCAACTCAGGCAGCACCTGGAGCATCACCGGTGTCTGAGCCTGCGCCCAGAACGTTTGTGCTGTCTGTTACAAGCTCCTGAAGGCACTTGCGACAGCAAAGCAATGCCTTGTAACCCTCTGCCGCCTTCCTGTGCATCAGAAGGCCTGCCTATATCTTCCGTAGCTTTGCCCACAGAAGCCTGAATGGCTGTGCTCCGGGGTGTTGGAAGGCACAACACAAACTTCCTCCGGTCACTCTGACACCTTGAACACAGAAACCAACACAGTTTAATAGGAAGAATCTCACTTTGTCACAGAAACCACCTTTCACATTACATCTTTTCATCCCGTAAGAAAGCATGTGTCCCTACAGTACGTACATAGTTACCCACCAAAACCGCCAACGTCATACAACGTATCCCGCGATACAACGTATCCCGCCATACGCTCGGAGGGGTTTGCGCAGCCCCCGCTCTCTGTGCACCTCACAGACCTCTGCGCTTTCTGCTTCTGCCCCTGGTGCTGGCGGCTCTGTGGCCGATGCACCGGCAAGCCCAGCCGCATCCTCCTCCTCCTCAGAGAGTCCCTGGCCGTGCTCAATGAGCGATTGCTATGAACGTACTGTAAAAAGCCCTTTTTATAGCCCGACACAACACTGGCCAATTTCAACTCTAGCTGAGCTTTGCCCTTTTCTGTTCTCTCCTGACACGTATGAACTACAGCTCTGTGATCTTCCTGCCAAGCCAGACCTTGGTCCCAGGGATCATAACATTCCTTTTTCCACCTGAGTTGAAAAAGGAGGTCCCTGTTCAGCCAAGCTGGTCTTCCGCCCCTCTTGTTTGACTTCAGACTCCACCAGATTGCCTGCTCCCGTGCTTGCAGAAGGTGGTTCTGAAAAACTAAGCTGCTCTCTGAGCCCTAAGCCCTCCAAAGCAGCTTCGTAGGGGACACTGCAGACTAGCTCTCTGAGTAGCTTCAAGTTTGCTCTCCTGAAAAGCAAGGTAGCAGCTCCTCTGAGCTGTATCTCATTACACTCAAAAGTTTAAACTCCCCTGTTTGGTGATCACTGTTATCCCATCTCCTACGAGTCCTTCTCCATACACAAACAGGAGGGACTAAGAGATCTGTTGGGTAGATAAGCAGCCATGGGGAACCACGGTGAGCAGTGGAGTGAGCTGCTGCATGGGCTACATGCTTTCCGAGTGCGAAGCCAGCCCCTGGCTCAGTGAGTGCCTGGGAAAGGGAGTCTGCAGCCGTGAAGGACAGAGCCGGCCAGCAGGACAGCTGGCAGCCTTCACTCGGGCATTGCCCACCTTGTGACTGGCTGTACCTGTGATGATGTTAATGCTCTTTGTACACAGGTCTGTTGCGTCGTGCTGTGTTGCGAAGCAGACTTGCAGAGGCGTGCCCTGTCTGCCCATCGGGACTCAAGGCACATTTCCTCCAAGCGCAGCAGCCAGGCTTTGGGCAGCCTCGCCTCATGCTGCTGTTGACATTGCCAACCAGGATCAAGTTTCTAGCCTCGGGTTTTCATGTAGGAACCAATTAGTGAACAAGTCCTGTTTTAATGGAGTGGCAACTCAAACAGTATTACGCTGGTAGAAAGCCTTCAGGAAAAGACTGGTGTCCTCTGGACCTCGCAGTAAGGCAGCCAGCAGCTCTGTTTCTGCTATAGCTACAAACATCCGCGAGTGAAACAACCGCAGCTTTTTAATACAGATACAGAGGTTTACACTTTTCTTTGCAGACACAAAGCATGCTTTTGTCTTGAACTTTTCATTAGTCTGAAAAAAAGATCATTGGTAGTATAGGATACCATGCTGTTTATTAAATGTACATAAATTAACATCTACACAGAAAGGATGTTTTCCTCATCAGAAACAATGCTGAAACGATGAGCAACTCTGAAAAGAAAGGTACATAAGGCTCCCGTGCACAAACCCCAAAGCTTCAAAGGAGAAAGGTGAAAGAGCGCTACATCCTTATGTCACAGGACAACCTGTGATTAACCCGAGTTATGGACACTGTCACATCATAGGTAGTTGGGGCCAGTTCAGATCCCCTGCCTTCTAGATCGGCCGCCTTGATGAGCTGGGTGTTTCAACTGTTATAAAGCTGCAGAATCACCCAGAATCGACACTGAAATGACCGTGCTGGCTACAGAATGGCTAGAATAAATATGGGGGTGTGTCCTGTTTTTTTCCGGTCCTGGAGGGTCGGTGGGATTCGGGGCACCATGTAAGTTGGATTTTTAACTCCTCCTTCCCATCAGTCCCTAGGCACAGGCACGTGTTGTGGCTGAAAGCAAAGCATCACCACTCCAGTTCTGATTGACAGAAAGGGGGGTGTTTGCGTCGGTCCAGAGAGCGCTGATGGGTCGGAGAAGTAAGAGCGGAGTTTTTGCTGTAGCTAACCTGGAGTTAACTCAGCTAATGGAAACTGCAAGCCAGTCATGTTTGATCAAGAATACTAAGAAAGGGTATTGTGCTGTGTGCTGCATACAAGGACTTGCACCGACCAAAGGGCAGCAATGGGTGCTCCCTTCTTGTATGCAGCAAGGTGGTGCAGCGTCTCTCTGCCGAGAATGAGTAGCGGCAAAGAAAACCTGGAGGGTTTTATAGTCTGGAACATGCTGTCCAGCGTGTCCCTCGTGTCCCTCTCAGATGATATACACCTCCACGCCCAGCACGCCCCATGGAATCTGCAGGTGACATGCCAGCTCCCCACGGGGGCAGCTGTGCCGGCTGGTGGGCTTTTGCTGACGGAGCCGAGGAGTGAGCCAGCAAGGCCTCCCGCCAGGGCTGGGCTGGGTCTGAGGGCGGTGCGGGGCCGCTCCGGCGTCGCGGTGCCCGAGTGAAATGTGCCGGCCGGAGCAGAAGGGCGCGGTGCCTCCCTCCTCGCCTCCGCCGAGGTGGTGCTGGGGCTGCATCGCGCCCCTCAAAGCCCAGGCAGCAGAGCTCATGCGGGCAATCCAGGCAGCAGAAAAAAATCGGCACCTGCAAGAAGAGAGTCCAAAGTGCTGATGAAACCATGAAGGCAGGAAGAGTTTGTGCCCTGTTCTTTGGGCAGTGTGCTGTCCAAGGGGCAGCTCCTGGCACACGAGAGGGAACCGTCCCTGGCAGTGGCTACGGCACGGCTTTGTCCCCTTCTCCACACGTGTGACACCCTCAGAGCTCTGCAAGTTGACAGAGATGTGCAGCACTGCTTTGCTAGGCAGCAGGGCTGGGCAGGGCAGCTGTGCTGTGGTCCTTTCCAAAAGCCGAGCAGCAGCACGCCTCACTGTCCCTTGCTAGAAAGCCAGGCTTGAAGGCAAAACACGCTGCTTTGGTATTGTTTGGTTGTTTTCTTCTTCCCTCAATTGTCTCAGGTGCAACGTGAGCTTTTTACGAAGTGCCAGTACCTCAGGGTCTACAGCTACGTGACACAGCTCCTTGCTGCGTCTTTGGGATTCAGACACCAGCAGCCAGTGCTGGGCTTGCCAGCTGACATGAACAGAAAAGGGAGACTTTGCCTCTTTCTGTAGGCAGCGGGTCAAAGAGCTCAAAAAATTGCTATGAGCCTTGTGACTCTGCTGGGGTGTTGCTCAGCCTTGCACAAACAGAGCTGCCACAAGTGCCGAAGGAGAGCTGCCAACGCTGGAGTGATATGTTCCTCCTGACAGACACGCTCTCCCACGGGCAGCTGCGGGCTTCCTGCCCGGTGCCATCTCTGCGCACCTCAGAAATATTGCCCATAGTCGGAGCAGTGTTCGGAGCTTTGAAAGATGGGCAGCAGAGCCTGCTACACACCTGGGCTCCTCGTTCTTCTTGCCTGCCTGGATGTCCTCAGTTGCCCATCCCGCAGAGCTCTGCTCCCAACTTGCTCCTCTCGCTGTCCAGTAGCCCGTTGCTCCCCTCTTCACAGGTTGCTCTTCTCGAGCCTGGCAAACTTTCCATTCAATGTATTGTTAGACAGGTCAAGCCATGATAAACGTGAACCAATTCTGCTCTTAACCACACCTAGCTCATTTTACCTTGTCTCCCCAGAGGAGCTCTCCAGGTGTTCACTTTCTGGAGGGACTGGAGGCACCTGCAATGGAAATGTGCAAGTTAACGGGTGGCAAGGACCTTCCTGCCCAATTGCTACCTTAGCTCGGAAAGGCACAGCCCTTGGATGGGTTTGCTCAGCCCAGCTGAGCCAGTTCTGGTGGCATCACCGCACAAACCGCCATGGCCATCCTGCACCACCCTTCCTCTGCACCTTTGCAGAGCTGCCGGCTGGTGGGTGACCTTGCTTGTCCCTGCGGCAGCACTCTCAACTTCTGACAGTGCTGTCACCCTCTTTGTGGCCCTGACATACCGCTGCTGCTTCTGCTTCCACCTCTGGTGCTGGCAACTCCTTGGCCGACGTGCCGGCAAGCCCAGCCACATCGTCCTCCTCCTCAAAGAGCTGCGGGGGACAGAGGAGGACAGTTGCTTGGCTGGGGACAGGACCCGGGGCCGGTGAGCCTTCCTCCGGGCCAGGAGCGAGCGTGGGCGGCTCTGCTTTCACTAGGGCAGGACGCAGGGGTGGCTGGAGGTGGGGGAGGTGGGGCGGAGCCGGCTTGGTCCCCGAGCCCCAGCCGGGGTCCCTCTGCTGGGGACAGCGCCTCTGCGCAGGAGCCAGCGCCACGGGCACCCCCCGGCCAGGCTGGCTTACCTGGAGGGGCTGGGGCAGCGTGCCGTCCTGGCTGCAGAGAGCTGCCAGGGGCCGGTCGAAGAGACCCGCCCTGCCGGCACAGCCCGACTGCCCGGGCGCCTCCGCAGCGGCCAAGGTCCCTCGCCGCGCAAAGGGCCAGGGCAGCCCCCTCGTCCTGCTGCGGGTCCCGCCTGCCGCCAGGGAAAACAGAGCAGAGAGCCATGGAGGGCAAGCGCCAGGTAAATGCTGCCCGAGCCTCTGCGTGCTGGGCGTCCCCGCCAACAGCGAGGGAGAGGCGTGGCTGGGGAACGAGGCGCCCCAGGGGCTCAGCTCTCTGCGGCCGTGCCCTGCGGGAAGGGCAGCAGCAGCCCCTGAGCAGCGCGGCTGCCGCCTGCCAGCGCAGGAGAGAGAGGCCGTCCTGCCCCCGTCTCCTCCAAACTCACCGTCCGAGTGGCCACGTCCACCTTGGCTGCCGGAGGGGACGGGAGGTGGCTTCTGCTGGGCACCAGCCTGCAAGAAATGCGCTGCGCTCAGCGAGCAGCCCCGCAGCACGAAGGGCCCCTGGCGAGCTGCATCGGCCGCGGGCCATGAGTGAGATGTGGGGACGGCCGAGATGGCGGCCCGGGGGCTCCTCACCTCTGCCAGGCCCTCGACCAGCCTCTCCAGGCTGCTGGCGTTGAGTGTTTTGGCCTGGGCAAGGGGAGAAGAGCAGCAGGTGAGAAGCCATGGGGCTGGTGCGGGGTTGGAGCAGCCCCTGGGGCAGAGCGGGGCCGGGAGGGACACTCACGGCATTGCGGCCGCGCAGCTCCTTCAGCAGGAGCTTGATGGAGGGCAGCTGGGTGACGCGGGCTCCCTGCACTCCTTCTGCTGGCCTGTGCACGGGGCAGGGGCAGAGAAAGAGCTGTGTGAGACCCAAGCTGCCTCTTCCCTCGCCTGCCAGTCCCGGGAGCCCTTCCAAGCTGCCCCGAAGCAGCCGGGCACCGCCCGGCCGTCGAGCGGAGAGCAGTGGCAAGGAGGGAGGACGGGGCTGGGTGAAGCAGCTCCGCCAGCTCTGCCCGCTCCAGAGCCGCCCGCAGCCGTGGGGGCAGCTCTCCCCAGCTCAGGAGCGGCGTTTCCGCATCGTACGGCTACGGCTAGAGCATCCCCCCGTGCTGTGAGCACGGGCCCCCCAAGCTGCTCTGCCAGGCAGGGCTTACCCACGGAGCGCGCTGAGCCAGAGCTCCTTCAGCGAGCGGGAGCTGCAGGAAAGAGAGGAGAAAGAGCCTGAGCGCCCGCTGCTGCCCAGCCCGCGGGCAGAGGCGGGCGCCGGCACAGCCCTGCCCCGTGGGGACGGCTGCAGAGGCAGGAGGAAGCGGCGTGGGGCCGGACAGAAGCGCTGCCCGGCCCTGCCGGGGGACGTGGCACCGAGACCCACCAGAAGGTGACGACGCAGAAGCCGTAGGGCCAGGCGAGGACGAGGGACGTGGTGGCCTTGTCTTCCTCCTCCTGGGCGGCATCCCCGGCCGCCCCCTTGCCGCCGCTCAGCACCCACAGCCGGCGCAGGGCCAGGCAGAGCTGCGGGCGCGGGGCGCTGCCACGTCTGCAGAGAGGAGCGGCAGGGAGTGACCTGGAGGTGGCCGAGCCCGGCGGCTGCCCTCTGGCCTCCGCCTGCCCCGCGCACGGCCACGGGTGCAGCCAGCAGCAGGGTGCCGGGGCCTGGGGCTGCTCCTTGGGCGTCCCTGCCCCGGTGCCGGGGCCAGGCCTTAGGAGGAAAGGCAGCCGGGGTCTGCGCCTCTTACTTGGCCTTGGCGATGATCAAGGCATCGCTGAAGAGGAGGAGGTGCCTCTTCCCCGTCCCGCGGCCCTGCGTCACCCGCACGCGCTGGTGGAGCAGCGGCTCGGCTGATGCCGGGCCGGGCGCGCACTGCTGCTCGGGGCCAGGGTAGACCCTGCAGAGCAGGCGGCAAAGGGCGTGAGAAAGGCGGCTGCTGCGGGGCCCGGCTGCGCCGGCGTGTCCCCGAGCCGCGGGGGGAGCCCACCTGGAGCCGTAGCAGCAGTTCAGCTGGCCCATCGTGCCGGGGCCAGGGGAGTCCTCGCGCCAGACACGCTGCTGGGGCTCCGGAGAGCTCCCAGCCGGCTGGAGCGAGGCTGTCGAGGGGGTCCCGGTGCCGGGCAGTGCCGCTGGGTGAGAGCTGGTCTCTCCCTGGAGCTGCCGGGTGCTGGCAGAGCCGTGCCTGCAGGCACTGTGGCCGTTGCCGGGCCAGCGCCGCGACATCACAGCTGCCATTCCAAGCCCGTGGGGGGGGGGGCTGGGGGGCGGGGCTGGGGGAGGGGCTCCTGTCTCTCTCGGCCTGGGGAGCCCGGGCCTGGGCACAGCACTGCGGGCATGGCCTCAGCAGCGCTGAGCAGAGGGCAAGGCTCCCCTCCCTCCAGCTGCTGGCAAGGCTTTGCCCAGCGCAGCCCAGGGCACCGCCGCCCGCCGCCTTTGGCCAAGGGCACGGTGCTGGCTGCTGCTCAGCTTGGTGTCCAGCAGGACCCACGGGCCTTTTCTGCCACGCCGCTTTCCAGCAGCTTTGCTGAGCTGCTCTTGCTCACGAGTACGTGCGCATGTGTGCCGGGATGCTTCGTGCGCGTACCGGTGCCGCCCGCAGTCCGTCCCACCCTCTTCCCGCAGGTCCCCCCGTGCCACTGACGTGCGCTTGAGACGCGCACGTTGCCTCCAGCCAAAGCAGCGGTCCCAGCGAAAGGCGCTCTCTTGTGCTGGGACTGGGAGGAAGAGGATGCACCTGGCCACGGAGCCCAGGGGCAGAGCTTCCTTAACTCCAACTTGTTAAAGGCAACCTTCTTCTTCTTCTTCTTCTTCTTTACAGCATGTCCCGCTGGAAGGTGGCCTTGGCACTCTCCCGGAACACTGGAGAGGAGTTTGGCTTTGCCAAGTGCAATAGAAGCAGCAGCTGCCTAGCTGCCTTCTCGAGTGAGCGGCTGTCTGCAGAAGCCCAGCCTCTCCCGGGCGGCGAGGGGGGAAGTGGCATGAAGCAGAGCAGAGCAGCCTGGTGCAGCCCAGGGGCTTGCAGGCACGCCCTGCCCACTTCCCGCCCTTCCTGCCATGCCTTGGACGGTTGGCAGAGAGAAGAAAGCCATCCTTGCACCTGCTGGAGCCAGGCCTGTTGTCTCTTTGGCTCCAAGTCTATAAAGCAGACTAAGGAGAAGCTAATAACCAAAACACAAGCTCTTGTTTAATGTTTGGCGGAAGGGAAGGAAGAGAGGGGCGGAAGGGAGGAAGGAAGGGAGGAAGGAAGGGAGGAAGGAAGGAAGGAAGGGAGGAAGGGAGGAAGGAAGGGAGGAAGGAAGGAAGGGAGGAAGGGAGGGAGGGAGGAAGGGAGGAAGGAAGGGAGGAAGGAAGGAAGGAAGGAAGGAAGGAAGGAAGGAAGGAAGGAAGGAAGGAAGGGAGTGCAATACTTTCCTTAGAACTCCTCTTTCTCTTAGCATACTTCAAAAGGCTTTTTTTGTTGTCTGACAGGACACTCGCCAGTTTCAACTCTAGCTGAGCTTTGGCCTTCCATCATTTCTCCCTACATATGTGAAGCACAGCTCCGTAGTCTTCCTGCGAAGGCTGGCCTTGCTTCTAGGGATCGTTGATACAATTTCTTTTTCCGCCTGAGTTCCAAAAGGAGTTCCCTCTTCAGGCAAGTGGGTGTTCTACCCCACTTGCTTGACTTTCAACACAAAGGCATGGCCTGCTCCTGGGCTTTTAAAAGGTGGCTCTTTAGAACGGACCAGCTCTCACGGGCCCCGCTGTCCTCCCAAGCAGATGCCCACCTTACACACGGTGCAGCTCCTCCCCCTCGCCTGCCCTGCCTGTCCCTCCCGAAGAGCCTGTTCAGCCCGCCTGAACGGTGATGCTTTCTTACCATTCGGCACCCGTGACAGTAAAGCTTGTGTACATAAGTTCCGGATTCGCAAGAGAACAGGGTCACCTGAAGCGTGATATCAAATTGGTTTTGGCATCTAAGGAAGCGACTGCTTCAGAAATTATGTTTTTCTTCAGCCTGTTGACACGTGAAAGTTGACAGCACCCCAGTTTTTGGGAATCCTCTTTCCAAGAACTTAAATTTCTCCCTACAAAAGCACTTGAGTCACAGCTGAGCATGGACAGCCATAGCCCACTCCATGAGGCTCTGCATGTCTGTCTCTCATGACATGCCATAGAGCAGTAGAAGCTTGTCTTCGAGAGCTAGCCAGAGATGCTGAGACCACCCACTCAAACACGAGACACCCAGGGTGGCACTCAGCTCCTCTGACTTTAGATAGGCCTATTGCAGATGTTGCGGTTACAAAATTGTGAAGATACCATTAGAGTTAGCAGAGTAAAAAGCTATTCATGCTGTCCTAAAGTAGACGTCTTTAGTTAGGGCCCCTTTAGACTTAACTGGCTGTATTGACTATGGCCTCAGGTCGATTTCCTACACACGGGCAACTTAATGCCATCTCAGAGGCCGTAATGAAGCTAGCACCTAGAGCCTAGCAGACACGACACAGGACCTACAGACAGCCTTGCCCTTCGGAGGGGACAGCTGGAGGCCAGAGGACATACCTATAGAATCTCAGATCATACCCACATGATGCGCAGGGGGAGGCAACTGCATCAGGCCCTTCATATCCGCTCGCTACAACGGCTGTGCGGATCCCTAGCCTGAACATAGGCACAGAAGTTAGAGCGAGCCGAATCCCACCCGAGTTCTAGTTCCCTCTTCTACCAAGGAGGTTTGGATTCTGTATCCCCATAGCTGAGAATTAGTGGGCACATTCTCCACACATTCTTTGTAGCCTGTGCAGTTAGACAGCAAATATTGGGGCTCAAGGATGCGTTTTTTCCCCTTGTTCTAAGCATCCCCATTCGGCAAGCTCCTCCAGGCTGGCCCCAGCCTCGTGGTTGCGAGGCCTCATGCTGCAGTGGTGCAGGCTGTTGCATGTCCTTCTGTCCACCTCAGGGAGGTTTCTCCAGCTTGTGGTCACCACTCTGAAGGGTTACCCTCCTCATCATCAGTATCAGCTCCCTTCCTGCCAACTCTGAGCTGGAGTGACCCCCAGCTTGGCAGAGGGGCATGTTTTATAAGGCATGAGTCTTGTCCACAAATCTATAGCAAAGTGACAGCGTTCAGGATTTAGCCCAACGCTTCTGCTCACAGTGCTCTTACTCATGACAAGGCTGCATTTGGTTGATTGTGTGATTGCCTACTCAAGGAAGGGCTGGGAAGAGAGGAGCAACATTTATCGTGATTGTAAAAGGACTTCTACTGCCACCAGCTCCAACAGGAATGTACCCATCTTCCAATGTTACATTTCATTCATACAGAAAAAGGACGCTAGCCTAGTTTTCTTCCCAGTGACTTAAGCTCTCAGTTTTCTCAGATAAAAACAAGCTCTAAACAAAAGCAGCGGCATGCACATGATATTCCCCCAGCCATGCAGATGACATGTTGAACATGAACAATGGATGCACATATATCAACCTCCCTGGAAGTGTGGGCCGCAGGACCGTTGTAGCAGCACATGTAGAAGAAGTAGCAGCAGTTCTCCTGGGGAATGCGCAGGTGAAAAATGCTGTTCCCTGTCTTCAGCAGTTTTTAAATACAGCTCCAAAGTGCTGTTTCATACCTCAGTCCAGGAAAAACTGGATTGTCCCGCTTCTGGATTTACACTACATTCAGCAAATGAATGCTTTATTCTGACAGAAACAGTAGTAAACTCATCTTTCAGTATAACTACAATTAAACATACCGGCTTGCAGAAAATGAGCTGAGTGACCAAATAGAATATATGGATGCTTTGCTGAATCAGGTGTTGGGATTTTAGTCTTAAATGTTCTGTTAATGTTTCAGATTAAAACAATATACCCACCATCTCTTCCACTCCAGTACAGAAGACAGAAACTGGTAAAGGTATCTCAATATGCTTCCAGCATTTGACAAAATGGCTATGAACAGACATTAACACAACAGGCTAGACTGACAATTTTTTTAAAAGGAATACTTTCAGGAATCACTGACCTTCTGGAATTAACAGCCATCTTCTATATGGCTTCAATGTATTTAATGTTCATCTAAGCTTAGTTTATGATGTCCCCTTCCATGATATTCTGAAGAGCAGAGCAGCTGCCATATTTTTTATTTTTACTTTTTTCAGTGAGTTGCCTAATCTTCAGAATTGTCATTGTTTCAGTATTGTTGATTTTTCTGTCTGCTGTTTTGCGTACAATTCATCTTACTGTAGCTACATCCATGATCTATGAGGCAAATGATTTCACCTGTCAGCTTGCAGCGCCTCACAGATCCACTGAAAATGAACACATGGGAAGCTGAGCTCAAGGAGCACTCGGTGATTTGCTTGTTTCTGGGCTGGATCTAAGCTATGCACCATTTTTCTCCATTTATATTGAACACTGTTGTTTCATCATCTGGTGCAATAAAACAAAATGCCTGGATGAAGGGTTAGTTTGCTGTTGTGTGGCATGCAGTGCTGAGAAGAGAAAGAGCATGAGAAAGCAACAGAAAAAGAGATTTCTTTCCTACATATAAAGGTTTCAGGAGTGATGCTGTGCTAAACATAGCTGAAACACAGTGACAGTCTTAATATGATCACCCTATTGTTAGGGGCTACATCTGAGAGGTGTCTGTGTTTAGTTAGAGAACATATGAGCTGCTACTTCAGATGTTACCAGTGACATGACTGTGTGCTTACATATATTGAACTAGGTGAAAATGTTCCTTTCCATCCCATAAAATATTTTCAAATTATTTCCTGGGCAAGCCTGGAAGTCTTCTCTGAGGACAGAGACTTCTCTCTCAAACTAGCTAAAAGCATGGTTTATGGGGCATTAATTTGGGATGTGAAAGATGTGTATTAAAATCTCTTCCTTGCCAATCCACCAAGCTTTTCTGTGGTCGGTAGATATTCACAGCAAAATTCCCTTAATCTTCACTCAGAGCTATTCTATTTCATAAAGCTAATTGAGTGTTCATTGAATCAAGGGTACAAACTTTGTTCTCCCAAATCCCCGCAGAGCGTCTTACATCTACCCCCAGCTTCTGGACTGCAGAGCTTCCTTGTCTCTCTTGCATGATGAATGTTTTACTCATGGAACAAAAGCCAACACAGTATTCTTTTGGGCTGCTTACTACATACCAGGCATCCTGGTTCAAGTACTTATTGTGAAAAAAACTTTTCTCACTGGCTGTCCTGACCACAAGCCACTGATTTTTTGTTTACTTTTTTTTCCCCATTCCTGTTTTGAAAAGTAAGTTTGTTGAGAAGCTAAGAAAAATGAATAGGAGTTTTTTTTACAGCAAGAGTGGTTTTTATGACCAGGTAAAGCAATAAAACTGCATTACAGAAATGTTGATTAGCCACAGTTATAATTTAAATGCATTCAGGGAAACTCGTGTGGTTCTACATAATGTAAGCAATGTATTGTGCAGTATATGTCATTCCAGTGTGGCATAGATTAGACTGAGACATTAAGCCATAATTCCGATACCATCTAGTGCCTGCTGATTAAAAAGATGATCAACCACTGAGAAGAAAGTCCCCATCAGATAGCATCAACTATATAGATATGTCTGTGCTTATGGCACTTCACTGCTTTCTTCAGGGAGCCAAATCTTGTCCTCAAAATACAAAGAGATACCAATGCTTTGAGCAATACAAAAATACAAATATGTTTCCCATAACTGTACTCTGAGTGATGTTTATTACATGTGCCTACTGCCAAGCAAAATCCAGAAGTCATCATTTCTTTTTCAATATTGCTTTAGTATTTAAGTATAAATGGTATAATAATCAAGTGAAATTATTTTCTTAGTACATGATGCTGAGGTGTAATAATAGATTTAGTAATAATGAAATAAGAATATTCTTCACAAATCTTTTTTCCTCTAATTTGCCTTTTTGTGTGATTATGCTGTCTATCATTCAACCACAATAAGTTCTTACCAGTCTTAACCAACTACCAACAAAAAAAAATCCCCAAGATAAGTCTTTCCTTGTCCCCTTGTTGCACTCTCCTAAATAGGTTATTGAAGAGAGAATCAGTTTCTTGTTCTTGGAAATAAAAATTGTGAGAACTCTGGGGTTATCCACTTTTTCTTCTAGCAGCGAGTTAGCCAGTTACCTGGGCAGATCTATACAGGAGCAAAAATTAACATGAACCAAGGAAGCGTTCTGTCTCTTAGTAAGGATGTCACACAGTATAGTAGCGTGAATTATTGGGAGTTTAGAGGTAAGGAACCACAGATCTCTAGGACCCTAGGGTTCACTATTTTGGCTACTTATGGAACAATCACATTTGAGCAAGATGTTTTCTTGAAGCCAAAACATTTTTCAGAAACATTCCAGAGGCATTTATTTTGACAAAACTTTCCGTGTAAAGGTTTTGATCGAGAATGAACACTCATGAGAGAAAGGCTTGCATCAAAATGTTGACCTTTTCAACATGAAGCAGATATTTTGGCACACTTCCATTTTGCAGTAGTATTTAAATGGCTTTGTTTTCATGCCAAAGCAGAATAAAACAAATTTGGAACTTGAAAACTGTCAGGAAACCAAATTGTTATTCTCTAGCAAGCTCTGCTGATTGCCTTTAACTAGAATAACTTACTTAACTCAGTGCTGGCTTCACCAGGCAATAATTTACCATCATCCACAATGCATTGCCATCAATCCCGTATTATACCACCTTTTCATGACATGGTCTTAGCTTGCTGGTATGTTTTGTGTTTCTTTCCATGCAAAGATATTGTTTTGCTCTTAATTATACCAGTGAAACTGAAAGCAACATTTCCCTGGTTTTGAAATCTGCCCTTCCGAGGTCATTAACATCATGTCTTAGTTACTTTCTGAAGTTGCAAACAACAAACTTATTTGCCTGACTGCACATAATGACAATTACCACAATAGGAATTGCCAGAGAAATAAAATAATTGGTCCTAGCTTGACTAAAATAATATTCAATTATATTTAAGTGTCATAACACACAATTGGAATATTAATATAAAACTTCCGTATACAATTTGTCATTTCAATATCAGGCATTGCTTAGAGTATGTCAAGTCACTGATCTATTTCACTCCATCATTAATCTTTATTTCATATTTTTAAAAAGCAACGTTTGTTGTTTAGATTGATGTAACACAGATAACATAAGCAGGCATATATTTTAGAACATTGAGTGACAACTCAAGTATGCAAGTGGACAGATACATAACCTGAATAATCGTTGTTCAAATCCAAAAAGATTTGTTGGAAAAAGGTTTTTGGTTATTCTTCTGTAGTTCTACAATAGTAGCTGAAATCCATTTACTGAAGTGGATAGTACTAAGCCTTTAAAAAATACATCAGGGTAGACTCAGCTGAATGTAGCACTTGATCATTGGTGATTTCTAGGCAGGGACTGTCAGAATGTATGGGAGCTCTCCACTGAAAAGCTCAGTTTGGAAATCTTACCTGGAGCATGCAGGTGCACAATTAGTGTTAATAAAATGAAAAAAAAAAAAACCCCAATGTTTCAAATGGTTTCCACAGGATATGTAAAAGTGCATTTGAATAAAAAGGAAATCTCATACAGCCATGTCTCCACATATGTGCTTCTCATACAGATTTTTTTCCTTCTTTTTGTCATAATTTCATATATTATATTATCAAGTTTCTACGTAGTTCACATTACAAAAAGTGTGAAACATGAACCTTGATTTGGACTTTCAATATGAGGATGCGTGGTTCAATGAAGTGAAAGCTTAAATAGTGTTTTTAAAGCATTTTATTATTATCCTTAATGAATTAATTTATTGTGTTTTCATCTTGTGAGGGTATTGAGAGTCTTCAATCCCTACTGTGGACCCAGTTGCGTAGATGCTGCTGAAAAAAAGAAGAATGGCTATGAAATATGGAATGATAGTTCTAGAAAATGAAGGCTGGAAAGCAGGCACAGGCAATGCAATAAATACTTCCTTTTGCTGATCTCTCCACATGCTTGGTATTTAATCCAACTAAAAGGAATCACTCATATAAACTTTGCATAGACTTTGGTCTACCTGAAATGCTTCCATATCTTTCTGTATATAAAATGTGGGTCACCAAACCATTGTTGTCAAGATGCATCAAAGAGATCATGGGTGCAGAGACACTTCAACAACACGTACGTGAGGAGGATATCCTCAGGTGCGAAGATCTGGGCGGTGCAAAGACCAAGAGCAGGTGCCATGAGTCTGCTAAAACCCAGCAGCAGCAGCCACCTTTGCAGGCCCTCAGCTCTGCGAGTGAAGTGCTGTGGAACCAGTACGCTTACACTGTTCCTACAGTCCATCTGGTAAATTTGGTTCTCTCTGGTGTAATGCAGACCAGTTTAAAGCTTTTTGTTTTCATAGTTGAAGTTTTCTTTGCCTGCCTCAAGCGCCTGTTTGGAGGGAACTCTGCCATCAGGCAGGACCTGCCTAAACTTTCTTTGGCTGTATGAGTTAAATATTTCTCAGCCTTTCTCGCTTGCAAGACTTTTCCCGCTGTAAACATGCCTAGACTTTAAGGCATCCAAAGCATGGAAAAATCAGTAGTAGTCTTCTATCAGTCACTTCTAAAATAAATACTACAAGACATTGAAGCAATATTTCACACAGGAAAGAAATCGAAGACAGTCTGACACTTTTCACTTAGCACTTTTCAAAAACATACAAGAAAAGAAACTGAAAAAGGCACTAACCTTTGGAAACGAAGAATCCACCTGGAAAAATCTGGTGACCCAAACTGTTGCACTGAATGCATTTTGAAGATAAAAAGTGTTTTACATAGTCGTTGTAAAGTTGTTCCCTACTACATTGTTTCTGAGACAACAGCTGGACACGTCAGAAAACACTGAATGCTTTTTGGAATTGTGGACGTCAAGCAAAGCAATCTGAATCACAGTTTTATTGTGCTTTTTAAGTTCTGCATTAGAAACCTGCATAAGATCAGGTATTTTTAACAGCAGTTTTTACATGCTAATATGCCTGAGATTGAAGTCTCTGTGCGTCTCTGTTGCATTTTATTTATTTTTAGGCAAGCTACTTAAGGAAAAATTACAGTTGTCAGTCTTAGCCATTTAATCTGTTGCAGCACCTAGACGCTCATAAAAGGGACCATACTATGGCAAACAAGCTTTTCTGATCTTTAAAGTTTTATCACTTTTAGACAGCTTGGCTAATGAATGTTTATGCTTGATGTCAAACTGAGGTCTTTAAACAATTAATAGAAAAGATTCAATATAGTATTTTTTTAATTTTTCTTTTAAATAAGTAAGAAAATAGATTTTAGCAGGTTTTGCAGGTAGTTTGTTTATAACTGTGTTTTCAGAATAAAATCCTTTTCAACTGTCTCTAAAGGGTTTGGCAGAAAATAGGCTGGCTAAGAAGCAAAAGCTGATACACAATTTATAATGTTTGTGGAAAAGGTTTTTACAAATTCCTGTCTTGCAATATTTTTATGTGTTTATTTTTTTAAGAGAGGCAGCAACACAAACGATACAGTTAATATTATACAGAGCCAGTGCTCTCTTTCAGATCCTAAAATTTCTATGGCATTTGAGTGAACTTTGAGCCTTCATAGTAATTTTGTAAAAGGTAAGCACCAGAATTCAATATTTAAATCAACTGACTCACGAACAGCAAATAATCAACACTGTTGTTTATTGGTAAAAAGAAGACGACAACTAATGTCTCTCCAATACATCTTTTTGAAGTGATCCTTGTTCTTGAAAGATTCAGAAAATTTAAAAATAAGTTTGATGAATAGCAAAGGGCCATGGGTATGCAGGAAGATGTGTTGCAGAATACATTCCTCCCTTTGTCTTCTGCTCACTTTCCAGTCTCTCCCAAATGCCTAAATCTACTGGAGAGGGGAATTGAAAAGGGTAGGATTAGGCTGAATGTTTGGCACGACTCTGTAAGGATAGCTGCAGTGTAGGACATCTGTTTTGTAAGAACATCTGATTAAAAGGCCAAGACAAGAAACAGGAAAAGCAAAAAACTGAAGACAGAGATACAGAAGCCCTAAGGGACCAGTGGATAATGAAGTCCATAGAAAAGACCAGACCTGCTGGATGGGCTGTTAAAGGCACCAGGCAAGTGTGACCTTGGGCAGAATCATGCCCAACTTTGTAATAGCTCAGAAGGGAAATGAGAGTGTCCTGGATCTGATGTTAAAGAGCAAACTTACTATAGGATATTTAAGGGGCATCATTGCGAGTGTTTAAACTTCTTATGGGATGCTTGAGGGGATTCTGGGAATGTGCAAAACTTATTGGCTGCTTAGGAGAAGGATAAAATGTCAGAAAAGGGAGGAAAACATTGAGAAAAGGGGCAATTACAGAGGGCACTCTCATGCAAATAAGCTGCAGGTCAGTACACTTGTCTGAGTCCTGTCCATGATCATGGCACAGTCCATCCTCACTTCTTGGTAAGTTCCTGCTTCTATCCATAGAGAGAACTGCATGAGTGTTCATTTTATTTTTTGTGTGTGTAACATGCCAGCAAACTCAAGTCAGACCATCTGGCAAGTAGTCTGGCTGGCAGGTCCTGGAGCTGGATATTGGAAGGACCAAGTCGGGGTCAGCCTGGAGAAGGTCAGGACATTTGTGTCATTTATATGAGTACTGTTTGTGTGTATCATCTGGTGCATCTAAAGGCACTGACCTTCTGCTTATGTTTATCTGCTGCTGGACAATCATGTCTACTCGCACGTGTGAGTTGGGGAAATATGCTCAGCCTTATTACTGACTGAATCTTGAACAGGGAACCACAGCAGCTTCAGACCTTCTTGGGTCCTGAGGTTCACTGGGTTCAGTTTCTTTTAGCAGGCACCATTTATGTTGCCTTGGAATGGTTCAAATATTGTTTATCTTGAGTTTGTATTTTTTTTTGAGAAGTATTACACCTCCATATGCTTAGACTGAGGATTATGTTTTTTCAACAGTGATGCATTTTTACAAATACTGCAGTGTTACACATCTTACGATGCAAAAGGGTTTTTTTGGCTTGTTCTTTTTCTTTCTTCTGTGCTCCTTTTTCCAGATTTGTAAATATGGTCCATGTTTCCCTCATTACAACTTGTTGTAATTTTCCTGTTATTTTGGGACTGTGGTGTTTCTTTTAAGTATAATCTAATTCTTTCCCTTTCCTATTAAATTATTACTGATCTAATAACTAAATAGAGCCTTAAGTGTAGGTGTTGGGAGAGCTGCTTTAATTTTTCTTGCATAAATGTGGTTTTGTACAAATGGAATAGCAGAATTCCTTTTCAGAACATAATGGATTAGGTATTTTTCAAAATGCATGTCATGTCAAAGATTTCGATTTCATATAAGCTTATATATTTATACAGTCAATATTTTGCACATGTGAATAACACCAGAAAATTATGTTTGTGGTGACCTGTTTTCCTGTTCCCATTTTCCACAGGAGGTTGGCCCCATTCTTCTCATTTTACCACTGATTATGAGAGTATAGAGGGATTATTTTCCGCTGGCAGTCACTCAGTGATGGAAAGGAAGTGACGGTGTGTGCAGTGTAGGAGATATCTGCCCAGGAGTCATCTCATCAGAAATTGTGTTTCTTATTTTTCTTTTATGTTCTGTGACTTACCTATTTTCATACTACTTAGCATTTCATAGAGACTAGTGATTTTCCCTTTAAGTCTGCCTTTTTTGGGGGGTCTTTGCAATTTGTTTTCACACTTGGACATGGATTGCTGTGCGTCTCTCAAAATTGATGATATATATGGAAATCTTGTCTCTGAAGGTTGTATTGTCGGGTGAGCTGTTCACATGATCCCAAGTCATAAATCTGTGAGAGTTTATCTATGTATGCGAGTCTACTTGTTTCCATTTAACTCCGGCCTTGGAGAGAAAGAGACCCAAGGCAAAAAACTGTTGGAATGCAGAAATATTGAGCAGCTCAGCTAGAATATTCCTTTCTTAAAGTGTTTTTGACTGAATGTGGGTTATTTTAACCAGGAGCTAGTTTGAATTTATGGCTGGATATGCAGAAATAGAAAGCTGACAATTCACGATGACATAGTACACTAGGATTTAGTTCCTCAGAGCCTGGTTATGTGTGTCTACAGAGATGGCTACAAATTGACCCAGCTTTCTCTACCCACATTCTGAGCTGACTAAACAGAGGCAGTTTCATGACTTCTGTGTCCATGCAAATATTCTGATGAGTGACGTATGCTGAAATACAATGCATATTGGCACGGTCATTACTCTTACCCAGCTCTGGGTAAAGGCAGATGAGTCCAGATCTAACTGCACAGGCACAGGTAGATGCCATCCTTTGGCACCCTTGACAGTAAAGCTTGTGTACATAAGTTCTGGCTTCGCAAGAGAGCAGGGTCACCTGAAGCGTGATATCAAATAGGTTTTGGCATCTAAGGAAGCGACTGCTTCAGAAATTATGTTTTTCTTCAGCCTGTTGACACGTGAAAGTTGACAGCACCCCAGTTTTTGGGAATCCTCTTTCCAAGAACTTAAATTTCTCCCTGCCATAGAGCAGTAGAAGCTTGTCTTCGAGAGCTAGCCAGAGATGCTGAGACCACCCACTCAAACACGAGACACCCAGGGTGGCACTCAGCTCCTCTGACTTTAGATAGGCCTATTGCAGATGTTGCGGTTACAAAATTGCGAAGATACCATTAGAGTTAGCAGAGTAAAAAGCTATTCATGCTGTCCTAAAGTAGACGTCTTTAGTTAGGGCCCCTTTAGACTTAACTGGCTGTATTGACTAGGGCCTCAGGTCGATTTCCTACACACGGGCAACCTAATGCCATCTCAGAGGCCGTAATGAAGCGAGCTGAATCCCACCCGAGTTCTAGTTCCCTCTTCTACCAAGGAGGTTTGGATTCTGTATCCCCATAGCTGAGAATTAGTGGGCACTTTCTCCACACATTCTTTGTAGCCTGTGCAGTTAGAGAGCAAATATTGGGGCTAAAGGATGCGTTTTTTCCCCTTGTTCTAAGCATCTCCATTCAGCAAGCTTCAAGAAACGTAATGCAAAGTACTTCTGTGATGGGTTGTCTTTGGCTGGATCCCAGGTGCCCACCAAAGCTACTCTTTCACTCCCCTCCTCGGCTGGAGAGAGGAGAGAAAGTACAACAAGAAGCTTGTGGGTCGAGACAAGGACAAGGAGCGATCATTCAGCAATTGCCGTCAGAGTCAAAAGAGACTGGACTTGGGGAAATTTGTTTCATTTATTGCCAATCGAATCAGAGTAAGGTAATGAGAACTAAACCCAAATCTTAAAACACCTTCCGCCCACCCCTCCTTTCTTCCCGGGCTTGAATTTGCTCCCCATTTTCTCTGCCTCCTCCCCCCGAGTGCCACAGGAGGTCGGGGAATGGGGGTTGCGGTCCGTTCATCACATGTTGTCTCTGCTGCTCCTTCCTCCTCAGGGGGAGGACTCCTCACACTCTTCCCCTGCTCCAGCCTGGGGTCCCTCCCACGGGGTGCCGTCCTTCAGGAACAGGCTGCTCCACGGTGGGTCCCCCACGCGGCCACGAGTCCTGCCAGCAAACCTGTGCCAGCGTGGGCTCCTCTCTCCACGGGGCCACAGGTCCTGCCAGGAGCCTGCTCCAGTTCTGGCTTCCAGTGGGGTCACAGCCTCCTTCGTGCAGCCCCCTGCTCCAGCGTGGGGCCCTCCCCAGCCCGCAGGTGGACATCTGCTCCCCCACGGAGCTCCATGGGCTGCAGGGGCACAGCCGGCCTCGCCATGGTCTTCAGCAGGGGCTGCAGAGGGGTCTCTGCTCCGGCCCCTGGAGCCCCTCCTGCCCCTCCTTCTGCACTGACCCGGGTGTCTGCAGAGATGTTTCTCTCATGTATTCTCGCTCCTCTCTCCCGCTGCAGTTGCTGCCTGCCAGTTCTTACCCCCCTTCTGAAATACGTTATCCCAGACGTGTGACTATTGTTGCTGACTGGCTCGGCCTTGGCCTACAAACATTTGTACCTTTAAAAAAAAAAAAAAAGATATTTCTAAATACCACAAGACATCTGAAGTGAAGAGGCGTTCTAAAGTTAGTTATCCTACAGGAAATACACAGCTCCACCTGTTACTCCTGCTTTCCCTTGAATACCAGAGTGACCTCTAATCTCAGCCTTGCTTAAGGAGGGTGTTACCTCTGTTGGTAGATCAACCCTTATTTCAGAAGAGGAGGGGGGGGGGGGGAGAGAGAGAGAGAGAGAGAGAGAAGGAAAGACAGACAGGCAGCAAGGAAGGCTTGTTTTCCCTTGAAGGAGTCAACTCAGGCAGCACCTGGAGCATCACCGGTGTCTGAGCCTGCGGCCAGAACGTTTGTGCTGTCTGTTACAAGCTCCTGAAGGCACTTGCGACAGCAAAGCAATGCCTTGTAACCCTCTGCCGCCTTCCTGTGCATCAGAAGGCCTGCCTATATCTTCCGCAGCTTTGCCCACAGAAGCCTGAATGGCTGTGCTCCGGGGTCTTGGAAGGCACAACACAAACTTCCTCCGGTCACTCTGACACCTTGAACACAGAAACCAACACAGTTTAATAGGAAGAATCTCACTTTGTCACAGAAACCACCTTTCACATTACATCTTTTCATCCTGTAAGAAAGCATGTGTCCCTACATTACGTACATAGTTACCCACCAAAACCGCCAACGTCATACAACGTATCCCGCGATACAACGTATCCCGCGATACGGAGGGGTTTGCGCAGCCCCCGCTCTCTGTGCACCTCACAGACCTCTGCGCTTTCTGCTTCTGCCCCTGGTGCTGGCGGCTCTGTGGCCGATGCACCGGCAAGCCCAGCCGCATCCTCCTCCTCCTCAGAGAGTCCCTGGCCGTGCTCAATGAGCGATTGCTATGAATGTACTGTAAAAAGCCCTTTTTATAGCCCGACACAACACTGGCCAATTTCAACTCTAGCTGAGCTTTGCCCTTTTCTGTTCTCTCCTTACACGTATGAACTACAGCTCTGTGATCTTCCTGCCAAGCCGGACCTTGGTCCCAGGGATCATAACATTCCTTTTTCCACCTGAGTTGAAAAAGGAGGTCCCTGTTCAGCCAAGCTGGTCTTCTGCCCCTCTTGTTTGACTTCAGACTCCACCAGATTGCCTGCTCCCGTGCTTGCAGAAGGTGGTTCTGAAAAACTAACCTGCTCTCTGAGCCCTAAGGCCTCCAAAGCAGCTTCGTAGGGGACACTGCGGACTAGCTCTCTGAGTAGCTTCAAGTTTGCTCTCCTGAAAAGCAAGGTAGCAACTCCTCTGAGCTGTATCTCATTACACTCAAAAGTTTAAACTCCCCTGTTTGGTGATCACTGTTATCCCATCTCCTACGAGTCCTTCTCCATACACAAACAGGAGGGACTAAGAGATCTGTTGGGTAGATAAGCAGCCATGGGGAACCACGGTGAGCAGTGGAGTGAGCTGCTGCATGGGCTACATGCTTTCCGAGTGCGAAGCCAGCCCCTGGCTCAGTGAGTGCCTGGGAAAGGGAGTCTGCAGCCGTGAAGGACAGAGCCGGCCAGCAGGACAGCTGGCAGCCTTCACTCGGGCATTGCCCACCTTGTGACTGGCTGTACCTGTGATGATGTTAATGCTCTTTGTACACAGGTCTGTTGCGTCGTGCTGTGTTGCGAAGCAGACTTGCAGAGGCGTGCCCTGTCTGCCCATCGGGACTCAAGGCACATTTCCTCCAAGCGCAGCAGCCAGGCTTTGGGCAGCCTCGCCTCATGCTGCTTTTGACATTGCCAACCAGGATCAAGTTTCTAGCCTCGGGTTTTCATGTAGGAACCAATTAGTGAACAAGTCCTGTTTTAATGGAGTGGCAACTCAAACAGTATTACGCTGGTAGAAAGCCTTCAGGAAAAGACTGGTGTCCTCTGGACCTCGCAGTAAGGCAGCCAGCAGCTCTGTTTCTGCTATAGCTACAAACATCCGCGAGTGAAACAACCGCAGCTTTTTAATACAGATACAGAGGTTTACACTTTTCTTTGCAGACACAAAGCATGCTTTTGTCTTGAACTTTTCATTAGTCTGAAAAAAAGATCATTGGTAGTATAGGATACCATGCTGTTTATTAAATGTACATAAATTAACATCTACACAGAAAGGATGTTTTCCTCATCAGAAACAATGCTGAAACGATGAGCAACTCTGAAAAGAAAGGTACATAAGGCCCTTGTGCACAAACCCCAAAGCTTCAAAGGAGAAAGGTGAAAGAGCGCTACATCCTTATGTCACAGGACAACCTGTGATTAACCCGAGTTATGGACACTGTCACATCATAGGTAGTTGGGGCCAGTTCAGATCCCCTGCCTTCTAGATCGGCCGCCTTGATGAGCTGGGTGTTTCAACTGTTATAAAGCTGCAGAATCACCCAGAATCGACACTGAAATGACCGTGCTGGCTACAGAATGGCTAGAATAAATATGGGGGTGTGTCCAGTTTTTTTCCGGTCCTGGAGGGTGGGTGGGATTCGGGGCACCATGTAAGTTGGATTTTTAACTCCTCCTTCCCATCAGTCCCTAGGCACAGGCACGTGTTGTGGCTGAAAGCAAAGCATCACCACTCCAGTTCTGATTGACAGAAAGGGGGGTGTTTGCGTCGGTCCAGAGAGCGCTGATGGGTCGGAGAAGTAAGAGCGGAGTTTTTGCTGTAGCTAACCTGGAGTTAACTCAGCTAATGGAAACTGCAAGCCAGTCATGTTTGATCAAGAATACTAAGAAAGGGTATTGTGCTGTGTGCTGCATACAAGGACTTGCACCGACCAAAGGGCAGCAATGGGTGCTCCCTTCTTGTATGCAGCAAGGTGGTGCAGCGTCTCTCTGCCAAGAATGAGTAGCGGCAAAGAAAACCTCGAGGGTTTTATAGTCTGGAACATGCTGTCCAGCGTGTCCCTCGTGTCCCTCTCAGATGATATACACCTCCACGCCCAGCATGCCCCATGGAATCTGCAGGTGACATGCCAGCTCCCCACAGGGGCAGCTGTGTCGGCTGGTGGGCTTTTGCTGACGGAGCCGAGGAGTGAGCCAGCAAGGCCTCCCGCCAGGGCTGGGCTGGGTCTGAGGGCGGTGCGGGGCTGCTCCGGCGTCGCGGTGCCCGAGTGAAATGTGCCGGCCGGAGCAGAAGGGCGCGGTGCCTCCCTCCTCGCCTCCGCCGAGGTGGTGCTGGGGCTGCATCGCGCCCCTCAAAGCCCAGGCAGCAGAGCTCATGCGGGCAATCCAGGCAGCAGAAAAAAATCGGCATCTGCAAGAAGAGAGTCCAAAGTGCTGATGAAACCATGAAGGCAGGAAGAGGCACGACTTTGTGCCCCGTTCTTTGGGCAGTGTGCTGTCCAAGGGGCAGCTCCTGGCACACGACAGGGAACTGTCCCTGGCAGTGGCTACGGCACGGCTTTGTCCCCTTCTCCACACGTGTGACACCCTCAGAGCTCTGCAAGTTGACAGAGATGTGCAGCACTGCCTTGCTAGGCAGCAGGGCTGGGCAGGGCAGCTGTGCTGTGGTCCTTTCCAAAAGCCGAGCAGCAGCACGCCTCACTGTCCCTTGCTAGAAAGCCAGGCTTGAAGGCAAAACACGCTGCTTTGGTATTGTTTGGTTGCTTTTTTCTTCCCTCAATTGTCTCAGGTGCAACGTGAGCTTTTTACGAAGTGCCAGTACCTCAGGGTCTACAGCTACGTGACACAGCTCCTTGCTGCGTCTTTGGGATTCAGACACCAGCAGCCAGTGCTGGGCTTGCCAGCTGACATGAACAGAAAAGGGAGACTGCCTCTTTCTGTAGGCAGCGGGTCAAAAAGCTCAAAAAATTGCTATGAGCCTTGTGACTCTGCTGGGGTGTTGCTCAGCCTTGCACAAACAGAGCTGCCACAAGTGCCGAAGGAGAGCTGCCAACGCTGGAGTGATATGTTCCTCCTGACAGACACGCTCTCCCACGGGCAGCTGCGGGCTTCCTGCCCGGTGCCATCTCTGCGCACCTCAGAAATATTGCCCATAGTCGGAGCAGTGTTCGGAGCTTTGAAAGATGGGCAGCAGAGCCTGCTACACACCTGGGCTCCTCGTTCTTCTTGCCTGCCTGGATGTCCTCAGTTGCCCATCCCGCAGAGCTCTGCTCCCAACTTGCTCCTCTCGCTGTCCAGTAGCCCGTTGCTCCCCTCTTCACAGGTTGCTCTTCTCGAGCCTGGCAAACTTTCCATTCAATGTATTGTTAGACAGGTCAAGCCATGATAAACGTGAACCAATTCTGCTCTTAACCACACCTAGCTCATTTTACCTTGTCTCCCCAGAGGAGCTCTCCAGGTGTTCACTTTCTGGAGGGACTGGAGGCACCTGCAATGGAAATGTGCAAGTTAACGGGTGGCAAGGACCTTCCTGCCCAATTGCTACCTTAGCTCGGAAAGGCACAGCCCTTGGATGGGTTTGCTCAGCCCAGCTGAGCCAGTTCTGGTGGCATCACCGCACAAACCGCCATGGCCATCCTGCACCACCCTTCCTCTGCACCTTTGCAGAGCTGCCGGCTAGTGGGTGACCTTGCTTGTCCCTGCGGCAGCACTCTCAACTTCTGACAGTGCTGTCACCCTCTTTGTGGCCCTGACATACCGCTGCTGCTTCTGCTTCCACCTCTGGTGCTGGCAACTCCTTGGCCGACGTGCCGGCAAGCCCAGCGACATCGTCCTCCTCCTCAAAGAGCTGCGGGGGATAGAGGAGGACAGTTGCTTGGCTGGGGACAGGCCCCGGGGCCGGTGAGCCTTCCTCCGGGCCAGGAGCGAGCGTGGGCGGCTCTGCTTTCACTAGGGCAGGACGCAGGGGTGGCTGGAGGTGGGGGAGGTGGGGCGGAGCCGGCTTGGTCCCCGAGCCCCAGCCGGGGTCCCTCTGCTGGGGACAGCGCCTCTGCGCAGGAGCCAGCGCCACGGGCACCCCCCGGCCAGGCTGGCTTACCTGGAGGGGCTGGGGCAGCGTGCCGTCCTGGCTGCAGAGAGCTGCCAGGGGCCGGCCGAAGAGACCCGCCCTGCCGGCACAGCCCGACTGCCCGGGCGCCTCCGCAGCGGCCAAGGTCCCTCGCCACGCAAAGGGCCAGGGCAGCCCCCTCGTCCTGCTGCGGATCCCGCCTGCTGCCAGGGAAAACAGAGCAGAGAGCCATGGAGGACAAGCGCCAGGTGAATGCTGCCCGAGCCTCCGTGCGCTGTGCCCCCGCCAACAGCGAGGGAGAGGCGTGGCTGGGGAACGAGGCGCCCCGGGGGCTCAGCTCTCTGCGGCCGTGCCCTGCGGGAAGGGCAGCAGCAGCCCCTGAGCAGCGCGGCTGCCGCCTGCCAGCGCAGGAGAGAGGGGCCGTCCTGCCCCCGTCTCCTCCAAACTCACCGTCTGAGTGGCCACGTCCACCTTGGCTGCCGGAGGGGACGGGAGGTGGCCGCTGCTGGGCACCAGCCTGCAAGAAATGCGCTGCGCTCAGCGAGCAGCCCCGCAGCACGAAGGCCCCTGGCGAGCTGCATCGGCCGCGGGCCATGAGTGAGATGTGGGGACGGCCGAGATGGCGGCCCGGGGGCTCCTCACCTCTGCCAGGCCCTCGACCAGCCTCTCCAGGCTGCTGGCGTTGAGTGTTTTGGCCTGGGCAAGGGGAGAAGAGCAGCAGGTGAGAAGCCATGGGGCTGGTGCGG
This sequence comes from Phaethon aethereus, assembly GCF_964289735.1. NCBI lineage: Eukaryota > Metazoa > Chordata > Aves > Phaethontiformes > Phaethontidae > Phaethon > Phaethon aethereus. The sequence continues at coordinate 523,013 of NW_028114109.1, read as the reverse complement.
GGTTGGAGCAGCCCCTGGGGCAGAGCGGGGCCGGGAGGGACACTCACGGCATTGCGGCCGCGCAGCTCCTTCAGCAGGAGCTTGATGGAGGGCAGCTGGGTGACGCGGGCTCCCTGCACTCCTTCTGCTGGCCTGTGCACGGGGCAGGGGCAGAGAAAGAGCTGTGTGAGACTCAAGCTGCCTCTTCCCTCGCCTGCCAGCCCGGGGAGCCCTTCCAAGCTGCCCCGAAGCAGCTGGGCACCGCCCGGCCGTCGAGCGGAGAGCAGTGGCAAGGGGGGAGGACGGGGCTGGGTGAAGCAGCTCCGCCAGCTCTGCCCACTCCAGAGCCGCCCGCAGCCGTGGGGGCAGCTCTCCCCAGCTCAGGAGCAGCGTTTCCGCATCATACGGCTACGGCTAGAGCATCCCCCCGTGCTGTGAGCACGGGCCCCCCAAGCTGCTCTGCCAGGCAGGGCTTACCCACGGAGCGCGCTGAGCCAGAGCTCCTTCAGCGAGCGGGAGCTGCAGGAAAGAGAGGAGAAAGAGCCTGAGCGCCCGCTGCTGCCCAGCCCGCGGGCAGAGGCGGGCGCCGGCACAGCCCTGCCCTGTGGGGACGGCTGCAGAGGCAGGAGGAAGCGGCGTGGGGCCGGACAGAAGCGCTGCCCGGCCCTGCCGGGGGACGTGGCACCAAGACCCACCAGAAGGTGACGACGCAGAAGCCGTAGGGCCAGGCGAGGACGAGGGACGTGGTGGCCCTGTCTTCCTCCTCCTGGGCGGCATCCCCGGCCGCCCCCTTGCCGCCGCTCAGCACCCACAGCCGGCGCAGGGCCAGGCAGAGCTGCGGGCGCGGGGCGCTGCCACGTCTGCAGAGAGGAGCGGCAGGGAGTGACCTGGAGGTGGCCGAGCCCGGCGGCTGCCCTCTGGCCTCCGCCTGCCCTGCGCACGGCCACGGGTGCAGCCAGCAGCAGGGTGCCGGGGCCTGGGGCTGCTCCTTGGGCGTCCCTGCCCCGGTGCCGGGGCCAGGCCTTAGGAGGAAAGGCAGCCGGGGTCTGCGCCTCTTACTTGGCCTTGGCGGTGATCAAGGCATCGCTGAAGAGGAGGAGGTGCCTCTTCCCCGTCCCGCGGCCCTGCGTCACCCGCACGCGCTGGTGGAGCAGCGGCTCGGCTGATGCCGGGCTGGGCGCGCACTGCTGCTCGGGGCCAGGGTAGACCCTGCAGAGCAGGCGGCAAAGGGCGTGAGAAAGGCGGCTGCTGCGGGGCCCGGCTGCGCCGGCGTGTCCCCGAGCCGCGCGGGGAGCCCACCTGGAGCCGTAGCAGCAGTTCAGCTGGCCCATCGTGCCGGGGCCAGGGGAGTCCTCGCGCCGGACACGCTGCTGGGGCTCCGGAGAGCTCCCAGCCGGCTGGAGCGAGGCTGTCGAGGGGGTCCCGGTGCCGGGCAGTGCCGCTGGGTGAGAGCTGGTCTCTCCCTGGAGCTGCCGGGTGCTGGCAGAGCCGTGCCTGCAGGCACTGTGGCCGTTGCCGGGCCAGCGCCGCGACATCACAGCTGCCATTCCAAGCCCGGGGGGGGGGCTGGGGGGCGGGGCTGGGGGAGGGGCTCCTGTCTCTCTCGGCCTGGGGAGCCCGGGCCTGGGCACAGCACTGCGGGCATGGCCTCAGCAGCGCTGAGCAGAGGGCAAGGCTCCCCTCCCTCCAGCTGCTGGCAAGGCTTTGCCCAGCGCAGCCCAGGGCACCGCCGCCCGCCGCCTTTGGCCAAGGGCACGGTGCTGGCTGCTGCTCAGCTTGGTGTCCAGCAGGACCCACGGGCCTTTTCTGCCACGCCGCTTTCCAGCAGCTTTGCTGAGCTGCTCTTGCTCACGAGTACGTGCGCATGTGTGCCGGGATGCTTCGTGCGCGTACCGGTGCCGCCCGCAGTCCGTCCCACCCTCTTCCCGCAGGTCCCCCCGTGCCACTGTAGTGCGCTTGAGACGGGCACGTTGCCTCCAGCCAAAGCAGCGGTCCCAGCGAAAGGCGCTCTCTTGTGCTGGGACTGGGAGGAAGAGGATGCACCTGGCCACGGAGCCCAGGGGCAGAGCTTCCTTAACTCCAACTTGTTAAAGGCAACCTTCTTCTTCTTCTCCTTCTTCTTTACAGCATGTCCCGCTGGAAGGTGGCCTTGGCACTCTCCCGGAACACTGGAGAGGAGTTTGGCTTTGCCAAGTGCAATGGAAGCAGCAGCTGCCTAGCTGCCTTCTCGAGTGAGCGGCTGTCTGCAGAAGCCCAGCCTCTCCCGGGCGGCGAGGGGGGAAGTGGCATGAAGCAGAGCAGAGCAGCCTGGTGCAGCCCAGGGGCTTGCAGGCACGCCCTGCCCACTTCCCGCCCTTCCTGCCATGCCTTGGACGGTTGGCAGAGAGAAGAAAGCCACCCTTGCACCTGCTGGAGCCAGGCCTGTTGTCTCTTTGGCTCCAAGTCTATAAAGCAGACTAAGGAGAAGCTAATAACCAAAACACAAGCTCTTGTTTAATGTTTGGCGGAAGGGAAGGAAGAGAGGGGCGGAAGGAAGAGAGGGGCGGAAGGAAGGAAGGAAGGAAGGAAGGAAGGAAGGAAGGAAGGAAGGAAGGAAGGAATGGAGTGCAATACTTTCCTTAGAACTCCTCTTTCTCTTAGCATACTTCAAAAGGCTTTTTTTGTTGTCTGTCAGAACACTGGCCAGTTTCAACTCTAGCTGAGCTTTGGCCTTCCATCATTTCTCCCTACATATGTGAAGCACAGCTCCGTAGTCTTCCTGCGAAGGCTGGCCTTGCTTCTAGGGATCGTTCATACAATTTCTTTTTCCGCCTGAGTTCCAAAAGGAGTTCCCTCTTCAGGCAAGTGAGTGTTCTACCCCACTTGCTTGACTTTCAACACAAAGGCATGGCCTGCTCCTGGGCTTTTAAAAGGTGGCTCTTTAGAACAGACCAGCTCTCACGGGCCCCGCTGTCCTCCCAAGCAGATGCCCACCTTACACACGGTGCAGCTCCTCCCCCTCGCCTGCCCTGCCTGTCCCTCCCGAAGAGCCTGTTCAGCCCGCCTGAACGGTGATGCTTTCTTACCATTCGGCACCCGTGACAGTAAAGCTTGTGTACATAAGTTCCGGATTCGCAAGAGAACAGGGTCACCTGAAGCGTGATATCAAATTGGTTTTGGCATCTAAGGAAGCGACTGCTTCAGAAATTATGTTTTTCTTCAGCCTGTTGACACGTGAAAGTTGACAGCACCCCAGTTTTTGGGAATCCTCTTTCCAAGAACTTAAATTTCTCCCTACAAAAGCACTTGAGTCACAGCTGAGCATGGACAGCCATAGCCCACTCCATGAGGCTCTGCATGTCTGTCTCTCATGACATGCCATAGAGCAGTAGAAGCTTGTCTTCGAGAGCTAGCCAGAGATGCTGAGACCACCCACTCAAACACGAGACACCCAGGGTGGCACTCAGCTCCTCTGACTTTAGATAGGCCTATTGCAGATGTTGCGGTTACAAAATTGCGAAGATACCATTAGAGTTAGCAGAGTAAAAAGCTATTCATGCTGTCCTAAAGTAGACGTCTTTAGTTAGGGCCCCTTTAGACTTAACTGGCTGTATTGACTATGGCCTCAGGTCGATTTCCTACACACGGGCAACTTAATGCCATCTCAGAGGCCGTAATGAAGCTAGCACCTAGAGCCTAGCAGACACGACACAGGACCTACAGACAGCCTTGCCCTTCGGAGGGGACAGCTGGAGGCCAGAGGACATACCTATAGAATCTCAGATCATACCCACATGATGCGCAGGGGGAGGCAACTGCATCAGGCCCTTCATATCCGCTCGCTACAACGGCTGTGCGGATCCCTAGCCTGAACATAGGCACAGAAGTTAGAGCGAGCCGAATCCCACCCGAGTTCTAGTTCCCTCTTCTACCAAGGAGGTTTGGATTCTGTATCCCCATAGCTGAGAATTAGTGGGCACATTCTCCACACATTCTTTGTAGCCTGTGCAGTTAGACAGCAAATATTGGGGCTCAAGGATGCGTTTTTTCCCCTTGTTCTAAGCATCCCCATTCGGCAAGCTCCTCCAGGCTGGCCCCAGCCTCGTGGTTGCGAGGCCTCATGCTGCAGTGGTGCAGGCTGTTGCATGTCCTTCTGTCCACCTCAGGGAGGTTTCTCCAGCTTGTGGTCACCACTCTGAAGGGTTACCCTCCTCATCATCAGTATCAGCTCCCTTCCTGCCAACTCTGAGCTGGAGTGACCCCCAGCTTGGCAGAGGGGCATGTTTTATAAGGCATGAGTCTTGTCCACAAATCTATAGCAAAGTGACAGCGTTCAGGATTTAGCCCAACGCTTCTGCTCACAGTGCTCTTACTCATGACAAGGCTGCATTTGGTTGATTGTGTGATTGCCTACTCAAGGAAGGGCTGGGAAGAGAGGAGCAACATTTATCGTGATTGTAAAAGGACTTCTACTGCCACCAGCTCCAACAGGAATGTACCCATCTTCCAATGTTACATTTCATTCATACAGAAAAAGGACGCTAGCCTAGTTTTCTTCCCAGTGACTTAAGCTCTCAGTTTTCTCAGATAAAAACAAGCTCTAAACAAAAGCAGCGGCATGCACATGATATTCCCCCAGCCATGCAGATGACATGTTGAACATGAACAATGGATGCACATATATCAACCTCCCTGGAAGTGTGGGCCGCAGGACCGTTGTAGCAGCACATGTAGAAGAAGTAGCAGCAGTTCTCCTGGGGAATGCGCAGGTGAAAAATGCTGTTCCCTGTCTTCAGCAGTTTTTAAATACAGCTCCAAAGTGCTGTTTCATACCTCAGTCCAGGAAAAACTGGATTGTCCCGCTTCTGGATTTACACTACATTCAGCAAATGAATGCTTTATTCTGACAGAAACAGTAGTAAACTCATCTTTCAGTATAACTACAATTAAACATACCGGCTTGCAGAAAATGAGCTGAGTGACCAAATAGAATATATGGATGCTTTGCTGAATCAGGTGTTGGGATTTTAGTCTTAAATGTTCTGCTAATGTTTCAGATTAAAACAATATACCCACCATCTCTTCCACTCCAGTACAGAAGACAGAAACTGGTAAAGGTATCTCAATATGCTTCCAGCATTTGACAAAATGGCTATGAACAGACATTAACACAACAGGCTAGACTGACAATTTTTTTAAAAGGAATACTTTCAGGAATCACTGACCTTCTGGAATTAACAGTCATCTTCTATATGGCTTCAATGTATTTAATGTTCATCTAAGCTTAGTTTATTATGTCCCCTTCCATTATATTCTGAAGAGCAGCTGCCATATTTTTATTTTTACTTTTTTCAGTGAGTTGCCTAATCTTCAGAATTGTCATTGTTTCAGTATTGTTGATTTTTCTGTCTGCTGTTTTGCGTACAATTCATCTTACTGTAGCTACATCCATGATCTATGAGGCAAATGATTTCACCTGTCAGCTTGCAGCGCCTCACAGATCCACTGAAAATGAACACATGGGAAGCTGAGCTCAAGGAGCACTCAGTGATTTGCTTGTTTCTGGGCTGGATCTAAGCTATGCACCATTTTTCTCCATTTATATTGAACACTGTTGGTTCATCATCTGGTGCAATAAAACAAAATGCCTGGATGAAGGGTTAGTTTGCTGTTGTGTGGCATGCAGTGCTGAGAAGAGAAAGAGCATGAGAAAGCAACAGAAAAAGAGATTTCTTTCCTACATATAAAGGTTTCAGGAGTGATGCTGTGCTAAACATAGCTGAAACACAGTGACAGTCTTAATATGATCACCCTATTGTTAGGGGCTACATCTGAGAGGTGTCTGTGTTTAGTTAGAGAACATATGAGCTGCTACTTCAGATGTTACCAGTGACATGACTGTGTGCTTACATATATTGAACTAGGTGAAAATGTTCCTTTCCATCCCATAAAATATTTTCAAATTATTTCCTGGGCAAGCCTGGAAGTCTTCTCTGAGGACAGAGACTTCTCTCTCAAACTAGCTAAAAGCATGGTTTATGGGGCATTAATTTGGGATGTGAAAGATGTGTATTAAAATCTCTTCCTTGCCAAGCCACCAAGCTTTTCTGTGGTCGGTAGATATTCACAGCAAAATTCCCTTAATCTTCACTCAGAGCTATTCTATTTCATAAAGCTAATTGAGTGTTCATTGAATCAAGGGTACAAACTTTGTTCTCCCAAATCCCCGCAGAGCGTCTTACATCTACCCCCAGCTTCTGGACTGCAGAGCTTCCTTGTCTCTCTTGCATGATGAATGTTTTACTCATGGAACAAAAGCCAACACAGTATTCTTTTGGGCTGCTTACTACATACCAGGCATCCTGGTTCAAGTACTTATTGTGAAAAAAACTTTTCTCACTGGCTGTCCTGACCACAAGCCACTGATTTTTTGTTTACTTTTTTTTCCCCATTCCTGTTTTGAAAAGTAAGTTTGTTGAGAAGCTAAGAAAAATGAATAGAAGTTTTTTTTACAGCAAGAGTGGTTTTTATGACCAGGTAAAGCAATAAAACTGCATTACAGAAATGTTGATTAGCCACAGTTATAATTTAAATGCATTCAGGGAAACTCGTGTGGTTCTACATAATGTAAGCAATGTATTGTGCAGTATATGTCATTCCAGTGTGGCATAGATTAGACTGAGACATTAAGCCATAATTCCGATACCATCTAGTGCCTGCTGATTAAAAAGATGATCAACCACTGAGAAGAAAGTCCCCATCAGATAGCATCAACTATATAGATATGTCTGTGCTTATGGCACTTCACTGCTTTCTTCAGGGAGCCAAATCTTCTCCTCAAAATACAAAGAGATACCAATGCTTTGAGCAATACAAAAATACAAATATGTTTCCCATAACTGTACTCTGAGTGATGTTTATTACATGTGCCTACTGCCAAGCAAAATCCAGAAGTCATCATTTCTTCTTCAATATTGCTTTAGTATTTAAGTATAAATGGTATAATAATCAAGTGAAATTATTTTCTTAGTACATGATGCTGAGGTGTAATAATGGATTTAGTAATAATGAAATAAGAATATTCTTCACAAATCTTTTTTCCTCTAATTTGCCTTTTTGTGTGATTATGCTGTCTATCATTCAACCACAATAAGTTCTTACCAGTCTTAACCAACTACCAACAAAAAAAAATCTCCAAGATAAGTCTTTCCTTGTCCCCTTGTTGCACTCTCCTAAATAGGTTATTGAAGAGAGAATCAGTTCCTTGTTCTTGGAAATAAAAATTGTGAAAACTCTGGGGTTATCCACTTTTTCTTCTAGCAGCGAGTTAGCCAGTTACCTGGGCAGATCTATACAGGAGCAAAAATTAACATGAACCAAGGAAGCGTTCTGTCTCTTAGTAAGGATGTCACACAGTATAGTAGCGTGAATTATTGGGAGTTTAGAGGTAAGGAACCACAGATCTCTAGGACCCTAGGGTTCACTATTTTGGCTACTTATGGAACAATCACATTTGAGCAAGATGTTTTCTTGAAGCCAAAACATTTTTCAGAAACATTCCAGAGGCATTTATTTTGACAAAACTTTCCGTGTAAAGGTTTTGATCGAGAATGAACACTCATGAGAGAAAGGCTTGCATCAAAATGTTGACCTTTTCAACATGAAGCAGATATTTTGGCACACTTCCATTTTGCAGTAGTATTTAAATGGCTTTGTTTTCATGCCAAAGCAGAATAAAACAAATTTGGAACTTGAAAACTGTCAGGAAACCAAATTGTTATTCTCTAGCAAGCTCTGCTGATTGCCTTTAACTAGAATAACTTACTTAACTCAGTGCTGGCTTCACCAGGCAATAATTTACCATCATCCACATTGCATTGCCATCAATCCCGTATTATACCACCTTTTCATGACATGGTCTTAGCTTGCTGGTATGTTTTGTGTTTCTTTCCATGCAAAGATATTGTTTTGCTCTTAATTATACCAGTGAAACTGAAAGCAACATTTCCCTGGTTTTGAAATCTGCCCTTCCGAGGTCATTAACATCATGTCTTAGTTACTTTCTGAAGTTGCAAACAACAAACTTATTTGCCTGACTGCACATAATGACAATTACCACAATAGGAATTGCCAGAGAAATAAAATAATTGGTCCTAGCTTGACTAAAATAATATTCAATTATATTTAAGTGTCATAACACACAATTGGAATATTAATATAAAACTTCCGTATACAATTTGTCATTTCAATATCAGGCATTGCTTAGAGTATGTCAAGTCACTGATCTATTTCACTCCATCATTAATCTTTATTTCATATTTTTAAAAAGCAACGTTTGTTGTTTAGATTGATGTAACACAGATAACATAAGCAGGCATATATTTTAGAACATTGAGTGACAACTCAAGTATGCAAGTGGACAGATACATAACCTGAATAATCGTTGTTCAAATCCAAAAAGATTTGTTGGAAAAAGGTTTTTGGTTATTCTTCTGTAGTTCTACAATAGTAGCTGAAATCCATTTACTGAAGTGGATAGTACTAAGCCTTTAAAAAATACATCAGGGTAGACTCAGCTGAATGTAGCACTTGATCATTGGTGATTTCTAGGCAGGGATTGTCAGAATGTATGGGAGCTCTCCACTGAAAAGCTCAGTTTGGAAATCTTACCTGGAGCATGCAGGTGCACAATTAGTGTTAATAAAATGAAAAAAAAAAAAACCCCAATGTTTCAAATGGTTTCCACAGGATATGTAAAAGTGCATTTGAATAAAAAGGAAATCTCATACAGTCATGTCTCCACATATGTGCTTCTCATACAGATTTTTTTCCTTCTTTTTGTCATAATTTCATATATTATATTATCAAGTTTCTACGTAGTTCACATTACAAAAAGTGTGAAACATGAACCTTGATTTGGACTTTCAATATGAGGATGCGTGGTTCAATGAAGTGAAACCTTAAATAGTGTTTTTAAAGCATTTTATTATTATCCTTAATGAATTAATTTATTGTGTTTTCATCTTGTGAGGGTATTGAGAGTCTTCAATCCCTACTGTGGACCCAGTTGCGTAGATGCTGCTGAAAAAAAGAAGAATGGCTATGAAATATGGAATGATAGTTCTAGAAAATGAAGGCTGGAAAGCAGGCACAGGCAATGCAATAAATACTTCCTTTTGCTGATCTCTCCACATGCTTGGTATTTAATCCAACTAAAAGGAATCACTCATATAAACTTTGCATAGACTTTGGTCTACCTGAAATGCTTCCATATCTTTCTGTATATAAAATTTGGGTCACCAAACCATTGTTGTCAAGATGCATCGAAGAGATCATGGGTGCAGAGACACTTCAACAACACGTACGTGAGGAGGATATCCTCAGGTGCGAAGATCTGGGCGGTGCAAAGACCAAGAGCAGGTGCCATGAGTCTGCTAAAACCCAGCAGCAGCAGCCACCTTTGCAGGCCCTCAGCTCTGCGAGTGAAGTGCTGTGGAACCAGTACGCTTACACTGTTCCTACAGTCCATCTGGTAAATTTGGTTCTCTCTGGTGTAATGCAGACCAGTTTAAAGCTTTTTGTTTTCATAGTTGAAGTTTTCTTTGCCTGCCTCAAGCGCCTGTTTGGAGGGAACTCTGCCATCAGGCAGGACCTGCCTAAACTTTCTTTGGCTGTATGAGTTAAATATTTCTCAGCCTTTCTCGCTTGCAAGACTTTTCCCGCTGTAAACATGCCTAGACTTTAAGGCATCCAAAGCATGGAAAAATCAGTAGTAGTCTTCTATCAGTCACTTCTAAAATAAATACTACAAGACATTGAAGCAATATTTCACACAGGAAAGAAATCGAAGACAGTCTGACACTTTTCACTTAGCACTTTTCAAAAACATACAAGAAAAGAAACTGAAAAAGGCACTAACCTTTGGAAACGAAGAATCCACCTGGAAAAATCTGGTGACCCAAACTGTTGCACTGAATGCATTTTGAAGATAAAAAGTGTTTTACATAGTCGTTGTAAAGTTGTTCCCTACTACATTGTTTCTGAGACAACAGCTGGACACGTCAGAAAACACTGAATGCTTTTTGGAATTGTGGATGTCAAGCAAAGCAATCTGAATCACAGTTTTATTGTGCTTTTTAAGTTCTGCATTAGAAACCTGCATAAGATCAGGTATTTTTAACAGCAGTTTTTACATGCTAATATGCCTGAGATTGAAGTCTCTGTGCGTCTCTGTTGCATTTTATTTATTTTTAGGCAAGCTACTTAAGGAAAAATTACAGTTGTCAGTCTTAGCCATTTAATCTGTTGCAGCACCTAGACGCTCATAAAAGGGACCATACTATGGCAAACAAGCTTTTCTGATCTTTAAAGTTTTATCACTTTTAGACAGCTTGGCTAATGAATGTTTATGCTTGATGTCAAACTGAGGTCTTTAAACAATTAATAGAAAAGATTCAATATAGTATTTTTTTAATTTTTCTTTTAAATAAGTAAGAAAATAGATTTTAGCAGGTTTTGCAGGTAGTTTGTTTATAACTGTGTTTTCAGAATAAAATCCTTTTCAACTGTCTCTAAAGGGTTTGGCAGAAAATAGGCTGGCTAAGAAGCAAAAGCTGATACACAATTTATAATGTTTGTGGAAAAGGTTTTTACAAATTCCTGTCTTGCAATATTTTTATGTGTTTATTTTTTTAAGAGAGGCAGCAACACAAACGATACAGTTAATATTATACAGAGCCAGTGCTCTCTTTCAGATCCTAAAATTTCTATGGCATTTGAGTGAACTTTGAGCCTTCATAGTAATTTTGTAAAAGGTAAGCACCAGAATTCAATATTTAAATCAACTGACTCACGAACAGCAAATAATCAACACTGTTGTTTATTGGTAAAAAGAAGACGACAACTAATGTCTCTCCAATACATCTTTTTGAAGTGATCCTTGTTCTTGAAAGACTCAGAAAATTTAAAAATAAGTTTGATGAATAGCAAAGGGCCATGGGTATGCAGGAAGATGTGTTGCAGAATACATTCCTCCCTTTGTCTTCTGCTCACTTTCCAGTCTCTCCCAAATGCCTAAATCTACTGGAGAGGGGAATTGAAAAGGGTAGGATTAGGCTGAATGTTTGGCACGACTCTGTAAGGATAGCTGCAGTGTAGGACATCTGTTTTGTAAGAACATCTGATTAAAAGGCCAAGACAAGAAACAGGAAAAGCAAAAAACTGAAGACAGAGATACAGAAGCCCTAAGGGACCAGTGGATAATGAAGTCCATAGAAAAGACCAGACCTGCTGGATGGGCTGTTAAAGGCACCAGGCAAGTGTGACCTTGGGCAGAATCATGCCCAACTTTGTAATAGCTCAGAAGGGAAATGAGAGTGTCCTGGATCTGATGTTAAAGAGCAAACTTACTATAGGATATTTAAGGGGCATCATTGCGAGTGTTTAAACTTCTTATGGGATGCTTGAGGGGATTCTGGGAATGTGCAAAACTTATTGGCTGCTTAGGAGAAGGATAAAATGTCAGAAAAGGGAGGAAAACATTGAGAAAAGGGGCAATTACAGAGGGCACTCTCATGCAAATAAGCTGCAGGTCAGTACACTTGTCTGAGTCCTGTCCATGATCATGGCACAGTCCATCCTCACTTCTTGGTAAGTTCCTGCTTCTATCCATAGAGAGAACTGCATGAGTGTTCATTTTATTTTTTGTGTGTGTAACATGCCAGCAAACTCAAGTCAGACCATCTGGCAAGTAGTCTGGCTGGCAGGTCCTGGAGCTGGATATTGGAAGGACCAAGTCGGGGTCAGCCTGGAGAAGGTCAGGACATTTGTGTCATTTATATGAGTACTGTTTGTGTGTATCATCTGGTGCATCTAAAGGCACTGACCTTCTGCTTATGTTTATCTGCTGCTGGACAATCATGTCTACTCGCACGTGTGAGTTGGGGAAATATGCTCAGCCTTATTACTGACTGAATCTTGAACAGGGAACCACAGCAGCTTCAGACCTTCTTGGGTCCTGAGGTTCACTGGGTTCAGTTTCTTTTAGCAGGCACCATTTATGTTGCCTTGGAATGGTTCAAATATTGTTTATCTTGAGTTTGTATTTTTTTTTGAGAAGTATTACACCTCCATATGCTTAGACTGAGGATTATGTTTTTTCAACAGTGATGCATTTTTACAAATACTGCAGTGTTACACATCTTACGATGCAAAAGGGTTTTTTTGGCTTGTTCTTTTTCTTTCTTCTGTGCTCCTTTTTCCAGATTTGTAAATATGGTCCATGTTTCCCTCATTACAACTTGTTGTAATTTTCCTGTTATTTTGGGACTGTGGTGTTTCTTTTAAGTATAATCTAATTCTTTCCCTTTCCTATTAAATTATTACTGATCTAATAACTAAATAGAGCCTTAAGTGTAGGTGTTGGGAGAGCTGCTTTAATTTTTCTTGCATAAATGTGGTTTTGTACAAATGGAATAGCAGAATTCCTTTTCAGAACATAATGGATTAGGTATTTTTCAAAATGCATGTCATGTCAAAGATTTCGATTTCATATAAGCTTATATATTTATACAGTCAATATTTTGCACATGTGAATAACACCAGAAAATTATGTTTGTGGTGACCTGTTTTCCTGTTCCCATTTTCCACAGGAGGTTGGCCCCATTCTTCTCATTTTACCACTGATTATGAGAGTATAGAGGGATTATTTTCCGCTGGCAGTCACTCAGTGATGGAAAGGAAGTGACGGTGTGTGCAGTGTAGGAGATATCTGCCCAGGAGTCATCTCATCAGAAATTGTGTTTCTTATTTTTCTTTTATGTTCTGTGACTTACCTATTTTCATACTACTTAGCATTTCATAGAGACTAGTGATTTTCCCTTTAAGTCTGCCTTTTTTGGGGGGTCTTTGCAATTTGTTTTCACACTTGGACATGGATTGCTGTGCGTCTCTCAAAATTGATGATATATATGGAAATCTTGTCTCTGAAGGTTGTATTGTCGGGTGAGCTGTTCACATGATCCCAAGTCATAAATCTGTGAGAGTTTATCTATGTATGCGAGTCTACTTGTTTCCATTTAACTCCGGCCTTGGAGAGAAAGAGACCCAAGGCGAAAAACTGTTGGAATGCAGAAATATTGAGCAGCTCAGCTAGAATATTCCTTTCTTAAAGTGTTTTTGACTGAATGTGGGTTATTTTAACCAGGAGCTAGTTTGAATTTATGGCTGGATATGCAGAAATAGAAAGCTGACAATTCACGATGACATAGTACACTAGGATTTAGTTCCTCAGAGCCTGGTTATGTGTGTCTACAGAGATGGCTACAAATTGACCCAGCTTTCTCTACCCACATTCTGAGCTGACTAAACAGAGGCAGTTTCATGACTTCTGTGTCCATGCAAATATTCTGATGAGTGACGTATGCTGAAATACAATGCATATTGGCACGGTCATTACTCTTACCCAGCTCTGGGTAAAGGCAGATGAGTCCAGATCTAACTGCACAGGCACAGGTAGATGCCATCCTTTGGCACCCTTGACAGTAAAGCTTGTGTACATAAGTTCTGGCTTCGCAAGAGAGCAGGGTCACCTGAAGCGTGATATCAAATAGGTTTTGGCATCTAAGGAAGCGACTGCTTCAGAAATTATGTTTTTCTTCAGCCTGTTGACACGTGAAAGTTGACAGCACCCCAGTTTTTGGGAATCCTCTTTCCAAGAACTTAAATTTCTCCCTGCCATAGAGCAGTAGAAGCTTATCTTCAAGAGCTAGCCAGAGATGCTGAGACCACCCACTCAAACACGAGACACCCAGGGTGGCACTCAGCTCCTCTGACTTTAGATAGGCCTATTGCAGATGTTGCGGTTACAAAATTGCGAAGATACCATTAGAGTTAGCAGAGTAAAAAGCTATTCATGCTGTCCTAAAGTAGACGTCTTTAGTTAGGGCCCCTTTAGACTTAACTGGCTGTATTGACTAGGGCCTCAGGTCGATTTCCTACACACGGGCAACCTAATGCCATCTCAGAGGCCGTAATGAAGCGAGCTGAATCCCACCCGAGTTCTAGTTCCCTCTTCTACCAAGGAGGTTTGGATTCTGTATCCCCATAGCTGAGAATTAGTGGGCACTTTCTCCACACATTCTTTGTAGCCTGTGCAGTTAGAGAGCAAATATTGGGGCTAAAGGATGCGTTTTTTCCCCTTGTTCTAAGCATCTCCATTCAGCAAGCTTCAAGAAACATAATGCAAAGTACTTCTGTGATGGGTTGTCTTTGGCTGGATCCCAGGTGCCCACCAAAGCTGCTCTTTCACTCCCCTCCTCGGCTGGAGAGAGGAGAGAAAGTACAACAAGAAGCTTGTGGGTCGAGACAAGGACAAGGAGCGATCATTCAGCAATTGCCGTCAGAGTCAAAAGAGACTGGACTTGGGGAAATTTGTTTCATTTATTGCCAATCGAATCAGAGTAAGGTAATGAGAACTAAACCCAAATCTTAAAACACCTTCCGCCCACCCCTCCTTTCTTCCCGGGCTTGAATTTGCTCCCCATTTTCTCTGCCTCCTCCCCCCGAGTGCCACAGGAGGTCGGGGAATGGGGGTTGCGGTCCGTTCATCACATGTTGTCTCTGCTGCTCCTTCCTCCTCAGGGGGAGGACTCCTCACACTCTTCCCCTGCTCCAGCCTGGGGTCCCTCCCACGGGGTGCCGTCCTTCAGGAACAGGCTGCTCCACGGTGGGTCCCCCACGCGGCCACGAGTCCTGCCAGCAAACCTGTGCCAGCGTGGGCTCCTCTCTCCACGGGGCCACAGGTCCTGCCAGGAGCCTGCTCCAGTTCTGGCTTCCAGTGGGCTCACAGCCTCCTTCGTGCAGCCCCCTGCTCCAGCGTGGGGCCCTCCCCAGCCTGCAGGTGGACATCTGCTCCCCCACGGAGCTCCATGGGCTGCAGGGGCACAGCCGGCCTCACCATGGTCTTCAGCAGGGGCTGCAGAGGGGTCTCTGCTCCGGCCCCTGGAGCCCCTCCTGCCCCTCCTTCTGCACTGACCCAGGTGTCTGCAGAGATGTTTCTCTCATGTATTCTCGCTCCTCTCTCCCGCTGCAGTTGCTGCCTGCCAGTTCTTACCCCCCTTCTGAAATACGTTATCCCAGACGTGCTACTACTGTTGCTGACTGGCTCGGCCTTGGCCAGCGGTGGGGCTGTCTTGGAGCCGGCTGGCATTGGCTCTACTGGACATAGGGGAAGCTTCTAGCAGCTTCCCACAGAAGCCACCCCTGCAGCCCCCCTGCAATGTTTTTAATTGCTAATAAACATTTGTACCTAAAAAAAAAAAAAAAAAAAGATATTTCTAAATACCACAAGACATCTGAAGTGAAGAGGCGTTCTAAAGTTAGTTATCCTACAGGAAATACACAGCTCCACCTGTTACTCCTGCTTTCCCTTGAATACCAGAGTGACCTCTAATCTCAGCCTTGCTTAAGGAGGGTGTTACCTCTGTTGGTAGATCAACCCTTATTTCAGAAGAGGGGGGGAGAGAGAGACAGAGAGAGAGAGAGAGAGAAGGAAAGACAGACAGGCAGCAAGGAAGGCTTGTTTTCCCTTGAAGGAGTCAACTCAGGCAGCACCTGGAGCATCACCGGTGTCTGAGCCTGCGCCCAGAACGTTTGTGCTGTCTGTTACAAGCTCCTGAAGGCACTTGCGACAGCAAAGCAATGCCTTGTAACCCTCTGCCGCCTTCCTGTGCATCAGAAGGCCTGCCTATATCTTCCGCAGCTTTGCCCACAGAAGCCTGAATGGCTGTGCTCCGGGGTCTTGGAAGGCACAACACAAACTTCCTCCGGTCACTCTGACACCTTGAACACAGAAACCAACACAGTTTAATAGGAAGAATCTCACTTTCTCACAGAAACCACCTTTCACATTACATCTTTTCATCCCGTAAGAAAGCATGTGTCCCTACATTACGTACATAGTTACCCACCAAAACCGCCAACGTCATACAATGTATCCCGCGATACAACGTATCCCGCGATACGCTCGGAGGGGTTTGCGCAGCCCCCGCTCTCTGTGCACCTCACAGACCTCTGCGCTTTCTGCTTCTGCCCCTGGTGCTGGCGGCTCTGTGGCCGATGCACCAGCAAGCCCACCCGCATCCTCCTCCTCCTCAGAGAGTCCCTGGCCGTGCTCAATGAGCGATTGCTATGAACGTACTGTAAAAAGCCCTTTTTATAGCCCGACACAACACTGGCCAATTTCAACTCTAGCTGAGCTTTGCCCTTTTCTGTTCTCTCCTTACACGTATGAACTACAGCTCTGTGATCTTCCTGCCAAGCCGGACCTTGGTCCCAGGGATCATAACATTCCTTTTTCCACCTGAGTTGAAAAAGGAGGTCCCTGTTCAGCCAAGCTGGTCTTCTGCCCCTCTTGTTTGACTTCAGACTCCACCAGATTGCCTGCTCCCGTGCTTGCAGAAGGTGGTTCTGAAAAACTAAGCTGCTCTCTGAGCCCTAAGGCCTCCAAAGCAGCTTCGTAGGGGACACTGCAGACTAGCTCTCTGAGTAGCTTCAAGTTTGCTCTCCTGAAAGCAAGGTAGCAACTCCTCTGAGCTGTATCTCATTACACTCAAAAGTTTAAACTCCCCTGTTTGGTGATCACTGTTATCCCATCTCCTACGAGTCCTTCTCCATACACAAACAGGAGGGACTAAGAGATCTGTTGGGTAGATAAGCAGCCATGGGGAACCACGGTGAGCAGTGGAGTGAGCTGCTGCATGGGCTACGTGCTTTCCGAGTGCGAAGCCAGCCCCTGGCTCAGTGAGTGCCTGGGAAAGGGAGTCTGCAGCCGTGAAGGACAGAGCCGGCCAGCAGGACAGCTGGCAGCCTTCACTCGGGCATTGCCCACCTTGTGACTGGCTGTACCTGTGATGATGTTAATGCTCTTTGTACACAGGTCTGTTGCGTCGTGCTGTGTTGCGAAGCAGACTTGCAGAGGCGTGCCCTGTCTGCCCATCGGGACTCAAGGCACATTTCCTCCAAGCGCAGCAGCCAGGCTTTGGGCAGCCTCGCCTCATGCTGCTTTTGACATTGCCAACCAGGATCGAGTTTCTGTCCTCGGGTTTTCATGTAGGAACCAATTAGTGAACAAGTCCTGTTTTAATGGAGTGGCAACTCAAAGAGTATTACGCTGGTAGAAAGCCTTCAGGAGAAGACTGGTGTCCTCTGGACCTCGCAGTAAGGCAGCCAGCAGCTCTGTTTCTGCTATAGCTACAAACATCCACGAGTGAAACAACCGCAGCTTTTTAATACAGTTACAGATACTTTTCTTTGCAGACACAAAGCATGCTTTTGTCTTGAACTTTTCATTAGTCTGAAAAAAAGATCATTGGTAGTATAGGATACCATGCTGTTTATTAAATGTACATAAATTAACATCTACACAGAAAGGATGTTTTCCTCATCAGAAACAATGCTGAAACGATGAGCAACTCTGAAAAGAAAGGTACATAAGGCTCCCGTGCACAAACCCCAAAGCTTCAAAGGAGAAAGGTGAAAGAGCGCTACATCCTTATGTCACAGGACAACCTGTGATTAACCCGAGTTATGGACACTGTCACATCATAGGTAGTTGGGGCCAGTTCAGATCCCCTGCCTTCTAGATCAGCCGCCTTGATGAGCTGGGTGTTTCAACTGTTATAAAGCTGCAGAATCAACCAGAATCGACACTGAAATGACTGTGCTGGCTACAGAATGGCTAGAATAAATATGGGGGTGTGTCCAGTTTTTTTCCGGTCCTGGAGGGTGGCTGGGATTTGGGGCACCATGTAAGCTGGCTTTTTTAACTCCTCCTTCCCATCAGTCCCTAGGCACAGGCACGTGTTGTGGCTGAAAGCAAAGCATCACCACTCCAGTTCTGATTGACAGAAAGGGGGGTGTTTGCGTCGGTCCAGAGAGCGCTGATGGGTCGGAGAAGTAAGAGCGGAGTTTTTGCTGTAGCTAACCTGGAGTTAACTCAGCTAATGGAAACTGCAAGCCAGTCATGTTTGATCAAGAATACTAAGAAAGGGTATTGTGCTGTGTGCTGCATACAAGGACTTGCACCGACCAAAGGGCAGCAATGGGTGCTCCCTTCTTGTATGCAGCAAGGTGGTGCAGCGTCTCTCTGCCAAGAATGAGTAGCGGCAAAGAAAACCTCGAGGGTTTTATAGTCTGGAACATGCTGTCCAGCGTGTCCCTCGTGTCCCTCTCAGATGATATACACCTCCACGCCCAGCACGCCCCATGGAATCTGCAGGTGACATGCCAGCTCCCCACGGGGGCAGCTGTGCCGGCTGGTGGGCTTTTGCTGACGGAGCCGAGGAGTGAGCCAGCAAGGCCTCCCGCCAGGGCTGGGCTGGGTCTGAGGGCGGTGCGGGGCTGCTCCGGCGTCGCGGTGCCCGAGTGAAATGTGCCGGCCGGAGCAGAAGGGCGCGGTGCCTCCCTCCTCGCCTCCACCGAGGTAGTGCTGGGGCTGCATCGCGCCCCTCAAAGCCCAGGCAGCAGAGCTCATGCGGGCAATCCAGGCAGCAGAAAAAAATCAGCACCTGCAAGAAGAGAGTCCAAAGTGCTGATGAAACCATGAAGGCGGGAACAGGCACGACTTTGTGCCCCGTCCTTTGGGCAGTGTGCTGTCCAAGGGGCAGTTCCTGGCACAGGAGAGGGAACTGTCCCTGGCAGTGGCTACGGCACGGCTTTGTCCCCTTCTCCACACGTGTGACACCCTCAGAGCTCTGCAAGTTGACAGAGATGTGCAGCACTGCTTTGCTAGGCAGCAGGGCTGGGCAGGGCAGCTGTGCTGTGGTCCTTTCCAAAAGCCGAGCAGCAGCACGCCTCACTGTCCCTTGCTAGAAAGCCAGGCTTGAAGGCAAAACACGCTGCTTTGGTATTGTTTGGTTGTTTTCTTCTTCCCTCAATTGTCTCAGGTGCAACGTGAGCTTTTTACGAAGTGCCAGTACCTCAGGGTCTACAGCTACGTGACACAGCTCCTTGCTGCGTCTTTGGGATTCAGACACCAGCAGCCAGTGCTGGGCTTGCCAGCTGACATGAGCAGAAAAGGGAGACTTTGCCTCTTTCTGTAGGCAGCGGGTCAAAGAGCTCCAAAAATTGCTATGAGCCTTGTGACTCTGCTGGGGTGTTGCTCAGCCTTGCACAAACAGAGCTGCCACAAGTGCCGAAGGAGAGCTGCCAACGCTGGAGTGATATGTTCCTCCTGACAGACACGCTCTCCCACGGGCAGCTGCGGGCTTCCTGCCCGGTGCCATCTCTGCGCACCTCAGAAATATTGCCCATAGTCGGAGCAGTGTTCGGAGCTTTGAAAGATGGGCAGCAGAGCCTGCTACACACCTGGGCTCCTCGTTCTTCTTGCCTGCCTGGATGTCCTCAGTTGCCCATCCCGCAGAGCTCTGCTCCCAACTTGCTCCTCTCGCTGTCCAGTAGCCCGTTGCTCCCCTCTTCACAGGTTGCTCTTCTCGAGCCTGGCAAACTTTCCATTCAATGTATTGTCAGACAGGTCAAGCCATGATAAACGTGAACCAATTCTGCTCTTAACCACACCTAGCTCATTTTACCTTGTCTCCCCAGAGGAGCTCTCCAGGTGTTCACTTTCTGGAGGGACTGGAGGCACCTGCAATGGAAATGTGCAAGTTAACGGGTGGCAAGGACCTTCCTGCCCAATTGCTACCTTAGCTCAGAAAGGCACAGCCCTTGGATGGGTTTGCTCAGCCCAGCTGAGCCAGTTCTGGTGGCATCACCGCACAAACTGCCATGGCCATCCTGCACCACCCTTCCTCTGCACCTTTGCAGAGCTGCCGGCTAGTGGGTGACCTTGCTTGTCCCTGCGGCAGCACTCTCAACTTCTGACAGTGCTGTCACCCTCTTTGTGGCCCTGACATACCGCTGCTGCTTCTGCTTCCGCCTCTGGTGCTGGCAACTCCTTGGCCGACGTGCCGGCAAGCCCAGCCACATCCTCCTCCTCCTCAAAGAGCTGCAGGGCACAGAGGAGGACAGTTGCTTGGCTGGGGACAGGCCCCGGGGCCGGTGAGCCTTCCTCCGGGCCAGGAGCGAGCGTGGGCGGCTCTGCTTTCACTAGGGCAGGACGCAGGGGTGGCTGGAGGTGGGGGAGGTGGGGCGGAGCCGGCTTGGTCCCCGAGCCCCAGCCGGGGTCCCTCTGCTGGGGACAGCGCCTCTGCGCAGGAGCCAGCGCCACGGGCACCCCCCGGCCAGGCTGGCTTACCTGGAGGGGCTGGGGCAGCGTGCCGTCCTGGCTGCAGAGAGCTGCCAGGGGCCGGCCGAAGAGACCCGCCCTGCCGGCACAGCCCGACTGCCCGGGCGCCTCCGCAGCGGCCAAGGTCCCTCGCCGCGCAAAGGGCCAGGGCAGCCCCCTCGTCCTGCTGCGGGTCCCGCCTGCTGCCCGGGAAAACAGAGCAGAGAGCCATGGAGGGCAAGTGCCAGGTGAATGCTGCCCGAGCCTCCGTGCGCTGTGCCCCCGCCAACAGCGAGGGAGAGGCGTGGCTGGGGAACGAGGCGCCCCGGGGGCTCAGCTCTCTGCAGCCATGCCCTGTGGGAAGGGCAGCAGTAGCCCCCGAGCAGCGCGGGTGCCGCCTGCCAGCGCAGGAGAGAGGGGCCGTCCTGCCCCCGTCTCCTCCAAACTCACCGGCCGAGTGGCCACGTCCACCTTGGCTGCCGGAGGGGACGGGAGGTGGCTTCTGCTGGGCACCAGCCTGCAAGAAATGCGCTGCGCTCAGCGAGCAGCCCCGCAGCACGAAGGGCCCCTGGCCAGCTGCATCGGCCGCGGGCCATGAGTGAGATGTGGGGACGGCCGAGATGGCGGCCCGAGGGCTCCTCACCTCTGCCAGGCCCTCGACCAGCCTCTCCAGGCTGCTGGCGTTGAGTGTTTTGGCCTGGGCAAGGGGAGAAGAGCAGCAGGTGAGAAGCCATGGGGCTGGTGCGGGGTTGGAGCAGCCCCTGGGGCAGAGCGGGGCCAGGAGGGACACTCACGGCATTGCGGCCGCGCAGCTCCTTCAGCAGGAGCTGGACGGAGGGCAGCTGGGTGACGCGGGCTCCCTCCACTCCTTCTGCTGGCCTGTGCACGGGGCAGGGGCAGAGAAAGAGCTGTGTGAGACCCAAGCTGCCTCTTCCCTCGCCTGCCAGCCCGGGGAGCCCTTCCAAGCTGCCCCGAAGCAGCCGGGCACCGCCCGGCCGTCGAGCGGAGAGCAGCGGCAGGGGGGAGGACGGGGCTGGGTGAAGCAGCTCCGCCAGCTCTGCCCGCTCCAGAGCCGCCCGCAGCCGTGGGGGCAGCTCCCCCCAGCTCAGGAGCGGTGTTTCCGCATCGTACGGCTACGGCTAGAGCATCCCCCCGTGCTGTGAGCACGGGCCCCCCAAGCTGCTCTGCCAGACAGGGCTTACCCACGGAGCGCGCTGAGCCAGAGCTCCTTCAGTGAGCGGGAGCTGCAGGAAAGAGAGGAGAAAGAGCCTGAGCGCCCGCTGCTGCCCAGCCCGCGGGCAGAGGCGGGCGCCGGCACAGCCCTGCCCCGTGGGGACGGCCGCAGAGGCAGGAGGAAGCCGCGTGGGGCCGGACAGAAGCGCTGCCCCGTCCTGCCGGGGGACGTGGCACCGACACTCACCAGAAGGTGACGACGCAGAAGCCATAGGGCCAGGCGAGGACGAGGGACTTGGTGGCCTTGTCTTCCTCCTCCTGGGCGGCATCCCCGGCCGCCCCCTTGCCGCCGCTCAGCACCCACAGCCGGCGCAGGGCCAGGCAGAGCTGCGGGCGCGGGGCGCTGCCACGTCTGCAGAGAGGAGCGGCAGGGAGTGACCTGGAGGTGGCCGAGCCCAGCGGCTGCCCTCTGGCCTCCGCCTGCCCCGCGCACGGCCACGGGTGCAGCCAGCAGCAGCGTGCCGGGGCCTGGGGCTGCTCCTTGGGCGTCCCTGCCCCGGTGCCGGGGCCAGGCCTTAGGAGGAAAGGCAGCCGGGGTCTTACTTGGCCTTGGCGATGATCAAGGTGTCGCTGAAGAGGAGGAGGTGCCTCTTCCCCGTCCCGCGGCCCTGCGTCACCCGCACGCGCTGGTGGAGCAGCGGCTCGGCTGATGCCGGGCCGGGCGCGCACTGCTGCTCGGGGCCAGGGTAGACCCTGCAGAGCAGGCGGCAAAGGGCGTGAGAAAGGCGGCTGCTGCGGGGCCCGGCTGCGCCGGGGTGTCCCCGAGCCGCAGGGGGAGCCCACCTGGAGCCGTAGCAGCAGTTCAGCTGGCCCATCGTGCCGGGGCCAGGGGAGTCCTCGCGCCGAACACGCTGCTGGGGCTCCGGAGAGCTCCCAGGTGGCTGGAGCGAGGCTGCTGAGGGGGTCCCGGTGCCGGGCAGTGCCGCTGGGTGAGAGCTGGTCTCTCCCTGGAGCTGCCGGGTGCTGGCAGAGCCGTGCCTGCAGGCACTGTGGCCGTTGCCGGGCCAGCGCCGCGACATCACAGCTGGCATTCCGAGCCCAGCGGCCGCCCTGGGGGGCGGGGCTGGGGGAGGGGCTCCTGTCTCTCTCAGCCTGGGGAGCCCGGGCCTGGGCACAGCACTGCGGGCATGGCCTCAGCAGCGCTGAGCAGAGGGCAAGGCTCCCCTCCCTCCAGCTGCTGGCAAGGCTTTGCCCAGCGCAGCCCAGGGCACCGCCGCCCGCCGCCTTTGGCCAAGGGCACGGTGCTGGCTGCTGCTCAGCTTGGTGTCCAGCAGGACCCACGGGCCTGTTGCATTAAGAGGCAGAGCAATTTGGCAGAAACTAAACCCCCTTGCTTTCCAGTCGATCCTCAGATATCAGAGGGACTGGGGGCGGCTGAGCTTAGGTTCTGAGTGATGCCCAAAGTCAGCGTTAGTAGTCCGGTCGCGCCCAACACCTTTGTTGGACTATCACGGGTCCGGATGCACTACTAACATCACACTACCTGCTCAGCCGGACACCTCCTGAACTAACACGGCCGCATTCAGAGGTACGGTCGCGTTCAGGGACCACAGACGGCTGAGTCAATCAATAGTGCGATTTATTGAAGCAACAGATATACAGGTTCTTTGGATTGCCGGTCATAAATTCACTACCTATAAAGCACGTGCAAATGCTAAAACTACGAGCGACACTACTTGGCTATAAACGCCTTAAAAGATGTAAAGTGACTCTATATAGAGATTTCTAAGTTTCCCGGGGAGGAACTTGGTATGACCAAGGGTTCAAATCTTACCCAACGGCGTCCCGATGGGGGGGGAAGAGAGGCTCAGCCCGTCGACTGATCCCAGAAGTTAGAGTGGTACACAACGATGGTATCTTCCCTAACATCCAGCTCTTAAAACATTATTTTATAGTGTTTTACTTTGCAGGTGGAGCTTGAGTGACTCTAGTCATACATACCTTTATCAGGATTGGTGCAGAATTCTCTCGCTTCGCGTTTAAAGGTACAGACTAGGAAAAATTCAGTGCGCACACTCATTGAGGAGGGGTCGCACCTTGGGGGGGTGGTAGCTTTTGAGAGGGGTGTGCGTTTTAGTATTATAATGATATTATAATTAGCAAAGTTCACTCTAAGGACAGCACTTCATCAAAGTTGACAGGTCTTTGGCCCAGGACATTGTAAGCGCAGCTTATCAATGTACATCCTGTGCATCCCTAAACTCCCCGGTTCACAGAGCGTGGCCGCGAGGTCTCCACTCCGCTCCAGCCTCCATGTAATCTCTCCCAGAGTCAGCACACCAGGCGCCCCTGATGTTGCCAACATCCAAGGCCGTTCAGGGAGTCTCCATGGCACAGACCCGTTGTACATGAGTGCTACGTTCCACCTGGTTTCAAGGCTGTTCTTAGAGGGTAAATTTCCAAAGTACCCCTCAGCGATTACTCCACATTATCCACCCCGTGACTATAGTCACTCAAGCTTCACGATTCTTTTCTTTTAGAATAGATGGGAAGTGTCACATACACTCTTGCTATGAGGATCATCGAGTGCACAGATATTTTCTGGGGATACGGACAAACGTTTCAACAGAATCCAAAGTCTAAAATGGAAAGCAATTGTTAAAATAAAACATGATGCGGTGAGCATTAATAAGACAACAACAGGGTGAAGCATCTCGTTGAAGATTCCTGTTGTGGTAGGTGACCATCCAAACAAAGTGTCCCACCAGTGGTGTCCTCCATCCCTTCTTACTCTTTCCAACACTTGATGTATTCTCTCTACATCATGATGGACAGTAATCAGAGTCTTTTCTCCATTTTCCCGAACTTGTCTCAACAACCGCTTCAGGTCTTCATGTTGTAATAGTTTTCTCACCAGGGTAAGATTCATTCCTACAGGGACAGGTAGCAGATCTCGAAATAGAATATAATTTGATTGTACTAGTTGGTAAGATGTAACAGGAGCTGAATAGATAAAGTCACATCCTACAATTTTAGTAAAGTTACAAACACAAATATTTGAGCGATTGTTAGTATCAACAGTAACATTATCTACAAACACAAAATCACAAGGGGTTCTCATACAAGCGCACCCTTTTCCAATATATACAAGCACAGTTTCAAGGGTTTCATTGGGATGTATTTCAAAATGACAAATGTTTCGTTCAGTGTCAAGACAAATGTCTTGGCCTTTGATGATGTCACTTTCACAAATGAATCCCTGTTGTTCCCGTACCACACATGCAGCAACGTCAATAGTTTGCCATCTGTTTTCATTTCGTTGGGCCCATACTCTATGCTCTATAGGATAGAGTACAGTTCCGTTGTGATTTAATCCTAACGCAATGATTGGGTATATGGTATATACCGAAGCATTGCATATTGTTAAGACAAAAGCAGTGGCTTTGCCATCAGTAAGGTTGCAGGTAAAATTGACCAAATACCACCATGATTGGAATTTTCTCTCAAAGGTAGTTGCATTATCCCAAACTACCTTTCGAATTTCAGAGGGTAAGATGCCCTCTTCACCTTCTTTTATAATGGCTGCCACCACAGATTGCATCCATAGTTGAGCTTGGATGCAACTGAGAGCGAGAGAAATATTATTTTGGGCTGCACCAAGTGCATCCACAATCAATTGGTGATCCTTTTCATTTGTTTCTCCCCACTGAGGTAACAAATCTGACACAAGCCATTGGTTAGTTCCCAGTGCTACTAGAGAAGACCGCAATGGGTGTCCTAATTTGCTTAAATCACTTGTTGTCCCGCTCAGTTTGTTTATGAGTACTTCAGCATCTATACTGTTTAAGACTCCCAATCCTGTCCCTATAATACCGGTTGCGTCTCTCCTTGTCCGTCTTGAAGAGACGAGGGTTTGCCCATGTAACCAGGCTAACCATCCTGCATGGGATATATTTAGGAATGGTGAACAGGTTGGTTTAATTGTAGAAATGTTAATTTGCATCAACATCTCCACCTGTTTGAGGGAGTATGACAGATTAAACAGCACTTGTTGCTGACCTGTATATTTGATTATGTAAGGGCCTGTGTTGAAGATGAAGGGAGTTAGACCAATGGGAGGCCGAGTTGGTATATTTTTATATATTTGCGGGGGTAAAGGTTTCTTATCCTTTGATGTTGCTGTATCAATCATAAATTCAAATATTAATTCCGTGCCTTCGGAACCCCAAAGGCAGTATACAATTATGGGTTTGGTCAGAGTAAAATTGTACCAACAATCCGAATTTGGTTTGGTTATTTTGTAACACTCAGCGTTGTAGTTCTTTGGTCTGGTAGAGTCGGTATGATATGCTTTGATTTCGGTTGGCCTATGGTAATTAGGTCCGTTAGTTACTTGGCAGCTGATTTGTATTGCCTGTCCTGAAATGGCTTGAAGTTCAGCCATCTGAAGAGAGTCATTCCAACTCCATTCATCCTTCGAAAACACTTCATCTCCATGTATAACTAGAGTAGAGAGATTTAAGTTCCTTTTGTTTTGTAGTGTTCCAACACTTCCACTATATCGTGACAATGCATGGTCCCAAGGGTCATTACGAGATGTCATAGTGACAATGGGTATGTTCCTAGCTCCGTATTTCAGGGTGTCAAATAGGATGTATGGAGTTAGGCCTGGTGGTGTATCTGGGTTAGGTTCAATTATGTCTATTTTGAACCGAAACAACAACCCTGTACAATGTGGTTGTGATGGCCCTAAACCTGTACAGTGTTGTTGCCACTTACAAGTCACAATAGTGGGTTCCACCAGGGTAAAGTTATACCAACAATCCCATTTGTCAGCGACACAACACTTTGAGGCTACTGGGTTTCCGTATATTGCCATTAATGTGGCTTTCTCATGGGTTGATCCGTTAATCGTCCTACACCCTATCTGGATTCCTTCTCCTGCTTTTCCCTTCAGGATTGGAAGCCATCCATTATCCCAGCTCCACTCATGTCTTGAAAACACCTCGGCCCCATGCATAACCACAGTGGCTAAGTTTAATTTTTCTTTGACGGCACGTGTTCCTATGACTCCAGTGTGTCCGATATAGGCTTGGGACCATGGCCAACCTGGATCTTTCCAGCTATACATCAAAGGAAGTTGTATTAAAGTCAGAACTAAGCACCACATTTTTCACCAAAGTGGTTCACTTTGCAACCACAGACATCTGCCTCAATTCAGAGCCTTCTTTTCCTGGATTCCTGTGAACACAAGAAGAAATAAACGTGCTCGGTTGTATTCAACCGGCAAGGTTAGAAAGAGGGTGAGATCCACCGGGTACTAATCCGGTGTACTTTTCCTGAGCAATCTTTGGCTTCCCATGCGTAGGGATTTTTGGGGGTAGTCAGTACCATGGCCACTGTTCCAATCTGGGGCATTTTCACTAGCACAGGTTGTCCGGTGTAAAATCCTGTGGGATAGTCTCCTGGTTTAGTATGAACCTTTGGGGTGATTGTATCGGCAGATACACAGAAGGCTTTCATTTTGGGGCAGCCATCTCCGCTCCATCGATTATTCAGTTGGTAGATGGCATCATACAATCGTAAATGCCATCCAGATTCATGAGTTTTTGCGAAACGCTTGACCAATGCATTGGTGCGCTCGACAATGCCATTAGCCTGAGGATAGTAGGGAGTGTGGAATACCCACCGAATCCCTTCCTCTTTGGCCCAACTTTGTACCACGGCAGCTGTAAAGTGTGAGCCGTTATCACTTCGAATTTCTTCTGGTAGGGGAAGTGTGCTGAACCATCCCTTAAGGCCCTTCACCGTGTTTTCTCCGGTGGCTGACGTGAAGTCAGCAGCCATGGTGAGACCAGATATAACCTCTACTCCCACCAGAACGTATTTTTTCCCACATGACGGTTGCTATGGGCCGATGTAATCAATCTGCCAGGAGAGCCATAATGTCTTCCTGTCGCGAATGTGTAGGGGGGGCGCCTTACTCGGATGGTCTTTATTAAGCCGTAAACGACATTGCGAACAGGCCGTCACTACTTGTTCACATAGTTTAACTGATATGGGCCATCCTCGGGCTATACCTTCCCGGTATAAATCAGCTCGTCCGGTGTGGCCACGCTTAACATGCAACCATTCAAGTAAACGTTCCCACCCTTGGTTATTATCTGCAACATCAATTTGTCGCAACCGCGTAAGGCTGTCTACCCGTTGGTTGAATTGAGCAGTAATAGAGTTTGATTGATCATGTCCTTTTACCCAGCCCACACATAGTGTCCGCTGTTTTCCTATTTCGAACAGTTGTTTCCAGCTATCCGTTTGCCAGACTGGAACCCTGTTCACTTGCCAATCATTGACCTCCCAATGGCCAATCCATTCAGTGGCTCCTTTAAAAACAGCATATGAATCAGTGTAGATATGGCTAGCACCGTGTTGCGCAGCTAACAGAACTGCTCTAAGTTCCCCTACTTGTGCACTGCCTTCACCGGTTTCAATCAATTTTTCTCCTGTTACCACTTCCAGTGCTACAGCCGTGTACTTCCACTTGTTGTTCTCCCTATGGGATGATGCATCAGTAAACCATAGTCCTGTTAGATCACTGTCTTCCTTTAGAGGAGGTGCTTCCTGAATTGGGGATGGTTTGTTTGGCGGAGCCTGGAACAACAGGGTACTATCTATGTCTTTTTGTAGTTTAGATATTTTAATATTACCTTCAGTAATTGGCATAATTTCATTAATGCCCTCTAGGTATGCATACCATTTACGAACTGTGGGTTTCTGAGCCATACCAGCAGGTGGTATTGTCCCTTTACGTACTATGTCCAGGAGGCGGAAGGGTCCTCGAATAATCACGCTTTGTTCTCTCCTTATTTGTTCTGTTTGTTTCACTGCTCGCACTAGCGACAGTAAACCCTTCTCAAGATCTGAATATCTCCTTTCAGTATCGCTGAAAGAGTGAGATGTAAATTCTAGTGGCCTTTCCGGTCCTTCTGGCCCCTTTTGCCATAGGTTACAATGAGAGCCATGTTCACTGAACCCCCATTCCACATAAATAGGGTCAGTTGGATGTGTGGGACCAAGTTGTTGGAATAACCTCAGCTCCTTAATTAGAATGTGTTTGCACCAATAACTTAGGGTTCCCAAAACTTGTTGTAATTCCTTTACACTAGATGGCCTTTGTCCAGACTCTATTTTTTCCAGGGTATCCTGAGGAATAGAAGCAGCTCCATTAACCCACCAGACTCCCAGGAATTTAACTTTGCTGGTCCCTGACACTTTGCGCCTGGAATTTCTAATCCTAAATCGAGCAGTGTTTTCCGAATGATTTCCATGGTGTCTCTTACACTCTCTTGGCTTTTTCCCCCTATCAGAATGTCATCGATGTACTGATATACTGTGCTATCAGATGAAACAGGAATTTGTGGGCAATTGTGGGGGAATGTTTATATCCTTGTGGAAGCCTGCTAAAAGTGTATTGGATCCCTTTCCACGTGAAAGCAAACTGTGCTTTGTCCTGTTCAAGGAGAGGGATCATGAAAAACATATCTTTGACATCCAAGGCAGCCATCCAAGGATGGGCAGCGCCTTGTATCAATGTCACTATTTCTGCCATGTTTGGAACTGCAGCAGTCAAAGGTGCCGTATTAGCATTTAACTGGCGGTAATCTACCGTAAAATGCCACTGCCCGGTCGGTTTCTTTACTGGCCACACCGGTGAATTGTATGGCGAATGAGTTCGTTTAATAATGCCTCTTTCTTCTAATTCTGTCACCACCCTGTCAATTCCCATAAGTGCTGCTGCTGGCAAAGGATATTGCCAAACATTAGTGATTTTTGAGGGGGGTAAGGGTATAGATGTTTGTAACAGGCTCAGTTTCACAGTGCCTGATTCCTTTTTATTTCTTGCAAAACTCCACACAGTCCCCTCTGGGAGTTTCCACATCCGCCCACGCAATATGTCAAATCCTAAAATATTAGTGTATGCAGCACCAGCTAGTACTTCTGCCCGAGTTAATTTACGTTCCTCTGGCAGCCACAGTGAAATTCTCGCAGTGGGGCCCTCCTTTTCCACACCATCGATTCCGGTGAATTTAACCCTGCGTCGTCCAGGTTTTATGCCCAGGGTTTGTGCTGTTTCATGGGTGATTACTGACATTTGGGCCCCGGTGTCGATGAGAAAGTTTACCAATATTTTCCGGGGTCCAACGGGAATGGCAATTATAGGGTCAGAGTGTTCATTAGAGAGCCATTGAATTGCTAAGACCCGCCGAGCAGGGTGGCTCACTGCCCTCCCCGGGGAGAGAAGTTTTTTTGCTGCACTTCTGCCCTGTCAGTTAGATTACATACTGGTGCAGAAGGTACACTCTCTTTATGGTTTGGGGGTTTCCCAGCGAGGCATTTCTCCCCTGTTGGGTTATTCCTCTTACCCAGGGATTGGACTAGTGTACGGAGATCCTCTATAGAGGCGCCCCGCAAGATTTGTCGGGGTACACCCAAATCTATGGCTTTACGCCACAATTCACCCCATTCTTTACAAGATTTAAATCTCTCATTGAATTTAGGGTATTTGGGTTTTTGAACGTGGACTTGGCGAACTCGCCGGGCATGATCTGAGGACTTTGTACTGGACGAACCGACCCAGCCCATTCGGCGTCTGTACCTGTCTAT
This sequence comes from Phaethon aethereus, assembly GCF_964289735.1. Classification (NCBI taxonomy): domain Eukaryota; kingdom Metazoa; phylum Chordata; class Aves; order Phaethontiformes; family Phaethontidae; genus Phaethon; species Phaethon aethereus. The sequence continues at coordinate 492,994 of NW_028114109.1, read as the reverse complement.
GTCTTGTACAAATTCACTCCAGGTGGGTATGGGGGTGTGCCCATTTCGTCCACGACCGCGATTAGCCTTTATACTAGCAGCTTGTATGCGATCCTGGGTATTTGCTACAAACAACTTGAGACCATCAGGGAGGCCACGAATAAGAGAGGTTAATCGGGCTGGATCAATAGCGGCTAGCATCGGGGATTTCCTTAATTCATCTCTCTCATATATTGCCTGAATGCAGGCTGCTTTCTGTACTGCTGTGGCCAGATCGCAATAGCTGGTGGTTTTAATTTCCAGTGGTTCTCCTCTCTCCTGGGGATCTATGCCACCTGCCCAGTATGCAGCTCGTGCAGTTCAGGAGTAACTATGGTCTCCTGGCCTAACAGTTAAAAATACTCCTGGTCCCCAAAAGCCTCCTGCTTCTTCCTCACTTAACATAATTCGGTCTCCTCCTTCAAGAGAAACTTGCCACACATACTCGACTTCTGATTCTCCTGACCGCCTCGAGAATTTCTCTTGTATTTTTATCAGCTCTGCTGGTGACCACGGGATCGTTCGCACAGTAGTGCGGACTTCGTCATTGTCATCAACAACAGTCTCAGTTTTAACCAAAGGTCTCAAAGAAATCAATTGAGATTCAGAATCGGAGGTCTCTTCCTCCTCGTCATCATCACTATCAAACCTAATATCGCCATCCCAATTTTCAGGGTTTGTACTACACATTAATCTACGAACCTGCCTAACTGGAGCAGAAGGTTGCATTTTATCTAACAGACGATTAACCCTTTCCAGCAATTGTTCTTTAATTTCTAGCATTTGTTTTAGATGATGGTTCTCGCTTACAAGTTTATCAACTCTGATTCCCAGTTTTTTTCCTGTCTCCCTCTCAAAGGCTAATGATGACTTTAACACCTCATTTTCCGATTTTAAGGCAGTATATTCTGCATCGGAAACTAGTCTGGGAGCAGGAGTTTCTTTAGCTTCTTGCTGAGCACAAGACAAACAGGCTCCCAACACCGCACAAATTACATCTTTACCCTTTTTTTTTCCAGTCTTTTGCGCGGCCTGACACTGCTCAATACGTTCTACCACTTTCTTTTCATCTTTCCAAAACTTTTGAGCCCACTCCTTCCCAGCCTGGGAAGGGGCACATTTGTGGTTTTGCAGCAATTTATCCATGGCAATCCTGTCCGTGACGCCAATTTTTTCTGTTGCGTTAAGAGGCAGAGCAATTTGGCAGAAACTAAACCCCCTTGCTTTCCAGTCGATCCTCAGATATCAGAGGGACTGGGGGCGGCTGAGCTTAGGTTCTGAGTGATGCCCAAAGTCAGCGTTAGTAGTCCGGTCGCGCCCAACACCTTTGTTGGACTATCACGGGTCCGGATGCACTACTAACATCACACTACCTGCTCAGCCGGACACCTCCTGAACTAACACGGCCGCATTCAGAGGTACGGTCGCGTTCAGGGACCACAGACGGCTGAGTCAATCAATAGTGCGATTTATTGAACACACGGCTGAGTCAATCAATAGTGCGATTTATTGAAGCAACAGATATACAGGTTCTTTGGATTGCCGGTGATAAATTCACTACCTATAAAGCACGTGCAAATGCTAAAACTACGAGGGACACTACTTGGCTATAAACGCCTTAAAAGATGTAAAGTGACTCTATATAGAGATTTCTAAGTTTCCCGGGGAGGCACTTGGTATGACCAAGGGTTCAAATCTTACCCAACGGCGTCCCGATGGGGGGGAAGAGAGGCTCAGCCCGTCGACTGATCCCAGAAGTTAGAGTGGTACACAACGATGGTATCTTCCCTAACATCCAGCTCTTAAAACATTATTTTATAGTGTTTTACTTTGCAGGTGGAGCTTGAGTGACTCTAGTCATACATACCTTTATCAGGATTGGTGCAGAATTCTCTCGCTTCGCGTTTAAAGGTACAGACTAGGAAAAATTCAGTGCGCACACTCATTGAGGAGGGGTCGCACCTTGGGGGGGTGGTAGCTTTTGAGAGGGGTGTGCGTTTTAGTATTATAATGATATTATAATTAGCAAAGTTCACTCTAAGGACAGCACTTCATCAAAGTTGACAGGTCTTTGGCCCAGGACATTGTAAGCGCAGCTTATCAATGTACATCCTGTGCATCCCTAAACTCCCCGGTTCACAGAGCGTGGCCGCGAGGTCTCCACTCCGCTCCACCCTCCATGTAATCTCTCCCAGAGTCAGCACACCAGGCGCCCCTGATGTTGCCAACATCCAAGGCCGTTCAGGGAGTCTCCATGGCACAGACCCGTTGTGCATGAGTGCTACGTTCCACCTGGTTTCAAGGCTGTTCTTAGAGGGTAAATTTCCAAAGTACCCCTCAGCGATTACTCCACATCTCTGGATGAGGGATCCGGAGATTATTTTGCCTTTGAGTGGGAGGACCCCGAAACAGGACGAAAACAACCATTAAGATGGACTGTGTTACCACAAGGGTTTACAGAGTCACCAAATCTATCTGGACAAACTTTAGAGAAAATTCTACAAGATTTCACAATACCTAAGGAGGTAAAATTATTGCAATATGTGGACGATTTATTAGTAGCAGGAGAAACTGAAGAGGGGATCCGAAAAGCCACCATTAAATTGTTAAATTTTCTAGGGGAAAAGGGATTAAACGTGTCCCGATCAAAGCTGCAGTTTGTAGAACAAGAAGTAAAATACTTAGGACATTGGCTGAGTAAGGGAAGGAAGAAGTTAGATCCTGATAGGGTATCTGGGATTCCATCCTTAAGACCCCCACAAGCTAAAACGGAAATTAGGCAAATACTGGGATTATTAGGATATTGTAGACCATGGCTTGAAAATTATAGTGAAAAAGTAAAATTCCTATATGAAAAATTAACTAATAACCAACTTAAATGGCTTATTGAAGACAATCAGTGATGTGAGGAAGTAAAAAAGGCATTAATACAAGCACCTGTATTGAGCCTCCCAGATCTAGAAAAACCTTTCTATCTCTCTGTGAATACATCAAGCCAGACAGTATACGGAGTTCTTACTCAAGACTGGGCAGGAATCAAAAAACCCGTGGGGTATTGTTCTAAGTTATTTGATCCAGTAAGCAGAGGATGGCCTGCTTGTCTCCAAGCTTTGATTGCTACAGCATTATTAATAGAAGAAGTTAGGAAGATTACCTTCAGTGCTCCTTTAAAAGTGTATACCCCACACAATGTCAGAAATGTTTCACAACAAAAAGCGGAAAAATGGTTAATGGACAGCCAGATTCTAAAGTACGAAGCAATACTAATAGACTCCCCTGACTAAGCGTGACTTCTGCTCAGAGTCCAGCACAATTTTTGTTTGGAGAACCATCAGAGGAATTACAACATAACTGTTTAGAGGTAATTGAGACCCAGACTAAGGTGAGACCAGATTTAAGAGATGCTGAGTTGGAAAATGGAGAAGCGCTGTTCAGAGATGGCTCCTCCTGAGTGGTAGAAGGGAAGAGAAAATTGGGATATGCAATAATTAATAAGGACTTAGAACTTGTGGAATCAGGACCTCTGAGTCCATCATGGTCAGCTCAGGCTTGTGAGCTATATGCCCTATGTAGGGCCCTGGGATTATTAAAAGGAAGAAGTGGGGCTATATTTACAGATTCTAAATACGCATATGGGGTGGTCCACTCTTTTGGAAAAATTTGGGAAGAAAGAGGTTTGATTAATACTCAAGGGAGGATTTTAATACATCAAGAATTAATAGTAAAAATTTTAAAGGCTTTAAGAGAACCAAAGGAGATAGCAGTGGTACATGTGAGGGGACACCAAAAGGGATTAGATTACCGAACTAGAGGAAATAACTTAGCAGATAAAGAGGCCCAGGAAGCAGCCTTGAGGACTAAAGTTGCCAAAATTAATGTCATACAAACAAAGGAGGACACCAGCAAAGAAGGACGAGAGGAAAGAGAGAAGAAGTTTGCCCCACAAGAACAAACAAAATTGGAGAAAATAGGAGCTAAATTAGAACAAGGAAAATGGACACTGCCCGATGGGCGAGAAATGTTGCCAAAAGCCTACACCAGGCGAATATTAGAACGTTTGCGTGTGCAAACACATTGGGGTACAAAAGCGTTAAGTGATCATTTTCTTAAACAATTTGGTGGTATTGGAATTTTTGAAATAGCAAAGCAAATTACACAAGGTTGCTTAACCTGTCAAAAGGTAAATAAGACAGTGTTTGGACAAACAGCCACGGGAGGGAGAAAAACAGCTTACAGACCTTTTGAGAAAGTCGATTTCACTGCATTGCCTAAGGTAGGGAGGATAAAATATTTATTGGTAATAGTAGATCATTTAACACAGTGGGTAGAAGCGTACCCTGTAGCACGAGCTACGGCACAGATGGTGGTAAAAATTTTATTGGAACATTTGATACCTAGATATGGGATAATCCAGTACATTGATTCTGACCAGGGCACACATTTTACTTCTAAAATAATAAAACTATTATGTCAATCATTAGGTATTCAGTGGGAATACCACACTCCGTGGCACCCACAAAGCTCGGGGAAGGTAGAAAGAATGAATCAAACAATAAAACAACAATTGGCTAAATTAATGATTGAGACGCAAATGCCCTGGACGAAATGTTTACCACTGGCACTTCTAAACGTAAGAACTAAACCATACAGTGAGACTGGATTATCGCCATATGAAATGTTATATGGCGTGCCTTATTTTCAAGGAATGCCTCTGGGGAACAATGTAATTGAGCATCATAGTATCCAACAATATATAATTACCCTTGGAAAAAGATTAAAGGAATTAAGAGAGATTGGGATGGTGGCCCAAACACCACCTTTAGGATTTGCAATTCGTCAGTTAGAACCAGGAGATAAAATTCTGACAAAAACATGGAAAGAAGGAAACCTATCTCCCCTCTGGGAAGGACCTTTCCTTGTTTTATTAACTACAGAAACAGCTGTGAGAACTGCTGAAAAAGGATGGACACATGTGTCACGAGTGAAAGGTCCAGTGAAGGAGTGGAAAGTCACATCTGACTCAATTGCTGTGGGAATTTTATTGCGGCTACTCCTGTAATAGAAACAGGAGTGAAACATGAAATTCCCACAGTTGCTAAAAATCTATTTGTAAATCTTGCTGAAAACATTGCTAAGTCATTGAATATAGCTAATTGTTACGTTTGTGGTGGAACAAATCAAGGTGAATGATGGCCATGGGAAGCTATGGAGAGCAATATAAGTAATCCCCAAGTTTGGAAAACAATGGGAAAGGGTAATAGGAAACAACAATGGGTACTCCAAACGAGTATAATCGGAAGGAGTTGTTGGCAAAAGAAGAACAGGAAAAAGGAGCTGGAACTAGAATTTGTCCTTTGTGTAGAAGGTGGTGTGTATTTGTAAGATTAGTGTTGCAGGCTAACTGGCAGTTTTCTGTAGCCATAAAGCCTTGCAAATAAAGAGGATCGCCAGGCTCGGGCAAGTGCTCAGGTCTGGACAAACCACTGATCTATCAAAGCTCTGGCCTTCACAAGCAGTGCTCAATTAATTTGGGTACTAAGAAAGCACCCCCTTAAAGGAAAGGAGAGGGCAAGACCGGAGGGGAACTGGTATTGCGGCTTAAAAAGGGTCTGCCAAGGGCTGCAACCCCTTCGGGCTGTGACCGCCGACCACTATGGCCCTGACCGGACCTCTTCTAGTTCTACTTGGGGTGAGTTCCTTGACTCTGACTACGGCAAATAACTGTAGTCAATATTGGAACAAGTCCAGCTGGGGTTTACCCCAGAAAAATGGAAAAAGTGAGGACCTTTTCTAATTGTACAGCCTGTACCTGTAATCATATTTGCCAAGGAATTGGAACAATAAAACCTAGGTTTTTTTCCTGTTACCCATAAATCAGGGAGAGCCAGGTGTATAACGAATGGCCTCCTGAGAGACAAACTTGGAAAGGAGTCAGTCTAGGAGGATTTTGGGGAGATTTTATGGGTGGTGATTGGCTTACTAAAATCGGGATAGTTGTACTAGGGATATGTGGGGGATTGTTACTAGATTAATCTACTTGGTTCTACAAGGAATGCAGATATCTGCAGTACTCAATTGGAAATGAAAACACGAATCAATACTGCAAAGAAGAAGATGGGGGATTGTGAAATGTGTTCATCTGATTCGTGTGATGAAGTGTAATCTTCTGTACTGTTATGGATTTCTCCTGCACCATAAAAAGGGGTATTTTACAGAAGAAAGTTAAACTACTTTGCTGGCATATCAGCTCAAACCAGTTTGACCACTGACCGCATAGTATTGTGTAAAGAGAAACTTGTAAAGTGCATGCATAAAGTTTGGGGTCATCCTGGGGGCACGCCGAGGAAGATTTGACAAGACTCTAGAAGGAGAAGAGGGCATGCGCCGAAGAAGACACGCCTATTCATGAATATGTATTAGCAGACAGGATATAAACCAAGAACAGTAACTGTACCGCGTGCATCTTGGTGGAGCGGAGACTCCCGGAGCACCCAGCGCTGTTTGCTTGCCTCTATTCGCTTAATAAATTGTAAATTTGAATTGGAATCCTGTTTGGGACTAAATCATTTATCACATCCTTATCCAGCATCTTTTCAAAATACTGGTAAGACTCAAGCCTGCGGCGTAACTGGTTCCTCTTCCATCCGCTGTAGGAGTCCCCTGTGTTCCGGAAACACCACAGGGCACATCGAACTATAACACAAAGCGCTATGGATAGAACCACAATAATTATTCAAGTAACAAATAATCGTTGTAACCATGATAGGTTTGGTAAACCAAGAGGTTAACTTTCCCACAGCTCAGAAAACCCCCAAAAGGTGTCATCTTGAGTTACTTCACGTAGGATTTTTGCTTGTTCTCTGATCTCCCGTAAGTCAGCAGATATTCACCCACTTTGGTCTACATACCTGCAACAGCTGACATTGATTACTGTGCACACCCCTGCCTGTGAGGCTAATATTAAATCTAGAGCCATACGATTTTGTGATACTATTTTCGATAAACTAGTAGTTTCTTCTTGGAGTTTCCTGATGGCATCTATAGTTTTATTCTCGATTATCTCTATTACAGCCGAGATGTTTATTATAGCTTTTTCTAACTCGCTAACCCCCAGAAATGGGATTAGCCACCGCACAAAGCTATGATAGCGTGTCAGCTTTTCTATTAAGGGCTTACTCACCCTTCAGTTTCTTCTCACGGGATTCTGTGTTGTTTTATCAATAATAGTGATGTTGGGAACCAGGGTGTCCAAAGTACATGCTCCCCACCACCTCAGAGGTAAAGTTTTCCGAGCTGCTGTACCACACAACCAGTACCACCCTGTCCCTAGCGGAACCGGGAGGCCAGTATAAATAATTAACTGAAATGCTGGATCAACAGAGGCAAAATGTGGTCCTCTGTCAGAGGATATAGTTGCTGGAACTCCAAAACGTGGTATTATCTCTTGTATCAATGCTTTAGCTGTCTCCCGAGCTTTAGCTGTTCTGGTTGGGAATGCCTCTGGCCAACCTGAAAAGGTATCAGTTAATACCAATAAATATCGATACCCCCCTTTTCTTGGAAGTTCTATAAAATCAATCTGTCATTGTTGCCCAGGCCCATTGTCTTTCCCAATCTGGCCCATTTCTGGCTTGGCAGTATTCTTGGGATTAGTTTGGAGGCAAAGATCACGTTGTTGAGTTACCTGTCTCACCATAGTATACAAATTTCTGGCCACACTTTCTCTAATTAAATGTTTATATAGAGTCTCCATCTCCCAATGCCTTTTCCTATGTTCTTCCCTTACCAAATGCCATATTAGGCAGGAGGGAATAATCACTTTTCCTTGTGGGGTATAAGCCCACCCTTCTTTGTTATATGACCCTTCCAGATCTGTGATAAGGTTTTGATCTTCCTCGGTATATTTTGGCTTACCTTCTAGGGAGATTCGCCATCAGGGACTAAAGCTCCTTCTGTTTTTATCTCTGTTTTAGCTACCTGTTTTGCCTCTCTGTCCACCAGCTCATTTCCTCTCTCCAATTCCGAGCTCACTTTCCGGTGAGCCTTAATATGCATAATCGCCACCTTCTCAGCAAGTTGGACTGCTTTCAACAGTCTCAAAATCTCTTTTGCATGCTTAATAGTTTTTCCTTGAGAGCTCAGCAACCCTCTTTCCTCCTAGATTGTTCCATGCGCGTGCACAACTCCGAAGGCATATCTTGAGTCTGTATAAATATTCACAACTTTGCCTTGAGCCACTTCCAAGGCTCGGGTCAGAGCAATTATTTCTGCGCTCTGTGCAGAGGTATTTATGGGCAAAGGTCTATTATTTCTTGACTAGTGGTAATGGCATATCCCACGTGTCTTTTACCACTCAGGACATAGCTGCTTCCACCTGTGAACCAGTTTTCTCCGCTTTCCATAGGGTTGTCTTTTAGATCTGGTCGGTTTGCGTACGTTGTTTCAATAGTCTCCAAACAGTCATGATGCGCTGGTTCTCCCGTGTTTCCACTAAGGAAAGAAGCTGGGTTGACAATGTTAGTAACTACGACCTCCACATCATCCTGTTCTATCAGTATAGCCTGATATCTCAGGGATCTTTGTGGAGAAAGCCAGTGCCCACCCTTTGCGTCCAGCACTGCGGACACTGTGTGAGACACTAAAACAGTCATCTTCTGGCCCAGAGTAAATTTTCGGGCTTCTTGTACATTCAATATTACAGCTGTAATTGCTCTCAAGCATCCAGGCCAACCCTTCGCAGTTGCGTCTAACTGTTTGGAAAAGTAGGTAACTGCTCGTCGATAGGGGCCCAGATCTTGTGCTAATATTCCCAGAGCAATTCCCTGTTTCTCGTGGGAAAAGAGAAAAAAACGGTTTACTCACATCGGGGAGCTCTAAGGCCGGAGCCGACACCAAAGCTTTCTTTAGTAGCTCAAAGGCTCGTGTGCTCTCTTTGCCCGTCCAGATCAGACAATCGTATCGTAACAGTTTCCTTTCTCCAGACGGTATTTCCCAAGATTCCAAGTCTTTTGCGAGCTCATTGCCAAAGATGGTAGACTGTTCGTAAATCCTTGTGGCAACACCGCCCAAGTGAGCTGAGTCTTGCGACCACTTTTGGGGTTTTCCCATTCAAATGCAAATAATTTTTGGCTGGCTTCATGGAGAGGGAGGCAAAAGAAGGCATCCTTCAGATCTAAAACAGTAAACCAAGTTAGTTCAGGTGTTAAGACGGTCAACAGGGTATATGGATTTGCTACTACGGGGTAAAGGTCCTCAGTTATTTTATTTACGGCCCGTAGATCCTGGACCACACTATACAACCCGTCAGGTTTACGAACAGGTAATACAGGGGTGTTGAAATCAGACTCACAGTTTTTCAGTAATCCTATTTATAAAAATCTTCCAATCACTGGCCGAATTCCTTCCTTACCTTCCCTTCTGCGGGGAGACTGGTTAAGAATAGACTCAGTATCTGGATATATTGCTGATCTTTTACTTCCAGAGTAATTTCTCCTTTTTCAAATCTAATTTTTGCACCCAATTGTTCTAACAAATCTCTTCCCAAAAGTGGCTTTGGGGAGTTGGGCCTATGTAGGAATTTGTGGATACCCCATTGTTTTCCCAATTTATACTTCAAAGGTTTACAAAAATATGCCTTTTCACTTTGGCCAGTCGCTCCTTTTACCATGATATAGTCGTTTCCCAGGGGCATCAAGGCTTGATGTAAAACCAAGTATGTTGCCCCTGTGTCAACCAAAAATTCTACTTCTTGTTCTTCCTTCCCCAGCCTCATTATAACCAGTGGATCTGCTAGGGTACATTCCCCAGGTCCCTGTCAATCCTTTTTCACATGGGCTACTATTCTTCCTGTCTGGTGGCTTCGCCTCTTTGCCTTGTTTCTTGGACATCCTCCTTTCCAATGACCAAATTTCTTACACAACGCACATTGATCCTTACCTAATCAAGATGGTTCTCGTCTAGGCCTCTCTTCCTCCTCTTCCCTGACAACTGCTATCCTTCCTCTTTGCCCTTGTCTATATTCTTCCTCTCTATTACTAAATACTCTCCACGCTTCACCCAGCAACACTTCCAGATTTCTACCTTCTGTAGGGCGCAGCTTCTGGAGTTTGTGCCTAATGTCCCCCGTAGACTGACCCAAGAACAGGGAGACTATTTGTTGTATTCCTACCTCTGACCCAGGATCCAGCGGTGTGCTACGGCGCATTACATCCCTCAATCGATCCAGGAACTCGGATGGGGACTCAGAAGGACCTTGTTTAACTGCATATAGAGCTGACCAGTTTGTGGTTTTGGGAATAGCCCTTTCCATTCCCTTCAAAATCCAGTCTTGATATTCCTGTAGCCTCTCCATATGGGCAGATTTATTAGTGTCCCATTTTGGGTCTCGGAGGGGAAATATTCTTTGACATCCCCCCTCGTGATCTTGTAATGGTCTTCAGCTAAATTCTCTGCTGTTTTCAAAATTAATTGCTTTTCTGTTTCTGTCATATACTCTAAGAGCAACTGTATACCTTTCCAGTCTGGATTATGTTGTTTTACCATGAACTGAAAATGCTTAGTAACACTCACCGGGTCGCTTCTATAGTCTCTTGCAACTTTTCTCCATTCTCCTAGATCAGTGGTGGAAAAGGGCACCTTAATCATCATTGTTCCTCCATCAGGTCCCACTGCCTCTCGGAGTGGGGCTTGTAAAGCTGTAGGGACAGTCCTAGAGGCAGTTTTCTTCCTTGTGCGGGAAGATATGGGACCGTCCATACAGTGCCTACTGTAATCATGAGACTGGCATAAAAATTGAGATTTTTATAATGCAGCTCATATTTGTTCTTTGCTTTCTTTGTGAGTTCAGGGTTTGGTTTAGGGCACATTGTAATTTTTAGATTTGTTTTAGAATCAAGAAGCTTGGGAGAAAATTTTTGTGATTGGGTTTTTTGGTTTGTTTTTTTTGTCCATCCATAGTCATTTGTCATAAAGAGCTGAGCATTCAAGGAAATACCAAAACTATTATGATTTGCAAAGTGAAAACCTGTAGTACGTTCTGAACAGATTTGGTCACCTTCTATTATGCTTAAATTGTGGCCTGTCATGATGGACACCAAACTTCACGCCAAACTTGACATCTGCAGTATTCAGAGTATGTGCATTTGTCAAGCAATGAGCTAGCAAGTGTCTGGAATTGTTAGGTAGCAATGCCTGATTAAAACATGGTCTATATTCATATGAAGCAATCCCAGAAAATGAAGAGGAATTTGCAGCACTTAAAAAAAGACATCATATTTATGCAGTACAATTCAGGTAAACGTAAAAGAGTTCAAAACCTTCCCTCCTTGGCTACCAGTTTTGAGAGAAGTATGGCGTTGTGTGTAGAACAAAGGGATGTCTGTAAAACTTTCCCTGTTGCATGCTCAGTCTGTAAGAACGTTTCATGTTTTGCAGAAATGCTAACAGCTTCAAAGGTTATACAAGCATGGTAGCTTCCCCCACCATCTTTTCAGAAGTACGGAAAGCAGGAAAATCCCAGAGTCTGGAAAAGTTGCTGGCAGAATCGTTTGCCCGAGGTAGGTTTAAAATTGAGAGATTCTTGGCCCTCTTCATAATTCATGTAACTAATTTTCCACAAGTTTTCTAGGCTTGCTTCTGTGGGTCCTATGATAATGCAAAGAGAACAAGTGAACCTCTAGAAGTAAAATACTTCTCATAAGTTTAATCCCTTTTTTAGTTTAAAAGACCTCATGCACTGTGAACTTGTTTTATAGTCTTCTCCCCAAATGTAGGTGTGGAGAGTCAGAGAAAGACATAAATATTGAAGTCTCCAGTAGCTGCATGTTCCCTGTTTTTATTCTAAAGAAATGTTTGGAAGGTATTTTTGAGGAGTTAATGTTGTTTATGTGTTGGGTTTGTTTGGGTTTTTGCTGTGCTGGCTTAATTCTCATTGATTATAGTCTAATTCCTTTGTGTTTCTTTTTACAAAGAAATCCAAGCAATAGTTACCAATATTAACCAAGACAATAGAGTCCTTAATGCCGGGGATCTTTTTTTGTACGTCTTGCCTTTTTTAAGCTGCTTTCCAATTTCTCAGTGGGCAGGAAACTAGATGGCATGTGTTTTTTCCCTTTTGTGTCCTTGCAGAACTCTTGCGTTGAATTTTAACTTCTGTGCTGCCTGTGAATAACGTAGAGAAGTGATACATTGCTTTGTACAGCAATGCACCTTGATTTTGAATGCATGATGAATACCGTGGAAGGAACCAAACGCGAGGAAAGTTTTATGTGAGTGTGTTCCTATATTTCTTTTTTTTTTCTGAATTTGTAACTGCAATTGGGGAGTAAAAAAATTTCAAACCAAAACCAAACTCCTAATCACCCCCGACCTCCTCAAACACCTAGTGTCTTGTCAGCTGTGGAATGACGTCGCTCAGTGACTTAACCTTGAGGAGAGATTTGGTTTGGTCCAGACTGTGGGCAAAATCCAAGAACTAGCAAAATAAGGTCCTCATTCGCTAGAGCTCTGTGTGGGGAATTGTTATAGGAGAAGAAGTGTTAACTTCTTAGGGTGAGTGGACTTGCATTTGAATCCTGAATTTGTTCTTTTGGCAACACAACATTTTCGCTCTTTCACCCTAAGGAAAACTCTTTTTTTGCCAGTTTCCCATAAAAGCGATCATGAACAACGTTAACTTCATTTGGTAAAACGACTCCTTCTGACAGAAGGGGAAAATATTAAGTATGCAATGAGTGGAGTCACAGATGAATCTACCAAGCAGACCACAATGTTTACTCTCACAGGCTTTACTGTATACGAAGCTAGTGGACTCAAGTAATGGATTGATAAGTGTATAAGCATTTGCAGAATGAGGACTTTTCAGTTAATCTTCTGTAAGATTTTTGTCTACACCAGCTTGTACGCCAGGATCCTAGCTCACTTTCTGTGCTTGGGTCTTTGAGTTTGTTTCTGCATTCAACTTTGTTTCCAGGAAAACATATCAAATCTGTGATCATTACAGCATGCCATAATAGTTAATATGCCAGATTTAAGAAAAACACAGCTAAGGAGCTTCCTTCTTCACAACCCCCCAACATATAAACCCCCAAAATGAAGGAATTCCTTAAACCTAGAAAGAAAGAAATACGCTGTGAGTCACATGTTGCGGTGATGTGGTAGCAGCAGGGTCCTTAGAACCGATGATTTACAAGACCTAATGTCTTTCTGTGGACTTTGAAGGCTGAGTGTTTTGTACTCTAGCAATTTCCTGCTACTGTTATGTATTCATGTAGATCTGTAAGGCAATTGTTGTTACTTTCTTTGCATAGTCTGGTAAAATATTTGTATAATAGGAAAATTATGGTTTTGTGCTACTCTCCTTGGGAAACAGAAACTAAGCCTGCCATTAGATGCTAGGCCACAGTCGTTGACGGAGCAGGGTAGTGTATCTTACATTTTGTGCTACACTTGGTCAAGTCTCATCTCTATCGTATTCGCTGTTACTTTATTAAATTTAGTATCTGCACTTTCTATTTCCAGACAGGCCTCTCATTCAGAGCACAGAGGCATGGTTCTCTCTGCGCCTGGCTTCCCATCCCTATCTTTTCATTCCTTCCTCTCCTCCCTGTAGCCTACTGCTATCGTTTTCTTTCACCAGCTCTCTCTCTGCCGGGCTCCGGAACCCTGTTTTTTCATTTCTCCCTGTCTGTCTTGTAGCTCCTCAGTACTTTTTCTTTCCCTGGCTCCCTGTCCCTGTTTCTTCCTTGTTGGCCCTGTAGCACGCTCTGATTCTGTTCCATTCTCTGCCTCTGCTTTCCCAGCAATCTGTCCCTCGCTTTTAATTCCTCCCTCTCCGCGCTGTCGCCCGTGCGGTCTCTTGCCTTTCTCCGTCGCTGGCTGGCTGGCTGTCCCTGCTCATTCATTCCTCCCTCTCCCCCCTGCAGCGCCTGTCGCTTTTGTCCGTTCTCCCTCTCGCTGTCTCTGGCTCCCTGATGACCCTATTTTGGACTCCCACCACCCATGCACCCCCTTCTTTCCATGCTCATTGCTCTTCTTGTTGCTCTCCAGCTCTCTTTTTTCCCCAGCTCCCTGTACGGTGCAGATATGGGGGTTGTTTTGGCAGTGTTCCCCGCCCCTTACCTCCGTGTTTCACTGTCCTGGCTCCCCATTGTTTCATTCCTCCTTTCGGCTCGGTTGCCACTTTTTTGTCTCTCCCTCTCTCCTGGTCTGACTCCCTGCCCCCGGTCTCCTCTCTTGTAGCGTCCCGTGCCTCACACCTCGTTTTCGGCGGCCTCCCCCTGCCCAGCAGCCCATGGCTCCGGGAGCCGCCCGCCCGCCTGTTCCCTGCCGCACCGAGGAGCGCGGCTCCGGGAAGGACTGCCGGGGTGTCCCCGGGGCAGGCCCCGAGCCCCGGGGCAGCCCCGCTCCCGGGCCTTGTCATGCGCCGCCTCCTTTGCCCTCGCGGCTGCGTTCGCCCTCGCTTTGCCCCGGGTGAGGGGCTGTGCCGGAGCTCGGGGCAGGAGGGGATGCCCTGGGGTGGGGGTCGGGCGCTGGCCCCCTGTTCCAGCTGGGCTCCAGCTGTGGGCCGGGGCTGGAGGAGCCCCAGGTGCGGGCGGTGAGGCCGGTGGGGACGGACGCTCCCTGCACAGGGGTGGCTGCCGGGGGAGGGGCTGGTGCTGCTGCTGCCCTACTCCCGGTGGCCGTGGAGGGGCCGGGGGGAGCCAAGGGTGGAGCGGTCGCCCGGCCTGACCGGGCTGCGGCTGCAGCGAGAAAGAAGGTGAGTGGGGCCGCCCGATCGACCTGAGGCAGGGCGGCGGGGTCCGCGTCGGAGGCACGGAGCAGAGGGGTGTGCGAGCCGGCGGAGGGGTCCACCCGGAACTACGCTGCAGAGGGCGGGTGAGCGCTCGCGTCTCGGCGGGGATGGGGGATGGGGGGGGTGGAAGACGGTGTCCGCGCAGGGTGAGCCAGCAGGACAGGCTGCGTCTCGCGGCATGGCAGGAGCCGTAGTCCTGAGGCACGGGGTTTGCTCTCGGCCATGTTCGTTCCCCGCCATGCCGGGAAGCGTGGTCTTCCGGGCGGTCATGCTGTGCTTGCTAGTGCATGCCGGGAGATGTAGTTTTTGCGACGCGGGTTCCCGGGCGTGCGTGGTGGCGTGCCTCCTCGCCGCCCTCAGTGCTGCCGCCCTGTGACCAAAATTAGATACTGCAGCTCGGCAGCCGCGCATGCGCGGTACAGCACCTCGTCGCTCAGAAGCTGCGCATGCGCGATGGGCGCATTGCCGCATCTCGGCAGGCACGCATGCGCGGTGGGGAACCTCGCCGCAGCTCGGAAGCTGCGCATGCGCGGCGGCGCCTCAGTGACCCACGCTGCCGGCCGCCGGTAACCGCGATGCCGTTCTGCGGTCCCTGCGCGCTCTTTGCTACTTCCCGGTAAGGTCGCGCCGTTGCCGCCCCATGTGCGCAACGTGGGCGGGTGCTCGCCCTGCAAAATGAGGCACGGCCGCCGGGTGCTCGCTGCTACGGCAGCCCGGCGTTCGCGCAGCGCCCCTCGCCCCTGCGGCGCGCCGCCAGGGTCCGGCGCATGCGCGGCGCGCGGGAGCAGCATGGCGGCGCAGCGGGGTCCAGTTCCCGGCGGGGCGTGAAGGGCCGGGACCACCGGTGAGGCGAGCGAGCCCCTGGGGCGGGTGCGGGGCGTCTCCTGCGCACCGGCCGCCCGCGGGTGGCGGGGCGAGGAACTTCGAGCCGCCCGCTGCGACCGGCTGCCGGCCCGCTGGAGGCGAGTCGGGTCGGGGCAGCCCCGGGGAGTTACCGGGGCTCTGGGAGGAGGGAGGGAGGCGGACACCCCCCAGGCGCGGACGCCGGGCGCCTCCCAACTCGTCAGAGCCCCCCCGCTCGCTTCTCCTGGCCCCGCGCAGCTGCCCCCAGCTCCAGCCCCTCCCCTGAAGCCCGTCCCGTAGCCCCGGGCCGGCCCCGGGCCCTGTCGCAGAGGTGGCAAGCCGGGCCTCGCGTGCACTGGGTTCTCCGTGAAAGCGGACGCCGTTGGCAGCGGTGCAGGGGCAGAGCGGTGTCTCCGGCGGCCCCCGTGGAAGGAGAGGCTTCGGCCAGTGGGGAACTACGGTAATAAGGGTCGCTGCTGCTTCTTTCCCTCTGCCAGGGGCCGCGCTGGGGGGGATGCCGCTGACCGCACCCGCCTCGGGCTCGCGTGGGTTGTCTCTGCCCAGCCTCGCTCTCCTCGTGGCACGGCTGCAGAAAGGGACAGGCGGAGCGCTTGCCGGCCCTGGGCGGGAGCTGCCACGGCCAGAGCTGGAGAGGCCAGAGAACGGTAAAGAGGAAGAAGAAACCGAAGGCCGGCCGGCCGGCAGCTGCCTCCTGCTGCAGGGAAGAGCGAGCCAGCCCCTCCAGGTGAGGTAGGATCCCTCTTCGTAGTCCGCAGCAGGCCACACCATCGACATGCAGGGTCTGTACGCGTCACCAAAGGCGGCCGCGTAGCGCACGAGCGAGGCTACGTGTGTAGGGAGCCCCGTCTTGTACGAGCTGTAAGACACTCCGGTATTCTCTTAGGTGGAGGACAGCCAAGCGACAGGAGTTACAGAAGGCGAAGGGAGGAGAGGAGGAGGAGGAGGAAGAAGCGTCTGAACTGGCGAACTCTCCCAGCAGTGCAGGGAGTGAAAGCTGTGGTGAGTCCCAGGCCCTCGGGGCCCTGTTGCCCCTATTCTGCATCCCGGGCCCTCACTGCCTCTCCCCTGGCCCCCCCGTCTTTCCCACGCTGATGTGGTTCCCCCCCTCCACCCCCCGCCCATACCTCCTTTCTCCATCTCACTCTGACCAGCTCCCCGTCCTCATCGTTTAGGTCCTCTCTCTCCCTGCTCTGTAGCTTGTGGCTATTTTTCCTTCCTCTGCCTCTCTCAGTCTGGCTCCCTGTCCCTGCTTTTCCATTCCTCCCTCTGCAATGTAGCGTGTTGCTACTCTTTTCTTTCACAGTCTCTCTCTGTCCGGCTCCCAGCCACCGTTTTTGCCTTCCTTCCACTCTGTTCTCTAGTCTCTGGCTGATGTTCAAGGTCTTCCTTCTCGGCCCTGTAGCACAGCACAAGTCTCTTTCTTCCTCTGTCTCCCGCTATCCTGCTCCCTGTCCCTGTTTTGCAATTTTGTCCTTGTCAGCCCTGAGCCACACTGCAGTTTCATTTCTTTTGCCGTCTTGCCCTGTCCGGCTCCCTGCCAGGATCTTTTAATTCTTCTCTCTCTCCCTCTTGAAGCCCACCGCTGTTTTACTCTTTCTCCCTGTCTCCCTGTCCGTCTCCCCCTCTCCGTCTTTACTTACTCTTTTAAGTAAAATCACTGGCTGAGACCTTAAACATGTCACTTCTTGCCCGACAAGATCAAACAGACCGTGAGCAAGCTTGTTAGGCTTCCCGTGTAAACTCACGGATAACACAAAGCAAGCTCCTTAGGCTTCCCGTGGAAATCACTGCTACCAGGTTAAATTGACCTCCTTGTGCCGTCCTGAGGCCGAAAGACCGAGGAGCTAATTCGATGAGTAGATATGGACAAAGGAAGCCCCAGGTTCAACTGGCAGACTGCGTGAGGAAGACTGTGGACGACCACCTGAGGGTGAAAAGACCCTAACCCTAATTTTACTGCGCATGCTTGGACTATGTCAACGAATTCCGGGGACTCCTCACCATATGACTGCCCTTCTTGGGGGATCTGATGACACGTATGACTTTTCTGCATATGAACTGATGTGCTTTACTAACCCGTCGGAGCACTCGTGGTGGAGCGATCCCCAGCGCTGCCGTAAGGAATGCCCGCCTTCTAAAGCTTCAAACTAAGTGTTAGAGGGTTTTCTGGCCGACTTTTCAGTATCCCTTTGTATTTGATTGTTTCTGGTATTCCCTTAGTGGCTTCACTTTTTAGATTTTCTATCTACGTCTCCGTTTTAGTTCGCCATCCCTGCCTCTTAATATTTTTCCTTTTGCCATAATCACCATTGCTTTTAAAATTTTCTGCCGCCTTTTCTCTCATTCGCGGTCCTTATTTGCCTACCCGTATTTTTTAACTGACTTCTTCCCTTCCCTTAGTGCCCTCTGAAACAAGGATCTAAAACAATTAGAAGGTTTTAGCATGTGTAACTAATCAACTGTCAGTTTTACAAATTTCTGAAGAGATGTACTTTCTGGAAGGTTATTGATTTCGTGATTAGTTTAACTTTAGTATAGACTTCTTTAGCCTAGCAACCGTGGCATTATGTTTAACGGCCTATTCTCATAGTCCTTAGGCTGTATTTGCCTCAGTGCTAACACTGTACCTATATGTAAACAGTTCATCAGGAGGAAAGCAGCCCTGATGAAAATTAAAACACAAGTAGAAACGGAGAAGACAGGTGGAGAGAACCAAGAGGAGAAGAGTTAAGAGCAAGGACTGAGAAATTGATGAGTGCAGAGGAGATACCTTCACCTTGAGCACAGAAACGTCCTAGCAGGAGTGCTCAAACACGGATGGTAAGACGGAACCGCTTGGCTGAAGAACAGAAGGGGAAAACATCCAAGGAGAAGGAACTATCCTCAGGAGACCTGTGACCATAAAAGGGAAAAAGAAGGAGGGGGCTAACTCCCCAAACGACCACCGACGACCGCCCAAGACGCCCGCGCACGCGTAGTGTAGTTTTGCAACACCAGCGTTATGTAAACGTGGCAGATAAGCGAGGAGGCGGAGATTTCTCAGGACACGTGCGAATATTCACGTCTTTCAGGTATATAAAGGATGAAGTTTTGCTTCAGCGTGCGTGCGTTGGGAGGAGATATCCCCCAGGCGTCCGGCGTGGCAATAAAGGCGTCTGCTTAATGACACTTTGGTGTTACTGAGTTTAAATTTCTGTAACTTTTGTGAATCATTTGGTGACCCAGGTGGGAGGGACATCCTCTGTTCGGCTGCGGGACCTGATGAGTCTGGGACTCTCTTGGGTTTGCCCCCGGAGATCTTTTCTGGAGAGACCCCCGTTCTCAGTCGGATCACCGCGGGGACAGACAAAGACCCTCTGGCAAGAAGACATCCTTAAATCCTGAATTGGTAACGATCGATCAATTTGGGACCGTCTTTAAGACGTGCAGACGTGCACACGGGTCGGCGTATACCGGCTCGCTAGCACCTTACAAGTGTACCTCTGGGGGACTTGTGTCCCATATGGTAGGGGATTAACTTCCCCGTTTGGAGGGGCTGCGTCCCCATTTGGAGGTCCGGTTAACTGTTACCTGACTTTTGGCTAATGCATTTCGGGTATTGGTTATTGGTTTGTCATTTATCGGATTTTGGTTATTAACGATAAAATTTTCATCAGATATGGGAGAGTCACAGAGTGGCGGAATTCTAAAGAAAAGCCCACTGGGATGTGTTTTGCAGCACTGGAGAGATCCGGGGGGAGTGCCGGGAGGCAGTGTCGATAGGAAAACTTTAATTAAGCATTGTAATCAGTGGTGGCCTCTCTAGAAGCCAGACGGTGGAGAAAAACGGCCCTTTAACAGGACATTAAAATAGAATACATTATTACATTAAGGTACATATAATTGTAATATAATACTACACACGTTATAATAGGTATTATACATTTAGTGTAATAATACAATTTAATGCTCTTCCTTCAGGGAGAAGGAAAATGGGATGAAGTGCTTTATGCAGATACGTATGTTTTTCACTCTACGAAACCACCCTGAATGGCAGAAAGAACGTGGAATCAATTCAGCACCCCAGGACCCTATGGTCCTGGCGATAGAAAAAGACAAACAATAAGCAAAATAGGAAGCAAAAAAGATGTTGCTCGCCTTGTGGCATTGGACAAAGATGTTTAAAGGTTGACAGAATGGGAGATTAAAGGATTGTTTGACCCCGATTGCGAGGATGTGCGTGCAATGTCGGATGCGGTGTTCAGCGAGGCAGAAAAGCAGAGTGTTGTGAGGGTGGCCAGACCCCCAAGTCCAGGCTCTGGTTTTGGCTGGAACTCTGCCGGGAACAGTGGATAACCATGTTCCCATTACCAGTCCCGGTCGGGGCCCTAACCAGCCAGGAGCCCGGGACTTAGTACCGCAGTACAGGGAACGAATGGCTTCTGGAATAAGAAGTGCTGTCCCAAAATCAGTAAGTTGGTCTAAATTGTATGAAATTAAACAAGATAGAAAAGAATCCCCTACTGATTTTTTGAACCGATTAAAAGAAGGGATGCAGAAATATACTCCTTTAAACCGTACCTCTCGGGAGGGAAAGGGTCAGTTGTTATTCCTGGTTCTGGGACAGCTGATGGATGATGTCAAGAAAAAGTTACAGCAAGTGCAAGGAACAGATGTGAAAGATTTAGAGAAATTGCTGGAGACTGCTTGGCAAGTGTGTCGGAATAGGGACAGGCGGGGGGGGGGGAATGGGCAAAACAATTGCCAGCGCTACAGCGGCTGCTTTGCGCACCGCAGGGGCCAGGTAACCTCTGGGAACCCACCGGGAAACACCACTAATGGGAGGCGAGGAGCCATGAGAAGTAGCCCAAGTGCCCCATCTCGGGGAAGTCAACCCCTCCCGAAAGATCAGTGTGCCTACTGTCAGCCAAGGATGGAGCTCGAATGGCGGGGTATGCCGTGACCACTGCAGAGCGAGTGCTGGAAGCAAAGTCACTCCCTGAGGGTACATCCGCACAACAAGCCGAATAAATTGCTTTAGTGAGAGCTTGTTGAAGGACTGCGAGCGAACACCCGGACAAATTCAAAATACGCCTTGGGTGTAGTTCATGCCCGTGGGGCTATCCGGAAGGAACGGGGACTTCTGACCGCCCAAGGAAAACATTAAGCTTGCTGACGTGATCCTAAGACTTTTGGATGCGGTACAGTCGCCTTCGGCGGTTGCGCTTATGCACCGCAAGGGGCACCAAGAGGGTGACGCTGCTCAGGAAGTGGGGAATAAATCGGCAGATTATGAGGCAAAAAGAGCTGCGGAACAAGGTGAGGTGTTAAGTTTGATTCCTGAAAAAGCTTTGCCGCTACCGGACTCGGTCGACTGTGATGAGAAGGACCTTAGATTAATTAAAGATTTGGAAGCAGAAGTTGAATCATCAGGTTGGGCAAAATTAAAAGGTAGCAGAGTAATAGTTCCCTTTAGAATAGTATGGAAACCGGTAAAAGCAGAACACGACCAGACTCATTGGGCAACTGAAGCCTCGTATGATTCCCTTATGAAGCAAATAGTAGCCAGGAATTTGTTTCAAACTGTAAAAGCCATGGTTAATAACTGTGAAGTATGCAAAGGTGGGAAATCGTGTAAAATTTGGAAGTCTCGGTAAAGGGAAAGTTCCAGGTCAAAATTGACAAACAGACTTTTCCGAACTCCCACGGAAAGGGGAGGGTTTGGGATTTGTTCGTATTAACAGATACCTTTTCGGGCTGGCCAGCAGCTTTCCCTTGTAGGGCTAATAAGGCTAGGGAAGTGACAGGAGTACTCTTAAACGAAAATTATTCCCAGATTTGGAGTACCAGCAGTAATATCTTCTGATAGGGGTGCTCATTTTTGTGCGCAAATAGTGCAACGAGTTAGTAAAATTTTAGGAACAAACCGGCAACCGACCTCAGGCAAGTGGGCCAGTGGAGAAAATGAATCACTTAATTAAACAACAGCTAGCTAAACTTAGTCAAGAAGCAAATCTACATTGGTACCAAGCGCTCCCACTGTAGCCCTACTACGAATCAGGGTAAAACCGGGAACTAAAGAGAATTTAAGTCCATTTGGAATTTTGTTGGGGCGGCCGTAACCGATCCCAATACCGAGGGGAAGATCTCACCCAGTTAGGCGAAAATAATCTATAGAAATACATAATAATATTAGGAAATTCTAAACGAGAGCGATTGCAAGTGCCTAGAGAGTCTAGCCAGACGTTCTCTCTAACAGGAGTTCCGGTTCCGGTTAACACCTCTCTATTTAATAACCCCTGCTATGGAGTAGGTCATGATAAGAACAACTTTAGATTTACATCACCTCTTGGGGTTGTGAAGAAGTTCGGAGCAAATTAGCCTCTCGGTTACCAAATTTTAAATGGATCAAAGAGCTGCTTGTACTCGTATTAGTTGATAGCTTATTTGTTTTATGTACGTGTTGTATAATTCGAGGTTCGCTATGGCGTTGTCAGAAGAATGGGGATGACTGTGTTACCTGGAAAAAGAGTAAGGTCAAACCTGAAGTCGCAACAGGGAGGTATTTTAATCGACGGACGAAGGAGAATGGTACGTTATAAGGGACTGCGAACGAATTCGCAAGGGTAATAGAAAAGGGGGGAAGTGAAACAGAAGATGTCTGCTTAATGACACTGTGATGTTACTGAGTTTAAATTTCTTTCACTTCTCTGCATCACCTGGCTTTTTCATTTTTCTTTCTCCAACTCTTTTAAAAGTTTGCCGTTTCTTTTATGTTTTATTCCCTTCTTTCCCTAACACCTATCGCTTTTTAAATGTTCTTGCCAGGCTTACTTTTGTTCCCTTTGTCTGTATTTTTAATTAGCTCTTGTCTTTCCTTAGCGCCCTCACTATTAAAACTTTCTTTCTACATCTCTGTTTACTGTCCCTATTTCACAATTTTTTCCTTATTTCTTTAATCCCTGTTGCTTTTAACATTTTCTACTTTTATCCCATCTTCTGTCTCTCTCTTCTGGTTTTTCTTTATTGTCATCGCATTTAAAATTGTCTCTCTATAGCTGTTTTACTCCACTGTCCCTATTTCTGTTTTTTCCTTTATTTCCCTAATGCCTATCACTTCTAACATGTACTTTCTGTGCCCTTCCATGTCTGTATCTTCAGTTATTTCTTGTCTTCCCTTAGTGCCACCCCTTCTTCAGTTTCCCTTCTACATCTCCATTTTAATTCACCATCGCTGTCTTTAATTAAAGTCCTTAATCCCCATTGCTTTTCAAATTTTCTACTTTTATCTCGTCCGCTGTCGTTACTTATTAGTTATTTTCTCTTATTTTTTCCTAAGGGCACCGCTTTTTGTATTTCCTTTCTGCGTCTACTTTTATGTGGTTCGCTGTCCCCATTTTTCAATTTTTTTAGTCATCGTTCTTTTTGGTTTGAAATTTTGTTTCTCGGTGTACTTTTATCTCATTTTCTATCCCTACGTCTTTTTTCCCCGTTTCCTGTAACTTGCTGCTTCTAACATGTTCGTTCTAAATCTACTTTTATTAGGATGTAGCTCCCTTTTTTTCAGTTGGTTCCTGTCTCTCCTGTACCCCCTCACGTTTAGATTTTCTTTCCTCGTCTGTTTTTATCCCCTTCAGCAGCTTCATTTTTTTAGCTCATTCTAGTGTGTCCCATACCTTGTTGCTTGTGAAATTTTCTTGCTATGTCTTTGCCTATTCAGGTTTTTTCCCTATTTTAACTTTTTTTCCCCGTCTTAACGTCTTCATTTTCGAATAACAGAATAATTTAGGATGGAAAAGACACTTAAGATCATCGGGCCCAGCCGTAAACCTAACACGGCCAAGTCCACCACTAAACCATGGCCTTAAGTGCCACATCCACGCGCCTTTTAAATACCTCCAGGAACGGTGAGGAACTTATGTTTTTATGCTTACTTTAACCTGGTTTTCTGTCACGATTATTTACTCTTTTCCTGTCTGTCCTCTACCTCATCGTTTTTTAAATTTTCTGTGTCTGCTTTTATGGAGACGGCTAACCCTACGTTTTTATTACTTCCTGGCTATCCTGTGTGAAATCACTTCTGAATTTTTTTTCCCTATCTGTTTTCATCCAGTTCACTGTCTTTATTTCATTCCCGCCTCTGCTATACCCTGTCACTATTTAAATTTGCTTTCTGCCTTTGTTGATTTCTTCTGCTGCCCCATTGCCAAGTTTCTCCTTCTTTAACACCTTCGCTTTTGATAATTTTTTGTCTACTTTTATCTGGTCTTCTCTCCCTATTTGTTAGTTTTTTCCTCCCCTGCCTCATACCCTTTTTTTCTTTTTAAATTCTCTTTCTATATTTGCTTTTATCAAGATGTCTATTCTTTTCCAATTCTTTCTGTTTGTCACACACCCTGTCGCTTTTTAGATTTCCCTGGCGCGTCTCCCTTACCCCCTCCTCCCCCCCCCCCCCATTCCGGGGTTTTACGGGGTCTCCTTGGCGTGCTGTTATCTCTGGAGCGTGATTTGTACCCCTCTCGGTTTGTCAGAACATCTCCTCGGGCCATCCCTCTTCCTCAGAGCGGTCTTTCTGTCCTCTCCTCCATCTTGCTCACCTCCCGTCGGCCAGCGTCTCCCCGACGCCGCCTGTGCTCCGTTCAGATCCCCTCCCGAGTACCTCTGTGCCCTCCAGCCTTCTGCCGTCTCTCCGGCCGCCTCGGCACCCCTCTGATTTCCGCCACGACGCTTCCTGCGAGCGACCCCGCGTTCCGTAACCGGACTGTGAAACAGGAACTGAATTAACCGTAACTGCAGAGCGTAATGGCACATTTTCTCGTATTTTACCCTCACCGCCTTTCAGGCCGTGGCTGGAAACCTGCTACGCGTGGCGCGCAGGATGCGGCAGCAGCTTTGGCGGCGGATGGCGAGAGGCGAAGGCCAAAGCAGAGGCTGCGCGGCTCCCATGCGCTGGGTTTATTGTTTTACTTAGGAGCGTGGCCGTTCGTCTTAAACTGTTTATGGTGTTCTTGCCCAGTGCAGCATTTTGCAATCAGCTGGTTTAAGGAAAACACGATGTCATCTCTGTCAAAGTTCTACATATTTTGGACGTGAAATATGAAACTGAGAACTTTAATCCTGGGTTTCCTGGGATTAGCTCTTGGAACTGCTTTAGAATCCCTTGTTTGTTGGCTCCCCGAAACTTACTGCTCATCTGCCGACTCTGCCCTGTACCATTTCACCTATTAATTTTTTTCCACGTTTCCCTCTCTGCGGCTCCCTCTCCCCGTTTTTTAATGCTTACTTGTGTTTCTTGTACCCTGCTGCATTTTAATTTCTCGCGCTACAGTTCCCTCCCTCTGGCACCCTGTCTCTGTGCTTTATTTCCTCCCTCTGTCCTGCACCCCGTCGCTGAAAAAACTTTCTTCCTATGTTTCCTTCTGTGCATCTCCCCGTCCCTATTTTTTCATTATTTCCTGTGGTTCTTGTACCCTGTTACTTTTAACATTTTCTCATTGCGGTTCCTTCTAGCCATCTCCCTGTTTGTTTAATATTCCCGTGTTTCTCATACCTGACCGCCACTTCTTTTTCCTTTCTGCCTTGTCCTCTGTCCGTCTCCCCGTCCCTGCGTTTTAATTCCTGTCCGTGTCTCTTGTACCCGGTTGCTTTTTAAAAGTTCTTCTACGTCTCCCTCTACCCGGCTCCCTTTCTCCGTTTTTTTGTTTGGGGTTTTTTTTTTTGGTTCCCCGCCCCTCCCCTTGTATTTCTTGCACCCCACCGCTACCTAATTTCTCCTTCAACGATTCCCTTTATCCAGCTTCCCTTTCCCGTACTTTTAACTCCTCCCTTTTTTCCGTATACCCTGTCCCTTTTTAAATTTTGTTTCAGTATTTCCTTCTATCCTCATTCCTGTTCCTATTTTTTAATTCTTTCCTGCTTTTCTCGTAGCCTGCCGCTTCTTAAAATGTCCTTCCGTCTCTCTACCCGATTCCTTGCCCCTGTTTTTTATCTCCTCCTCTGTCCCGCACCCAGTCACATTAATAACTTTCTATGTCTCCATTTATTTAGCTTCCTGTCCGCCTTTTTATTTTTTTTTCCTGTCTATCTCATACTCTGTCCATTTTAACTTGTGTTTTGATGGCTACTTTTCTGCTGTTCGCTGCCTGCATTTTGTAATTCTCCCTCGTCTGTCCCGTACCCTGACGCTGCTTCACGTTCCCATGTCTGCTTTTGTCGAGCTCCCCATCCGTGTCTTTTAACTCTTTCCCATGTCGTGTACCCCGTTGCTTTTTACATTTTTTTATGTGTCTGTTTTTCCACAGTCTTATTTTCAATTTATTCTCGTCTTTGCTAAAAGCCGTCACATTTTAAATTATTTTTCTTTCTACATCGAAGTTTATCCACCTCCCCGTCCCGTTTTTTGTTTTCCCATCTATGCTGTACCCCATCGCTTCTAAAATTTTCTTTCCGTGTCTACTTTAACCAATTCGCTGTCTATATTTTTTATTTGTTTCTCGTCCGTGCTGTACCCCGTCGCTTTTGAAATTTTCTTCCTATGTCTCTCTGTACTTTTCTGTCTATTGTCATTTTTAACTTTTTCTTGTTTTTCCTCAATGCTTCCGCTTTTATAATTTTCCTCCTATGTCACTCTCCATCACCCTACGCTTATTTTACTTTTTTTTCCTTGCCTTTCCTTAATGCCTTGGCTTTCAAAATTTCCTTTTTACATCAACTTTTATCCAGTTTTCTGTCCCCTTCCCCCCCCCTCCCCAGCTTCTCCTTTACCCGGCTGCTTTTTACATGCTCTCTCCATGTCCACTTTAACCAATTCACTGTCTGTCATTTTTATTTTTATTCCTGTCTGTCCCGAGCCCTGTCGCTCTTTCAGTTTCTGTTCTAGGTCTACTTTTATCAAGCTCCCTATCCATATTTTTTAGTTTATTCCTGTCCGTCGTGTACCCTGTCGCTTTTAGAACTGTATTTTCGTTTGTGGCTCTGTTATTTACCATCTCCTTGGGGTTTTTTAATTGTTTCTTGTCTCTTCTTAATGCCATTGCTTATTCCATTTTTCTTTCTTGACAACATTTGTGAGGTTTGCTGTCCCTAGTTTTTACTGCTTTCCCGTACCCCGCTGCTTTTTAAATCTTCTTTCTATGTCTCTCTTCATCTGGTTTCCTGTCCCCAGTCTTAAATTTTTTCCTGCGTTTCTAGTACCGCGCTCAACTTTTTAAACTGTATTCCCGCGCGTGCTAGTTTGGGCTCGGATGTAGAGTTAGTTTTCTTCGCGGTAGCTGGCGCGGGGCTACGTGTTGGATTTGCGCCAACACCCGGCGTCGATGACGCGGGGACACGCGCCGGGTCTCGCCGAGCGGCGCTTGCACAGCCTCAAGGGCTGTTCTGCTGCTCCCGCGGCCCCGCCGGCGAGTAGAGCGGGGGTGCGCGCGGGGTTGGGAGGGGACGCGGCCGGGACAGCGGACCCCCGGCTGCCCAAAGGGATGTTCCCGACCGTACCACGCAGCGCTCGGCCAGCAAACCGGGGCTGGAGGTCGCGGGGGGCCTTAATGTCTTGACGTAACCCTGTCATGTACCACGTCGCTTTTAAAATTTTATTTCTACGTCTCCATTTATCCGGTTCCCTGTCCCGTGGTTTCGTTTTTTTGTTTTTGTTCCCCGTGTTTCCTGCCGCCCGTCGCTTTTTCTTTTCTCTTCCGCATCCACCTCCGCATCGCTCCCTTTGGCGGGTTTTTAATGCCCTGACTCTGCGGCCCGTCCCCTTTCTATTTTTATGGCTCTGTCCAGCTGATGGTCTCTAATTTTTAATTCTTTCCCGTGTTTGTCCCTTTTCCCTTTCACTTTCCATGACTTCCTCTATCTGCCTTCCTGTCCCTTCACACACACACCCCCACACACCCCCTCCTTTTTTGTCTTAATTCCTTCTGCTCTGGTCCCCTCGAGCAGTTTTCTCTCTGTCTCCCGATACCCAGCTGCCTGTCGCGGTACCCGCCGCTCCCAGGCCCGGCGCCGCTCGTTCTCGCTGTCCCTCCCAGTTCTCTCCCCCGCTCTCTCCCCCTCTTCTTTATCGCTCCCTCTCCCCCCTCCCCGCGCTGCAGTTCTCCCTCTTCCTCTGCCTCGACACGCACGTCCGGCTCCCGCCCCCCCCCGCCCCGGGCCTGGCTCCCCGTCCCTCGCCTCTTCTCTCCCCGCCTCTGCGCCTCCTCCCGTTTCCCTCTCCCCTCCTCCCCCTCCGCCCGGCCGCCGTTGGGCACCGAGCCCGGGCGGCAGCTCCCGGTGCGCCCGAGGGAACAAACCTGCGCCTCCCGCTTTGCGCGCCTGAGTGCGTTCCTCCGCCGCGGGGCCGGGCCCAGGCCCAGGGCAGGGGCTCCCGTGCCGTTGGCGGGGGCGGCGGCCGCTTGTTCCCGAGGGGCTGCAGCTGCGGGCCCGACGCTCGAAGCGGGCTGCAGGCGCGGCTGAGGCCGGCGCTGGCCCTGCCGTGCCCCGGGGGCGCCGCCCGGGCCCGCCCGCCGGCGGGAGCCGGCTGAGGAGCGGCGCGAAGGCCGTTCCGCAGGCAGCCGCCTGCAGCGAGGAAGGGCCGGGCCCCGCGGCGAGGTGGGAGTCCTCCCGCCCCCGCGGGAGCACGGCGCCGGCCGCGCGTCCCCACAGCCTCGCGGCGCCTCTCCCGGAGGACCGAGGCGGGGGGGGGGGGCGGCGCGCAGGCAGAGACGCCTCACGGCGCACGCGCGCACCTCGCTCCGCCGGGTCTCTGCCCGCCTCCGGGCCGGGCCCCGCCCCCGCGGGGCGGTGCTGTTGTCCCACACACGGTTCTTCCGCCGGTGCGCGGGCAGGTGGCGAACACGCGGAGCCGGGGTGTTGGCTTTTCTTCCGGCTGCGCGCAGAGCTCGCACCCCTCGGGCCACACTCGGGCCATGTGGCTACGCTCCGCGCAGCAGTTACCGGTGTTTTCAGCGGTTGGCTCCGTCGCCCTCGTTCCCCTCGGTTCTCGCCAGCCTCGTCTCCGCTTAAAGTCACAGCGTCCTCCTTTCTTCCCGGACGTGCTGAGCGAGGAGGGGGCTTTCCCCACCTGGGGGCAGGTTGCTATTATGCCAATTAGATGTCAATTAGATGTTAATTAGGACAGTTCCCTCAAGGTTCCGGAGCGGTGCTGCTTTTGTCATTATCTTGTTCCTCCCCTCAAGGTTGCACCTCGCAGTGAACTGCTCACAGAGACTAAATGATGCCCCCAGCTTCGTTCCTCGCGCACCTCGAGCAGTGCGGGCGGGAGCGTTGCTGCCGCGGCGTCGGGTCAGAGCCGCGCTCTCCAATGGCGGCGCGTGAGTTCCGCCTGCCCGGCTCTGCCTCGAGCGCGTGACGGCACATGCTCTGCCTGAGCAGCCGGGAAAATGACTCGGAAACGACCCGCTTGTTGCGAGCGAAGCAGATGCGACGCAAGCGGGGCGTTCGGGCGGCTTTTGTAGCCTGACGTCAGCCTGCGTTCCGAGTCACGCTTGCACGTGCGCGCGCAAAACGAACGCCTGCCTGTGCAACAAGCTCCTGCTGCAGCAGAGGGATCGGGAGTCCGTGGCAGCGGTCAGCCAGGCCTGGGTGCGGCGGCTTCAGCCGGTCGTCGCGTACCGGTGTTCTTCCCGCCACCCTACGCCGGCGGGTTTCTTTAGGTGTACGCGGTGCTTAGGCGTCCTCGGCCGTCACTTAGGCCGGGCTAGCGGAGCAGGCGTCCCGAGTGACCCTTCCCCACACCGTTCCCCGCTCTCCCGCCCACGCCAGCGCTGCTGCGCCCGGTGTCCCTGTCCCCTGCTTCCACTTCTGCCTCTGCCCACCCCCGGCCCAGCGCGGGCGTCGTCGGGCTCGTTAATCGTGGCTGCCTCGGGGCTCGCGAAACGGATCGCGTGCAGGAGCGGCCGGCCTCGCGGCGAGTCCCTGCAACCGCCTGGCTGCCGGGGGGGGCCGCTGCCTCGCGCTCGCCGTGCGAGTGCGCCGAGGGGTCCCCTCGTGCCTTCCGGTCCTAATCCGTCACAGCCGGCCAGGATCTTCTTTCCCAGGTGTGCTTCTAACGACAGGCCCAGGAAAGGACAGGGCCGCGTGAGCGATGGACGCTGTCGCTCCCGGGTGCGCCGCACCTGACGTACACGGGCAGTCGAATGTCTAGGGCTTGTTCAGTGGGCCTGACCATGTGGGAGATGTGGGGCCCAAATACTGAATGGCCAGAGGAATCTGGTGCCATCAGTCTGGACGCAGGTGATCCTTCCTTTGGAGGCGGTTACAAATTCTGAATCCTCCTAATCCCGTTTTTATGGTATTGTG
Organism: Phaethon aethereus; assembly: GCF_964289735.1. Classification (NCBI taxonomy): domain Eukaryota; kingdom Metazoa; phylum Chordata; class Aves; order Phaethontiformes; family Phaethontidae; genus Phaethon; species Phaethon aethereus. The sequence goes on along the minus strand of NW_028114109.1, from coordinate 463,047 downwards.
GGCGGTGCGGGAAAAGGATAAAATGCAGCTACTTCCCAGCTCCAGGCTGGAATACCCAGGAGCCTGATGTCACGTTCAGCTGGCGTTAAGCCCTCACCAAAATTCACCTTGGCTCTGAGTCCTGCTGAAAATTGGCACGGCTGGAGCTGTAGCACTACCAGCTATCGTACCGTGTCCTGTGCGGCTCTCACTGTTCCTTTGCTCTTCCCTGTGTGCCAGAGATTCCGGCAGCACCTGGGAAGAGCTGACAGCAGCACCAGGTAACGGGAAGCTGACCCTGTTTTGACCAGCTCGTGTGAGGTCTGTGCTGCTCTTGTTGGAGAGTGTTCGGTCTGGGCTACTTCTCGTTGCCATTCGACTCGCCGTGCCTGTAGGAGGACTGGAATCGGGCACGTTATCCGGTGCCTCATTTATCTGAGGAAAGCGAAAGAACTCCTGTAAAAGGCAACTGGCGCGTGAAGTAACCTCCCTGATGCGCTTCCTTTGGACCATGTACGGGCAGCGCTCTGTTTCTAAAGTTTCAGTTATGTCGGTGAGTGCGACTACGGTCACCTCTTTCTTTGTACGAATAGAGGGGACCAGAGGGCCAGGAAAGGGCACGGCGAGACCCTTCAGCTCTCAGCGATTAGCCAAACAGCAAACCAGGAATACTTTTGTTCTGTCTGTCAGTTGTCAGGAGGCCGTACCTGTTGTTGGGTAACAACTGGGAGGATGAACACCTACTTCTTAATTTCCAGATCTGAGTGCCACAGTCACTCTATACCGGGTTACCGTTTAGGAAAAGTCAGAAAGCTTCGCTAAGTAAAACGTGACCTAGTGGATGAGGGAAAGGCTATGGGTGTTGTCCACCCGGACTTTAGTAAAGCCTTTGGCACCCTCTCCCACAGCATTCTCCTGGAGAAAGTGGTGGCTCGTGGCTTCGACAGGTTCACTCTCTGCTGGGTAAAGAACTAGTTCTTTGATTTCGCCACAGTCAGGAGCAGCAAAATCTCTCCTCAAGGTTAACCTCCACAGACACGTCCTTCTACAGCTGACAAGACACTAGATGTTTGAGGAGGTAGGGGGTGATTAGGAGTTTGGTTTTGGTTTGAATTTTTTTTATGCCCCAATTTCAGTTACAAATTAAGGAAAAAAAAATATAGGAACACAGACACACATAAAACTTTCCTCAGGAAAATAGCACAGGGAACTGGGAAAAAAGAGAGCTGGAGAGCAACAAGAAGAGCAATGAGCATGGAAAGAAGGGGGTGCATGGGTGGTGGGAGTCCAAAATAGGGTCATCAGGGAGCCAGAGACAGCGAGAGGGAGAACGGACAAAAGCGACAGGCGCTGCAGGGGGGAGAGGGAGGAATGAATGAGCAGGGACAGCCAGCCAGCCAGCGACGGAGAAAGGCAAGAGACCGCACAGGCGACAGCGCGGAGAGGGAGGAATGAAAAGTGAGGGACAGGGAGCTGGGAGAGCAGAGGCGGAGAAAGAAACGGCATCACAACGTGCTACGCGGCCAAGAAGGAAGAAACAGGGACGGGGAGCCAGACAAAGAGAGCCAGGGCAAGAAAAAGTATGGACAGAGAGAGAGGAACGGAAAAATGGGGTTCCGGAGCCAGGCAGAGAGAGAGATGGTGAAAGAAAACGATAGTGACGGGCTACAGGGAGGAGAGGAAGGAGTGAAAAGGTAGGGGCGAGGAGCCAGACGCAGAGAGAACCGTGCCTCCGTGCTCTGAACGAGAGGCCCGTCTGGAAATGGAAAGTGCAGATACTAAATTTAATAAAATAATGAGGAACACGACATAGCGGAGACTTGACCAAGCGTAGCACAAAATGTAACATACACTACCCTGCGCCGTCAACTGCTGCAGCCCAGCATCTAATGGCAGGCTTAGTTTCTATTTTCCAAGGAGAGTACCACAAAAATGTAATTTTCAGATTATACAAATATTTTATCAGATGATGCAAAAACGGTAACTAAAGTTGCCTTACAGATCTACGTGAATACATAACAGCAGCAGGAAATTGCTAGACTACAAAACACTCAGCCTTCAAAGTCCACAGAAGGACATTAGGTCTTGTAAATAATCAAAAACCCTGATGCTGACACATCTCCGCAACATGTGAGCCGCAGCGTATTTTGTTCTTTCCAGGTTTAATGAATTCATTCATTTGGGGGGGGTTATATTTGTTGGGGGTTTGTGAAGAAGGAAGTTCTTTACCTCTGCTTATGTCTTAATTCTGCCATTCCAATGCAAATCGTAACAGCTTTGTCTTTCAGTGCGTTAACCCTCAGCATCTATTTCCACAATTTCATAACCAGCTCCATCTAGTACTTTCCATTCCCTTCCGAGCACAGGACTGTGCCACCTGTGATGCGACACATAAGGGACTCTACAACAATTCCAAGAGCTAATCCCAGGAAACCCAGGATTAAAGTTCTCAGTTTCATATTTGATTTTCAGAATATTTAGAACTTTGACGGATATGACATCACGTTTTCCTTAAACCAGCTGATTGCAAAATGCTGCACTGGGCGAGAACACCATAAACAGTTTAAGACGAACGGCCACGCTCCTAAGTAAAACAATAAACCCAGAGCACGGGATCCGCGCAGCCTCTGCTTTGGCCTTTGCCTCTCGCCATCCACCGCCAAAGCTGCTGCCGCATCCTGCGCGCCACGCGTAGCAGGTTTCCAGCCACGGCCTGAAAGGCGGTAAGGGTAAAATACGAGAAAATGTGCCATTACGCTCTGCAGTTACAGTTAATTCAGGTCCTGGTTTACAGTCCGGTTACGGAGTAAAGCTGCAGACTTTACATCACGTATTTGCCATTCAATATGCCAGATGTATAAAAAAGCCAGATACTTTAGAAAGTGGCACAAAGCTAATTCACAACCACCACATGAAGGACAGCTATAGGAGTAATAATAATAAAAAAAAGACACTGATTAGCCTCACTATTTTCAGCAGATGACTATCTCAGCCACTTGATGGTCAGTCCTGGCAACAAATGCATCTGTTACAACCAAACGGGTGCCTTCCCTGCTCTCGCTACCCCTTGATTTTAGATATAAATAGCCTTTAAAACAATCAGGTCTGCTCCAGGAACAGAAACCAAAGGTTATTAACTACTGTGGCATGCTGTAATGATCAGAGATTTGATGTGTTTTCCTGGAAACAAAGTTGAATGCAGAAACAACGCAAAGACCCAAGCACAGAATATGAGCTAGGATCCTGGCGTACAAGCTGGTGTAGACAGAAACGTTACAGAAAAGAAGGCTAACTGGAAAGTCCTCGTTTTGCAAATGCTTACACGCTTACCAATCCATTACTTGAATCCACTAGCTTCGGATACAGTAAAGCCTGCGAGAGTAACTGTCGCGGTCTGCTTGGTAGATTCATCTGTGACTCAGTTCGCTGCCTACTCAATATTTTCCCTTTCTGTCAAAAGGAATTGGTTTACCAAATGAAGCTCACATCGTTCATCATCGCTTTTATGGGAAACTGGCATAAAAAAAAAAGAAAAGAATTTTCCTTAGGGTGAAAGAGGGAAAATGTTGTGTGGCCAAAAGATCAAATGCAAGTCCACTCACGCCCTAAGAAGTTAAGACCTCCTCTCCTATAACAATTCCCCACACAGAGCTCTAGAGAACGAGAACCTTGTTTTGCTAGTTCTTGGATTTCGCCCACAGTCAGGAACAAAAAAAATGTCTCCTCAAGGTTAACTGACAGAGACACGTCATTCTACAGCTGACAAGACACTAGGTGTTTGAGGAGGTAGGGGGTGATTAGGAGTTTGGGTTTGGTTTGAATTTTTTTTACGCCCCAATTTCATTACAAATTAAGGAGAAAAAAAAAAAAGAAATATATGCACACAGACACACGTAAAACTTTCCTCGCGTTTGGTTCCTTCCACAGTAGTCATCATGCATTCAAAATGAAGGCGCATCGCTGTGCAAAGCAACGTACCACTTCTCCGCATTATTCAGAGGCGACACAGAAGTTCAACACACGAGTTCTGCGAGGACACAAAAGGGAAAAAACCACACACCATCTAGTTTCCTGCCCACTGAGAAACTGGAAAGCAGATTAAAAAAGGCAAGACATACAAGAAAAGATCCATGGCATTAAGAACTCTATTTTCTTGGTTAATATTGGTAACTGTTCCTGGGATTTCTTTGTAAAAAGAAACACAAAAGAATTAGACTATGATCAATGAGAACTAAGCCAGCAGGGTAAAAACCCAAACCCACCCAACACATACACAACTTGAACTCCTCAAAAACAGCTTCCAACCATTTCCTTAAAGGAAAAACGGGGAACATGCAGTTACTGGAGAATTCACTAGTTATGCCTTTCTGCGACTCTCCCCACCTACATTTGGGGAGAAGACTATAAAACAAGTTCACAGTGAATGAGGTCCTTTAAACTAAAAATAGATTTAACTTATGAAAAGTATTTTACTTTTATATCAGAAAGCACTACAGTTTTTTACATTGCAAGTCATGAAAGTTTTGGTATTTCCTTGAATGCTCAGCAATTTACAACAAATGATTACAGATGGACAAAAGAAAAAAGCCAACCACCACAAAAATTCTTTCCTAAGCTTCTTGATTATAAAAGAAATCTAAAAAATACAGTGTACCCTTACAAGCCCTGAGCTCACAAAGAAAGCAAAGAACAAATATGAGCTGCATTATAAAAATCTCAATTTTTATGCCAGTCTCATGATTACAGTAGGCACTATTCAGGATATAAAAACATTTGGAGTTTGCCTACTCATGGGTCTTCCATAGCTTTCAGGGAAGCTTTCAAAGAGAAGCAGAAGTCTAACTCATCACCAACCAACTACTACTGTAGCAAGCCATCCTTTCTAAATCTGTCACACAGAATGCATGATTTTTACTTCAGATACATGTATTCATAAGCTCTACACACACACCTCTTCTGTGGACAGGAGTGGATGTTCTCCAAACACAGGCAGGAAAACAGGAACACAGAGGATTCACTGGAATTGCTACAACTGCTGAGCTAAGTGAGAAACACCCTTGATAACCATTTCCCCCCAGTGGTTTGTGACTGCAGCACCACTGGCACTTAGTCATAAGCTTGAGACTTTTGCCTTAGTATTAAAAAAACAAACCACGGATCCACAGCTCCGCTCCCCTGGACGGTCCCATATCTTCCCGCACAAGGAAGAAAACTGCCTCTAGGACTGTCCCTACAGCTTTACAAGCCCCACTCCCAGAGGCAGTGGGACCTGATGGAGGAACAATGATGATTAAGGTGCCCTTTTCCACCACTGATCTAGGAGAATGGAGAAAAGTTGCAAGAGACTATAGAAGCGACCTGGTGAGTGTTAGTAAGCATTTTCAGTTCATGGTAAAACAACATAATCCAGACTGGAAAGGTATACAGTTGCTCTTAGAGTATATGACAGAAACAGAAAAGCAATTAATTTTGAAAACAGCAGAGAATTTAGCTGAAGACCATTACAAGATCACGGGGGGGGATGTCAAAGAATATTTCCCCTCCGAGACCCAAAATGGGACACTAATAAATCTGCCCATATGGAGAGGCTACAGGAATATCAAGACTGGATTTTGAAGGGAATGGAAAGGGCTATTCCCAAAACCACAAACTGGTCAGCTCTATATGCAGTTAAACAAGGTCCTTCTGAGTCCCCATCCGAGTTCCTGGATCGATTGAGGGATGTAATGCGCCGTAGCACACCGCTGGATCCTGGGTCAGAGGTAGGAATACAACAAATAGTCTCCCTGTTCTTGGGTCAGTCTACGGGGGACAAACTCCAGAAGCTGCGCCCTACAGAAGGTAGAAATCTGGAAGTGTTGCTGGGTGAAGCGTGGAGAGTATTTAGTAATAGAGAGGAAGAATATAGACAAGGGCAAAGAAGAAGGATAGCAGTTGTCAGGGAAGAGGAGGAAGAGAGGCCTAGACGAGAACCATCTTGATTAGGTAAGGATCAATGTGCGTTGTGTAAGAAGTTTGGTCATTGGAAAGGAGGATGTCCAAGAAACAAGGCAAAGAGGCGAAGCCACCAGACAGGAAGAATAGTAGCCCATGTGAAAAAGGATTGACAGGGACCTGGGGAATGTACCCTAGCAGATCCACTGGTTATAATGAGGCTGGGGAAGGAAGAACAAGAAGTAGAATTTTTGGTTGACACAGGGGCAACATACTTGGTTTTACATCAAGCCTTGATGCCCCTGGGAAACGACTATATCATGGTAAAAGGAGCGACTGGCCAAAGTGAAAAGGCATATTTTTGTAAACCTTTGAAGTATAAATTGGGAAAACAATGGGGTATCCACAAATCCCTACATAGGCCCAACTCCCCAAAGCCACTTTTGGGAAGAGATTTGTTAGAACAATTGGGTGCAAAAATTACATTTGAAAAAGGAGAAATTACTCTGGAAGTAAAAGATCAGCAATATATCCAGATACTGAGTCTATTCTTAACCGGTCTCCCCGCAGAAGGGAAGGTAAGGAAGGAATTCGGCCAGTGATTGAAAGATTTTTATAAATAGGATTACTGAAAAACTGTGAGTCTGATTTCAACACCCCTGTATTACCTGTTCGTAAACCTGACGGGTTGTATAGTGTGGTCCAGGATCTACGGGCCGTAAATAAAATAACTGAGGACCTTTACCCCGTAGTAGCAAATCCATATACCCTGTTGACCGTCTTAACACCTGAACTAACTTGGTTTACTGTTTTAGATCTGAAGGATGCCTTCTTTTGCCTCCCTCTCCATGAAGCCAGCCAAAAATTATTTGCATTTGAATGGGAATACCCCAAAAGTGGTCGCAAGACTCAGCTCACTTGGACGGTGTTGCCACAAGGATTTACGAACAGTCTACCATCTTTGGCAATGAGCTCGCAAAAGACTTGGAATCTTGGGAAATACCGTCTGGAGAAAGGAAACTGTTACGATACGATGGTATGATCTGGACGGGCAAAGAGACCACACGAGCCTTTGAGCTACTAAAGAAAGCTTTGGTGTCGGCTCCGGCCTTAGAGCTCCCCGATGTGAGTAAACCGTTTCTTTCTCTTTTCCCACGAGAAACAGGGAATTGCTCTGGGAATATTAGCACAAGATCTGGGCCCCTATCGACGAGCAGTTACCTACTTTTCCAAACAGTTAGACGCAACTGTGAAGAGTTGGCTCCGGGGTGTTGGAAGGCACAACACAAACTTCCTCCGGTCACTCTGACACCTTGAACACAGAAACCAACACAGTTTAATAGGAAGAATCTCACTTTCTCACAGAAACCACCTTTTACATTACATCTTTTCATCCCGTAAGAAAGCATGTGTCCCTACATTACGTACATAGTTACCCACCAAAACCGCCAACGTCATACAACGTATCCCGCGATACGCTCGGAGGGGTTTGCGCAGCCCCCGCTCTCTGTGCACCTCACAGACCTCTGCGCTTTCTGCTTCTGCCCCTGGTGCTGGCGACTCTGTGGCCGATGCACCGGCAAGCCCAGCCGCATCCTCCTCCTCCTCAGAGAGTCCCTGGCCGTGCTCAATGAGCGATTGCTATGAACGTACTTTAAAAAGCCCTTTTTATAGCCCGACACAACACTGGCCAATTTCAACTCTAGCTGAGCTTTGCCCTTTTCTGTTCTCTCCTTACACGTATGAACTACAGCTCTGTGATCTTCCTGCCAAGCCAGACCTTGGTCCCAGGGATCATAACATTCCTTTTTCCACCTGAGTTGAAAAAGGAGGTCCCTGTTCAGCCAAGCTGGTCTTCTGCCAGCTTGTTTGACTTAAGACTCCACGAGATTGCCTGCTCCCGTGCTTGCAGAAGGTGGTTCTGAAAAACTAAGCTGCTCTATGAGCCCTAAGCCCTCCAAAGCAGCTTCGTAGGGGACACTGCAGACTAGCTCTCTGAGTAGCTTCAAGTTTGCTCTCCTGAAAAGCAAGGTAGCAACTCCTCTGAGCTGTATCTCATTACACTCAAAAGTTTAAACTCCCCTGTTTGGTGATCACTGTTATCCCATCTCCTACGAGTCCTTCTCCATACACAAACAGGAGGGACTAAGAGATCTGTTGGGTAGATAAGCAGCCATTGGGAACCACGGTGAGCAGTGGAGTGAGCTGCTGCATGGGCTACGTGCTTTCCGAGTGCGAAGCCAGGCCCTGGCTCAGTGAGTGCCTGGGAAAGGGAGTCTGCAGCCGTGAAGGACAGAGCCGGCCAGCAGGACAGCTGGCAGCCTTCACTCGGGCATTGCCTACCTTGTGACTGGCTGTACCTGTGATGATGTTAATGCTTTTTGTACACAGGTCTGTTGCGTCGTGCTGTGTTGCGAGGCAGACTTGCAGAGGCGTGCCCTGTCTGCCCATCGGGACTCAAGGCACATTTCCTCCAAGCGCAGCAGCCAGGCTTTGGGCAGCCTCGCCTCATGCTGCTTTTGACATTGCCAACCAGGATCAAGTTTCTAGCCTCGGGTTTTCATGTAGGAACCAATTAGTGAACAAGTCCTGTTTTAATGGAGTGGCAACTCAAACAGTATTACGCTGGTAGAAAGCCTTCAGGAGAAGACTGGTGTCCTGTGGATCTCGCAGTAAGGCAGCCAGCAGCTCTGTTTCTGCTATAGCTACAAACATCCACGAGTGAAACAACCGCAGCTTTTTAATACAGTTACAGAGGTTTACACTTTTCTTTGCAGACACAAAGCATGCTTTTGTCTTGAACTTTTCATTAGTCTGAAAAAAAGATCATTGGTAGTATAGGATACCATGCTGTTTATTAAATGGAAATAAATTAACATCTACACAGAAAGGATGTTTTCCTCATCAGAAACAATGCTGAAACGATGAGCAACTCTGAAAAGAAAGGTACATAAGGCTCCCGTGCACAAACCCCAAAGCTTCAAAGGAGAAAGGTGAAAGAGCGCTACATCCTTATGTCACAGGACAACCTGTGATTAACCCGAGTTATGGACACTGTCACATCATAGGTAGTTGGGGCCAGTTCAGATCCCCTGCCTTCTAGATCAGCCACCTTGATGAGCTGGGTGTTTCAACTGTTATAAAGCTGCAGAATCAACCAGAATGGACACTGAAATGACTGTACTGGCTACAGAATGGCTAGAATAAATATGGGGGTGTGTCCAGATTTTTCCGGTCCTGGAGGGTGGGTGGGATTTGGGGCACCATGTAAGCTGGCTTTTTTAACTCCTCCTTCCCATCAGTCCCTAGGCACAGGCACGTGTTGTGGCTGAAAGCGAAGCATCACCACTCCAGTTCTGATTGACAGAAAGGGGGGTGTTTGCGTCGGTCCAGAGAGCGCTGATGGGTCGGAGAAGTAAGAGCGGAGTTTTTGCTGTAGCTAACCTGGAGTTAACTCAGCTAATGGAAACTGCAAGCCAGTCATGTTTGATCAAGAATACTAAGAAAGGGTATTGTGCTGTGTGCTGCATACAAGGACTTGCACCGACCAAAGGGCAGCAATGGGTGCTCCCTTCTTGTATGCAGCAAGGTGGTGCAGCGTCTCTCTGCCAAGAATGAGTAGCGGCAAAGAAAACCTGGAGGGTTTTATAGTCTGGAACATGCTGTCCAGCATGTCCCTCGTGTCCCTCTCAGATGATATACACCTCCACGCCCAGCACGCCCCATGGAATCTGCAGGTGACATGCCAGCTCCCCACGGGGGCAGCTGTGCCGGCTGGTGGGCTTTTGCTGACGGAGCCGAGGAGTGAGCCAGCAAGGCCTCCCGCCAGGGCTGGGCTGGGTCTGAGGGCGGTGCGGGGCCGCTCCGGCGTCGTGGTGCCCGAGTGAAATGTGCCGGCCGGAGCAGAAGGGCGCGGTGCCTCCCTCCTCGCCCCCGCCGAGGTAGTGCTGGGGCTGCATCGCGCCCCTCAAAGCCCAGGCAGCAGAGCTCATGCGGGCAATCCAGGCAGCAGAAAAAAATCGGCACCTGCAAGAAGAGAGTCCAAAGTGCTGATGAAACCATGAAGGCAGGAAGAGGCACGACTTTGTGCCCCGTCCTTTGGGCAGTGTGCTGTCCAAGGGGCAGTTCCTGGCACACGAGAGGGAACCGTCCCTGGCAGTGGCTACGGCACGGCTTTGTCCCCTTCTCCACACGTGTGACACCCTCAGAGCTCTGCAAGTTGACAGAGATGTGCAGCACTGCTATGCTAGGCAGCAGGGCTGGGCAGGGCAGCTGTGCTGTGGTCCTTTCCAAAAGCCGAGCAGCAGCATGCCTCACTGTCCCTTGCTAGAAAGCCAGGCTTGAAGGCAAAACACGCTGCTTTGGTATTGTTTGGTTGTTTTCTTCTTCCCTCAATTGTCTCAGGTGCAACGTGAGCTTTTTACGAAGTGCCAGTACCTCAGGGTCTACAGCTACGTGACACAGCTCCTTGCTGCGTCTTTGGGATTCAGACACCAGCAGCCAGTGCTGGGCTTGCCAGCTGACATGAACAGAAAAGGCCTCTTTCTGTAGGCAGTGGGTCAAAGAGCTCAAAAAATTGCTATGAGCCTTGTGACTCTGCTGGGGTGTTGCTCAGCCTTGCACAAACAGAGCTGCCACAAGTGCCGAAGGAGAGCTGCCAACGCTGGAGTGATATGTTCCTCCTGACAGACACGCTCTCCCACGGGCAGCTGCGGGCTTCCTGCCCGGTGCCATCTCTGCGCACCTCAGAAATATTGCCCATAGTCGGAGCAGTGTTCGGAGCTTTGAAAGATGGGCAGCAGAGCCTGCTACACACCTGGGCTCCTCGTTCTTCTTGCCTGCCTGGATGTCCTCAGTTGCCCATCCCGCAGAGCTCTGCTCCCAACTTGCTCCTCTCGCTGTCCAGTAGCCCGTTGCTCCCCTCTTCACAGGTTGCTCTTCTCGAGCCTGGCAAACTTTCCATTCAATGTATTGTTAGACAGGTCAAGCCATGATAAACGTGAACCAATTCTGCTCTTAAGCAAACCTAGCTCATTTTACCTTGTCCCCCCAGAGGAGCTCTCCAGGTGTTCACTTTCTGGAGGGACTGGAGGCACCTGCAATGGAAATGTGCAAGTTAACGGGTGGCAAGGACCTTCCTGCCCAATTGCTACCTTAGCTCAGAAAGGCACAGCCCTTGGATGGGTTTGCTCAGCCCAGCTGAGCCAGTTCTGGTGGCATCACCGCACAAACCGCCATGGCCATCCTGCACCACCCTTCCTCTGCACCTTTGCAGAGCTGCCGGCTAGTGGGTGACCTTGCTTGTCCCTGCGGCAGCACTCTCAACTTCTGACAGTGCTGTCACCCTCTTTGTGGCCCTGACATACCGCTGCTGCTTCTGCTTCCACCTCTGGTGCTGGCAACTCCTTGGCCGACGTGCCGGCAAGGCCAGCCACATCCTCCTCCTCCTCAAAGAGCTGCGGGGGATAGAGGAGGACAGTTGCTTGGCTGGGGACAGGCCCCGGGGCCGGTGAGCCTTCCTCCGGGCCAGGAGCGAGCGTGGGCGGCTCTGCTTTCACTAGGGCAGGACGCAGGGGTGGCTGGAGGTGGGGGAGGTGGGGCGGAGCCAGCTTGGTCCCCGAGCCCCAGCCGAGGTCCCTCTGCTGGGGACAGCGCCTCTGCGCAGGAGCCAGCGCCACAGGCACCCCTCGGCCAGGCTGGCTTACCTGGAGGGGCTGGGGCAGCGTGCCGTCCTGGCTGTGGAGAGCTGCCAGGGGCCGGTCGAAGAGACCCGCCCTGCCGGCACAGCCCGACTGCCCGGGCGCCTCCGCAGCGGCCAAGGTCCCTCGCCGCGCAAAGGGCCAGGGCAGCCCCCTCGTCCTGCTGCGGGTCCCGCCTGCCGCCAGGGAAAACAGAGCAGAGAGCCATGGAGGGCAAGCGCCAGGTGAATGCTGCCCGAGCCTCTGCGTGCTGGGCGTCTCCGCCAACAGTGAGGGAGAGGCGTGGCTGGGGAACGAGGCGCCCCGGGGGCTCAGCTCTCTGCGGCCGTGCCCTGCGGGAATGGCAGCAGTAGCCCCCAAGCAGCGCGGGTGCCGCCTGCCAGCGCAGGAGAGAGGGGCCGTCCTGCCCCCGTCTCCTCCAAACTCACCGTCCGAGTGGCCACGTCCACCTTGGCTGCCGGAGGGGACGGGAGGTGGCCGCTGCTGGGCACCAGCCTGCAAGAAATGCGCTGCGCTCAGCAAGCAGCCCCGCAGCACGAAGGGCCCCTGGTGAGCTGCATTGGCCGCGGGCCATGAGTGAGATGTGGGGACGGCCGAGATGGCGGCCCGGGGGCTCCTCACCTCTGCCAGGCCCTCGACCAGCCTCTCCAGGCTGCTGGCGTTGAGTGTTTTGGCCTGGGCAAGGGGAGAAGAGCAGCAGGTGAGAAGCCATGGGGCTGGTGCGGGGTTGGAGCAGCCCCTGGGGCAGAGCGGGGCCAGGAGGGAGACTCACGGCATTGCGGCCGCGCAGCTCCTTCAGCAGGAGCTGGATGGAGGGCAGCTGGGTGACGCGGGGTCCCTGCACTCCTTCTGCTGGCCTGTGCACGGGGCAGGGGCAGAGAAAGAGCTGTGTGAGACCCAAGCTGCCTCTTCCCTCGCCTGCCAGCCCGGGGAGCCCTTCCAAGCTGCCTCGAAGCAGCTGGGCACCGCCCGGCCGTCGAGCGGAGAGCAGTGGCAAGGAGGGAGGACGGGGCTGGGTGAAGCAGCTCCGCCAGCTCTGCCCGCTCCAGAGCCGCCCGCAGCCGTGGGGGCAGCTCTCCCCAGCTCAGGAGCGGCGTTTCCGCATCGTACGGCTACGGCTAGAGCATCCCCCCGTGCTGTGAGCACGGGCCCCCCAAGCTGCTCTGCCAGGCAGGGCTTACCCACGGAGCGCGCTGAGCCAGAGCTCCTTCAGCGAGCGGGAACTGCAGGAAAGAGAGGAGAAAGAGCCTGAGCGCCCGCTGCTGCCCAGCCCACGGGCAGAGGCGGGCGCCGGCACAGCCCTGCCCCGTGGGGATGGTCGCAGAGGCAGGAGGAAGCCGCGTGGGGCCGGACAGAAGCGCTGCCCCGTCCTGCCGGGGGATGTGGCACCGACACTCACCAGAAGGTGACGACGCAGAAGCCGTAGGGCCAGGCGAGGACGAGGGACTTGGTGGCCTTGTCTTCCTCCTCCTGGGCGGCATCCCCGGCCGCCCCCTTGCCGCCGCTCAGCACCCACAGCCGGCGCAGGGCCAGGCAGAGCTGCGGGCGCGGGGCGCTGCCACGTCTGCAGAGAGGAGCGGCAGGGAGTGACCTGGAGGTGGCCGAGCCCGGCGGCTGCCCTCTGGCCTCCGCCTGCCCCGCGCACGGCCACGGGTGCAGCCAGCAGCAGGGTGCCGGGGCCTGGGGCTGCTCCTTGGGCGTCCCTGCCCCGGTGCCGGGGCCAGGCCTTAGGAGGAAAGGCAGCCGGGGTCTTACTTGGCCTTGGCGATGATCAAGGTGTCGCTGAAGAGGAGGAGGTGCCTCTTCCCCGTCCCGCGGCCCTGCGTCACCCGCACGCGCTGGTGGAGCAGCGGCTCGGCTGATGCCGGGCCGGGCGCGCACTGCTGCTCGGGGCCAGGGTAGACCCTGCAGAGCAGGCGGCAAAGGGCGTGAGAAAGGCGGCTGCTGCAGGGCCCGGCTGCGCCGGCGTGTCCCCGAGCCGCGGGGGGAGCCCACCTGGAGCCGTAGCAGCAGTTCAGCTGGCCCATCGTGCCGGGGCCAGGGGAGTCCTCGCGCCGGACACGCTGCTGGGGCTCCGGAGAGCTCCCAGCCGGCTGGAGCGAGGCTGCTGAGGGGGTCCCGGTGCCGGGTAGTGCCGCTGGGTGAGAGCTGGTCTCTCCCTGGAGCTGCCGGGTGCTGGCAGAGCCGTGCCTGCAGGCACTGTGGCCGTTGCCGGGCCAGCGCCGCGACATCACAGCTGCCATTCCGAGCCCGGGGGGGGGGCTGGGGGGCGGGGCTGGGGGGCGGGGCTGGGGGAGGGGCCCTGGGGGGCTCTCCCCAGTCTGCCCCTGTCTCTCTCGGCCTGGGGAGCCCGGGCCTGGGCACAGCACTGCGGGCATGGCCTCACCAGCGCTGAGCAGAGGGCAAGGCTCCCCTCCCTCCAGCTGCTGGCAAGGCTTTGCCCAGCGCAGCCCAGGGCACCGCCGCCCGCCGCTTTTCGCCAAGGGCACGGTGCTGGCTGCTGCTCAGCTTGGTGTCCAGCAGGACCCACGGGCCTTTTCTGCCACGCCGCTTTCCAGCAGCTTTGCTGAGCTGCTCTTGCTCACGAGTACGTGCGCATGTGTGCCGGGACGCTTCGTGCACGTACCGGTGCCGCCCGCAGTCTGTCCCACCCTCTTCCCGCAGGTCCCCCCGTGCCACTGTCGTGCGGTTGAGACGGGCACGTTGCCTCCAGCCAAAGCAGCGGTCCCAGCGGAAAGGCGCTCACTTGTGCTGGGACTGGGAGGAAGAGGATGCAGCTGGCCACGGAGCCCAGGGGCAGAGCTTCCTTAACTCCAACTTGTTAAAGGCAACCTTCTTCTTCTTCTTCTTCTTCTTCTTCTTCTTCTTCTTCTTCTTCTTCCTGACAGCATGTCCCGCTGGAAGGTGGCCTTGGCACTCTCCCGGAACACTGGAGAGGAGTTTGGCTTTGCCAAGTGCAAAGGAAGCAGCAGCTGCCTAGCTGCCTTCTCGAGTGAGCGGCTGTCTGCAGAAGCCCAGCCTCTCCCGGGCGGCGAGGGGGGAAGTGGCATGAAGCAGAGCAGAGCAGCCTGGTGCAGCCCAGGGGCTTGCAGGCACGCCCTGCCCACTTCCCGCCCTTCCTGCCATGCCTTGGACGGTTGGCAGAGAGAAGAAAGCCACCCTTGCACCTGCTGGAGCCAGGCCTGTTGTCTCTTTGGCTCCAAGTCTATAAAGCAGACTAAGGAGAAGCTAATAACCAAAACACAAGCTCTTGTTTAATGTTTGGCGGAAGGGAAGGAAGAGAGGGGCGGAAGGGAGGAAGGAAGGAAGGAATGGAGTGCAATACTTTCCTTAGACCTCCTCTTTCTCTTAGCATACTTCAGAAGGCTTTTTTTGTTGTCTGACAGGACACTCGCCAGTTTCAACTCTAGCTGAGCTTTGGCCTTCCATCATTTCTCCCTACATATGTGAAGCACAGCTCCGTAGTCTTCCTGCCAAGGCTGGCCTTGCTTCTAGGGATCGTTGATACAATTTCTTTTTCCGCCTGAGTTCCAAAAGGAGTTCCCTCTTCAGGCAAGTGGGTGTCCTACCCCACTTGCTTGACTTTCAACACAAAGGCATGGCCTGCTCCTGGGCTTTTAAAAGGTGGCTCTTTAGAACGGACCAGCTCTCACGGGCCCCTCCGTCCTCCAAAGCAGATGCCCACCTTACACACGGTGCAGCTCCTCCCCCTCGCCTGCCCTGCCTGTCCCTCCCGAAGAGCCTGTTCAGCCCGCCTGAACGGTGATGCTTTCTTACCATTCGGCACCCGTGACAGTAAAGCTTGTGTACATAAGTTCCGGATTCGCAAGAGAACAGGGTCACCTGAAGCATGATATCAAATTGGTTTTGGCATCTGAGGAAGCGACTGCTTCAGAAATTATGTTTTTTTCAGCCTGTTGACACGTGAAAGTTGACAGCACCCCAGTTTTTGGGAATCCTCTTTCCAAGAACTTAAATTTCTCCCTGGAATTTCCAAAAGCACTTGAGTCACAGCTGAGCATGGACAGCCATAGGCCACTCCATGAGGATCTGCATGTCTGTCTCTCATGACATGCCATAGAGCAGTAGAAGCTTGTCTTCGAGAGCTAGCCAGAGATGCTGAGACCACCCACTCAAACACGAGACACCCAGGGTGGCACTCAGCTCCTCTGACTTTAGATAGGCCTATTGCAGATGTTGCGGTTACAAAATTGCGAAGATACCATTAGAGTTAGCAGAGTAAAAAGCTATTCATGCTGTCCTAAAGTAGACGTCTTTAGTTAGGGCCCCTTTAGACTTAACTGGCTCAGTTAAGTCTAACTTAAGGGCCTCAGGTCGATTTCCTACACACGGGCACCTTAATGCCATCTCAGAGGCCGTAATGAAGCTAGCACCTAGAGCCTAGCAGACACGACACAGGACCTACGGACAGCCTTGCCCTTCGGAGGGGACAGCTGGAGGCCAGAGGACATACCTATAGAATCTCAGATCACACCCACATGATGCGCAGGGGGAGGCAACTGCATCAGGCCCTTCATATCCACTCACTACAACGGCTGTGCGGATCCCTAGCCCGAACATAGCCACAGAAGTTAGAGCGAGCCGAATCCCACCTGAGTTCTAGTTCCCTCTTCTACCAAGGAGGTTTGGATTCTGTATCCCCATAGCTGAGAATTAGTGGGCACATTCTCCACACGTTCTTTGTAGCTTGTGCAGTTAGAGAGCAAATATTGGGGCTAAAGGATGCGTTTTTTCCCCTTGTTCTAAGCATCTCCATTCGGCAAGCTTCAAGAAACGTAATGCAAAGTACTTCTGTGATGGGTTGACTTTGGCTGGATTCCAGGTGCCCACCAAAGCTGCTCTTTCACTCCCCTCCTCGGCTGGAGAGAGGAGAGAAAGTACAACAAGAAGCTTGTGGGTCGAGACAAGGACAAGGAGCGATCATTCAGCAATTGCCGTCAGAGTCAAAAGAGACTGGACTTGGGGAAATTTGTTTCATTTATTGCCAATGGAATCAGAGTAAGGTAATGAGAACTAAACCCAAATCTTAAAACACCTTCCGCCCACCCCTCCTTTCTTCCCGGGCTTGAATTTGCTCCCCATTTTCTCTGCCTCCTCCCCCCGAGTGCCACAGGAGGTCGGGGAATGGGGGTTGCGGCCAGTTCATTACATGTTGTCTCTGCTGCTCCTTCCTCCTCAGGGGGAGGACTCCTCACACTCTTCCCCTGCTCCAGCCTGGGGTCCCTCCCACGCGAGACAGTCCTCCATGGACTTCTCCAACGTGAGTCCTTCCCAGAGGCTGCAGTTCTTCACCAACTGCTCCAGCCTGGGTGCCTGCCACGGGGTGCCGTCCTTCAGGAACAGGCTGTTCCACGGTGGCTCCCCCACGCGGCCACGAGTCCTGCCAGCAAACCTGTGCCAGCGTGGGCTCCTCTCTCCACGGGGCCACAGGTCCTGCCAGGAGCCTGCTCCAGTTCTGGCTTCCAGTGGGCTCACAGCCTCCTTCGTGCAGCCCCCTGCTCCAGCGTGGGGCCCTCCCCAGCCTGCAGGTGGACATCTGCTCCCCCACGGAGCTCCATGGGCTGCAGGGCCACAGCCGGCCTCGCCATGGTCTTCAGCAGGGGCTGCAGAGGGGTCTCTGCTCCGGCCCCTGGAGCCCCTCCTGCCCCTCCTTCTGCACTGACCCAGGTGTCTGCAGAGATGTTTCTCTCATGTATTCTCGCTCCTCTCTCCCGCTGCAGTTGCTGCCTGCCAGTTCTTACCCCCCTTCTGAAATACGTTATCCCAGACGTGCGACTACTGTTGCTGACTGGCTCGGCCTTGGCCAGCGGTGGGGCTGTCTTGGAGCCGGCTGGCATGGGCTCTACTGGACATAGGGGAAGCTTCTAGCAGCTTCCCACAGAAGCCACCCCTGCAGCCCCCCTGCAATGTTTTTAATTGCTAATAAACATTTGTACCTAAAAAAAAAAAAAAAAAAAAGATATTTCTAAATACCACAAGACATCTGAAGTGAAGAGGCGTTCTAAAGTTAGTTATCCTACAGGAAATACACAGCTCCACCTGTTACTCCTGCTTTCCCTTGAATACCAGAGTGACCTCTAATCTCAGCCCTGCTTAAGGAGGGTGTTACCTCTGTTGGTAGATCAACCCTTATTTCAGAAGAGGGGGGGAGGGGGGGGAGAGAGAGAGAGAGAGAGAGAAGGAAAGACAGACAGGCAGCAAGGAAGGCTTGTTTTCCCTTGAAGGAGTCAACTCAGGCAGCACCTGGAGCATCACCGGTGTCTGAGCCTGCGCCCAGAACGTTTGTGCTGTCTGTTACAAGCTCCTGAAGGCACTTGCGACAGCAAAGCAATGCCTTGTAACCCTCTGCCGCCTTCCTGTGCATCAGAAGGCCTGCCTATATCTTCCGTAGCTTTGCCCACAGAAGCCTGAATGGCTGTGCTCCGGGGTGTTGGAAGGCACAACACAAACTTCCTCCGGTCACTCTGACACCTTGAACACAGAAACCAACACAGTTTAATAGGAAGAATCTCACTTTGTCACAGAAACCACCTTTCACATTACATCTTTTCATCCCGTAAGAAAGCATGTGTCCCTACAGTACGTACATAGTTACCCACCAAAACCGCCAACGTCATACAACGTATCCCGCGATACAACGTATCCCGCCATACGCTCGGAGGGGTTTGCGCAGCCCCCGCTCTCTGTGCACCTCACAGACCTCTGCGCTTTCTGCTTCTGCCCCTGGTGCTGGCGGCTCTGTGGCCGATGCACCGGCAAGCCCAGCCGCATCCTCCTCCTCCTCAGAGAGTCCCTGGCCGTGCTCAATGAGCGATTGCTATGAACGTACTGTAAAAAGCCCTTTTTATAGCCCGACACAACACTGGCCAATTTCAACTCTAGCTGAGCTTTGCCCTTTTCTGTTCTCTCCTGACACGTATGAACTACAGCTCTGTGATCTTCCTGCCAAGCCAGACCTTGGTCCCAGGGATCATAACATTCCTTTTTCCACCTGAGTTGAAAAAGGAGGTCCCTGTTCAGCCAAGCTGGTCTTCCGCCCCTCTTGTTTGACTTCAGACTCCACCAGATTGCCTGCTCCCGTGCTTGCAGAAGGTGGTTCTGAAAAACTAAGCTGCTCTCTGAGCCCTAAGCCCTCCAAAGCAGCTTCGTAGGGGACACTGCAGACTAGCTCTCTGAGTAGCTTCAAGTTTGCTCTCCTGAAAAGCAAGGTAGCAGCTCCTCTGAGCTGTATCTCATTACACTCAAAAGTTTAAACTCCCCTGTTTGGTGATCACTGTTATCCCATCTCCTACGAGTCCTTCTCCATACACAAACAGGAGGGACTAAGAGATCTGTTGGGTAGATAAGCAGCCATGGGGAACCACGGTGAGCAGTGGAGTGAGCTGCTGCATGGGCTACATGCTTTCCGAGTGCGAAGCCAGCCCCTGGCTCAGTGAGTGCCTGGGAAAGGGAGTCTGCAGCCGTGAAGGACAGAGCCGGCCAGCAGGACAGCTGGCAGCCTTCACTCGGGCATTGCCCACCTTGTGACTGGCTGTACCTGTGATGATGTTAATGCTCTTTGTACACAGGTCTGTTGCGTCGTGCTGTGTTGCGAAGCAGACTTGCAGAGGCGTGCCCTGTCTGCCCATCGGGACTCAAGGCACATTTCCTCCAAGCGCAGCAGCCAGGCTTTGGGCAGCCTCGCCTCATGCTGCTGTTGACATTGCCAACCAGGATCAAGTTTCTAGCCTCGGGTTTTCATGTAGGAACCAATTAGTGAACAAGTCCTGTTTTAATGGAGTGGCAACTCAAACAGTATTACGCTGGTAGAAAGCCTTCAGGAAAAGACTGGTGTCCTCTGGACCTCGCAGTAAGGCAGCCAGCAGCTCTGTTTCTGCTATAGCTACAAACATCCGCGAGTGAAACAACCGCAGCTTTTTAATACAGATACAGAGGTTTACACTTTTCTTTGCAGACACAAAGCATGCTTTTGTCTTGAACTTTTCATTAGTCTGAAAAAAAGATCATTGGTAGTATAGGATACCATGCTGTTTATTAAATGTACATAAATTAACATCTACACAGAAAGGATGTTTTCCTCATCAGAAACAATGCTGAAACGATGAGCAACTCTGAAAAGAAAGGTACATAAGGCTCCCGTGCACAAACCCCAAAGCTTCAAAGGAGAAAGGTGAAAGAGCGCTACATCCTTATGTCACAGGACAACCTGTGATTAACCCGAGTTATGGACACTGTCACATCATAGGTAGTTGGGGCCAGTTCAGATCCCCTGCCTTCTAGATCGGCCGCCTTGATGAGCTGGGTGTTTCAACTGTTATAAAGCTGCAGAATCACCCAGAATCGACACTGAAATGACCGTGCTGGCTACAGAATGGCTAGAATAAATATGGGGGTGTGTCCTGTTTTTTTCCGGTCCTGGAGGGTCGGTGGGATTCGGGGCACCATGTAAGTTGGATTTTTAACTCCTCCTTCCCATCAGTCCCTAGGCACAGGCACGTGTTGTGGCTGAAAGCAAAGCATCACCACTCCAGTTCTGATTGACAGAAAGGGGGGTGTTTGCGTCGGTCCAGAGAGCGCTGATGGGTCGGAGAAGTAAGAGCGGAGTTTTTGCTGTAGCTAACCTGGAGTTAACTCAGCTAATGGAAACTGCAAGCCAGTCATGTTTGATCAAGAATACTAAGAAAGGGTATTGTGCTGTGTGCTGCATACAAGGACTTGCACCGACCAAAGGGCAGCAATGGGTGCTCCCTTCTTGTATGCAGCAAGGTGGTGCAGCGTCTCTCTGCCGAGAATGAGTAGCGGCAAAGAAAACCTGGAGGGTTTTATAGTCTGGAACATGCTGTCCAGCGTGTCCCTCGTGTCCCTCTCAGATGATATACACCTCCACGCCCAGCACGCCCCATGGAATCTGCAGGTGACATGCCAGCTCCCCACGGGGGCAGCTGTGCCGGCTGGTGGGCTTTTGCTGACGGAGCCGAGGAGTGAGCCAGCAAGGCCTCCCGCCAGGGCTGGGCTGGGTCTGAGGGCGGTGCGGGGCCGCTCCGGCGTCGCGGTGCCCGAGTGAAATGTGCCGGCCGGAGCAGAAGGGCGCGGTGCCTCCCTCCTCGCCTCCGCCGAGGTGGTGCTGGGGCTGCATCGCGCCCCTCAAAGCCCAGGCAGCAGAGCTCATGCGGGCAATCCAGGCAGCAGAAAAAAATCGGCACCTGCAAGAAGAGAGTCCAAAGTGCTGATGAAACCATGAAGGCAGGAAGAGTTTGTGCCCTGTTCTTTGGGCAGTGTGCTGTCCAAGGGGCAGCTCCTGGCACACGAGAGGGAACCGTCCCTGGCAGTGGCTACGGCACGGCTTTGTCCCCTTCTCCACACGTGTGACACCCTCAGAGCTCTGCAAGTTGACAGAGATGTGCAGCACTGCTTTGCTAGGCAGCAGGGCTGGGCAGGGCAGCTGTGCTGTGGTCCTTTCCAAAAGCCGAGCAGCAGCACGCCTCACTGTCCCTTGCTAGAAAGCCAGGCTTGAAGGCAAAACACGCTGCTTTGGTATTGTTTGGTTGTTTTCTTCTTCCCTCAATTGTCTCAGGTGCAACGTGAGCTTTTTACGAAGTGCCAGTACCTCAGGGTCTACAGCTACGTGACACAGCTCCTTGCTGCGTCTTTGGGATTCAGACACCAGCAGCCAGTGCTGGGCTTGCCAGCTGACATGAACAGAAAAGGGAGACTTTGCCTCTTTCTGTAGGCAGCGGGTCAAAGAGCTCAAAAAATTGCTATGAGCCTTGTGACTCTGCTGGGGTGTTGCTCAGCCTTGCACAAACAGAGCTGCCACAAGTGCCGAAGGAGAGCTGCCAACGCTGGAGTGATATGTTCCTCCTGACAGACACGCTCTCCCACGGGCAGCTGCGGGCTTCCTGCCCGGTGCCATCTCTGCGCACCTCAGAAATATTGCCCATAGTCGGAGCAGTGTTCGGAGCTTTGAAAGATGGGCAGCAGAGCCTGCTACACACCTGGGCTCCTCGTTCTTCTTGCCTGCCTGGATGTCCTCAGTTGCCCATCCCGCAGAGCTCTGCTCCCAACTTGCTCCTCTCGCTGTCCAGTAGCCCGTTGCTCCCCTCTTCACAGGTTGCTCTTCTCGAGCCTGGCAAACTTTCCATTCAATGTATTGTTAGACAGGTCAAGCCATGATAAACGTGAACCAATTCTGCTCTTAACCACACCTAGCTCATTTTACCTTGTCTCCCCAGAGGAGCTCTCCAGGTGTTCACTTTCTGGAGGGACTGGAGGCACCTGCAATGGAAATGTGCAAGTTAACGGGTGGCAAGGACCTTCCTGCCCAATTGCTACCTTAGCTCGGAAAGGCACAGCCCTTGGATGGGTTTGCTCAGCCCAGCTGAGCCAGTTCTGGTGGCATCACCGCACAAACCGCCATGGCCATCCTGCACCACCCTTCCTCTGCACCTTTGCAGAGCTGCCGGCTGGTGGGTGACCTTGCTTGTCCCTGCGGCAGCACTCTCAACTTCTGACAGTGCTGTCACCCTCTTTGTGGCCCTGACATACCGCTGCTGCTTCTGCTTCCACCTCTGGTGCTGGCAACTCCTTGGCCGACGTGCCGGCAAGCCCAGCCACATCGTCCTCCTCCTCAAAGAGCTGCGGGGGACAGAGGAGGACAGTTGCTTGGCTGGGGACAGGACCCGGGGCCGGTGAGCCTTCCTCCGGGCCAGGAGCGAGCGTGGGCGGCTCTGCTTTCACTAGGGCAGGACGCAGGGGTGGCTGGAGGTGGGGGAGGTGGGGCGGAGCCGGCTTGGTCCCCGAGCCCCAGCCGGGGTCCCTCTGCTGGGGACAGCGCCTCTGCGCAGGAGCCAGCGCCACGGGCACCCCCCGGCCAGGCTGGCTTACCTGGAGGGGCTGGGGCAGCGTGCCGTCCTGGCTGCAGAGAGCTGCCAGGGGCCGGTCGAAGAGACCCGCCCTGCCGGCACAGCCCGACTGCCCGGGCGCCTCCGCAGCGGCCAAGGTCCCTCGCCGCGCAAAGGGCCAGGGCAGCCCCCTCGTCCTGCTGCGGGTCCCGCCTGCCGCCAGGGAAAACAGAGCAGAGAGCCATGGAGGGCAAGCGCCAGGTAAATGCTGCCCGAGCCTCTGCGTGCTGGGCGTCCCCGCCAACAGCGAGGGAGAGGCGTGGCTGGGGAACGAGGCGCCCCAGGGGCTCAGCTCTCTGCGGCCGTGCCCTGCGGGAAGGGCAGCAGCAGCCCCTGAGCAGCGCGGCTGCCGCCTGCCAGCGCAGGAGAGAGAGGCCGTCCTGCCCCCGTCTCCTCCAAACTCACCGTCCGAGTGGCCACGTCCACCTTGGCTGCCGGAGGGGACGGGAGGTGGCTTCTGCTGGGCACCAGCCTGCAAGAAATGCGCTGCGCTCAGCGAGCAGCCCCGCAGCACGAAGGGCCCCTGGCGAGCTGCATCGGCCGCGGGCCATGAGTGAGATGTGGGGACGGCCGAGATGGCGGCCCGGGGGCTCCTCACCTCTGCCAGGCCCTCGACCAGCCTCTCCAGGCTGCTGGCGTTGAGTGTTTTGGCCTGGGCAAGGGGAGAAGAGCAGCAGGTGAGAAGCCATGGGGCTGGTGCGGGGTTGGAGCAGCCCCTGGGGCAGAGCGGGGCCGGGAGGGACACTCACGGCATTGCGGCCGCGCAGCTCCTTCAGCAGGAGCTTGATGGAGGGCAGCTGGGTGACGCGGGCTCCCTGCACTCCTTCTGCTGGCCTGTGCACGGGGCAGGGGCAGAGAAAGAGCTGTGTGAGACCCAAGCTGCCTCTTCCCTCGCCTGCCAGTCCCGGGAGCCCTTCCAAGCTGCCCCGAAGCAGCCGGGCACCGCCCGGCCGTCGAGCGGAGAGCAGTGGCAAGGAGGGAGGACGGGGCTGGGTGAAGCAGCTCCGCCAGCTCTGCCCGCTCCAGAGCCGCCCGCAGCCGTGGGGGCAGCTCTCCCCAGCTCAGGAGCGGCGTTTCCGCATCGTACGGCTACGGCTAGAGCATCCCCCCGTGCTGTGAGCACGGGCCCCCCAAGCTGCTCTGCCAGGCAGGGCTTACCCACGGAGCGCGCTGAGCCAGAGCTCCTTCAGCGAGCGGGAGCTGCAGGAAAGAGAGGAGAAAGAGCCTGAGCGCCCGCTGCTGCCCAGCCCGCGGGCAGAGGCGGGCGCCGGCACAGCCCTGCCCCGTGGGGACGGCTGCAGAGGCAGGAGGAAGCGGCGTGGGGCCGGACAGAAGCGCTGCCCGGCCCTGCCGGGGGACGTGGCACCGAGACCCACCAGAAGGTGACGACGCAGAAGCCGTAGGGCCAGGCGAGGACGAGGGACGTGGTGGCCTTGTCTTCCTCCTCCTGGGCGGCATCCCCGGCCGCCCCCTTGCCGCCGCTCAGCACCCACAGCCGGCGCAGGGCCAGGCAGAGCTGCGGGCGCGGGGCGCTGCCACGTCTGCAGAGAGGAGCGGCAGGGAGTGACCTGGAGGTGGCCGAGCCCGGCGGCTGCCCTCTGGCCTCCGCCTGCCCCGCGCACGGCCACGGGTGCAGCCAGCAGCAGGGTGCCGGGGCCTGGGGCTGCTCCTTGGGCGTCCCTGCCCCGGTGCCGGGGCCAGGCCTTAGGAGGAAAGGCAGCCGGGGTCTGCGCCTCTTACTTGGCCTTGGCGATGATCAAGGCATCGCTGAAGAGGAGGAGGTGCCTCTTCCCCGTCCCGCGGCCCTGCGTCACCCGCACGCGCTGGTGGAGCAGCGGCTCGGCTGATGCCGGGCCGGGCGCGCACTGCTGCTCGGGGCCAGGGTAGACCCTGCAGAGCAGGCGGCAAAGGGCGTGAGAAAGGCGGCTGCTGCGGGGCCCGGCTGCGCCGGCGTGTCCCCGAGCCGCGGGGGGAGCCCACCTGGAGCCGTAGCAGCAGTTCAGCTGGCCCATCGTGCCGGGGCCAGGGGAGTCCTCGCGCCAGACACGCTGCTGGGGCTCCGGAGAGCTCCCAGCCGGCTGGAGCGAGGCTGTCGAGGGGGTCCCGGTGCCGGGCAGTGCCGCTGGGTGAGAGCTGGTCTCTCCCTGGAGCTGCCGGGTGCTGGCAGAGCCGTGCCTGCAGGCACTGTGGCCGTTGCCGGGCCAGCGCCGCGACATCACAGCTGCCATTCCAAGCCCGTGGGGGGGGGGGCTGGGGGGCGGGGCTGGGGGAGGGGCTCCTGTCTCTCTCGGCCTGGGGAGCCCGGGCCTGGGCACAGCACTGCGGGCATGGCCTCAGCAGCGCTGAGCAGAGGGCAAGGCTCCCCTCCCTCCAGCTGCTGGCAAGGCTTTGCCCAGCGCAGCCCAGGGCACCGCCGCCCGCCGCCTTTGGCCAAGGGCACGGTGCTGGCTGCTGCTCAGCTTGGTGTCCAGCAGGACCCACGGGCCTTTTCTGCCACGCCGCTTTCCAGCAGCTTTGCTGAGCTGCTCTTGCTCACGAGTACGTGCGCATGTGTGCCGGGATGCTTCGTGCGCGTACCGGTGCCGCCCGCAGTCCGTCCCACCCTCTTCCCGCAGGTCCCCCCGTGCCACTGACGTGCGCTTGAGACGCGCACGTTGCCTCCAGCCAAAGCAGCGGTCCCAGCGAAAGGCGCTCTCTTGTGCTGGGACTGGGAGGAAGAGGATGCACCTGGCCACGGAGCCCAGGGGCAGAGCTTCCTTAACTCCAACTTGTTAAAGGCAACCTTCTTCTTCTTCTTCTTCTTCTTTACAGCATGTCCCGCTGGAAGGTGGCCTTGGCACTCTCCCGGAACACTGGAGAGGAGTTTGGCTTTGCCAAGTGCAATAGAAGCAGCAGCTGCCTAGCTGCCTTCTCGAGTGAGCGGCTGTCTGCAGAAGCCCAGCCTCTCCCGGGCGGCGAGGGGGGAAGTGGCATGAAGCAGAGCAGAGCAGCCTGGTGCAGCCCAGGGGCTTGCAGGCACGCCCTGCCCACTTCCCGCCCTTCCTGCCATGCCTTGGACGGTTGGCAGAGAGAAGAAAGCCACCCTTGCACCTGCTGGAGCCAGGCCTGTTGTCTCTTTGGCTCCAAGTCTATAAAGCAGACTAAGGAGAAGCTAATAACCAAAACACAAGCTCTTGTTTAATGTTTGGCGGAAGGGAAGGAAGAGAGGGGCGGAAGGGAGGAAGGAAGGGAGGAAGGAAGGGAGGAAGGAAGGAAGGAAGGGAGGAAGGGAGGAAGGAAGGGAGGAAGGAAGGAAGGGAGGAAGGGAGGGAGGGAGGGAGGGAGGGAGGAAGGGAGGAAGGAAGGGAGGAAGGAAGGAAGGAAGGAAGGAAGGAAGGAAGGAAGGAAGGAAGGAAGGAAGGAAGGGAGTGCAATACTTTCCTTAGAACTCCTCTTTCTCTTAGCATACTTCAAAAGGCTTTTTTTGTTGTCTGACAGGACACTCGCCAGTTTCAACTCTAGCTGAGCTTTGGCCTTCCATCATTTCTCCCTACATATGTGAAGCACAGCTCCGTAGTCTTCCTGCGAAGGCTGGCCTTGCTTCTAGGGATCGTTGATACAATTTCTTTTTCCGCCTGAGTTCCAAAAGGAGTTCCCTCTTCAGGCAAGTGGGTGTTCTACCCCACTTGCTTGACTTTCAACACAAAGGCATGGCCTGCTCCTGGGCTTTTAAAAGGTGGCTCTTTAGAACGGACCAGCTCTCACGGGCCCCGCTGTCCTCCCAAGCAGATGCCCACCTTACACACGGTGCAGCTCCTCCCCCTCGCCTGCCCTGCCTGTCCCTCCCGAAGAGCCTGTTCAGCCCGCCTGAACGGTGATGCTTTCTTACCATTCGGCACCCGTGACAGTAAAGCTTGTGTACATAAGTTCCGGATTCGCAAGAGAACAGGGTCACCTGAAGCGTGATATCAAATTGGTTTTGGCATCTAAGGAAGCGACTGCTTCAGAAATTATGTTTTTCTTCAGCCTGTTGACACGTGAAAGTTGACAGCACCCCAGTTTTTGGGAATCCTCTTTCCAAGAACTTAAATTTCTCCCTACAAAAGCACTTGAGTCACAGCTGAGCATGGACAGCCATAGCCCACTCCATGAGGCTCTGCATGTCTGTCTCTCATGACATGCCATAGAGCAGTAGAAGCTTGTCTTCGAGAGCTAGCCAGAGATGCTGAGACCACCCACTCAAACACGAGACACCCAGGGTGGCACTCAGCTCCTCTGACTTTAGATAGGCCTATTGCAGATGTTGCGGTTACAAAATTGTGAAGATACCATTAGAGTTAGCAGAGTAAAAAGCTATTCATGCTGTCCTAAAGTAGACGTCTTTAGTTAGGGCCCCTTTAGACTTAACTGGCTGTATTGACTATGGCCTCAGGTCGATTTCCTACACACGGGCAACTTAATGCCATCTCAGAGGCCGTAATGAAGCTAGCACCTAGAGCCTAGCAGACACGACACAGGACCTACAGACAGCCTTGCCCTTCGGAGGGGACAGCTGGAGGCCAGAGGACATACCTATAGAATCTCAGATCATACCCACATGATGCGCAGGGGGAGGCAACTGCATCAGGCCCTTCATATCCGCTCGCTACAACGGCTGTGCGGATCCCTAGCCTGAACATAGGCACAGAAGTTAGAGCGAGCCGAATCCCACCCGAGTTCTAGTTCCCTCTTCTACCAAGGAGGTTTGGATTCTGTATCCCCATAGCTGAGAATTAGTGGGCACATTCTCCACACATTCTTTGTAGCCTGTGCAGTTAGACAGCAAATATTGGGGCTCAAGGATGCGTTTTTTCCCCTTGTTCTAAGCATCCCCATTCGGCAAGCTCCTCCAGGCTGGCCCCAGCCTCGTGGTTGCGAGGCCTCATGCTGCAGTGGTGCAGGCTGTTGCATGTCCTTCTGTCCACCTCAGGGAGGTTTCTCCAGCTTGTGGTCACCACTCTGAAGGGTTACCCTCCTCATCATCAGTATCAGCTCCCTTCCTGCCAACTCTGAGCTGGAGTGACCCCCAGCTTGGCAGAGGGGCATGTTTTATAAGGCATGAGTCTTGTCCACAAATCTATAGCAAAGTGACAGCGTTCAGGATTTAGCCCAACGCTTCTGCTCACAGTGCTCTTACTCATGACAAGGCTGCATTTGGTTGATTGTGTGATTGCCTACTCAAGGAAGGGCTGGGAAGAGAGGAGCAACATTTATCGTGATTGTAAAAGGACTTCTACTGCCACCAGCTCCAACAGGAATGTACCCATCTTCCAATGTTACATTTCATTCATACAGAAAAAGGACGCTAGCCTAGTTTTCTTCCCAGTGACTTAAGCTCTCAGTTTTCTCAGATAAAAACAAGCTCTAAACAAAAGCAGCGGCATGCACATGATATTCCCCCAGCCATGCAGATGACATGTTGAACATGAACAATGGATGCACATATATCAACCTCCCTGGAAGTGTGGGCCGCAGGACCGTTGTAGCAGCACATGTAGAAGAAGTAGCAGCAGTTCTCCTGGGGAATGCGCAGGTGAAAAATGCTGTTCCCTGTCTTCAGCAGTTTTTAAATACAGCTCCAAAGTGCTGTTTCATACCTCAGTCCAGGAAAAACTGGATTGTCCCGCTTCTGGATTTACACTACATTCAGCAAATGAATGCTTTATTCTGACAGAAACAGTAGTAAACTCATCTTTCAGTATAACTACAATTAAACATACCGGCTTGCAGAAAATGAGCTGAGTGACCAAATAGAATATATGGATGCTTTGCTGAATCAGGTGTTGGGATTTTAGTCTTAAATGTTCTGTTAATGTTTCAGATTAAAACAATATACCCACCATCTCTTCCACTCCAGTACAGAAGACAGAAACTGGTAAAGGTATCTCAATATGCTTCCAGCATTTGACAAAATGGCTATGAACAGACATTAACACAACAGGCTAGACTGACAATTTTTTTAAAAGGAATACTTTCAGGAATCACTGACCTTCTGGAATTAACAGCCATCTTCTATATGGCTTCAATGTATTTAATGTTCATCTAAGCTTAGTTTATGATGTCCCCTTCCATGATATTCTGAAGAGCAGAGCAGCTGCCATATTTTTTATTTTTACTTTTTTCAGTGAGTTGCCTAATCTTCAGAATTGTCATTGTTTCAGTATTGTTGATTTTTCTGTCTGCTGTTTTGCGTACAATTCATCTTACTGTAGCTACATCCATGATCTATGAGGCAAATGATTTCACCTGTCAGCTTGCAGCGCCTCACAGATCCACTGAAAATGAACACATGGGAAGCTGAGCTCAAGGAGCACTCGGTGATTTGCTTGTTTCTGGGCTGGATCTAAGCTATGCACCATTTTTCTCCATTTATATTGAACACTGTTGTTTCATCATCTGGTGCAATAAAACAAAATGCCTGGATGAAGGGTTAGTTTGCTGTTGTGTGGCATGCAGTGCTGAGAAGAGAAAGAGCATGAGAAAGCAACAGAAAAAGAGATTTCTTTCCTACATATAAAGGTTTCAGGAGTGATGCTGTGCTAAACATAGCTGAAACACAGTGACAGTCTTAATATGATCACCCTATTGTTAGGGGCTACATCTGAGAGGTGTCTGTGTTTAGTTAGAGAACATATGAGCTGCTACTTCAGATGTTACCAGTGACATGACTGTGTGCTTACATATATTGAACTAGGTGAAAATGTTCCTTTCCATCCCATAAAATATTTTCAAATTATTTCCTGGGCAAGCCTGGAAGTCTTCTCTGAGGACAGAGACTTCTCTCTCAAACTAGCTAAAAGCATGGTTTATGGGGCATTAATTTGGGATGTGAAAGATGTGTATTAAAATCTCTTCCTTGCCAATCCACCAAGCTTTTCTGTGGTCGGTAGATATTCACAGCAAAATTCCCTTAATCTTCACTCAGAGCTATTCTATTTCATAAAGCTAATTGAGTGTTCATTGAATCAAGGGTACAAACTTTGTTCTCCCAAATCCCCGCAGAGCGTCTTACATCTACCCCCAGCTTCTGGACTGCAGAGCTTCCTTGTCTCTCTTGCATGATGAATGTTTTACTCATGGAACAAAAGCCAACACAGTATTCTTTTGGGCTGCTTACTACATACCAGGCATCCTGGTTCAAGTACTTATTGTGAAAAAAACTTTTCTCACTGGCTGTCCTGACCACAAGCCACTGATTTTTTGTTTACTTTTTTTTCCCCATTCCTGTTTTGAAAAGTAAGTTTGTTGAGAAGCTAAGAAAAATGAATAGGAGTTTTTTTTACAGCAAGAGTGGTTTTTATGACCAGGTAAAGCAATAAAACTGCATTACAGAAATGTTGATTAGCCACAGTTATAATTTAAATGCATTCAGGGAAACTCGTGTGGTTCTACATAATGTAAGCAATGTATTGTGCAGTATATGTCATTCCAGTGTGGCATAGATTAGACTGAGACATTAAGCCATAATTCCGATACCATCTAGTGCCTGCTGATTAAAAAGATGATCAACCACTGAGAAGAAAGTCCCCATCAGATAGCATCAACTATATAGATATGTCTGTGCTTATGGCACTTCACTGCTTTCTTCAGGGAGCCAAATCTTGTCCTCAAAATACAAAGAGATACCAATGCTTTGAGCAATACAAAAATACAAATATGTTTCCCATAACTGTACTCTGAGTGATGTTTATTACATGTGCCTACTGCCAAGCAAAATCCAGAAGTCATCATTTCTTTTTCAATATTGCTTTAGTATTTAAGTATAAATGGTATAATAATCAAGTGAAATTATTTTCTTAGTACATGATGCTGAGGTGTAATAATAGATTTAGTAATAATGAAATAAGAATATTCTTCACAAATCTTTTTTCCTCTAATTTGCCTTTTTGTGTGATTATGCTGTCTATCATTCAACCACAATAAGTTCTTACCAGTCTTAACCAACTACCAACAAAAAAAAATCCCCAAGATAAGTCTTTCCTTGTCCCCTTGTTGCACTCTCCTAAATAGGTTATTGAAGAGAGAATCAGTTCCTTGTTCTTGGAAATAAAAATTGTGAGAACTCTGGGGTTATCCACTTTTTCTTCTAGCAGCGAGTTAGCCAGTTACCTGGGCAGATCTATACAGGAGCAAAAATTAACATGAACCAAGGAAGCGTTCTGTCTCTTAGTAAGGATGTCACACAGTATAGTAGCGTGAATTATTGGGAGTTTAGAGGTAAGGAACCACAGATCTCTAGGACCCTAGGGTTCACTATTTTGGCTACTTATGGAACAATCACATTTGAGCAAGACGTTTTCTTGAAGCCAAAACATTTTTCAGAAACATTCCAGAGGCATTTATTTTGACAAAACTTTCCGTGTAAAGGTTTTGATCGAGAATGAACACTCATGAGAGAAAGGCTTGCATCAAAATGTTGACCTTTTCAACATGAAGCAGATATTTTGGCACACTTCCATTTTGCAGTAGTATTTAAATGGCTTTGTTTTCATGCCAAAGCAGAATAAAACAAATTTGGAACTTGAAAACTGTCAGGAAACCAAATTGTTATTCTCTAGCAAGCTCTGCTGATTGCCTTTAACTAGAATAACTTACTTAACTCAGTGCTGGCTTCACCAGGCAATAATTTACCATCATCCACAATGCATTGCCATCAATCCCGTATTATACCACCTTTTCATGACATGGTCTTAGCTTGCTGGTATGTTTTGTGTTTCTTTCCATGCAAAGATATTGTTTTGCTCTTAATTATACCAGTGAAACTGAAAGCAACATTTCCCTGGTTTTGAAATCTGCCCTTCCGAGGTCATTAACATCATGTCTTAGTTACTTTCTGAAGTTGCAAACAACAAACTTATTTGCCTGACTGCACATAATGACAATTACCACAATAGGAATTGCCAGAGAAATAAAATAATTGGTCCTAGCTTGACTAAAATAATATTCAATTATATTTAAGTGTCATAACACACAATTGGAATATTAATATAAAACTTCCGTATACAATTTGTCATTTCAATATCAGGCATTGCTTAGAGTATGTCAAGTCACTGATCTATTTCACTCCATCATTAATCTTTATTTCATATTTTTAAAAAGCAACGTTTGTTGTTTAGATTGATGTAACACAGATAACATAAGCAGGCATATATTTTAGAACATTGAGTGACAACTCAAGTATGCAAGTGGACAGATACATAACCTGAATAATCGTTGTTCAAATCCAAAAAGATTTGTTGGAAAAAGGTTTTTGGTTATTCTTCTGTAGTTCTACAATAGTAGCTGAAATCCATTTACTGAAGTGGATAGTACTAAGCCTTTAAAAAATACATCAGGGTAGACTCAGCTGAATGTAGCACTTGATCATTGGTGATTTCTAGGCAGGGACTGTCAGAATGTATGGGAGCTCTCCACTGAAAAGCTCAGTTTGGAAATCTTACCTGGAGCATGCAGGTGCACAATTAGTGTTAATAAAATGAAAAAAAAAAAAACCCCAATGTTTCAAATGGTTTCCACAGGATATGTAAAAGTGCATTTGAATAAAAAGGAAATCTCATACAGCCATGTCTCCACATATGTGCTTCTCATACAGATTTTTTTCCTTCTTTTTGTCATAATTTCATATATTATATTATCAAGTTTCTACGTAGTTCACATTACAAAAAGTGTGAAACATGAACCTTGATTTGGACTTTCAATATGAGGATGCGTGGTTCAATGAAGTGAAAGCTTAAATAGTGTTTTTAAAGCATTTTATTATTATCCTTAATGAATTAATTTATTGTGTTTTCATCTTGTGAGGGTATTGAGAGTCTTCAATCCCTACTGTGGACCCAGTTGCGTAGATGCTGCTGAAAAAAAGAAGAATGGCTATGAAATATGGAATGATAGTTCTAGAAAATGAAGGCTGGAAAGCAGGCACAGGCAATGCAATAAATACTTCCTTTTGCTGATCTCTCCACATGCTTGGTATTTAATCCAACTAAAAGGAATCACTCATATAAACTTTGCATAGACTTTGGTCTACCTGAAATGCTTCCATATCTTTCTGTATATAAAATGTGGGTCACCAAACCATTGTTGTCAAGATGCATCAAAGAGATCATGGGTGCAGAGACACTTCAACAACACGTACGTGAGGAGGATATCCTCAGGTGCGAAGATCTGGGCGGTGCAAAGACCAAGAGCAGGTGCCATGAGTCTGCTAAAACCCAGCAGCAGCAGCCACCTTTGCAGGCCCTCAGCTCTGCGAGTGAAGTGCTGTGGAACCAGTACGCTTACACTGTTCCTACAGTCCATCTGGTAAATTTGGTTCTCTCTGGTGTAATGCAGACCAGTTTAAAGCTTTTTGTTTTCATAGTTGAAGTTTTCTTTGCCTGCCTCAAGCGCCTGTTTGGAGGGAACTCTGCCATCAGGCAGGACCTGCCTAAACTTTCTTTGGCTGTATGAGTTAAATATTTCTCAGCCTTTCTCGCTTGCAAGACTTTTCCCGCTGTAAACATGCCTAGACTTTAAGGCATCCAAAGCATGGAAAAATCAGTAGTAGTCTTCTATCAGTCACTTCTAAAATAAATACTACAAGACATTGAAGCAATATTTCACACAGGAAAGAAATCGAAGACAGTCTGACACTTTTCACTTAGCACTTTTCAAAAACATACAAGAAAAGAAACTGAAAAAGGCACTAACCTTTGGAAACGAAGAATCCACCTGGAAAAATCTGGTGACCCAAACTGTTGCACTGAATGCATTTTGAAGATAAAAAGTGTTTTACATAGTCGTTGTAAAGTTGTTCCCTACTACATTGTTTCTGAGACAACAGCTGGACACGTCAGAAAACACTGAATGCTTTTTGGAATTGTGGACGTCAAGCAAAGCAATCTGAATCACAGTTTTATTGTGCTTTTTAAGTTCTGCATTAGAAACCTGCATAAGATCAGGTATTTTTAACAGCAGTTTTTACATGCTAATATGCCTGAGATTGAAGTCTCTGTGCGTCTCTGTTGCATTTTATTTATTTTTAGGCAAGCTACTTAAGGAAAAATTACAGTTGTCAGTCTTAGCCATTTAATCTGTTGCAGCACCTAGACGCTCATAAAAGGGACCATACTATGGCAAACAAGCTTTTCTGATCTTTAAAGTTTTATCACTTTTAGACAGCTTGGCTAATGAATGTTTATGCTTGATGTCAAACTGAGGTCTTTAAACAATTAATAGAAAAGATTCAATATAGTATTTTTTTAATTTTTCTTTTAAATAAGTAAGAAAATAGATTTTAGCAGGTTTTGCAGGTAGTTTGTTTATAACTGTGTTTTCAGAATAAAATCCTTTTCAACTGTCTCTAAAGGGTTTGGCAGAAAATAGGCTGGCTAAGAAGCAAAAGCTGATACACAATTTATAATGTTTGTGGAAAAGGTTTTTACAAATTCCTGTCTTGCAATATTTTTATGTGTTTATTTTTTTAAGAGAGGCAGCAACACAAACGATACAGTTAATATTATACAGAGCCAGTGCTCTCTTTCAGATCCTAAAATTTCTATGGCATTTGAGTGAACTTTGAGCCTTCATAGTAATTTTGTAAAAGGTAAGCACCAGAATTCAATATTTAAATCAACTGACTCACGAACAGCAAATAATCAACACTGTTGTTTATTGGTAAAAAGAAGACGACAACTGATGTCTCTCCAATACATCTTTTTGAAGTGATCCTTGTTCTTGAAAGATTCAGAAAATTTAAAAATAAGTTTGATGAATAGCAAAGGGCCATGGGTATGCAGGAAGATGTGTTGCAGAATACATTCCTCCCTTTGTCTTCTGCTCACTTTCCAGTCTCTCCCAAATGCCTAAATCTACTGGAGAGGGGAATTGAAAAGGGTAGGATTAGGCTGAATGTTTGGCACGACTCTGTAAGGATAGCTGCAGTGTAGGACATCTGTTTTGTAAGAACATCTGATTAAAAGGCCAAGACAAGAAACAGGAAAAGCAAAAAACTGAAGACAGAGATACAGAAGCCCTAAGGGACCAGTGGATAATGAAGTCCATAGAAAAGACCAGACCTGCTGGATGGGCTGTTAAAGGCACCAGGCAAGTGTGACCTTGGGCAGAATCATGCCCAACTTTGTAATAGCTCAGAAGGGAAATGAGAGTGTCCTGGATCTGATGTTAAAGAGCAAACTTACTATAGGATATTTAAGGGGCATCATTGCGAGTGTTTAAACTTCTTATGGGATGCTTGAGGGGATTCTGGGAATGTGCAAAACTTATTGGCTGCTTAGGAGAAGGATAAAATGTCAGAAAAGGGAGGAAAACATTGAGAAAAGGGGCAATTACAGAGGGCACTCTCATGCAAATAAGCTGCAGGTCAGTACACTTGTCTGAGTCCTGTCCATGATCATGGCACAGTCCATCCTCACTTCTTGGTAAGTTCCTGCTTCTATCCATAGAGAGAACTGCATGAGTGTTCATTTTATTTTTTGTGTGTGTAACATGCCAGCAAACTCAAGTCAGACCATCTGGCAAGTAGTCTGGCTGGCAGGTCCTGGAGCTGGATATTGGAAGGACCAAGTCGGGGTCAGCCTGGAGAAGGTCAGGACATTTGTGTCATTTATATGAGTACTGTTTGTGTGTATCATCTGGTGCATCTAAAGGCACTGACCTTCTGCTTATGTTTATCTGCTGCTGGACAATCATGTCTACTCGCACGTGTGAGTTGGGGAAATATGCTCAGCCTTATTACTGACTGAATCTTGAACAGGGAACCACAGCAGCTTCAGACCTTCTTGGGTCCTGAGGTTCACTGGGTTCAGTTTCTTTTAGCAGGCACCATTTATGTTGCCTTGGAATGGTTCAAATATTGTTTATCTTGAGTTTGTATTTTTTTTTGAGAAGTATTACACCTCCATATGCTTAGACTGAGGATTATGTTTTTTCAACAGTGATGCATTTTTACAAATACTGCAGTGTTACACATCTTACGATGCAAAAGGGTTTTTTTGGCTTGTTCTTTTTCTTTCTTCTGTGCTCCTTTTTCCAGATTTGTAAATATGGTCCATGTTTCCCTCATTACAACTTGTTGTAATTTTCCTGTTATTTTGGGACTGTGGTGTTTCTTTTAAGTATAATCTAATTCTTTCCCTTTCCTATTAAATTATTACTGATCTAATAACTAAATAGAGCCTTAAGTGTAGGTGTTGGGAGAGCTGCTTTAATTTTTCTTGCATAAATGTGGTTTTGTACAAATGGAATAGCAGAATTCCTTTTCAGAACATAATGGATTAGGTATTTTTCAAAATGCATGTCATGTCAAAGATTTCGATTTCATATAAGCTTATATATTTATACAGTCAATATTTTGCACATGTGAATAACACCAGAAAATTATGTTTGTGGTGACCTGTTTTCCTGTTCCCATTTTCCACAGGAGGTTGGCCCCATTCTTCTCATTTTACCACTGATTATGAGAGTATAGAGGGATTATTTTCCGCTGGCAGTCACTCAGTGATGGAAAGGAAGTGACGGTGTGTGCAGTGTAGGAGATATCTGCCCAGGAGTCATCTCATCAGAAATTGTGTTTCTTATTTTTCTTTTATGTTCTGTGACTTACCTATTTTCATACTACTTAGCATTTCATAGAGACTAGTGATTTTCCCTTTAAGTCTGCCTTTTTTGGGGGGTCTTTGCAATTTGTTTTCACACTTGGACATGGATTGCTGTGCGTCTGTCAAAATTGATGATATATATGGAAATCTTGTCTCTGAAGGTTGTATTGTCGGGTGAGCTGTTCACATGATCCCAAGTCATAAATCTGTGAGAGTTTATCTATGTATGCGAGTCTACTTGTTTCCATTTAACTCCGGCCTTGGAGAGAAAGAGACCCAAGGCAAAAAACTGTTGGAATGCAGAAATATTGAGCAGCTCAGCTAGAATATTCCTTTCTTAAAGTGTTTTTGACTGAATGTGGGTTATTTTAACCAGGAGCTAGTTTGAATTTATGGCTGGATATGCAGAAATAGAAAGCTGACAATTCACGATGACATAGTACACTAGGATTTAGTTCCTCAGAGCCTGGTTATGTGTGTCTACAGAGATGGCTACAAATTGACCCAGCTTTCTCTACCCACATTCTGAGCTGACTAAACAGAGGCAGTTTCATGACTTCTGTGTCCATGCAAATATTCTGATGAGTGACGTATGCTGAAATACAATGCATATTGGCACGGTCATTACTCTTACCCAGCTCTGGGTAAAGGCAGATGAGTCCAGATCTAACTGCACAGGCACAGGTAGATGCCATCCTTTGGCACCCTTGACAGTAAAGCTTGTGTACATAAGTTCTGGCTTCGCAAGAGAGCAGGGTCACCTGAAGCGTGATATCAAATAGGTTTTGGCATCTAAGGAAGCGACTGCTTCAGAAATTATGTTTTTCTTCAGCCTGTTGACACGTGAAAGTTGACAGCACCCCAGTTTTTGGGAATCCTCTTTCCAAGAACTTAAATTTCTCCCTGCCATAGAGCAGTAGAAGCTTGTCTTCGAGAGCTAGCCAGAGATGCTGAGACCACCCACTCAAACACGAGACACCCAGGGTGGCACTCAGCTCCTCTGACTTTAGATAGGCCTATTGCAGATGTTGCGGTTACAAAATTGCGAAGATACCATTAGAGTTAGCAGAGTAAAAAGCTATTCATGCTGTCCTAAAGTAGACGTCTTTAGTTAGGGCCCCTTTAGACTTAACTGGCTGTATTGACTAGGGCCTCAGGTCGATTTCCTACACACGGGCAACCTAATGCCATCTCAGAGGCCGTAATGAAGCGAGCTGAATCCCACCCGAGTTCTAGTTCCCTCTTCTACCAAGGAGGTTTGGATTCTGTATCCCCATAGCTGAGAATTAGTGGGCACTTTCTCCACACATTCTTTGTAGCCTGTGCAGTTAGAGAGCAAATATTGGGGCTAAAGGATGCGTTTTTTCCCCTTGTTCTAAGCATCTCCATTCAGCAAGCTTCAAGAAACGTAATGCAAAGTACTTCTGTGATGGGTTGTCTTTGGCTGGATCCCAGGTGCCCACCAAAGCTACTCTTTCACTCCCCTCCTCGGCTGGAGAGAGGAGAGAAAGTACAACAAGAAGCTTGTGGGTCGAGACAAGGACAAGGAGCGATCATTCAGCAATTGCCGTCAGAGTCAAAAGAGACTGGACTTGGGGAAATTTGTTTCATTTATTGCCAATCGAATCAGAGTAAGGTAATGAGAACTAAACCCAAATCTTAAAACACCTTCCGCCCACCCCTCCTTTCTTCCCGGGCTTGAATTTGCTCCCCATTTTCTCTGCCTCCTCCCCCCGAGTGCCACAGGAGGTCGGGGAATGGGGGTTGCGGTCCGTTCATCACATGTTGTCTCTGCTGCTCCTTCCTCCTCAGGGGGAGGACTCCTCACACTCTTCCCCTGCTCCAGCCTGGGGTCCCTCCCACGGGGTGCCGTCCTTCAGGAACAGGCTGCTCCACGGTGGGTCCCCCACGCGGCCACGAGTCCTGCCAGCAAACCTGTGCCAGCGTGGGCTCCTCTCTCCACGGGGCCACAGGTCCTGCCAGGAGCCTGCTCCAGTTCTGGCTTCCAGTGGGGTCACAGCCTCCTTCGTGCAGCCCCCTGCTCCAGCGTGGGGCCCTCCCCAGCCCGCAGGTGGACATCTGCTCCCCCACGGAGCTCCATGGGCTGCAGGGGCACAGCCGGCCTCGCCATGGTCTTCAGCAGGGGCTGCAGAGGGGTCTCTGCTCCGGCCCCTGGAGCCCCTCCTGCCCCTCCTTCTGCACTGACCCGGGTGTCTGCAGAGATGTTTCTCTCATGTATTCTCGCTCCTCTCTCCCGCTGCAGTTGCTGCCTGCCAGTTCTTACCCCCCTTCTGAAATACGTTATCCCAGACGTGTGACTATTGTTGCTGACTGGCTCGGCCTTGGCCTACAAACATTTGTACCTTTAAAAAAAAAAAAAAAGATATTTCTAAATACCACAAGACATCTGAAGTGAAGAGGCGTTCTAAAGTTAGTTATCCTACAGGAAATACACAGCTCCACCTGTTACTCCTGCTTTCCCTTGAATACCAGAGTGACCTCTAATCTCAGCCTTGCTTAAGGAGGGTGTTACCTCTGTTGGTAGATCAACCCTTATTTCAGAAGAGGAGGGGGGGGGGGGGAGAGAGAGAGAGAGAGAGAGAGAAGGAAAGACAGACAGGCAGCAAGGAAGGCTTGTTTTCCCTTGAAGGAGTCAACTCAGGCAGCACCTGGAGCATCACCGGTGTCTGAGCCTGCGGCCAGAACGTTTGTGCTGTCTGTTACAAGCTCCTGAAGGCACTTGCGACAGCAAAGCAATGCCTTGTAACCCTCTGCCGCCTTCCTGTGCATCAGAAGGCCTGCCTATATCTTCCGCAGCTTTGCCCACAGAAGCCTGAATGGCTGTGCTCCGGGGTCTTGGAAGGCACAACACAAACTTCCTCCGGTCACTCTGACACCTTGAACACAGAAACCAACACAGTTTAATAGGAAGAATCTCACTTTGTCACAGAAACCACCTTTCACATTACATCTTTTCATCCTGTAAGAAAGCATGTGTCCCTACATTACGTACATAGTTACCCACCAAAACCGCCAACGTCATACAACGTATCCCGCGATACAACGTATCCCGCGATACGGAGGGGTTTGCGCAGCCCCCGCTCTCTGTGCACCTCACAGACCTCTGCGCTTTCTGCTTCTGCCCCTGGTGCTGGCGGCTCTGTGGCCGATGCACCGGCAAGCCCAGCCGCATCCTCCTCCTCCTCAGAGAGTCCCTGGCCGTGCTCAATGAGCGATTGCTATGAATGTACTGTAAAAAGCCCTTTTTATAGCCCGACACAACACTGGCCAATTTCAACTCTAGCTGAGCTTTGCCCTTTTCTGTTCTCTCCTTACACGTATGAACTACAGCTCTGTGATCTTCCTGCCAAGCCGGACCTTGGTCCCAGGGATCATAACATTCCTTTTTCCACCTGAGTTGAAAAAGGAGGTCCCTGTTCAGCCAAGCTGGTCTTCTGCCCCTCTTGTTTGACTTCAGACTCCACCAGATTGCCTGCTCCCGTGCTTGCAGAAGGTGGTTCTGAAAAACTAACCTGCTCTCTGAGCCCTAAGGCCTCCAAAGCAGCTTCGTAGGGGACACTGCGGACTAGCTCTCTGAGTAGCTTCAAGTTTGCTCTCCTGAAAAGCAAGGTAGCAACTCCTCTGAGCTGTATCTCATTACACTCAAAAGTTTAAACTCCCCTGTTTGGTGATCACTGTTATCCCATCTCCTACGAGTCCTTCTCCATACACAAACAGGAGGGACTAAGAGATCTGTTGGGTAGATAAGCAGCCATGGGGAACCACGGTGAGCAGTGGAGTGAGCTGCTGCATGGGCTACATGCTTTCCGAGTGCGAAGCCAGCCCCTGGCTCAGTGAGTGCCTGGGAAAGGGAGTCTGCAGCCGTGAAGGACAGAGCCGGCCAGCAGGACAGCTGGCAGCCTTCACTCGGGCATTGCCCACCTTGTGACTGGCTGTACCTGTGATGATGTTAATGCTCTTTGTACACAGGTCTGTTGCGTCGTGCTGTGTTGCGAAGCAGACTTGCAGAGGCGTGCCCTGTCTGCCCATCGGGACTCAAGGCACATTTCCTCCAAGCGCAGCAGCCAGGCTTTGGGCAGCCTCGCCTCATGCTGCTTTTGACATTGCCAACCAGGATCAAGTTTCTAGCCTCGGGTTTTCATGTAGGAACCAATTAGTGAACAAGTCCTGTTTTAATGGAGTGGCAACTCAAACAGTATTACGCTGGTAGAAAGCCTTCAGGAAAAGACTGGTGTCCTCTGGACCTCGCAGTAAGGCAGCCAGCAGCTCTGTTTCTGCTATAGCTACAAACATCCGCGAGTGAAACAACCGCAGCTTTTTAATACAGATACAGAGGTTTACACTTTTCTTTGCAGACACAAAGCATGCTTTTGTCTTGAACTTTTCATTAGTCTGAAAAAAAGATCATTGGTAGTATAGGATACCATGCTGTTTATTAAATGTACATAAATTAACATCTACACAGAAAGGATGTTTTCCTCATCAGAAACAATGCTGAAACGATGAGCAACTCTGAAAAGAAAGGTACATAAGGCCCTTGTGCACAAACCCCAAAGCTTCAAAGGAGAAAGGTGAAAGAGCGCTACATCCTTATGTCACAGGACAACCTGTGATTAACCCGAGTTATGGACACTGTCACATCATAGGTAGTTGGGGCCAGTTCAGATCCCCTGCCTTCTAGATCGGCCGCCTTGATGAGCTGGGTGTTTCAACTGTTATAAAGCTGCAGAATCACCCAGAATCGACACTGAAATGACCGTGCTGGCTACAGAATGGCTAGAATAAATATGGGGGTGTGTCCAGTTTTTTTCCGGTCCTGGAGGGTGGGTGGGATTCGGGGCACCATGTAAGTTGGATTTTTAACTCCTCCTTCCCATCAGTCCCTAGGCACAGGCACGTGTTGTGGCTGAAAGCAAAGCATCACCACTCCAGTTCTGATTGACAGAAAGGGGGGTGTTTGCGTCGGTCCAGAGAGCGCTGATGGGTCGGAGAAGTAAGAGCGGAGTTTTTGCTGTAGCTAACCTGGAGTTAACTCAGCTAATGGAAACTGCAAGCCAGTCATGTTTGATCAAGAATACTAAGAAAGGGTATTGTGCTGTGTGCTGCATACAAGGACTTGCACCGACCAAAGGGCAGCAATGGGTGCTCCCTTCTTGTATGCAGCAAGGTGGTGCAGCGTCTCTCTGCCAAGAATGAGTAGCGGCAAAGAAAACCTCGAGGGTTTTATAGTCTGGAACATGCTGTCCAGCGTGTCCCTCGTGTCCCTCTCAGATGATATACACCTCCACGCCCAGCATGCCCCATGGAATCTGCAGGTGACATGCCAGCTCCCCACAGGGGCAGCTGTGTCGGCTGGTGGGCTTTTGCTGACGGAGCCGAGGAGTGAGCCAGCAAGGCCTCCCGCCAGGGCTGGGCTGGGTCTGAGGGCGGTGCGGGGCTGCTCCGGCGTCGCGGTGCCCGAGTGAAATGTGCCGGCCGGAGCAGAAGGGCGCGGTGCCTCCCTCCTCGCCTCCGCCGAGGTGGTGCTGGGGCTGCATCGCGCCCCTCAAAGCCCAGGCAGCAGAGCTCATGCGGGCAATCCAGGCAGCAGAAAAAAATCGGCATCTGCAAGAAGAGAGTCCAAAGTGCTGATGAAACCATGAAGGCAGGAAGAGGCACGACTTTGTGCCCCGTTCTTTGGGCAGTGTGCTGTCCAAGGGGCAGCTCCTGGCACACGACAGGGAACTGTCCCTGGCAGTGGCTACGGCACGGCTTTGTCCCCTTCTCCACACGTGTGACACCCTCAGAGCTCTGCAAGTTGACAGAGATGTGCAGCACTGCCTTGCTAGGCAGCAGGGCTGGGCAGGGCAGCTGTGCTGTGGTCCTTTCCAAAAGCCGAGCAGCAGCACGCCTCACTGTCCCTTGCTAGAAAGCCAGGCTTGAAGGCAAAACACGCTGCTTTGGTATTGTTTGGTTGCTTTTTTCTTCCCTCAATTGTCTCAGGTGCAACGTGAGCTTTTTACGAAGTGCCAGTACCTCAGGGTCTACAGCTACGTGACACAGCTCCTTGCTGCGTCTTTGGGATTCAGACACCAGCAGCCAGTGCTGGGCTTGCC
Organism: Phaethon aethereus; assembly: GCF_964289735.1. Taxonomy (NCBI): domain Eukaryota; kingdom Metazoa; phylum Chordata; class Aves; order Phaethontiformes; family Phaethontidae; genus Phaethon; species Phaethon aethereus. The sequence continues at coordinate 420,781 of NW_028114109.1, read as the reverse complement.
AGCTGACATGAACAGAAAAGGGAGACTGCCTCTTTCTGTAGGCAGCGGGTCAAAAAGCTCAAAAAATTGCTATGAGCCTTGTGACTCTGCTGGGGTGTTGCTCAGCCTTGCACAAACAGAGCTGCCACAAGTGCCGAAGGAGAGCTGCCAACGCTGGAGTGATATGTTCCTCCTGACAGACACGCTCTCCCACGGGCAGCTGCGGGCTTCCTGCCCGGTGCCATCTCTGCGCACCTCAGAAATATTGCCCATAGTCGGAGCAGTGTTCGGAGCTTTGAAAGATGGGCAGCAGAGCCTGCTACACACCTGGGCTCCTCGTTCTTCTTGCCTGCCTGGATGTCCTCAGTTGCCCATCCCGCAGAGCTCTGCTCCCAACTTGCTCCTCTCGCTGTCCAGTAGCCCGTTGCTCCCCTCTTCACAGGTTGCTCTTCTCGAGCCTGGCAAACTTTCCATTCAATGTATTGTTAGACAGGTCAAGCCATGATAAACGTGAACCAATTCTGCTCTTAACCACACCTAGCTCATTTTACCTTGTCTCCCCAGAGGAGCTCTCCAGGTGTTCACTTTCTGGAGGGACTGGAGGCACCTGCAATGGAAATGTGCAAGTTAACGGGTGGCAAGGACCTTCCTGCCCAATTGCTACCTTAGCTCGGAAAGGCACAGCCCTTGGATGGGTTTGCTCAGCCCAGCTGAGCCAGTTCTGGTGGCATCACCGCACAAACCGCCATGGCCATCCTGCACCACCCTTCCTCTGCACCTTTGCAGAGCTGCCGGCTAGTGGGTGACCTTGCTTGTCCCTGCGGCAGCACTCTCAACTTCTGACAGTGCTGTCACCCTCTTTGTGGCCCTGACATACCGCTGCTGCTTCTGCTTCCACCTCTGGTGCTGGCAACTCCTTGGCCGACGTGCCGGCAAGCCCAGCGACATCGTCCTCCTCCTCAAAGAGCTGCGGGGGATAGAGGAGGACAGTTGCTTGGCTGGGGACAGGCCCCGGGGCCGGTGAGCCTTCCTCCGGGCCAGGAGCGAGCGTGGGCGGCTCTGCTTTCACTAGGGCAGGACGCAGGGGTGGCTGGAGGTGGGGGAGGTGGGGCGGAGCCGGCTTGGTCCCCGAGCCCCAGCCGGGGTCCCTCTGCTGGGGACAGCGCCTCTGCGCAGGAGCCAGCGCCACGGGCACCCCCCGGCCAGGCTGGCTTACCTGGAGGGGCTGGGGCAGCGTGCCGTCCTGGCTGCAGAGAGCTGCCAGGGGCCGGCCGAAGAGACCCGCCCTGCCGGCACAGCCCGACTGCCCGGGCGCCTCCGCAGCGGCCAAGGTCCCTCGCCACGCAAAGGGCCAGGGCAGCCCCCTCGTCCTGCTGCGGATCCCGCCTGCTGCCAGGGAAAACAGAGCAGAGAGCCATGGAGGACAAGCGCCAGGTGAATGCTGCCCGAGCCTCCGTGCGCTGTGCCCCCGCCAACAGCGAGGGAGAGGCGTGGCTGGGGAACGAGGCGCCCCGGGGGCTCAGCTCTCTGCGGCCGTGCCCTGCGGGAAGGGCAGCAGCAGCCCCTGAGCAGCGCGGCTGCCGCCTGCCAGCGCAGGAGAGAGGGGCCGTCCTGCCCCCGTCTCCTCCAAACTCACCGTCTGAGTGGCCACGTCCACCTTGGCTGCCGGAGGGGACGGGAGGTGGCCGCTGCTGGGCACCAGCCTGCAAGAAATGCGCTGCGCTCAGCGAGCAGCCCCGCAGCACGAAGGCCCCTGGCGAGCTGCATCGGCCGCGGGCCATGAGTGAGATGTGGGGACGGCCGAGATGGCGGCCCGGGGGCTCCTCACCTCTGCCAGGCCCTCGACCAGCCTCTCCAGGCTGCTGGCGTTGAGTGTTTTGGCCTGGGCAAGGGGAGAAGAGCAGCAGGTGAGAAGCCATGGGGCTGGTGCGGGGTTGGAGCAGCCCCTGGGGCAGAGCGGGGCCGGGAGGGACACTCACGGCATTGCGGCCGCGCAGCTCCTTCAGCAGGAGCTTGATGGAGGGCAGCTGGGTGACGCGGGCTCCCTGCACTCCTTCTGCTGGCCTGTGCACGGGGCAGGGGCAGAGAAAGAGCTGTGTGAGACTCAAGCTGCCTCTTCCCTCGCCTGCCAGCCCGGGGAGCCCTTCCAAGCTGCCCCGAAGCAGCTGGGCACCGCCCGGCCGTCGAGCGGAGAGCAGTGGCAAGGGGGGAGGACGGGGCTGGGTGAAGCAGCTCCGCCAGCTCTGCCCACTCCAGAGCCGCCCGCAGCCGTGGGGGCAGCTCTCCCCAGCTCAGGAGCAGCGTTTCCGCATCATACGGCTACGGCTAGAGCATCCCCCCGTGCTGTGAGCACGGGCCCCCCAAGCTGCTCTGCCAGGCAGGGCTTACCCACGGAGCGCGCTGAGCCAGAGCTCCTTCAGCGAGCGGGAGCTGCAGGAAAGAGAGGAGAAAGAGCCTGAGCGCCCGCTGCTGCCCAGCCCGCGGGCAGAGGCGGGCGCCGGCACAGCCCTGCCCTGTGGGGACGGCTGCAGAGGCAGGAGGAAGCGGCGTGGGGCCGGACAGAAGCGCTGCCCGGCCCTGCCGGGGGACGTGGCACCAAGACCCACCAGAAGGTGACGACGCAGAAGCCGTAGGGCCAGGCGAGGACGAGGGACGTGGTGGCCCTGTCTTCCTCCTCCTGGGCGGCATCCCCGGCCGCCCCCTTGCCGCCGCTCAGCACCCACAGCCGGCGCAGGGCCAGGCAGAGCTGCGGGCGCGGGGCGCTGCCACGTCTGCAGAGAGGAGCGGCAGGGAGTGACCTGGAGGTGGCCGAGCCCGGCGGCTGCCCTCTGGCCTCCGCCTGCCCTGCGCACGGCCACGGGTGCAGCCAGCAGCAGGGTGCCGGGGCCTGGGGCTGCTCCTTGGGCGTCCCTGCCCCGGTGCCGGGGCCAGGCCTTAGGAGGAAAGGCAGCCGGGGTCTGCGCCTCTTACTTGGCCTTGGCGATGATCAAGGCATCGCTGAAGAGGAGGAGGTGCCTCTTCCCCGTCCCGCGGCCCTGCGTCACCCGCACGCGCTGGTGGAGCAGCGGCTCGGCTGATGCCGGGCTGGGCGCGCACTGCTGCTCGGGGCCAGGGTAGACCCTGCAGAGCAGGCGGCAAAGGGCGTGAGAAAGGCGGCTGCTGCGGGGCCCGGCTGCGCCGGCGTGTCCCCGAGCCGCGCGGGGAGCCCACCTGGAGCCGTAGCAGCAGTTCAGCTGGCCCATCGTGCCGGGGCCAGGGGAGTCCTCGCGCCAGACACGCTGCTGGGGCTCCGGAGAGCTCCCAGCCAGCTGGAGCGAGGCTGTCGAGGGGGTCCCGGTGCCGGGCAGTGCCGCTGGGTGAGAGCTGGTCTCTCCCTGGAGCTGCCGGGTGCTGGCAGAGCCGTGCCTGCAGGCACTGTGGCCGTTGCCAGGCCAGCGCCGCGACATCACAGCTGCCATTCCAAGCCCGGGGGGGGGGCTGGGGGGCGGGGCTGGGGGAGGGGCTCCTGTCTCTCTCGGCCTGGGGAGCCCGGGCCTGGGCACAGCACTGCGGGCATGGCCTCAGCAGCGCTGAGCAGAGGGCAAGGCTCCCCTCCCTCCAGCTGCTGGCAAGGCTTTGCCCAGCGCAGCCCAGGGCACCGCCGCCCGCCGCCTTTGGCCAAGGGCACGGTGCTGGCTGCTGCTCAGCTTGGTGTCCAGCAGGACCCACGGGCCTTTTCTGCCACGCCGCTTTCCAGCAGCTTTGCTGAGCTGCTCTTGCTCACGAGTACGTGCGCATGTGTGCCGGGATGCTTCGTGCGCGTACCGGTGCCGCCCGCAGTCCGTCCCACCCTCTTCCCGCAGGTCCCCCCGTGCCACTGTAGTGCGCTTGAGACGGGCACGTTGCCTCCAGCCAAAGCAGCGGTCCCAGCGAAAGGCGCTCTCTTGTGCTGGGACTGGGAGGAAGAGGATGCACCTGGCCACGGAGCCCAGGGGCAGAGCTTCCTTAACTCCAACTTGTTAAAGGCAACCTTCTTCTTCTTCTCCTTCTTCTTTACAGCATGTCCCGCTGGAAGGTGGCCTTGGCACTCTCCCGGAACACTGGAGAGGAGTTTGGCTTTGCCAAGTGCAATGGAAGCAGCAGCTGCCTAGCTGCCTTCTCGAGTGAGCGGCTGTCTGCAGAAGCCCAGCCTCTCCCGGGCGGCGAGGGGGGAAGTGGCATGAAGCAGAGCAGAGCAGCCTGGTGCAGCCCAGGGGCTTGCAGGCACGCCCTGCCCACTTCCCGCCCTTCCTGCCATGCCTTGGACGGTTGGCAGAGAGAAGAAAGCCACCCTTGCACCTGCTGGAGCCAGGCCTGTTGTCTCTTTGGCTCCAAGTCTATAAAGCAGACTAAGGAGAAGCTAATAACCAAAACACAAGCTCTTGTTTAATGTTTGGCGGAAGGGAAGGAAGAGAGGGGCGGAAGGAAGAGAGGGGCGGAAGGAAGGAAGGAAGGAAGGAAGGAAGGAAGGAAGGAAGGAAGGAAGGAAGGAAGGAATGGAGTGCAATACTTTCCTTAGAACTCCTCTTTCTCTTAGCATACTTCAAAAGGCTTTTTTTGTTGTCTGTCAGAACACTGGCCAGTTTCAACTCTAGCTGAGCTTTGGCCTTCCATCATTTCTCCCTACATATGTGAAGCACAGCTCCGTAGTCTTCCTGCGAAGGCTGGCCTTGCTTCTAGGGATCGTTCATACAATTTCTTTTTCCGCCTGAGTTCCAAAAGGAGTTCCCTCTTCAGGCAAGTGAGTGTTCTACCCCACTTGCTTGACTTTCAACACAAAGGCATGGCCTGCTCCTGGGCTTTTAAAAGGTGGCTCTTTAGAACAGACCAGCTCTCACGGGCCCCGCTGTCCTCCCAAGCAGATGCCCACCTTACACACGGTGCAGCTCCTCCCCCTCGCCTGCCCTGCCTGTCCCTCCCGAAGAGCCTGTTCAGCCCGCCTGAACGGTGATGCTTTCTTACCATTCGGCACCCGTGACAGTAAAGCTTGTGTACATAAGTTCCGGATTCGCAAGAGAACAGGGTCACCTGAAGCGTGATATCAAATTGGTTTTGGCATCTAAGGAAGCGACTGCTTCAGAAATTATGTTTTTCTTCAGCCTGTTGACACGTGAAAGTTGACAGCACCCCAGTTTTTGGGAATCCTCTTTCCAAGAACTTAAATTTCTCCCTACAAAAGCACTTGAGTCACAGCTGAGCATGGACAGCCATAGCCCACTCCATGAGGCTCTGCATGTCTGTCTCTCATGACATGCCATAGAGCAGTAGAAGCTTGTCTTCGAGAGCTAGCCAGAGATGCTGAGACCACCCACTCAAACACGAGACACCCAGGGTGGCACTCAGCTCCTCTGACTTTAGATAGGCCTATTGCAGATGTTGCGGTTACAAAATTGCGAAGATACCATTAGAGTTAGCAGAGTAAAAAGCTATTCATGCTGTCCTAAAGTAGACGTCTTTAGTTAGGGCCCCTTTAGACTTAACTGGCTGTATTGACTATGGCCTCAGGTCGATTTCCTACACACGGGCAACTTAATGCCATCTCAGAGGCCGTAATGAAGCTAGCACCTAGAGCCTAGCAGACACGACACAGGACCTACAGACAGCCTTGCCCTTCGGAGGGGACAGCTGGAGGCCAGAGGACATACCTATAGAATCTCAGATCATACCCACATGATGCGCAGGGGGAGGCAACTGCATCAGGCCCTTCATATCCGCTCGCTACAACGGCTGTGCGGATCCCTAGCCTGAACATAGGCACAGAAGTTAGAGCGAGCCGAATCCCACCCGAGTTCTAGTTCCCTCTTCTACCAAGGAGGTTTGGATTCTGTATCCCCATAGCTGAGAATTAGTGGGCACATTCTCCACACATTCTTTGTAGCCTGTGCAGTTAGACAGCAAATATTGGGGCTCAAGGATGCGTTTTTTCCCCTTGTTCTAAGCATCCCCATTCGGCAAGCTCCTCCAGGCTGGCCCCAGCCTCGTGGTTGCGAGGCCTCATGCTGCAGTGGTGCAGGCTGTTGCATGTCCTTCTGTCCACCTCAGGGAGGTTTCTCCAGCTTGTGGTCACCACTCTGAAGGGTTACCCTCCTCATCATCAGTATCAGCTCCCTTCCTGCCAACTCTGAGCTGGAGTGACCCCCAGCTTGGCAGAGGGGCATGTTTTATAAGGCATGAGTCTTGTCCACAAATCTATAGCAAAGTGACAGCGTTCAGGATTTAGCCCAACGCTTCTGCTCACAGTGCTCTTACTCATGACAAGGCTGCATTTGGTTGATTGTGTGATTGCCTACTCAAGGAAGGGCTGGGAAGAGAGGAGCAACATTTATCGTGATTGTAAAAGGACTTCTACTGCCACCAGCTCCAACAGGAATGTACCCATCTTCCAATGTTACATTTCATTCATACAGAAAAAGGACGCTAGCCTAGTTTTCTTCCCAGTGACTTAAGCTCTCAGTTTTCTCAGATAAAAACAAGCTCTAAACAAAAGCAGCGGCATGCACATGATATTCCCCCAGCCATGCAGATGACATGTTGAACATGAACAATGGATGCACATATATCAACCTCCCTGGAAGTGTGGGCCGCAGGACCGTTGTAGCAGCACATGTAGAAGAAGTAGCAGCAGTTCTCCTGGGGAATGCGCAGGTGAAAAATGCTGTTCCCTGTCTTCAGCAGTTTTTAAATACAGCTCCAAAGTGCTGTTTCATACCTCAGTCCAGGAAAAACTGGATTGTCCCGCTTCTGGATTTACACTACATTCAGCAAATGAATGCTTTATTCTGACAGAAACAGTAGTAAACTCATCTTTCAGTATAACTACAATTAAACATACCGGCTTGCAGAAAATGAGCTGAGTGACCAAATAGAATATATGGATGCTTTGCTGAATCAGGTGTTGGGATTTTAGTCTTAAATGTTCTGCTAATGTTTCAGATTAAAACAATATACCCACCATCTCTTCCACTCCAGTACAGAAGACAGAAACTGGTAAAGGTATCTCAATATGCTTCCAGCATTTGACAAAATGGCTATGAACAGACATTAACACAACAGGCTAGACTGACAATTTTTTTAAAAGGAATACTTTCAGGAATCACTGACCTTCTGGAATTAACAGTCATCTTCTATATGGCTTCAATGTATTTAATGTTCATCTAAGCTTAGTTTATTATGTCCCCTTCCATTATATTCTGAAGAGCAGCTGCCATATTTTTATTTTTACTTTTTTCAGTGAGTTGCCTAATCTTCAGAATTGTCATTGTTTCAGTATTGTTGATTTTTCTGTCTGCTGTTTTGCGTACAATTCATCTTACTGTAGCTACATCCATGATCTATGAGGCAAATGATTTCACCTGTCAGCTTGCAGCGCCTCACAGATCCACTGAAAATGAACACATGGGAAGCTGAGCTCAAGGAGCACTCAGTGATTTGCTTGTTTCTGGGCTGGATCTAAGCTATGCACCATTTTTCTCCATTTATATTGAACACTGTTGGTTCATCATCTGGTGCAATAAAACAAAATGCCTGGATGAAGGGTTAGTTTGCTGTTGTGTGGCATGCAGTGCTGAGAAGAGAAAGAGCATGAGAAAGCAACAGAAAAAGAGATTTCTTTCCTACATATAAAGGTTTCAGGAGTGATGCTGTGCTAAACATAGCTGAAACACAGTGACAGTCTTAATATGATCACCCTATTGTTAGGGGCTACATCTGAGAGGTGTCTGTGTTTAGTTAGAGAACATATGAGCTGCTACTTCAGATGTTACCAGTGACATGACTGTGTGCTTACATATATTGAACTAGGTGAAAATGTTCCTTTCCATCCCATAAAATATTTTCAAATTATTTCCTGGGCAAGCCTGGAAGTCTTCTCTGAGGACAGAGACTTCTCTCTCAAACTAGCTAAAAGCATGGTTTATGGGGCATTAATTTGGGATGTGAAAGATGTGTATTAAAATCTCTTCCTTGCCAAGCCACCAAGCTTTTCTGTGGTCGGTAGATATTCACAGCAAAATTCCCTTAATCTTCACTCAGAGCTATTCTATTTCATAAAGCTAATTGAGTGTTCATTGAATCAAGGGTACAAACTTTGTTCTCCCAAATCCCCGCAGAGCGTCTTACATCTACCCCCAGCTTCTGGACTGCAGAGCTTCCTTGTCTCTCTTGCATGATGAATGTTTTACTCATGGAACAAAAGCCAACACAGTATTCTTTTGGGCTGCTTACTACATACCAGGCATCCTGGTTCAAGTACTTATTGTGAAAAAAACTTTTCTCACTGGCTGTCCTGACCACAAGCCACTGATTTTTTGTTTACTTTTTTTTCCCCATTCCTGTTTTGAAAAGTAAGTTTGTTGAGAAGCTAAGAAAAATGAATAGAAGTTTTTTTTACAGCAAGAGTGGTTTTTATGACCAGGTAAAGCAATAAAACTGCATTACAGAAATGTTGATTAGCCACAGTTATAATTTAAATGCATTCAGGGAAACTCGTGTGGTTCTACATAATGTAAGCAATGTATTGTGCAGTATATGTCATTCCAGTGTGGCATAGATTAGACTGAGACATTAAGCCATAATTCCGATACCATCTAGTGCCTGCTGATTAAAAAGATGATCAACCACTGAGAAGAAAGTCCCCATCAGATAGCATCAACTATATAGATATGTCTGTGCTTATGGCACTTCACTGCTTTCTTCAGGGAGCCAAATCTTCTCCTCAAAATACAAAGAGATACCAATGCTTTGAGCAATACAAAAATACAAATATGTTTCCCATAACTGTACTCTGAGTGATGTTTATTACATGTGCCTACTGCCAAGCAAAATCCAGAAGTCATCATTTCTTCTTCAATATTGCTTTAGTATTTAAGTATAAATGGTATAATAATCAAGTGAAATTATTTTCTTAGTACATGATGCTGAGGTGTAATAATGGATTTAGTAATAATGAAATAAGAATATTCTTCACAAATCTTTTTTCCTCTAATTTGCCTTTTTGTGTGATTATGCTGTCTATCATTCAACCACAATAAGTTCTTACCAGTCTTAACCAACTACCAACAAAAAAAAATCTCCAAGATAAGTCTTTCCTTGTCCCCTTGTTGCACTCTCCTAAATAGGTTATTGAAGAGAGAATCAGTTCCTTGTTCTTGGAAATAAAAATTGTGAAAACTCTGGGGTTATCCACTTTTTCTTCTAGCAGCGAGTTAGCCAGTTACCTGGGCAGATCTATACAGGAGCAAAAATTAACATGAACCAAGGAAGCGTTCTGTCTCTTAGTAAGGATGTCACACAGTATAGTAGCGTGAATTATTGGGAGTTTAGAGGTAAGGAACCACAGATCTCTAGGACCCTAGGGTTCACTATTTTGGCTACTTATGGAACAATCACATTTGAGCAAGATGTTTTCTTGAAGCCAAAACATTTTTCAGAAACATTCCAGAGGCATTTATTTTGACAAAACTTTCCGTGTAAAGGTTTTGATCGAGAATGAACACTCATGAGAGAAAGGCTTGCATCAAAATGTTGACCTTTTCAACATGAAGCAGATATTTTGGCACACTTCCATTTTGCAGTAGTATTTAAATGGCTTTGTTTTCATGCCAAAGCAGAATAAAACAAATTTGGAACTTGAAAACTGTCAGGAAACCAAATTGTTATTCTCTAGCAAGCTCTGCTGATTGCCTTTAACTAGAATAACTTACTTAACTCAGTGCTGGCTTCACCAGGCAATAATTTACCATCATCCACATTGCATTGCCATCAATCCCGTATTATACCACCTTTTCATGACATGGTCTTAGCTTGCTGGTATGTTTTGTGTTTCTTTCCATGCAAAGATATTGTTTTGCTCTTAATTATACCAGTGAAACTGAAAGCAACATTTCCCTGGTTTTGAAATCTGCCCTTCCGAGGTCATTAACATCATGTCTTAGTTACTTTCTGAAGTTGCAAACAACAAACTTATTTGCCTGACTGCACATAATGACAATTACCACAACAGGAATTGCCAGAGAAATAAAATAATTGGTCCTAGCTTGACTAAAATAATATTCAATTATATTTAAGTGTCATAACACACAATTGGAATATTAATATAAAACTTCCGTATACAATTTGTCATTTCAATATCAGGCATTGCTTAGAGTATGTCAAGTCACTGATCTATTTCACTCCATCATTAATCTTTATTTCATATTTTTAAAAAGCAACGTTTGTTGTTTAGATTGATGTAACACAGATAACATAAGCAGGCATATATTTTAGAACATTGAGTGACAACTCAAGTATGCAAGTGGACAGATACATAACCTGAATAATCGTTGTTCAAATCCAAAAAGATTTGTTGGAAAAAGGTTTTTGGTTATTCTTCTGTAGTTCTACAATAGTAGCTGAAATCCATTTACTGAAGTGGATAGTACTAAGCCTTTAAAAAATACATCAGGGTAGACTCAGCTGAATGTAGCACTTGATCATTGGTGATTTCTAGGCAGGGATTGTCAGAATGTATGGGAGCTCTCCACTGAAAAGCTCAGTTTGGAAATCTTACCTGGAGCATGCAGGTGCACAATTAGTGTTAATAAAATGAAAAAAAAAACCCCCAATGTTTCAAATGGTTTCCACAGGATATGTAAAAGTGCATTTGAATAAAAAGGAAATCTCATACAGTCATGTCTCCACATATGTGCTTCTCATACAGATTTTTTTCCTTCTTTTTGTCATAATTTCATATATTATATTATCAAGTTTCTACGTAGTTCACATTACAAAAAGTGTGAAACATGAACCTTGATTTGGACTTTCAATATGAGGATGCGTGGTTCAATGAAGTGAAACCTTAAATAGTGTTTTTAAAGCATTTTATTATTATCCTTAATGAATTAATTTATTGTGTTTTCATCTTGTGAGGGTATTGAGAGTCTTCAATCCCTACTGTGGACCCAGTTGCGTAGATGCTGCTGAAAAAAAGAAGAATGGCTATGAAATATGGAATGATAGTTCTAGAAAATGAAGGCTGGAAAGCAGGCACAGGCAATGCAATAAATACTTCCTTTTGCTGATCTCTCCACATGCTTGGTATTTAATCCAACTAAAAGGAATCACTCATATAAACTTTGCATAGACTTTGGTCTACCTGAAATGCTTCCATATCTTTCTGTATATAAAATGTGGGTCACCAAACCATTGTTGTCAAGATGCATCAAAGAGATCATGGGTGCAGAGACACTTCAACAACACGTACGTGAGGAGGATATCCTCAGGTGCGAAGATCTGGGCGGTGCAAAGACCAAGAGCAGGTGCCATGAGTCTGCTAAAACCCAGCAGCAGCAGCCACCTTTGCAGGCCCTCAGCTCTGCGAGTGAAGTGCTGTGGAACCAGTACGCTTACACTGTTCCTACAGTCCATCTGGTAAATTTGGTTCTCTCTGGTGTAATGCAGACCAGTTTAAAGCTTTTTGTTTTCATAGTTGAAGTTTTCTTTGCCTGCCTCAAGCGCCTGTTTGGAGGGAACTCTGCCATCAGGCAGGACCTGCCTAAACTTTCTTTGGCTGTATGAGTTAAATATTTCTCAGCCTTTCTCGCTTGCAAGACTTTTCTCGCTGTAAACATGCCTAGACTTTAAGGCATCCAAAGCATGGAAAAATCAGTAGTAGTCTTCTATCAGTCACTTCTAAAATAAATACTACAAGACATTGAAGCAATATTTCACACAGGAAAGAAATCGAAGACAGTCTGACACTTTTCACTTAGCACTTTTCAAAAACATACAAGAAAAGAAACTGAAAAAGGCACTAACCTTTGGAAACTAAGAATCCACCTGGAAAAATCTGGTGACCCAAACTGTTGCACTGAATGCATTTTGAAGATAAAAAGTGTTTTACATAGTCGTTGTAAAGTTGTTCCCTACTACATTGTTTCTGAGACAACAGCTGGACACGTCAGAAAACACTGAATGCTTTTTGGAATTGTGGACGTCAAGCAAAGCAATCTGAATCACAGTTTTATTGTGCTTTTTAAGTTCTGCATTAGAAACTTGCATAAGATCAGCTATTTTTAACAGCAGTTTTTACATGCTAATATGCCTGAGATTGAAGTCTCTGTGCGTCTCTGTTGCATTTTATTTATTTTTAGGCAAGCTACTTAAGGAAAAATTACAGTTGTCAGTCTTAGCCATTTAATCTGTTGCAGCACCTAGACGCTCATAAAAGGGACCATACTATGGCAAACAAGCTTTTCTGATCTTTAAAGTTTTATCACTTTTAGACAGCTTGGCTAATGAATGTTTATGCTTGATGTCAAACTGAGGTCTTTAAACAATTAATAGAAAAGATTCAATATAGTATTTTTTTAATTTTTCTTTTAAATAAGTAAGAAAATAGATTTTAGCAGGTTTTGCAGGTAGTTTGTTTATAACTGTGTTTTCAGAATAAAATCCTTTTCAACTGTCTCTAAAGGGTTTGGCAGAAAATAGGCTGGCTAAGAAGCAAAAGCTGATACACAATTTATAATGTTTGTGGAAAAGGTTTTTACAAATTCCTGTCTTGCAATATTTTTATGTGTTTATTTTTTTAAGAGAGGCAGCAACACAAACGATACAGTTAATATTATACAGAGCCAGTGCTCTCTTTCAGATCCTAAAATTTCTATGGCATTTGAGTGAACTTTGAGCCTTCATAGTAATTTTGTAAAAGGTAAGCACCAGAATTCAATATTTAAATCAACTGACTCACGAACAGCAAATAATCAACACTGTTGTTTATTGGTAAAAAGAAGACGACAACTAATGTCTCTCCAATACATCTTTTTGAAGTGATCCTTGTTCTTGAAAGACTCAGAAAATTTAAAAATAAGTTTGATGAATAGCAAAGGGCCATGGGTATGCAGGAAGATGTGTTGCAGAATACATTCCTCCCTTTGTCTTCTGCTCACTTTCCAGTCTCTCCCAAATGCCTAAATCTACTGGAGAGGGGAATTGAAAAGGGTAGGATTAGGCTGAATGTTTGGCACGACTCTGTAAGGATAGCTGCAGTGTAGGACATCTGTTTTGTAAGAACATCTGATTAAAAGGCCAAGACAAGAAACAGGAAAAGCAAAAAACTGAAGACAGAGATACAGAAGCCCTAAGGGACCAGTGGATAATGAAGTCCATAGAAAAGACCAGACCTGCTGGATGGGCTGTTAAAGGCACCAGGCAAGTGTGACCTTGGGCAGAATCATGCCCAACTTTGTAATAGCTCAGAAGGGAAATGAGAGTGTCCTGGATCTGATGTTAAAGAGCAAACTTACTATAGGATATTTAAGGGGCATCATTGCGAGTGTTTAAACTTCTTATGGGATGCTTGAGGGGATTCTGGGAATGTGCAAAACTTATTGGCTGCTTAGGAGAAGGATAAAATGTCAGAAAAGGGAGGAAAACATTGAGAAAAGGGGCAATTACAGAGGGCACTCTCATGCAAATAAGCTGCAGGTCAGTACACTTGTCTGAGTCCTGTCCATGATCATGGCACAGTCCATCCTCACTTCTTGGTAAGTTCCTGCTTCTATCCATAGAGAGAACTGCATGAGTGTTCATTTTATTTTTTGTGTGTGTAACATGCCAGCAAACTCAAGTCAGACCATCTGGCAAGTAGTCTGGCTGGCAGGTCCTGGAGCTGGATATTGGAAGGACCAAGTCTGGGTCAGCCTGGAGAAGGTCAGGACATTTGTGTCATTTATATGAGTACTGTTTGTGTGTATCATCTGGTGCATCTAAAGGCACTCATCTTCTGCTTATGTTTATCTGCTGCTGGACAATCATGTCTACTCGCACGTGTGAGTTGGGGAAATATGCTCAGCCTTATTACTGACTGAATCTTGAACAGGGAACCACAGCAGCTTCAGACCTTCTTGGGTCCTGAGGTTCACCGGGTTCAGTTTCTTTTAGCAGGCACCATTTATGTTGCCTTGGAATGGTTCAAATATTGTTTATCTTGAGTTTGTATTTTTTTTGAGAAGTATTACACCTCCATATGCTTAGACTGAGGATTATGTTTTTTCAACAGTGATGCATTTTTACAAATACTGCAGTGTTACACATCTTACGATGCAAAAGGGTTTTTTTGGCTTGTTCTTTTTCTTTCTTCTGTGCTCCTTTTTCCAGATTTGTAAATATGGTCCATGTTTCCCTCATTACAACTTGTTGTAATTTTCCTGTTATTTTGGGACTGTGGTGTTTCTTTTAAGTATAATCTAATTCTTTCCCTTTCCTATTAAATTATTACTGATCTAATAACTAAATAGAGCCTTAAGTGTAGGTGTTGGGAGAGCTGCTTTAATTTTTCTTGCGTAAATGTGGTTTTGTACAAATGGAATAGCAGAATTCCTTTTCAGAACATAATGGACTGGGTATTTTTCAAAATGCATGTCATGTCAAAGATTTCATATAAGCTTATCTATTTATATAGTCAATATTTTGCACATGTGAATAACACCAGAAAATTATGTTTGTGGTGACCTGTTTTCCTGTTCCCATTTTCCACAGGATGTTGGCCCCATTGTTCTCATTTTACCACTGATTATGAGAGTATAGAGGGATTATCTTCTGCTGGCAGTCACTCAGCGATGGAAAGGAAGTGATGGTGTGTGCAGTGTAGGAGATATCTGCCCAGGAGTCATCTCATCAGAAATTGTGTTTCTTATTTTTCTTTTATGTTCTGTGACTTACCTATTTTCATACTACTTAGCATTTCATAGAGACTAGTGATTTTCCCTTTAAGTCTGCCTTTTTTGGGGGGTCTTTGCAATTTGTTTTCACACTTGGACATGGATTGCTGTGCGTCTGTCAAAATTGATGATATATATGGAAATCTTGTCTCTGAAGGTTGTATTGTCGGGTGAGCTGTTCACATGGTCCCAAGTCATAAATCTGTGAGAGTTTATCTATGTATGCGAGTCTACTTGTTTCCATTTAACTCCGGCCTTGGAGAGAAAGAGACCCAAGGCGAAAAACTGTTGGAATGCAGAAATATTGAGCAGCTCAGCTGGAATATTCCTTTCTTAAAGTGTTTTTGACTGAATATGGGTTATTTTAACCAGGAGCTAGTTTGAATTTATGGCTGGATATGCAGAAATAGAAAGCTGACAATTCACGATGACATAGTACACTAGGATTTAGTTCCTCAGAGCCTGGTTATGTGTGTCTACAGAGATGGCTACAAATTGACCCAGCTTTCTCTACCCACATTCTGAGCTGACTAAACAGAGGCAGTTTCATGACTTCTGTGTCCATGCAAATATTCTGATGAGTGACGTATGCTGAAATACAATGCATATTGGCACGGTCATTACTCTTACCCAGCTCTGGGTAAAGGCAGATGAGTCCAGATCTAACTGCACAGGCACAGGTAGATGCCATCCTTTGGCACCCTTGACAGTAAAGCTTGTGTACATAAGTTCTGGCTTCGCAAGAGAACAGGGTCACCTGAAGCGTGATATCAAATAGGTTTTGGCATCTAAGGAAGCGACTGCTTCAGAAATTATGTTTTTCTTCAGCCTGTTGACACGTGAAAGTTGACAGCACCCCAGTTTTTGGGAATCCTCTTTCCAAGAACTTAAATTTCTCCCTGCCATAGAGCAGTAGAAGCTTGTCTTCGAGAGCTAGCCAGAGATGCTGAGACCACCCACTCAAACACGAGACACCCAGGGTGGCACTCAGCTCCTCTGACTTTAGATAGGCCTATTGCAGATGTTGCGGTTACAAAATTGCGAAGATACCATTAGAGTTAGCAGAGTAAAAAGCTATTCATGCTGTCCTAAAGTAGACGTCTTTAGTTAGGGCCCCTTTAGACTTAACTGGCTGTATTGACTAGGGCCTCAGGTCGATTTCCTACACACGGGCAACCTAATGCCATCTCAGAGGCCGTAATGAAGCGAGCTGAATCCCACCCGACTTCTAGTTCCCTCTTCTACCAAGGAGGTTTGGATTCTGTATCCCCATAGCTGAGAATTAGTGGGCACTTTCTCCACACATTCTTTGTAGCCTGTGCAGTTAGAGAGCAAATATTGGGGCTCAAGGATGAGTTTTTTCCCCTTGTTCTAAGCATCTCCATTCAGCAAGCTTCAAGAAACGTAATGCAAAGTACTTCTGTGATGGGTTGTCTTTGGCTGGATCCCAGGTGCCCGCCAAAGCTGCTCTTTCACTCCCCTCCTCGGCTGGAGAGAGGAGAGAAAGTACAACAAGAAGCTTGTGGGTCGAGACAAGGACAAGGAGCGATCATTCAGCAATTGCCGTCAGAGTCAAAAGAGACTGGACTTGGGGAAATTTGTTTCATTTATTGCCAATCGAATCAGAGTAAGGTAATGAGAACTAAACCCAAATCTTAAAACACCTTCCGCCCACCCCTCCTTTCTGCCCGGGCTCAACTTTGCTCCCCATTTTCTCTGCCTCCTCCCCCCGAGTGCCACAGGAGGTCGGGGAATGGGGGTTGCGGTCCGTTCATCACATGTTGTCTCTGCTGCTCCTTCCTCCTCAGGGGGAGGACTCCTCACACTCTTCCCCTGCTCCAGCCTGGGGTCCCTCCCACGGGGTGCCGTCCTTCAGGAACAGGCTGCTCCACGGTGGGTCCCCCACGCGGCCACGAGTCCTGCCAGCAAACCTGTGCCAGCGTGGGCTCCTCTCTCCACGGGGCCACAGGTCCTGCCAGGAGCCTGCTCCAGTTCTGGCTTCCAGTGGGGTCACAGCCTCCTTCGTGCAGCCCCCTGCTCCAGCGTGGGGCCCTCCCCAGCCTGCAGGTGGACATCTGCTCCCCCACGGAGCTCCATGGGCTGCAGGGGCACAGCCGGCCTCACCATGGTCTTCAGCAGGGGCTGCAGAGGGGTCTCTGCTCCGGCCCCTGGAGCCCCTCCTGCCCCTCCTTCTGCACTGACCCAGGTGTCTGCAGAGATGGTTCTCTAATGTATTCTCGCTCCTCTCTCCCGCTGCAGTTGCTGCCTGCCAGTTCTTACCCCCCTTCTGAAATACGTTATCCCAGACGTGCTACTACTGTCGCTGACTGGCTCGGCCTTGGCCAGCGGTGGGGCTGTCTTGGAGCCGGCTGGCATGGGCTCTACTGGACATAGGGGAAGCTTCTAGCAGCTTCCCACAGAAGCCACCCCTGCAGCCCCCCTGCAATGTTTTTAATTGCTAATAAACATTTGTACCTTAAAAAAAAAAAAAAAAGATATTTCTAAATACCACAAGACATCTGAAGTGAAGAGGCGTTCTAAAGTTAGTTATCCTACAGGAAATACACAGCTCCACCTGTTACTCCTGCTTTCCCTTGAATACCAGAGTGACCTCTAATCTCAGCCTTGCTTAAGGAGGGTGTTACCGCTGTTGGTAGATCAACCCTTATTTCAGAAGAGGGGGGGGGGGGAGAGAGAGAGAGAGAGAGAGAGAGAGAGAAGGAAAGACAGACAGGCAGCAAGGAAGGCTTGTTTTCCCTTGAAGGAGTCAACTCAGGCAGCACCTGGAGCATCACCGGTGTCTGAGCCTGCGCCCAGAACGTTTGTGCTGTCTGTTACAAGCTCCTGAAGGCACTTGCGACAGCAAAGCAATGCCTTGTAACCCTCTGCCGCCTTCCTGTGCATCAGAAGGCCTGCCTATATCTTCCGCAGCTTTGCCCACAGAAGCCTGAATGGCTGTGCTCCGGGGTCTTGGAAGGCACAACACAAACTTCCTCCGGTCACTCTGACACCTTGAACACAGAAACCAACACAGTTTAATAGGAAGAATCTCACTTTCTCACAGAAACCACCTTTCACATTACATCTTTTCATCCCGTAAGAAAGCATGTGTCCCTACATTACGTACATAGTTACCCACCAAAACCGCCAACGTCATACAATGTATCCCGCGATACAACGTATCCCGCGATACGCTCGGAGGGGTTTGCGCAGCCCCCGCTCTCTGTGCACCTCACAGACCTCTGCGCTTTCTGCTTCTGCCCCTGGTGCTGGCGGCTCTGTGGCCGATGCACCAGCAAGCCCACCCGCATCCTCCTCCTCCTCAGAGAGTCCCTGGCCGTGCTCAATGAGCGATTGCTATGAACGTACTGTAAAAAGCCCTTTTTATAGCCCGACACAACACTGGCCAATTTCAACTCTAGCTGAGCTTTGCCCTTTTCTGTTCTCTCCTTACACGTATGAACTACAGCTCTGTGATCTTCCTGCCAAGCCGGACCTTGGTCCCAGGGATCATAACATTCCTTTTTCCACCTGAGTTGAAAAAGGAGGTCCCTGTTCAGCCAAGCTGGTCTTCTGCCCCTCTTGTTTGACTTCAGACTCCACCAGATTGCCTGCTCCCGTGCTTGCAGAAGGTGGTTCTGAAAAACTAAGCTGCTCTCTGAGCCCTAAGGCCTCCAAAGCAGCTTCGTAGGGGACACTGCAGACTAGCTCTCTGAGTAGCTTCAAGTTTGCTCTCCTGAAAAGCAAGGTAGCAACTCCTCTGAGCTGTATCTCATTACACTCAAAAGTTTAAACTCCCCTGTTTGGTGATCACTGTGATCCCATCTCCTACGAGTCCTTCTCCATACACAAACAGGAGGGACTAAGAGATCTGTTGGGTAGATAAGCAGCCATGGGGAACCACGGTGAGCAGTGGAGTGAGCTGCTGCATGGGCTACGTGCTTTGCGAGTGCGAAGCCAGCCCCTGGCTCAGTGAGTGCCTGGGAAAGGGAGTCTGCAGCCGTGAAGGACAGAGCCGGCCAGCAGGACAGCTGGCAGCCTTCACTCGGGCATTGCCCACCTTGTGACTGGCTGTACCTGTGATGATGTTAATGCTCTTTGTACACAGGTCTGTTGCGTCGTGCTGTGTTGCGAAGCAGACTTGCAGAGGCGTGCCCTGTCTGCCCATCGGGACTCAAGGCACATTTCCTCCAAGCGCAGCAGCCAGGCTTTGGGCAGCCTCGCCTCATGCTGCTGTTGACATTGCCAACCAGGGTCAAGTTTCTATCCTCGGGTTTTCATGTAGGAACCAATTAGTGAACAAGTCCTGTTTTAATGGAGTGGCAACTCAAACAGTATTACGCTGGTAGAAAGCCTTCAGGAGAAGACTGGTGTCCTCTGGACCTCGCAGTAAGGCAGCCAGCAGCTCTGTTTCTGCTATAGCTACAAACATCCACGAGTGAAACAACCGCAGCTTTTTAATACAGTTACAGACACTTTTCTTTGCAGACACAAAGCATGCTTTTGTCTTGAACTTTTCATTAGTCTGAAAAAAAGATCATTGGTAGTATAGGATACCATGCTGTTTATTAAATGTACATAAATTAACATCTACACAGAAAGGATGTTTTCCTCATCAGAAACAATGCTGAAACGATGAGCAACTCTGAAAAGAAAGGTACATAAGGCTCCCGTGCACAAACCCCAAAGCTTCAAAGGAGAAAGGTGAAAGAGCGCTACATCCTTATGTCACAGGACAACCTGTGATTAACCCGAGTTATGGACACTGTCACATCATAGGTAGTTGGGGCCAGTTCAGATCCCCTGCCTTCTAGATCAGCCGCCTTGATGAGCTGGGTGTTTCAACTGTTATAAAGCTGCAGAATCAACCAGAATCGACACTGAAATGACTGTGCTGGCTACAGAATGGCTAGAATAAATATGGGGGTGTGTCCAGTTTTTTTCCGGTCCTGGAGGGTGGCTGGGATTTGGGGCACCATGTAAGCTGGCTTTTTTAACTCCTCCTTCCCATCAGTCCCTAGGCACAGGCACGTGTTGTGGCTGAAAGCAAAGCATCACCACTCCAGTTCTGATTGACAGAAAGGGGGGTGTTTGCGTCGGTCCAGAGAGCGCTGATGGGTCGGAGAAGTAAGAGCGGAGTTTTTGCTGTAGCTAACCTGGAGTTAACTCAGCTAATGGAAACTGCAAGCCAGTCATGTTTGATCAAGAATGCTAAGAAAGGGTATTGTGCTGTGTGCTGCATACAAGGACTTGCACCGACCAAAGGGCAGCAATGGGTGCTCCCTTCTTGTATGCAGCAAGGTGGTGCAGCGTCTCTCTGCCAAGAATGAGTAGCGGCAAAGAAAACCTGGAGGGTTTTATAGTCTGGAACATGCTGTCCAGCGTGTCCCTCATGTCCCTCTCAGATGATATACACCTCCACGCCCAGCACGCCCCATGGAATCTGCAGGTGACATGCCAGCTCCCCACGGGGGCAGCTGTGCCGGCTGGTGGGCTTTTGCTGACGGAGCCGAGGAGTGAGCCAGCAAGGCCTCCCGCCAGGGCTGGGCTGGGTCTGAGGGCGGTGCGGGGCCGCTCCGGCGTCGCGGTGCCCGAGTGAAATGTGCCGGCCGGAGCAGAAGGGCGCGGTGCCTCCCTCCTCGCCTCCGCCGAGGTGGTGCTGGGGCTGCATCGCGCCCCTCAAAGCCCAGGCAGCAGAGCTCATGCGGGCAATCCAGGCAGCAGAAAAAAATCGGCATCTGCAAGAAGAGAGTCCAAAGTGCTGATGAAACCATGAAGGCAGGAAGAGGCACGACTTTGTGCCCCGTTCTTTGGGCAGTGTGCTGTCCAAGGGGCAGCTCCTGGCACACGACAGGGAACTGTCCCTGGCAGTGGCTACGGCACGGCTTTGTCCCCTTCTCCACACGTGTGACACCCTCAGAGCTCTGCAAGTTGACAGAGATGTGCAGCACTGCCTTGCTAGGCAGCAGGGCTGGGCAGGGCAGCTGTGCTGTGGTCCTTTCCAAAAGCCGAGCAGCAGCACGCCTCACTGTCCCTTGCTAGAAAGCCAGGCTTGAAGGCAAAACACGCTGCTTTGGTATTGTTTGGTTGCTTTTTTCTTCCCTCAATTGTCTCAGGTGCAACGTGAGCTTTTTACGAAGTGCCAGTACCTCAGGGTCTACAGCTACGTGACACAGCTCCTTGCTGCGTCTTTGGGATTCAGACACCAGCAGCCAGTGCTGGGCTTGCCAGCTGACATGAACAGAAAAGGGAGACTTTGCCTCTTTCTGTAGGCAGCGGGTCAAAGAGCTCCAAAAATTGCTATGAGCCTTGTGACTCTGCTGGGGTGTTGCTCAGCCTTGCACAAACAGAGCTGCCACAAGTGCCGAAGGAGAGCTGCCAACGCTGGAGTGATATGTTCCTCCTGACAGACACGCTCTCCCACGGGCAGCTGCGGGCTTCCTGCCCGGTGCCATCTCTGCGCACCTCAGAAATATTGCCCATAGTCGGAGCAGTGTTCGGAGCTTTGAAAGATGGGCAGCAGAGCCTGCTACACACCTGGGCTCCTCGTTCTTCTTGCCTGCCTGGATGTCCTCAGTTGCCCATCCCGCAGAGCTCTGCTCCCAACTTGCTCCTCTCGCTGTCCAGTAGCCCGTTGCTCCCCTCTTCACAGGTTGCTCTTCTCGAGCCTGGCAAACTTTCCATTCAATGTATTGTTAGACAGGTCAAGCCATGATAAACGTGAACCAATTCTGCTCTTAACCACACCTAGCTCATTTTACCTTGTCTCCCCAGAGGAGCTCTCCAGGTGTTCACTTTCTGGAGGGACTGGAGGCACCTGCAATGGAAATGTGCAAGTTAACGGGTGGCAAGGACCTTCCTGCCCAATTGCTACCTTAGCTCGGAAAGGCACAGCCCTTGGATGGGTTTGCTCAGCCCAGCTGAGCCAGTTCTGGTGGCATCACCGCACAAACCGCCATGGCCATCCTGCACCACCCTTCCTCTGCACCTTTGCAGAGCTGCCGGCTAGTGGGTGACCTTGCTTGTCCCTGCGGCAGCACTCTCAACTTCTGACAGTGCTGTCACCCTCTTTGTGGCCCTGACATACCGCTGCTGCTTCTGCTTCCACCTCTGGTGCTGGCAACTCCTTGGCCGACGTGCCGGCAAGCCCAGCCGCATCCTCCTCCTCCTCAAAGAGCTGCGGGGGACAGAGGAGGACAGTTGCTTGGCTGGGGACAGGCCCCGGGGCCGGTGAGCCTTCCTCCGGGCCAGGAGCGAGCGTGGGCGGCTCTGCTTTCACTAGGGCAGGACGCAGGGGTGGCTGGAGGTGGGGGAGGTGGGGCGGAGCCGGCTTGGTCCCCGAGCCCCAGCCGGGGTCCCTCTGCTGGCTTACCTGGAGGGGCTGGGGCAGCGTGCCGTCCTGGCTGCAGAGAGCTGCCAGGGGCCGGCCGAAGAGACCCGCCCTGCCGGCACAGCCCGACTGCCCGGGCGCCTCCGCAGCGGCCAAGGTCCCTCGCCGCGCAAAAGGCCAGGGCAGCCCCCTCGTCCTGCTGCGGGTCCCGCCTGCCGCCAGGGAAAACAGAGCAGAGAGCCATGGAGGGCAAGCGCCAGGTGAATGCTGCCCGAGCCTCTGCGTGCTGGGCGTCCCCGCCAACAGCGAGGGAGAGGCGTGGCTGGGGAACGAGGCGCCCCGGGGGCTCAGCTCTCTGCGGCCGTGCCCTGCGGGAAGGGCAGCAGCAGCCCCTGAGCAGCGCGGCTGCCGCCTGCCAGCGCAGGAGAGAGGGGCCGTCCTGCCCCCGTCTCCTCCAAACTCACCGTCCGAGTGGCCACGTCCACCTTGGCTGCCGGAGGGGACGGGAGGTGGCCGCTGCTGGGCACCAGCCTGCAAGAAATGCGCTGCGCTCAGCGAGCAGCCCCGCAGCACGAAGGGCCCCTGGCCAGCTGCATCGGCCGCGGGCCATAAGTGAGATGTGGGGACGGCCGAGATGGCGGCCCGGGGGCTCCTCACCTCTGCCAGGCCCTCGACCAGCCTCTCCAGGCTGCTGGCGTTGAGTGTTTTGGCCTGGGCAAGGGGAGAAGAGCAGCAGGTGAGAAGCGATGGGGCTGGTGCGGGGTTGGAGCAGCCCCTGGGGCAGAGCGGGGCCGGGAGGGACACTCACGGCATTGCGGCCGCGCAGCTCCTTCAGCAGGAGCTTGATGGAGGGCAGCTGGGTGACGCGGGCTCCCTGCACTCCTTCTGCTGGCCTGTGCACGGGGCAGGGGCAGAGAAAGAGCTGTGTGAGACCCAAGCTGCCTCTTCCCTCGCCTGCCAGCCCGGGGAGCCCTTCCAAGCTGCCCCGAAGCAGCTGGGCACCGCCCGGCCGTCGAGCGGAGAGCAGTGGCAAGGGGGGAGGACGGGGCTGGGTGAAGCAGCTCCGCCAGCTCTGCCCGCTCCAGAGCCGCCCGCAGCCGTGGGGGCAGCTCTCCCCAGCTCAGGAGCGGCGTTTCCGCATCGTACGGCTACGGCTAGAGCATCCCCCCGTGCTGTGAGCACGTGCCCCCCAAGCTGCTCTGCCAGGCAGGGCTTACCCACGGAGCGCGCTGAGCCAGAGCTCCTTCAGCGAGCGGGAGCTGCAGGAAAGAGAGGAGAAAGAGCCTGAGCGCCCGCTGCTGCCCAGCCCGCGGGCAGAGGCGGGCGCCGGCACAGCCCTGCCCCGTGGGGACGGCTGCAGAGGCAGGAGGAAGCGGCGTGGGGCCGGACAGAAGCGCTGCCCGGCCCTGCCGGGGGACGTGGCACCGAGACCCACCAGAAGGTGACGACGCAGAAGCCGTAGGGCCAGGCGAGGACGAGGGACGTGGTGGCCTTGTCTTCCTCCTCCTGGGCGGCATCCCCGGCCGCCCCCTTGCCGCCGCTCAGCACCCACAGCCGGCGCAGGGCCAGGCAGAGCTGCGGGCGCGGGGCGCTGCCACGTCTGCAGAGAGGAGCGGCAGGGAGTGACCTGGAGGTGGCCGAGCCCGGCGGCTGCCCTCTGGCCTCCGCCTGCCCCGCGCACGGCCACGGGTGCAGCCAGCAGCAGGGTGCCGGGGCCTGGGGCTGCTCCTTGGGCGTCCCTGCCCCGGTGCCGGGGCCAGGCCTTAGGAGGAAAGGCAGCCGGGGTCTGCGCCTCTTACTTGGCCTTGGCGATGATCAAGGCATCGCTGAAGAGGAGGAGGTGCCTCTTCCCCGTCCCGCGGCCCTGCGTCACCCGCACGCGCTGGTGGAGCAGCGGCTCGGCTGATGCCGGGCCGGGCGCGCACTGCTGCTCGGGGCCAGGGTAGACCCTGCAGAGCAGGCGGCAAAGGGCGTGAGAAAGGCGGCTGCTGCGGGGCCCGGCTGCGCCGGCGTGTCCCCGAGCCGCGGGGGGAGCCCACCTGGAGCCGTAGCAGCAGTTCAGCTGGCCCATCGTGCCGGGGCCAGGGGAGTCCTCGCGCCGGACACGCTGCTGGGGCTCCGGAGAG
This sequence comes from Phaethon aethereus, assembly GCF_964289735.1. Classification (NCBI taxonomy): domain Eukaryota; kingdom Metazoa; phylum Chordata; class Aves; order Phaethontiformes; family Phaethontidae; genus Phaethon; species Phaethon aethereus. The sequence goes on along the minus strand of NW_028114109.1, from coordinate 396,629 downwards.
CTCCCAGCCGGCTGGAGCGAGGCTGTCGAGGGGGTCCCGGTGCCGGGCAGTGCTGCTGGGTGAGAGCTGGTCTCTCCCTGGAGCTGCCGGGTGCTGGCAGAGCCGTGCCTGCAGGCACTGTGGCCGTTGCCGGGCCAGCGCCGCGACATCACAGCTGCCATTCCAAGCCCGTGGGGGGGGGGGCTGGGGGGCGGGGCTGGGGGAGGGGCTCCTGTCTCTCTCGGCCTGGGGAGCCCGGGCCTGGGCACAGCACTGCGGGCATGGCCTCAGCAGCGCTGAGCAGAGGGCAAGGCTCCCCTCCCTCCAGCTGCTGGCAAGGCTTTGCCCAGCGCAGCCCAGGGCACTGCCGCCCGCCGCCTTTGGCCAAGGGCACGGTGCTGGCTGCTGCTCAGCTTGGTGTCCAGCAGGACCCACGGGCCTTTTCTGCCACGCCGCTTTCCAGCAGCTTTGCTGAGCTGCTCTTGCTCACGAGTACGTGCGCATGTGTGCCGGGATGCTTGGTGCGCGTACCGGTGCCGCCCGCAGTCCGTCCCACCCTCTTCCCGCAGGTCCCCCCGTGCCACTGACGTGCGCTTGAGACGGGCACGTTGCCTCCAGCCAAAGCAGCGGTCCCAGCGGAAAGGCGCTCTCTTGTGCTGGGACTGGGAGGAAGAGGATGCACCTGGCCACGGAGCCCAGGGGCAGAGCTTCCTTAACTCCAACTTGTTAAAGGCAACCTTCTTCTTCTTCTTCTTCTTCCTGACAGCATGTCCCGCTGGAAGGTGGCCTTGGCACTCTCCCGGAACACTGGAGAGGAGTTTGGCTTTGCCAAGTGCAATGGAAGCAGCAGCTGCCTAGCTGCCTTCTCGAGTGAGCGGCTGTCTGCAGAAGCCCAGCCTCTCCCGGGCGGCGAGGGGGGAAGTGGCATGAAGCAGAGCAGAGCAGCCTGGTGCAGCCCAGGGGCTTGCAGGCACGCCCTGCCCACTTCCCGCCCTTCCTGCCATGCCTTGGACGGTTGGCAGAGAGAAGAAAGCCACCCTTGCACCTGCTGGAGCCAGGCCTGTTGTCTCTTTGGCTCCAAGTCTATAAAGCAGACTAAGGAGAAGCTAATAACCAAAACACAAGCTCTTGTTTAATGTTTGGCGGAAGGGAAGGAAGAGAGGGGCGGAAGGGAGGAAGGAAGGAAGGAATGGAGTGCAATACTTTCCTTAGACCTCCTCTTTCTCTTAGCATACTTCAGAAGGCTTTTTTTGTTGTCTGACAGGACACTCGCCAGTTTCAACTCTAGCTGAGCTTTGGCCTTCCATCATTTCTCCCTACATAGGTGAAGCACAGCTCCGTAGTCTTCCTGCCAAGGCTGGCCTTGCTTCTAGGGATCGTTGATACAATTTCTTTTTCCGCCTGAGTTCCAAAAGGAGTTCCCTCTTCAGGCAAGTGGGTGTCCTACCCCACTTGCTTGTCTTTCAACACAAAGGCATGGCCTGCTCCTGGGCTTTTAAAAGGTGGCTCTTTAGAACGGACCAGCTCTCACGGGCCCCTCCGTCCTCCAAAGCAGATGCCCACCTTACACACGGTGCAGCTCCTCCCCCTCGCCTGCCCTGCCTGTCCCTCCCGAAGAGCCTGTTCAGCCCGCCTGAACGGTGATGCTTTCTTACCATTCGGCACCCGTGACAGTAAAGCTTGTGTACATAAGTTCCGGCTTCGCAAGAGAGCAGGGTCACCTGAAGCATGATATCAAATTGGTTTTGGCATCTGAGGAAGCGACTGCTTCAGAAATTATGTTTTTCTTCAGCCTGTTGACACGTGAAAGTTGACAGCACCCCAGTTTTTGGGAATCCTCTTTCCAAGAACTTAAATTTCTCCCTGCAAGTTCCAAAAGCACTTGAGTCACAGCTGAGCATGGACAGCCATAGCCCACTCCATGAGGCTCTGCATGTCTGTCTCTCATGACATGCCATAGAGCAGTAGAAGCTTGTCTTCGAGAGCTAGCCAGAGATGCTGAGACCACCCACTCAAACACGAGACACCCAGGGTGGCACTCAGCTCCTCTGACTTTAGATAGGCCTATTGCAGATGTTGCGGTTACAAAATTGCCAAGATACCATTAGAGTTAGCAGAGTAAAAAGCTATTCATGCTGTCCTAAAGTAGACGTCTTTAGTTAGGGCCCCTTTAGACTTAACTGGCTGTATTGACTATGGCCTCAGGTCGATTTCCTACACACGGGCACCTTAATGCCATCTCAGAGGCCGTAATGAAGCTGGCACCTAGAGCCTAGCAGACACGACACAGGACCTACGGACAGCCTTGCCCTTCGGAGGGGACAGCTGGAGGCCAGAGGACATACCTATAGAATCTCAGATCACACCCACATGATGCGCAGGGGGAGGCAACTGCATCAGGCCCTTCATATCCACTCACTACAACGGCTGTGCGGATCCCTAGCCCGAACATAGCCACAGAAGTTAGAGCGAGCCGAATCCCACCCGAGTTCTAGTTCCCTCTTCTACCAAGGAGGTTTGGATTCTGTATCCCTGTAGCTGAGAATTAGTGGGCACTTTCTCCACACAGCCTTTGTAGCTTGTGCAGTTAGAGAGCAAATATTGGGGCTAAAGGATGCTTTTTTTCCCCTTGTTCTAAGCATCTCCATTCGGCAAGCTCCTCCAGGCTGGCCCCAGCCTCGTGGTTGCGAGGCCTCATGCTGCAGTGGTGCAGGCTGTTGCATGTCCTTCTGTCCACCTCAGGGAGGTTTCTCCAGCTTGTGGTCACCACTCTGAAGGGTTACCCTCCTCATCATCAGTATCAGCTCCCTTCCTGCCAACTCTGAGCTGGAGTGACCCCCAGCTTGGCAGAGGGGCATGTTTTATAAGGCATGAGTCTTGTCCACAAATCTATAGCAACGTGACAGCGTTCAGGATTTAGCCCAACGCTTCTGCTCACAGTGCTCTTACTCATGACAAGGCTGCATTTGGTTGATTGTGTGATTGCCTACTCAAGGAAGGGCTGGGAAGAGAGGAGCAACATTTATCGTGATTGTAAAAGGACTTCTACTGCCACCAGCTCCAACAGGAATGTCGCCATCTTCCAATGTTACATTTCATTCATACAGAAAAAGGACGCTAGCCTAGTTTTCTTCCCAGTGACTTAAGCTCTCAATTTTCTCAGATAAAAACAAGCTCTAAACAAAAGCAGCGGCATGCACATGATATTCCCCCAGCCATGCAGATGACATGTTGAACATGAACAATGGATGCACATATATCAAACTCCCTGGAAGTGTGGGCCGCAGGACCGTTGTAGCAGCACATGTAGAAGAAGTAGCAGCAGTTCTCCTGGGGAATGCGCAGGTGAAAAATGCTGTTCCCTGTCTTCAGCAGTTTTTAAATACAGCTCCAAAGTGCTGTTTCATACCTCAGTCCAGGAAAAACTGGATTGTCCCGCTTCTGGATTTACACTACATTCAGCAAATGAATGCTTTATTCTGACAGAAACAGTAGTAAACTCATCTTTCAGTATAACTACAATTAAACATACCGGCTTGCAGAAAATGAGCTGAGTGACCAAATAGAATATATGGATGCTTTGCTGAATCAGGTGTTGGGATTTTAGTCTTAAATGTTCTGTTAATGTTTCAGATTAAAACAATATACCCACCATCTCTTCCACTCCAGTACAGAAGACAGAAACTGGTAAAGGTATCTCAATATGCTTCCAGCATTTGACAAAATGGCTATGAACAGACATTAACACAACAGGCTAGACTGACAATTTTTTTAAAAGGAATACTTTCAGGAATCACTGACCTTCTGGAATTAACAGTCATCTTCTATATGGCTTCAATGTATTTAATGTTCATCTAAGCTTAGTTTATTATGTCCCCTTCCATTATATTCTGAAGAGCAGAGCAGCTGCCATATTTTTTATTTTTACTTTTTTCAGTGAGTTGCCTAATCTTCAGAATTGTCATTGTTTCAGTATTGTTGATTTTTCTGTCTGCTGTTTTGCATACAATTCATCTTACTGTAGCTACATCCATGATCTATGAGGCAAATGATTTCACCTGTCAGCTTGCAGCGCCTCACAGATCCACTGAAAATGAACACATGGGAAGCTGAGCTCAAGGAGCACTCGGTGATTTGCTTGTTTCTGGGCTGGATCTAAGCTATGCACCATTTTTCTCCATTTATATTGAACACTGTTGGTTCATCATCTGGTGCAATAAAACAAAATGCCTGGATGAAGGGTTAGTTTGCTGTTGTGTGGCATGCAGTGCTGAGAAGAGAAAGAGCATGAGAAAGCAACAGAAAAAGAGATTTCTTTCCTACATATAAAGGTTTCAGGAGTGATGCTGTGCTAAACATAGCTGAAACACAGTGACAGTCTTAATATGATCACCCTATTGTTAGGGGCTACATCTGAGAGGTGTCTGTGTTTAGTTAGAGAACATATGAGCTGCTACTTCAGATGTTACCAGTGACATGACTGTGTGCTTACATATATTGAACTAGGTGAAAATGTTCCTTTCCATCCCATAAAATATTTTCAAATTATTTCCTGGGCAAGCCTGGAAGTCTTCTCTGAGGAAAGAGACTTCTCTCTCAAACTAGCTAAAAGCATGGTTTATGGGGCATTAATTTGGGATGTGAAAGATGTGTATTAAAATCTCTTCCTTGCCAATCCACCAAGCTTTTCTGTGGTCGGTAGATATTCACAGCAAAATTCCCTTAATCTTCACTCAGAGCTATTCTATTTCATAAAGCTAATTGAGTGTTCATTGAATCAAGGGTACAAACTTTGTTCTCCCAAATCCCCGCAGAGCGTCTTACATCTACCCCCAGCTTCTGGACTGCAGAGCTTCCTTGCCTCTCTTGCATGATGAATGTTTTACTCATGGAACAAAAGCCAACACAGTATTCTTTTGGGCTGCTTACTACATACCAGGCATCCTGGTTCAAGTACTTACTGTGAAAAAAACTTTTCTCACTGGCTGTCCTGACCACAAGCCACTGATTTTTTGTTTACTTTTTTTTCCCCATTCCTGTTTTGAAAAGTAAGTTTGTTGAGAAGCTAAGAAAAATGAATAGGAGTTTTTTTTACAGCAAGAGTGGTTTTTATGACCAGGTAAAGCAATAAAACTGCATTACAGAAATGTTGATTAGCCACAGTTATAATTTAAATGCATTCAGGGAAACTCGTGTGGTTCTACATAATGTAAGCAATGTATTGTGCAGTATATGTCATTCCAGTGTGGCATAGATTAGACTGAGACATTAAGCCATAATTCCGATACCATCTAGTGCCTGCTGATTAAAAAGATGATCAACCACTGAGAAGAAAGTCCCCATCAGATAGCATCAACTATATAGATATGTCTGTGCTTATGGCACTTCACTGCTTTCTTCAGGGAGCCAAATCTTGTCCTCAAAATACAAAGAGATACCAATGCTCTGAGCAATACAAAAATACAAATATGTTTCCCATAACTGTACTCTGAGTGATGTTTATTACATGTGCCTACTGCCAAGCAAAATCCAGAAGTCATCATTTCTTCTTCAATATTGCTTTAGTATTTAAGTATAAATGGTATAATAATCAAGTGAAATTATTTTCTTAGTACATGATGCTAAGGTGTAATAATAGATTTAGTAATAATGAAATAAGAATATTCTTCACAAATCTTTTTTCCTCTAATTTGCCTTTTTGTGTGATTATGCTGTCTATCATTCAACCACAATAAGTTCTTACCAGTCTTAACCAACTACCAACAAAAAAAAATCTCCAAGATAAGTCTTTCCTTGTCCCCTTGTTGCACTCTCCTAAATAGGTTATTGAAGAGAGAATCAGTTCCTTGTTCTTGGAAATAAAAATTGTGAAAACTCTGGGGTTATCCACTTTTTCTTCTAGCAGCGAGTTAGCCAGTTACCTGGGCAGATCTATACAGGAGCAAAAATTAACATGAACCAAGGAAGCGTTCTGTCTCTTAGTAAGGATGTCACACAGTATAGTAGCGTGAATTATTGGGAGTTTAGAGGTAAGGAACCACAGATCTCTAGGACCCTAGGGTTCACTATTTTGGCTACTTATGGAACAATCACATTTGAGCAAGACGTTTTCTTGAAGCCAAAACATTTTTCAGAAACATTCCAGAGGCATTTATTTTGACAAAACTTTCCGTGTAAAGGTTTTGATCGAGAATGAACACTCATGAGAGAAAGGCTTGCATCAAAATGTTGACCTTTTCAACATGAAGCAGATATTTTGGCACACTTCCATTTTGCAGTAGTATTTAAATGGCTTTGTTTTCATGCCAAAGCAGAATAAAACAAATTTGGAACTTGAAAACTGTCAGGAAACCAAATTGTTATTCTCTAGCAAGCTCTGCTGATTGCCTTTAACTAGAATAACTTACTTAACTCAGTGCTGGCTTCACCAGGCAATAATTTACCATCATCCACAATGCATTGCCATCAATCCCGTATTATACCACCTTTTCATGACATGGTCTTAGCTTGCTGGTATGTTTTGTGTTTCTTTCCATGCAAAGATATTGTTTTGCTCTTAATTATACCAGTGAAACTGAAAGCAACATTTCCCTGGTTTTGAAATCTGCCCTTCCGAGGTCATTAACATCATGTCTTAGTTACTTTCTGAAGTTGCAAACAACAAACTTATTTGCCTGACTGCACATAATGACAATTACCACAATAGGAATTGCCAGAGAAATAAAATAATTGGTCCTAGCTTGACTAAAATAATATTCAATTATATTTAAGTGTCATAACACACAATTGGAATATTAATATAAAACTTCCGTATACAATTTGTCATTTCAATATCAGGCATTGCTTAGAGTATGTCAAGTCACTGATCTATTTCACTCCATCATTAATCTTTATTTCATATTTTTAAAAAGCAACGTTTGTTGTTTAGATTGATGTAACACAGATAACATAAGCAGGCATATATTTTAGAACATTGAGTGACAACTCAAGTATGCAAGTGGACAGATACATAACCTGAATAATCGTTGTTCAAATCCAAAAAGATTTGTTGGAAAAAGGTTTTTGATTATTCTTCTGTAGTTCTACAATAGTAGCTGAAATCCATTTACTGAAGTGGATAGTACTAAGCCTTTAAAAAATACATCAGGGTAGACTCAGCTGAATGTAGCACTTGATCATTGGTGATTTCTAGGCAGGGACTGTCAGAATGTATGGGAGCTCTCCACTGAAAAGCTCAGTTTGGAAATCTTACCTGGAGCATGCAGGTGCACAATTAGTGTTAATAAAATGAAAAAAAAAACCCCAATGTTTCAAATGGTTTCCACAGGATATGTAAAAGTGCATTTGAATAAAAAGGAAATCTCATACAGCCATGTCTCCACATATGTGCTTCTCATACAGATTTTTTTCCTTCTTTTTGTCATAATTTCATATATTATATTATCAAGTTTCTACGTAGTTCACATTACAAAAAGTGTGAAACATGAACCTTGATTTGGACTTTCAATATGAGGATGCGTGGTTCAATGAAGTGAAACCTTAAATAGTGTTTTTAAAGCATTTTATTATTATCCTTAATGAATTAATTTATTGTGTTTTCATCTTGTGAGGGTATTGAGAGTCTTCAATCCCTACTGTGGACCCAGTTGCGTAGATGCTGCTGAAAAAAAGAAGAATGGCTATGAAATATGGAATGATAGTTCTAGAAAATGAAGGCTGGAAAGCAGGCACAGGCAATGCAATAAATACTTCCTTTTGCTGATCTCTCCACATGCTTGGTATTTAATCCAACTAAAAGGAATCACTCATATAAACTTTGCATAGACTTTGGTCTACCTGAAATGCTTCCATATCTTTCTGTATATAAAATGTGGGTCACCAAACCATTGTTGTCAAGATGCATCAAAGAGATCATGGGTGCAGAGACACTTCAACAACACGTACGTGAGGAGGATATCCTCAGGTGCGAAGATCTGGGCGGTGCAAAGACCAAGAGCAGGTGCCATGAGTCTGCTAAAACCCAGCAGCAGCAGCCACCTTTGCAGGCCCTCAGCTCTGCGAGTGAAGTGCTGTGGAACCAGTACGCTTACACTGTTCCTACAGTCCATCTGGTAAATTTGGTTTTCTCTGGTGTAATGCAGACCAGTTTAAAGCTTTTTGTTTTCATAGTTGAAGTTTTCTTTGCCTGCCTCAAGTGCCTGTTTGGAGGGAACTCTGCCATCAGGCAGGACCTGCCTAAACTTTCTTTGGCTGTATGAGTTAAATATTTCTCAGCCTTTCTCGCTTGCAAGACTTTTCCCGCTGTAAACATGCCTAGACTTTAAGGCATCCAAAGCATGTAAAAATCAGTAGTAGTCTTCTATCAGTCACTTCTAAAATAAATACTACAAGACATTGAAGCAATATTTCACACAGGAAAGAAATCGAAGACAGTCTGACACTTTTCACTTAGCACTTTTCAAAAACATACAAGAAAAGAAACTGAAAAAGGCACTAACCTTTGGAAACGAAGAATCCACCTGGAAAAATCTGGTGACCCAAACTGTTGCACTGAATGCATTTTGAAGATAAAAAGTGTTTTACATAGTCGTTGTAAAGTTGTTCCCTACTACATTGTTTCTGAGACAACAGCTGGACACGTCAGAAAACACTGAATGCTTTTTGGAATTGTGGACGTCAAGCAAAGCAATCTGAATCACAGTTTTATTGTGCTTTTTAAGTTCTGCATTAGAAACCTGCATAAGATCAGGTATTTTTAACAGCAGTTTTTACATGCTAATATGCCTGAGATTGAAGTCTCTGTGCGTCTCTGTTGCATTTTATTTATTTTTAGGCAAGCTACTTAAGGAAAAATTACAGTTGTCAGTCTTAGCCATTTAATCTGTTGCAGCACCTAGACGCTCATAAAAGGGACCATACTATGGCAAACAAGCTTTTCTGATCTTTAAAGTTTTATCACTTTTAGACAGCTTGGCTAATGAATGTTTATGCTTGATGTCAAACTGAGGTCTTTAAACAATTAATAGAAAAGATTCAATATAGTATTTTTTTAATTTTTCTTTTAAATAAGTAAGAAAATAGATTTTAGCAGGTTTTGCAGGTAGTTTGTTTATAACTGTGTTTTCAGAATAAAATCCTTTTCAACTGTCTCTAAAGGGTTTGGCAGAAAATAGGCTGGCTAAGAAGCAAAAGCTGATACACAATTTATAATGTTTGTGGAAAAGGTTTTTACAAATTCCTGTCTTGCAATATTTTTATGTGTTTATTTTTTTAAGAGAGGCAGCAACACAAACGATACAGTTAATATTATACAGAGCCAGTGCTCTCTTTCAGATCCTAAAATTTCTATGGCATTTGAGTGAACTTTGAGCCTTCATAGTAATTTTGTAAAAGGTAAGCACCAGAATTCAATATTTAAATCAACTGACTCACGAACAGCAAATAATCAACACTGTTGTTTATTGGTAAAAAGAAGACGACAACTAATGTCTCTCCAATACATCTTTTTGAAGTGATCCTTGTTCTTGAAAGATTCAGAAAATTTAAAAATAAGTTTGATGAATAGCAAAGGGCCATGGGTATGCAGGAAGATGTGTTGCAGAATACATTCCTCCCTTTGTCTTCTGCTCACTTTCCAGTCTCTCCCAAATGCCTAAATCTACTGGAGAGGGGAATTGAAAAGGGTAGGATTAGGCTGAATGTTTGGCACGACTCTGTAAGGATAGCTGCAGTGTAGGACATCTGTTTTGTAAGAACATCTGATTAAAAGGCCAAGACAAGAAACAGGAAAAGCAAAAAACTGAAGACAGAGATACAGAAGCCCTAAGGGACCAGTGGATAATGAAGTCCATAGAAAAGACCAGACCTGCTGGATGGGCTGTTAAAGGCACCAGGCAAGTGTGACCTTGGGCAGAATCATGCCCAACTTTGTAATAGCTCAGAAGGGAAATGAGAGTGTCCTGGATCTGATGTTAAAGAGCAAACTTACTATAGGATATTTAAGGGGCATCATTGCGAGTGTTTAAACTTCTTATGGGATGCTTGAGGGGATTCTGGGAATGTGCAAAACTTATTGGCTGCTTAGGAGAAGGATAAAATGTCAGAAAAGGGAGGAAAACATTGAGAAAAGGGGCAATTACAGAGGGCACTCTCATGCAAATAAGCTGCAGGTCAGTACACTTGTCTGAGTCCTGTCCATGATCATGGCACAGTCCATCCTCACTTCTTGGTAAGTTCCTGCTTCTATCCATAGAGAGAACTGCATGAGTGTTCATTTTATTTTTTGTGTGTGTAACATGCCAGCAAACTCAAGTCAGACCATCTGGCAAGTAGTCTGGCTGGCAGGTCCTGGAGCTGGATATTGGAAGGACCAAGTCGGGGTCAGCCTGGAGAAGGTCAGGACATTTGTGTCATTTATATGAGTACTGTTTGTGTGTATCATCTGGTGCATCTAAAGGCACTGACCTTCTGCTTATGTTTATCTGCTGCTGGACAATCATGTCTACTCGCACGTGTGAGTTGGGGAAATATGCTCAGCCTTATTACTGACTGAATCTTGAACAGGGAACCACAGCAGCTTCAGACCTTCTTGGGTCCTGAGGTTCACTGGGTTCAGTTTCTTTTAGCAGGCACCATTTATGTTGCCTTGGAATGGTTCAAATATTGTTTATCTTGAGTTTGTATTTTTTTTTGAGAAGTATTACACCTCCATATGCTTAGACTGAGGATTATGTTTTTTCAACAGTGATGCATTTTTACAAATACTGCAGTGTTACACATCTTACGATGCAAAAGGGTTTTTTTGGCTTGTTCTTTTTCTTTCTTCTGTGCTCCTTTTTCCAGATTTGTAAATATGGTCCATGTTTCCCTCATTACAACTTGTTGTAATTTTCCTGTTATTTTGGGACTGTGGTGTTTCTTTTAAGTATAATCTAATTCTTTCCCTTTCCTATTAAATTATTACTGATCTAATAACTAAATAGAGCCTTAAGTGTAGGTGTTGGGAGAGCTGCTTTAATTTTTCTTGCGTAAATGTGGTTTTGTACAAATGGAATAGCAGAATTCCTTTTCAGAACATAATGGATTGGGTATTTTTCAAAATGCATGTCATGTCAAAGATTTCATATAAGCTTATCTATTTATATAGTCAATATTTTGCACATGTGAATAACACCAGAAAATTATGTTTGTGGTGACCTGTTTTCCTGTTCCCATTTTCCACAGGATGTTGGCCCCATTGTTCTCATTTTACCACTGATTATGAGAGTATAGAGGGATTATCTTCTGCTGGCAGTCACTCAGCGATGGAAAGGAAGTGATGGTGTGTGCAGTGTAGGAGATATCTGCCCAGGAGTCATCTCATCAGAAATTGTGTTTCTTATTTTTCTTTTATGTTCTGTGACTTACCTATTTTCATACTACTTAGCATTTCATAGAGACTAGTCATTTTCCCTTTAAGTCTGCCTTTTTTGGGGGGTCTTTGCAATTTGTTTTCACACTTGGACATGGATTGCTGTGCGTCTCTCAAAATTGATGATATATATGGAAATCTTGTCTCTGAAGGTTGTATTGTCGGGTGAGCTGTTCACATGGTCCCAAGTCATAAATCTGTGAGAGTTTATCTATGTATGCGAGTCTACTTGTTTCCATTTAACTCCGGCCTTGGAGAGAAAGAGACCCAAGGCAAAAAACTGTTGGAATGCAGAAATATTGAGCAGCTCAGCTAGAATATTCCTTTCTTAAAGTGTTTTTGACTGAATGTGGGTTATTTTAACCAGGAGCTAGTTTGAATTTATGGCTGGATATGCAGAAATAGAAAGCTGACAATTCACGATGACATAGTACACTAGGATTTAGTTCCTCAGAGCCTGGTTATGTGTGTCTACAGAGATGGCTACAAATTGACCCAGCTTTCTCTACCCACATTCTGAGCTGACTAAACAGAGGCAGTTTCATGACTTCTGTGTCCATGCAAATATATTCTGATGAGTGACGTATGCTGAAATACAATGCATATTGGCACGGTCATAACTCTTACCCAGCTCTGGGTAAAGGCAGATGAGTCCAGATCTAACTGCACAGGCACAGGTAGATGCCATCCTTTGGCACCCGTGACAGTAAAGCTTGTGTACATAAGTTCTGGCTTCGCAAGAGAGCAGGGTCACCTGAAGCGTGATATCAAATTGGTTTTGGCATCTAAGGAAGCGACTGCTTCAGAAATTATGTTTTTCTTCAGCCTGTTGACACGTGAAAGTTGACAGCACCCCAGTTTTTGGGAATCCTCTTTCCAAGAACTTAAATTTCTCCCTGGAATTTCCAAAGGCACTTGAGTCACAGCTGAGCATGGACAGCCATAGGCCACTCCATGAGGCTCTGCATGTCTGTCTCTCATGACATGCCATAGAGCAGTAGAAGCTTGTCTTCGAGAGCTAGCCAGAGATGCTGAGACCACCCACTCAAACACGAGACACCCAGGGTGGCACTCAGCTCCTCTGACTTTAGATAGGCCTATTGCAGATGTTGCGGTTACAAAATTGCGAAGATACCATTAGAGTTAGCAGAGTAAAAAGCTATTCATGCTGTCCTAAAGTAGACGTCTTTAGTTAGGGCCCCTTTAGACTTAACTGGCTGTATTGTCTAGGGCCTCAGGTCGATTTCCTACACACGGGCACCTTAATGCCATCTCAGAGGCCGTAATGAAGCTAGCACCTAGAGCCTAGCAGACACGACACAGGACCTACGGACAGCCTTGCCCTTCGGAGGGGACAGCTGGAGGCCAGAGGACATACCTATAGAATCTCAGATCATACCCACATGATGCGCAGGGGGAGGCAACTGCATCAGGCCCTTCATATCCACTCACTACAACGGCTGTGCGGATCCCTAGCCCGAACATAGCCACAGAAGTTAGAGCGAGCCGAATCCCACCCGAGTTCTAGTTCCCTCTTCTACCAAGGAGGTTTGGATTCTGTATCCCCATAGCTGAGAATTAGTGGGCACTTTCTCCACACATTCTTTGTAGCCTGTGCAGTTAGAGAGCAAATATTGGGGCTAAAGGATGCGTTTTTTCCCCTTGTTCTAAGCATCTCCATTCGGCAAGCTTCAAGAAACGTAATGCAAAGTACTTCTGTGATGGGTTGTCTTTGGCTGGATTCCAGGTGCCCACCAAAGCTGCTCTTTCACTCCCCTCCTCGGCTGGAGAGAGGAGAGAAAGTACAACAAGAAGCTTGTGGGTTGAGACAAGGACAAGGAGCGATCATTCAGCAGTTGCCGTCAGAGTCAAAAGAGACTGGACTTGGGGAAATGTGTTTCATTTATTGCCAATGGAATCAGAGTAAGGTAATGAGAACTAAACCCAAATCTTAAAACACCTTCTGCCCACCCCTCCTTTCTTCCCGGGCTCAACTTTGCTCCCCATTTTCTCTGCCTCCTCCCCCCGAGTGCCACAGGAGGTCGGGGAATGTGGGTTGCGGTCAGTTCATCACATGTTGTCTCTGCTGCTCCTTCCTCCTCAGGGGGAGGACTCCTCACACTCTTCCCCTGCTCCAGCCTGGGGTCCCTCCCACGCGAGACAGTCCTCCACGGACTTCTCCAACGTGAGTCCTTCCCAGAGGCTGCAGTTCTTCACCAACTGCTCCAGCCTGGGGTCCCTCCCACGGGGTGCCGTCCTTCAGGAACAGGTTGCTCCACGGTGGGTCCCCCACACGGCCACGAGTCCTGCCAGCAAACCTGTGCCAGCATGGGCTCCTCTCTCCACGGGGCCACAGGTCCTGTCAGAAGCCTGCTCCAGTTCTGGCTTCCAGTGGGCTCACAGCCTCCTTCGTGCAGCCCCCTGCTCCAGCGTGGGGTCCTCCTCAGCCCGCAGGTGGAGATCTGCTCCCCCACGGAGCTCCATGGGCTGCAGGGCCACAGCCGGCCTCGCCATGGTCTTCAGCAGGGGCTGCAGAGGGGTCTCTGCTCCGGCCCCTGGAGCCCCTCCTGCCCCTCCTTCTGCACTGACCCAGGTGTCTGCAGAGATGTTTCTCTCATGTATTCTCGCTCCTCTCTCCCGCTGCAGTTGCTGCCTGCCAGTTCTTACCCCCCTTCTGAAATACGTTATCCCAGACGTGCTACTACTGTCGCTGACTGGCTCGGCCTTGGCCAGCGGTGGGGCTGTCTTGGAGCCGGCTGGCATGGGCTCTACTGGACATAGGGGAAGCTTCTAGCAGCTTCCCACAGAAGCCACCCCTGCAGCCCCCCTGCAATGTTTTTAATTGCTAATAAACATTTGTACCTTAAAAAAAAAAAAAAAAAGATATTTCTAAATACCACAAGACATCTGAAGTGAAGAGGCGTTCTAAAGTTAGTTATCCTACAGGAAATACACAGCTCCACCTGTTACTCCTGCTTTCCCTTGGATACGAGAGTGACCTCTAATCTCAGCCTTGCTTAAGGAGGGTGTTACCGCTGTTGGTAGATCAACCCTTATTTCAGAAGGGGGGTGGGGGGAGAGAGAGAGAGAGAGAGAGAGAGAAGGAAAGACAGACAGGCAGCAAGGAAGGCTTGTTTTCCCTTGAAGGAGTCAACTCAGGCAGCACCTGGAGCATCACCGGTGTCTGAGCCTGCGCCCAGAACGTTTGTGCTGTCTGTTACAAGCTCCTGAAGGCACTTGCGACAGCAAAGCAATGCCTTGTAACCCTCTGCCGCCTTCCTGTGCATCAGAAGGCCTGCCTATATCTTCCGCAGCTTTGCCCACAGAAGCCTGAATGGCTGTGCTCCGGGGTCTTGGAAGGCACAACACAAACTTCCTCCGGTCACTCTGACACCTTGAACACAGAAACCAACACAGTTTAATAGGAAGAATCTCACTTTGTCACAGAAACCACCTTTCACATTACATCTTTTCATCCCGTAAGAAAGCATGTGTCCCTACAGTACGTACATAGTTACCCACCAAAACCGCCAACGTCATACAACGTATCCCGCGATACAACATATCCCGCGATACGCTCGGAGGGGTTTGCGCAGCCCCCGCTCTCTGTGCACCTCACAGACCTCTGCGCTTTCTGCTTCTGCCCCTGGTGCTGGCGGCTCTGTGGCCGATGCACCGGCAAGCCCAGCCGCATCCTCCTCCTCCTCAGAGAGTCCCTGGCCGTGCTCAATGAGCGATTGCTATGAACGTACTGTAAATAGCCCTTTTTATAGCCCGACAAAACACTGGCCAATTTCAACTCTAGCTGAGCTTTGCCCTTTTCTGTTCTCTCCTTACACGTATGAACTACAGCTCTGTGATCTTCCTGCCAAGCCGGACCTTGGTCCCAGGGATCATAACATTCCTTTTTCCACCTGAGTTGAAAAAGGAGGTCCCTGTTCAGCCAAGCTGGTCTTCTGCCCCTCTTGTTTGACTTCAGACTCCACCAGATTGCCTGCTCCCGTGCTTGCAGAAGGTGGTTCTGAAAAACTAAGCTGCTCTCTGAGCCCTAAGCCCTCCAAAGCAGCTTCGTAGGGGACACTGCAGACTAGCTCTCTGAGTAGCTTCAAGTTTGCTCTCCTGAAAAGCAAGGTAGCAACTCCTCTGAGCTGTATCTCATTACACTCAAAAGTTTCAACTCCCCTGTTTGGTGATCACTGTGATCCCATCTCCTACGAGTCCTTCTCCATACACAAACAGGAGGGACTAAGAGATCTGTTGGGTAGATAAGCAGCCATGGGGAACCACGGTGAGCAGTGGAGTGAGCTGCTGCATGGGCTACGTGCTTTGCGAGTGCGAAGCCAGCCCCTGGCTCAGTGAGTGCCTGGGAAAGGGAGTCTGCAGCCGTGAAGGACAGAGCCGGCCAGCAGGACAGCTGGCAGCCTTCACTCGGGCATTGCCCACCTTGTGACTGGCTGTACCTGTGATGATGTTAATGCTCTTTGTACACAGGTCTGTTGCGTCGTGCTGTGTTGCGAAGCAGACTTGCAGAGGCGTGCCCTGTCTGCCCATCGGGACTCAAGGCACATTTCCTCCAAGCGCAGCAGCCAGGCTTTGGGCAGCCTCGCCTCATGCTGCTGTTGACATTGCCAACCAGGGTCAAGTTTCTATCCTCGGGTTTTCATGTAGGAACCAATTAGTGAACAAGTCCTGTTTTAATGGAGTGGCAACTCAAACAGTATTACGCTGGTAGAAAGCCTTCAGGAGAAGACTGGTGTCCTCTGGACCTCGCAGTAAGGCAGCCAGCAGCTCTGTTTCTGCTATAGCTACAAACATCCACGAGTGAAACAACCGCAGCTTTTTAATACAGTTACAGACACTTTTCTTTGCAGACACAAAGCATGCTTTTGTCTTGAACTTTTCATTAGTCTGAAAAAAAGATCATTGGTAGTATAGGATACCATGCTGTTTATTAAATGTACATAAATTAACATCTACACAGAAAGGATGTTTTCCTCATCAGAAACAATGCTGAAACGATGAGCAACTCTGAAAAGAAAGGTACATAAGGCTCCCGTGCACAAACCCCAAAGCTTCAAAGGAGAAAGGTGAAAGAGCGCTACATCCTTATGTCACAGGACAACCTGTGATTAACCCGAGTTATGGACACTGTCACATCATAGGTAGTTGGGGCCAGTTCAGATCCCCTGCCTTCTAGATCAGCCGCCTTGATGAGCTGGGTGTTTCAACTGTTATAAAGCTGCAGAATCAACCAGAATCGACACTGAAATGACTGTGCTGGCTACAGAATGGCTAGAATAAATATGGGGGTGTGTCCAGTTTTTTTCCGGTCCTGGAGGGTGGCTGGGATTTGGGGCACCATGTAAGCTGGCTTTTTTAACTCCTCCTTCCCATCAGTCCCTAGGCACAGGCACGTGTTGTGGCTGAAAGCAAAGCATCACCACTCCAGTTCTGATTGACAGAAAGGGGGGTGTTTGCGTCGGTCCAGAGAGCGCTGATGGGTCGGAGAAGTAAGAGCGGAGTTTTTGCTGTAGCTAACCTGGAGTTAACTCAGCTAATGGAAACTGCAAGCCAGTCATGTTTGATCAAGAATGCTAAGAAAGGGTATTGTGCTGTGTGCTGCATACAAGGACTTGCACCGACCAAAGGGCAGCAATGGGTGCTCCCTTCTTGTATGCAGCAAGGTGGTGCAGCGTCTCTCTGCCAAGAATGAGTAGCGGCAAAGAAAACCTGGAGGGTTTTATAGTCTGGAACATGCTGTCCAGCGTGTCCCTCATGTCCCTCTCAGATGATATACACCTCCACGCCCAGCACGCCCCATGGAATCTGCAGGTGACATGCCAGCTCCCCACGGGGGCAGCTGTGCCGGCTGGTGGGCTTTTGCTGACGGAGCCGAGGAGTGAGCCAGCAAGGCCTCCCGCCAGGGCTGGGCTGGGTCTGAGGGCGGTGCGGGGCCGCTCCGGCGTCGCGGTGCCCGAGTGAAATGTGCCGGCCGGAGCAGAAGGGCGCGGTGCCTCCCTCCTCGCCTCCGCCGAGGTGGTGCTGGGGCTGCATCGCGCCCCTCAAAGCCCAGGCAGCAGAGCTCATGCGGGCAATCCAGGCAGCAGAAAAAAATCGGCACCTGCAAGAAGAGAGTCCAAAGTGCTGATGAAACCATGAAGGCAGGAAGAGGCACGACTTTGTGCCCCGTTCTTTGGGCAGTGTGCTGTCCAAGGGGCAGTTCCTGGCACACGAGAGGGAACCCTCCCTGGCAGTGGCTACGGCACGGCTTTGTCCCCTTCTCCACACGTGTGACACCCTCAGAGCTCTGCAAGTTGACAGAGATGTGCAGCACTGCTTTGCTAGGCAGCAGGGCTGGGCAGGGCAGCTGTGCTGTGGTCCTTTCCAAAAGCCGAGCAGCAGCATGCCTCACTGTCCCTTGCTAGAAAGCCAGGCTTGAAGGCAAAACACGCTGCTTTGGTTTTGTTTGGTTGTTTTCTTCTTCCCTCAATTGTCTCAGGTGCAACATGAGCTTTTTACGAAGTGCCAGTACCTCAGGGTCTACAGCTACGTGACACAGCTCCTTGCTGCGTCTTTGGGATTCAGACACCAGCAGCCAGTGCTGGGCTTGCCAGCTGACATGAACAGAAAAGGGAGACTTTGCCTCTTTCTGTAGGCAGCGGGTCAAAGAGCTCCAAAAATTGCTATGAGCCTTGTGACTCTGCTGGGGTGTTGCTCAGCCTTGCACAAACAGAGCTGCCACAAGTGCCGAAGGAGAGCTGCCAACGCTGGAGTGATATGTTCCTCCTGACAGACACGCTCTCCCACGGGCAGCTGCGGGCTTCCTGCCCGGTGCCATCTCTGCGCACCTCAGAAATATTGCCCATAGTCGGAGCAGTGTTCGGAGCTTTGAAAGATGGGCAGCAGAGCCTGCTACACACCTGGGCTCCTCGTTCTTCTTGCCTGCCTGGATGTCCTCAGTTGCCCATCCCGCAGAGCTCTGCTCCCAACTTGCTCCTCTCGCTGTCCAGTAGCCCGTTGCTCCCCTCTTCACAGGTTGCTCTTCTCGAGCCTGGCAAACTTTCCATTCAATGTATTGTTAGACAGGTCAAGCCATGATAAACGTGAACCAATTCTGCTCTTAACCACACCTAGCTCATTTTACCTTGTCTCCCCAGAGGAGCTCTCCAGGTGTTCACTTTCTGGAGGGACTGGAGGCACCTGCAATGGAAATGTGCAAGTTAACGGGTGGCAAGGACCTTCCTGCCCAATTGCTACCTTAGCTCGGAAAGGCACAGCCCTTGGATGGGTTTGCTCAGCCCAGCTGAGCCAGTTCTGGTGGCATCACCGCACAAACCGCCATGGCCATCCTGCACCACCCTTCCTCTGCACCTTTGCAGAGCTGCCGGCTAGTGGGTGACCTTGCTTGTCCCTGCGGCAGCACTCTCAACTTCTGACAGTGCTGTCACCCTCTTTGTGGCCCTGACATACCGCTGCTGCTTCTGCTTCCACCTCTGGTGCTGGCAACTCCTTGGCCGACGTGCCGGCAAGCCCAGCCGCATCCTCCTCCTCCTCAAAGAGCTGCGGGGGACAGAGGAGGACAGTTGCTTGGCTGGGGACAGGCCCCGGGGCCGGTGAGCCTTCCTCCGGGCCAGGAGCGAGCGTGGGCGGCTCTGCTTTCACTAGGGCAGGACGCAGGGGTGGCTGGAGGTGGGGGAGGTGGGGCGGAGCCGGCTTGGTCCCCGAGCCCCAGCCGGGGTCCCTCTGCTGGCTTACCTGGAGGGGCTGGGGCAGCGTGCCGTCCTGGCTGCAGAGAGCTGCCAGGGGCCAGCCGAAGAGACCCGCCCTGCCGGCACAGCCCGACTGCCCGGGCGCCTCCGCAGCGGCCAAGGTCCCTCGCCGCGCAAAAGGCCAGGGCAGCCCCCTCGTCCTGCTGCGGGTCCCGCCTGCCGCCAGGGAAAACAGAGCAGAGAGCCATGGAGGGCAAGCGCCAGGTGAATGCTGCCCGAGCCTCTGCGTGCTGGGCGTCCCCGCCAACAGCGAGGGAGAGGCGTGGCTGGGGAACGAGGCGCCCCGGGGGCTCAGCTCTCTGCGGCCGTGCCCTGCGGGAAGGGCAGCAGCAGCCCCTGAGCAGCGCGGCTGCCGCCTGCCAGCGCAGGAGAGAGGGGCCGTCCTGCCCCCGTCTCCTCCAAACTCACCGTCCGAGTGGCCACGTCCACCTTGGCTGCCGGAGGGGACGGGAGGTGGCCGCTGCTGGGCACCAGCCTGCAAGAAATGCGCTGCGCTCAGCGAGCAGCCCCGCAGCACGAAGGGCCCCTGGCCAGCTGCATCGGCCGCGGGCCATGAGTGAGATGTGGGGACGGCCGAGATGGCGGCCCGGGGGCTCCTCACCTCTGCCAGGCCCTCGACCAGCCTCTCCAGGCTGCTGGCGTTGAGTGTTTTGGCCTGGGCAAGGGGAGAAGAGCAGCAGGTGAGAAGCGATGGGGCTGGTGCGGAGTTGGAGCAGCCCCTGGGGCAGAGCGGGGCCGGGAGGGACACTCACGGCATTGCAGCCGCGCAGCTCATTCAGCAGGAGCTTGATGGAGGGCAGCTGGGTGACGCGGGCTCCCTGCACTCCTTCTGCTGGCCTGTGCACGGGGCAGGGGCAGAGAAAGAGCTGTGTGAGACCCAAGCTGCCTCTTCCCTCGCCTGCCAGCCCGGGGAGCCCTTCCAAGCTGCCCCGAAGCAGCTGGGCACCGCCCGGCCGTCGAGCGGAGAGCAGCGGCAAGGGGGGAGGACGGGGCTGGGTGAAGCAGCTCCGCCAGCTCTGCCCGCTCCAGAGCCGCCCGCAGCCGTGGGGGCAGCTCTCCCCAGCTCAGGAGCGGCGTTTCCGCATCGTACGGCTACGGCTAGAGCATCCCCCCGTGCTGTGAGCACGTGCCCCCCAAGCTGCTCTGCCAGGCAGGGCTTACCCACGGAGCGCGCTGAGCCAGAGCTCCTTCAGCGAGCGGGAGCTGCAGGAAAGAGAGGAGAAAGAGCCTGAGCGCCCGCTGCTGCCCAGCCCGCGGGCAGAGGCGGGCGCCGGCACAGCCCTGCCCCGTGGGGACGGCTGCAGAGGCAGGAGGAAGCGGCGTGGGGCCGGACAGAAGCGCTGCCCGGCCCTGCCGGGGGACGTGGCACCGAGACCCACCAGAAGGTGACGACGCAGAAGCCGTAGGGCCAGGCGAGGACGAGGGACGTGGTGGCCTTGTCTTCCTCCTCCTGGGCGGCATCCCCGGCCGCCCCCTTGCCGCCGCTCAGCACCCACAGCCGGCGCAGGGCCAGGCAGAGCTGCGGGCGCGGGGCGCTGCCACGTCTGCAGAGAGGAGCGGCAGGGAGTGACCTGGAGGTGGCCGAGCCCGGCGGCTGCCCTCTGGCCTCCGCCTGCCCCGCGCACGGCCACGGGTGCAGCCAGCAGCAGGGTGCCGGGGCCTGGGGCTGCTCCTTGGGCGTCCCTGCCCCGGTGCCGGGGCCAGGCCTTAGGAGGAAAGGCAGCCGGGGTCTGCGCCTCTTACTTGGCCTTGGCGATGATCAAGGCATCGCTGAAGAGGAGGAGGTGCCTCTTCCCCGTCCCGCGGCCCTGCGTCACCCGCACGCGCTGGTGGAGCAGCGGCTCGGCTGATGCCGGGCCGGGCGCGCACTGCTGCTCGGGGCCAGGGTAGACCCTGCAGAGCAGGCGGCAAAGGGCGTGAGAAAGGCGGCTGCTGCGGGGCCCGGCTGCGCCGGCGTGTCCCCGAGCCGCGGGGGGAGCCCACCTGGAGCCGTAGCAGCAGTTCAGCTGGCCCATCGTGCCGGGGCCAGGGGAGTCCTCGCGCCGGACACGCTGCTGGGGCTCCGGAGAGCTCCCAGCCGGCTGGAGCGAGGCTGTCGAGGGGGTCCCGGTGCCGGGCAGTGCCGCTGGGTGAGAGCTGGTCTCTCCCTGGAGCTGCCGGGTGCTGGCAGAGCCGTGCCTGCAGGCACTGTGGCCGTTGCCGGGCCAGCGCCGCGACATCACAGCTGCCATTCCAAGCCCGTGGGGGGGGGGGCTGGGGGGCGGGGCTGGGGGAGGGGCTCCTGTCTCTCTCGGCCTGGGGAGCCCGGGCCTGGGCACAGCACTGCGGGCATGGCCTCAGCAGCGCTGAGCAGAGGGCAAGGCTCCCCTCCCTCCAGCTGCTGGCAAGGCTTTGCCCAGCGCAGCCCAGGGCACTGCCGCCCGCCGCCTTTGGCCAAGGGCACGGTGCTGGCTGCTGCTCAGCTTGGTGTCCAGCAGGACCCACGGGCCTTTTCTGCCACGCCGCTTTCCAGCAGCTTTGCTGAGCTGCTCTTGCTCACGAGTACGTGCGCATGTGTGCCGGGATGCTTGGTGCGCGTACCGGTGCCGCCCGCAGTCCGTCCCACCCTCTTCCCGCAGGTCCCCCCGTGCCACTGACGTGCGCTTGAGACGGGCACGTTGCCTCCAGCCAAAGCAGCGGTCCCAGCGGAAAGGCGCTCTCTTGTGCTGGGACTGGGAGGAAGAGGATGCACCTGGCCACGGAGCCCAGGGGCAGAGCTTCCTTAACTCCAACTTGTTAAAGGCAACCTTCTTCTTCTTCTTCTTCTTCCTGACAGCATGTCCCGCTGGAAGGTGGCCTTGGCACTCTCCCGGAACACTGGAGAGGAGTTTGGCTTTGCCAAGTGCAAAGGAAGCAGCAGCTGCCTAGCTGCCTTCTCGAGTGAGCGGCTGTCTGCAGAAGCCCAGCCTCTCCCGGGCGGCGAGGGGGGAAGTGGCATGAAGCAGAGCAGAGCAGCCTGGTGCAGCCCAGGGGCTTGCAGGCACGCCCTGCCCACTTCCCGCCCTTCCTGCCATGCCTTGGACGGTTGGCAGAGAGAAGAAAGCCACCCTTGCACCTGCTGGAGCCAGGCCTGTTGTCTCTTTGGCTCCAAGTCTATAAAGCAGACTAAGGAGAAGCTAATAACCAAAACACAAGCTCTTGTTTAATGTTTGGCGGAAGGGAAGGAAGAGAGGGGCGGAAGGGAGGAAGGAAGGAAGGAATGGAGTGCAATACTTTCCTTAGACCTCCTCTTTCTCTTAGCATACTTCAGAAGGCTTTTTTTGTTGTCTGACAGGACACTCGCCAGTTTCAACTCTAGCTGAGCTTTGGCCTTCCATCATTTCTCCCTACATATGTGAAGCACAGCTCCGTAGTCTTCCTGCCAAGGCTGGCCTTGCTTCTAGGGATCGTTGATACAATTTCTTTTTCCGCCTGAGTTCCAAAAGGAGTTCCCTCTTCAGGCAAGTGGGTGTCCTACCCCACTTGCTTGACTTTCAACACAAAGGCATGGCCTGCTCCTGGGCTTTTAAAAGGTGGCTCTTTAGAACGGACCAGCTCTCACGGGCCCCTCCGTCCTCCAAAGCAGATGCCCACCTTACACACGGTGCAGCTCCTCCCCCTCGCCTGCCCTGCCTGTCCCTCCCGAAGAGCCTGTTCAGCCCGCCTGAACGGTGATGCTTTCTTACCATTCGGCACCCGTGACAGTAAAGCTTGTGTACATAAGTTCCGGATTCGCAAGAGAACAGGGTCACCTGAAGCATGATATCAAATTGGTTTTGGCATCTGAGGAAGCGACTGCTTCAGAAATTATGTTTTTTTCAGCCTGTTGACACGTGAAAGTTGACAGCACCCCAGTTTTTGGGAATCCTCTTTCCAAGAACTTAAATTTCTCCCTGGAATTTCCAAAAGCACTTGAGTCACAGCTGAGCATGGACAGCCATAGGCCACTCCATGAGGATCTGCATGTCTGTCTCTCATGACATGCCATAGAGCAGTAGAAGCTTGTCTTCGAGAGCTAGCCAGAGATGCTGAGACCACCCACTCAAACACGAGACACCCAGGGTGGCACTCAGCTCCTCTGACTTTAGATAGGCCTATTGCAGATGTTGCGGTTACAAAATTGCGAAGATACCATTAGAGTTAGCAGAGTAAAAAGCTATTCATGCTGTCCTAAAGTAGACGTCTTTAGTTAGGGCCCCTTTAGACTTAACTGGCTCAGTTAAGTCTAACTTAAGGGCCTCAGGTCGATTTCCTACACACGGGCACCTTAATGCCATCTCAGAGGCCGTAATGAAGCTAGCACCTAGAGCCTAGCAGACACGACACAGGACCTACGGACAGCCTTGCCCTTCGGAGGGGACAGCTGGAGGCCAGAGGACATACCTATAGAATCTCAGATCACACCCACATGATGCGCAGGGGGAGGCAACTGCATCAGGCCCTTCATATCCACTCACTACAACGGCTGTGCGGATCCCTAGCCCGAACATAGCCACAGAAGTTAGAGCGAGCCGAATCCCACCTGAGTTCTAGTTCCCTCTTCTACCAAGGAGGTTTGGATTCTGTATCCCCATAGCTGAGAATTAGTGGGCACATTCTCCACACGTTCTTTGTAGCTTGTGCAGTTAGAGAGCAAATATTGGGGCTAAAGGATGCGTTTTTTCCCCTTGTTCTAAGCATCTCCATTCGGCAAGCTTCAAGAAACGTAATGCAAAGTACTTCTGTGATGGGTTGACTTTGGCTGGATTCCAGGTGCCCACCAAAGCTGCTCTTTCACTCCCCTCCTCGGCTGGAGAGAGGAGAGAAAGTACAACAAGAAGCTTGTGGGTCGAGACAAGGACAAGGAGCGATCATTCAGCAATTGCCGTCAGAGTCAAAAGAGACTGGACTTGGGGAAATTTGTTTCATTTATTGCCAATGGAATCAGAGTAAGGTAATGAGAACTAAACCCAAATCTTAAAACACCTTCCGCCCACCCCTCCTTTCTTCCCGGGCTTGAATTTGCTCCCCATTTTCTCTGCCTCCTCCCCCCGAGTGCCACAGGAGGTCGGGGAATGGGGGTTGCGGCCAGTTCATTACATGTTGTCTCTGCTGCTCCTTCCTCCTCAGGGGGAGGACTCCTCACACTCTTCCCCTGCTCCAGCCTGGGGTCCCTCCCACGCGAGACAGTCCTCCATGGACTTCTCCAACGTGAGTCCTTCCCAGAGGCTGCAGTTCTTCACCAACTGCTCCAGCCTGGGTGCCTGCCACGGGGTGCCGTCCTTCAGGAACAGGCTGTTCCACGGTGGCTCCCCCACGCGGCCACGAGTCCTGCCAGCAAACCTGTGCCAGCGTGGGCTCCTCTCTCCACGGGGCCACAGGTCCTGCCAGGAGCCTGCTCCAGTTCTGGCTTCCAGTGGGCTCACAGCCTCCTTCGTGCAGCCCCCTGCTCCAGCGTGGGGCCCTCCCCAGCCTGCAGGTGGACATCTGCTCCCCCACGGAGCTCCATGGGCTGCAGGGCCACAGCCGGCCTCGCCATGGTCTTCAGCAGGGGCTGCAGAGGGGTCTCTGCTCCGGCCCCTGGAGCCCCTCCTGCCCCTCCTTCTGCACTGACCCAGGTGTCTGCAGAGATGTTTCTCTCATGTATTCTCGCTCCTCTCTCCCGCTGCAGTTGCTGCCTGCCAGTTCTTACCCCCCTTCTGAAATACGTTATCCCAGACGTGCGACTACTGTTGCTGACTGGCTCGGCCTTGGCCAGCGGTGGGGCTGTCTTGGAGCCGGCTGGCATGGGCTCTACTGGACATAGGGGAAGCTTCTAGCAGCTTCCCACAGAAGCCACCCCTGCAGCCCCCCTGCAATGTTTTTAATTGCTAATAAACATTTGTACCTAAAAAAAAAAAAAAAAAAAAGATATTTCTAAATACCACAAGACATCTGAAGTGAAGAGGCGTTCTAAAGTTAGTTATCCTACAGGAAATACACAGCTCCACCTGTTACTCCTGCTTTCCCTTGAATACCAGAGTGACCTCTAATCTCAGCCCTGCTTAAGGAGGGTGTTACCTCTGTTGGTAGATCAACCCTTATTTCAGAAGAGGGGGGGAGGGGGGGGAGAGAGAGAGAGAGAGAGAGAAGGAAAGACAGACAGGCAGCAAGGAAGGCTTGTTTTCCCTTGAAGGAGTCAACTCAGGCAGCACCTGGAGCATCACCGGTGTCTGAGCCTGCGCCCAGAACGTTTGTGCTGTCTGTTACAAGCTCCTGAAGGCACTTGCGACAGCAAAGCAATGCCTTGTAACCCTCTGCCGCCTTCCTGTGCATCAGAAGGCCTGCCTATATCTTCCGTAGCTTTGCCCACAGAAGCCTGAATGGCTGTGCTCCGGGGTGTTGGAAGGCACAACACAAACTTCCTCCGGTCACTCTGACACCTTGAACACAGAAACCAACACAGTTTAATAGGAAGAATCTCACTTTGTCACAGAAACCACCTTTCACATTACATCTTTTCATCCCGTAAGAAAGCATGTGTCCCTACAGTACGTACATAGTTACCCACCAAAACCGCCAACGTCATACAACGTATCCCGCGATACAACGTATCCCGCCATACGCTCGGAGGGGTTTGCGCAGCCCCCGCTCTCTGTGCACCTCACAGACCTCTGCGCTTTCTGCTTCTGCCCCTGGTGCTGGCGGCTCTGTGGCCGATGCACCGGCAAGCCCAGCCGCATCCTCCTCCTCCTCAGAGAGTCCCTGGCCGTGCTCAATGAGCGATTGCTATGAACGTACTGTAAAAAGCCCTTTTTATAGCCCGACACAACACTGGCCAATTTCAACTCTAGCTGAGCTTTGCCCTTTTCTGTTCTCTCCTGACACGTATGAACTACAGCTCTGTGATCTTCCTGCCAAGCCAGACCTTGGTCCCAGGGATCATAACATTCCTTTTTCCACCTGAGTTGAAAAAGGAGGTCCCTGTTCAGCCAAGCTGGTCTTCCGCCCCTCTTGTTTGACTTCAGACTCCACCAGATTGCCTGCTCCCGTGCTTGCAGAAGGTGGTTCTGAAAAACTAAGCTGCTCTCTGAGCCCTAAGCCCTCCAAAGCAGCTTCGTAGGGGACACTGCAGACTAGCTCTCTGAGTAGCTTCAAGTTTGCTCTCCTGAAAAGCAAGGTAGCAGCTCCTCTGAGCTGTATCTCATTACACTCAAAAGTTTAAACTCCCCTGTTTGGTGATCACTGTTATCCCATCTCCTACGAGTCCTTCTCCATACACAAACAGGAGGGACTAAGAGATCTGTTGGGTAGATAAGCAGCCATGGGGAACCACGGTGAGCAGTGGAGTGAGCTGCTGCATGGGCTACATGCTTTCCGAGTGCGAAGCCAGCCCCTGGCTCAGTGAGTGCCTGGGAAAGGGAGTCTGCAGCCGTGAAGGACAGAGCCGGCCAGCAGGACAGCTGGCAGCCTTCACTCGGGCATTGCCCACCTTGTGACTGGCTGTACCTGTGATGATGTTAATGCTCTTTGTACACAGGTCTGTTGCGTCGTGCTGTGTTGCGAAGCAGACTTGCAGAGGCGTGCCCTGTCTGCCCATCGGGACTCAAGGCACATTTCCTCCAAGCGCAGCAGCCAGGCTTTGGGCAGCCTCGCCTCATGCTGCTGTTGACATTGCCAACCAGGATCAAGTTTCTAGCCTCGGGTTTTCATGTAGGAACCAATTAGTGAACAAGTCCTGTTTTAATGGAGTGGCAACTCAAACAGTATTACGCTGGTAGAAAGCCTTCAGGAAAAGACTGGTGTCCTCTGGACCTCGCAGTAAGGCAGCCAGCAGCTCTGTTTCTGCTATAGCTACAAACATCCGCGAGTGAAACAACCGCAGCTTTTTAATACAGATACAGAGGTTTACACTTTTCTTTGCAGACACAAAGCATGCTTTTGTCTTGAACTTTTCATTAGTCTGAAAAAAAGATCATTGGTAGTATAGGATACCATGCTGTTTATTAAATGTACATAAATTAACATCTACACAGAAAGGATGTTTTCCTCATCAGAAACAATGCTGAAACGATGAGCAACTCTGAAAAGAAAGGTACATAAGGCTCCCGTGCACAAACCCCAAAGCTTCAAAGGAGAAAGGTGAAAGAGCGCTACATCCTTATGTCACAGGACAACCTGTGATTAACCCGAGTTATGGACACTGTCACATCATAGGTAGTTGGGGCCAGTTCAGATCCCCTGCCTTCTAGATCGGCCGCCTTGATGAGCTGGGTGTTTCAACTGTTATAAAGCTGCAGAATCACCCAGAATCGACACTGAAATGACCGTGCTGGCTACAGAATGGCTAGAATAAATATGGGGGTGTGTCCTGTTTTTTTCCGGTCCTGGAGGGTCGGTGGGATTCGGGGCACCATGTAAGTTGGATTTTTAACTCCTCCTTCCCATCAGTCCCTAGGCACAGGCACGTGTTGTGGCTGAAAGCAAAGCATCACCACTCCAGTTCTGATTGACAGAAAGGGGGGTGTTTGCGTCGGTCCAGAGAGCGCTGATGGGTCGGAGAAGTAAGAGCGGAGTTTTTGCTGTAGCTAACCTGGAGTTAACTCAGCTAATGGAAACTGCAAGCCAGTCATGTTTGATCAAGAATACTAAGAAAGGGTATTGTGCTGTGTGCTGCATACAAGGACTTGCACCGACCAAAGGGCAGCAATGGGTGCTCCCTTCTTGTATGCAGCAAGGTGGTGCAGCGTCTCTCTGCCGAGAATGAGTAGCGGCAAAGAAAACCTGGAGGGTTTTATAGTCTGGAACATGCTGTCCAGCGTGTCCCTCGTGTCCCTCTCAGATGATATACACCTCCACGCCCAGCACGCCCCATGGAATCTGCAGGTGACATGCCAGCTCCCCACGGGGGCAGCTGTGCCGGCTGGTGGGCTTTTGCTGACGGAGCCGAGGAGTGAGCCAGCAAGGCCTCCCGCCAGGGCTGGGCTGGGTCTGAGGGCGGTGCGGGGCCGCTCCGGCGTCGCGGTGCCCGAGTGAAATGTGCCGGCCGGAGCAGAAGGGCGCGGTGCCTCCCTCCTCGCCTCCGCCGAGGTGGTGCTGGGGCTGCATCGCGCCCCTCAAAGCCCAGGCAGCAGAGCTCATGCGGGCAATCCAGGCAGCAGAAAAAAATCGGCACCTGCAAGAAGAGAGTCCAAAGTGCTGATGAAACCATGAAGGCAGGAAGAGTTTGTGCCCTGTTCTTTGGGCAGTGTGCTGTCCAAGGGGCAGCTCCTGGCACACGAGAGGGAACCGTCCCTGGCAGTGGCTACGGCACGGCTTTGTCCCCTTCTCCACACGTGTGACACCCTCAGAGCTCTGCAAGTTGACAGAGATGTGCAGCACTGCTTTGCTAGGCAGCAGGGCTGGGCAGGGCAGCTGTGCTGTGGTCCTTTCCAAAAGCCGAGCAGCAGCACGCCTCACTGTCCCTTGCTAGAAAGCCAGGCTTGAAGGCAAAACACGCTGCTTTGGTATTGTTTGGTTGTTTTCTTCTTCCCTCAATTGTCTCAGGTGCAACGTGAGCTTTTTACGAAGTGCCAGTACCTCAGGGTCTACAGCTACGTGACACAGCTCCTTGCTGCGTCTTTGGGATTCAGACACCAGCAGCCAGTGCTGGGCTTGCCAGCTGACATGAACAGAAAAGGGAGACTTTGCCTCTTTCTGTAGGCAGCGGGTCAAAGAGCTCAAAAAATTGCTATGAGCCTTGTGACTCTGCTGGGGTGTTGCTCAGCCTTGCACAAACAGAGCTGCCACAAGTGCCGAAGGAGAGCTGCCAACGCTGGAGTGATATGTTCCTCCTGACAGACACGCTCTCCCACGGGCAGCTGCGGGCTTCCTGCCCGGTGCCATCTCTGCGCACCTCAGAAATATTGCCCATAGTCGGAGCAGTGTTCGGAGCTTTGAAAGATGGGCAGCAGAGCCTGCTACACACCTGGGCTCCTCGTTCTTCTTGCCTGCCTGGATGTCCTCAGTTGCCCATCCCGCAGAGCTCTGCTCCCAACTTGCTCCTCTCGCTGTCCAGTAGCCCGTTGCTCCCCTCTTCACAGGTTGCTCTTCTCGAGCCTGGCAAACTTTCCATTCAATGTATTGTTAGACAGGTCAAGCCATGATAAACGTGAACCAATTCTGCTCTTAACCACACCTAGCTCATTTTACCTTGTCTCCCCAGAGGAGCTCTCCAGGTGTTCACTTTCTGGAGGGACTGGAGGCACCTGCAATGGAAATGTGCAAGTTAACGGGTGGCAAGGACCTTCCTGCCCAATTGCTACCTTAGCTCGGAAAGGCACAGCCCTTGGATGGGTTTGCTCAGCCCAGCTGAGCCAGTTCTGGTGGCATCACCGCACAAACCGCCATGGCCATCCTGCACCACCCTTCCTCTGCACCTTTGCAGAGCTGCCGGCTGGTGGGTGACCTTGCTTGTCCCTGCGGCAGCACTCTCAACTTCTGACAGTGCTGTCACCCTCTTTGTGGCCCTGACATACCGCTGCTGCTTCTGCTTCCACCTCTGGTGCTGGCAACTCCTTGGCCGACGTGCCGGCAAGCCCAGCCACATCGTCCTCCTCCTCAAAGAGCTGCGGGGGACAGAGGAGGACAGTTGCTTGGCTGGGGACAGGACCCGGGGCCGGTGAGCCTTCCTCCGGGCCAGGAGCGAGCGTGGGCGGCTCTGCTTTCACTAGGGCAGGACGCAGGGGTGGCTGGAGGTGGGGGAGGTGGGGCGGAGCCGGCTTGGTCCCCGAGCCCCAGCCGGGGTCCCTCTGCTGGGGACAGCGCCTCTGCGCAGGAGCCAGCGCCACGGGCACCCCCCGGCCAGGCTGGCTTACCTGGAGGGGCTGGGGCAGCGTGCCGTCCTGGCTGCAGAGAGCTGCCAGGGGCCGGTCGAAGAGACCCGCCCTGCCGGCACAGCCCGACTGCCCGGGCGCCTCCGCAGCGGCCAAGGTCCCTCGCCGCGCAAAGGGCCAGGGCAGCCCCCTCGTCCTGCTGCGGGTCCCGCCTGCCGCCAGGGAAAACAGAGCAGAGAGCCATGGAGGGCAAGCGCCAGGTAAATGCTGCCCGAGCCTCTGCGTGCTGGGCGTCCCCGCCAACAGCGAGGGAGAGGCGTGGCTGGGGAACGAGGCGCCCCAGGGGCTCAGCTCTCTGCGGCCGTGCCCTGCGGGAAGGGCAGCAGCAGCCCCTGAGCAGCGCGGCTGCCGCCTGCCAGCGCAGGAGAGAGAGGCCGTCCTGCCCCCGTCTCCTCCAAACTCACCGTCCGAGTGGCCACGTCCACCTTGGCTGCCGGAGGGGACGGGAGGTGGCTTCTGCTGGGCACCAGCCTGCAAGAAATGCGCTGCGCTCAGCGAGCAGCCCCGCAGCACGAAGGGCCCCTGGCGAGCTGCATCGGCCGCGGGCCATGAGTGAGATGTGGGGACGGCCGAGATGGCGGCCCGGGGGCTCCTCACCTCTGCCAGGCCCTCGACCAGCCTCTCCAGGCTGCTGGCGTTGAGTGTTTTGGCCTGGGCAAGGGGAGAAGAGCAGCAGGTGAGAAGCCATGGGGCTGGTGCGGGGTTGGAGCAGCCCCTGGGGCAGAGCGGGGCCGGGAGGGACACTCACGGCATTGCGGCCGCGCAGCTCCTTCAGCAGGAGCTTGATGGAGGGCAGCTGGGTGACGCGGGCTCCCTGCACTCCTTCTGCTGGCCTGTGCACGGGGCAGGGGCAGAGAAAGAGCTGTGTGAGACCCAAGCTGCCTCTTCCCTCGCCTGCCAGTCCCGGGAGCCCTTCCAAGCTGCCCCGAAGCAGCCGGGCACCGCCCGGCCGTCGAGCGGAGAGCAGTGGCAAGGAGGGAGGACGGGGCTGGGTGAAGCAGCTCCGCCAGCTCTGCCCGCTCCAGAGCCGCCCGCAGCCGTGGGGGCAGCTCTCCCCAGCTCAGGAGCGGCGTTTCCGCATCGTACGGCTACGGCTAGAGCATCCCCCCGTGCTGTGAGCACGGGCCCCCCAAGCTGCTCTGCCAGGCAGGGCTTACCCACGGAGCGCGCTGAGCCAGAGCTCCTTCAGCGAGCGGGAGCTGCAGGAAAGAGAGGAGAAAGAGCCTGAGCGCCCGCTGCTGCCCAGCCCGCGGGCAGAGGCGGGCGCCGGCACAGCCCTGCCCCGTGGGGACGGCTGCAGAGGCAGGAGGAAGCGGCGTGGGGCCGGACAGAAGCGCTGCCCGGCCCTGCCGGGGGACGTGGCACCGAGACCCACCAGAAGGTGACGACGCAGAAGCCGTAGGGCCAGGCGAGGACGAGGGACGTGGTGGCCTTGTCTTCCTCCTCCTGGGCGGCATCCCCGGCCGCCCCCTTGCCGCCGCTCAGCACCCACAGCCGGCGCAGGGCCAGGCAGAGCTGCGGGCGCGGGGCGCTGCCACGTCTGCAGAGAGGAGCGGCAGGGAGTGACCTGGAGGTGGCCGAGCCCGGCGGCTGCCCTCTGGCCTCCGCCTGCCCCGCGCACGGCCACGGGTGCAGCCAGCAGCAGGGTGCCGGGGCCTGGGGCTGCTCCTTGGGCGTCCCTGCCCCGGTGCCGGGGCCAGGCCTTAGGAGGAAAGGCAGCCGGGGTCTGCGCCTCTTACTTGGCCTTGGCGATGATCAAGGCATCGCTGAAGAGGAGGAGGTGCCTCTTCCCCGTCCCGCGGCCCTGCGTCACCCGCACGCGCTGGTGGAGCAGCGGCTCGGCTGATGCCGGGCCGGGCGCGCACTGCTGCTCGGGGCCAGGGTAGACCCTGCAGAGCAGGCGGCAAAGGGCGTGAGAAAGGCGGCTGCTGCGGGGCCCGGCTGCGCCGGCGTGTCCCCGAGCCGCGGGGGGAGCCCACCTGGAGCCGTAGCAGCAGTTCAGCTGGCCCATCGTGCCGGGGCCAGGGGAGTCCTCGCGCCAGACACGCTGCTGGGGCTCCGGAGAGCTCCCAGCCGGCTGGAGCGAGGCTGTCGAGGGGGTCCCGGTGCCGGGCAGTGCCGCTGGGTGAGAGCTGGTCTCTCCCTGGAGCTGCCGGGTGCTGGCAGAGCCGTGCCTGCAGGCACTGTGGCCGTTGCCGGGCCAGCGCCGCGACATCACAGCTGCCATTCCAAGCCCGTGGGGGGGGGGGCTGGGGGGCGGGGCTGGGGGAGGGGCTCCTGTCTCTCTCGGCCTGGGGAGCCCGGGCCTGGGCACAGCACTGCGGGCATGGCCTCAGCAGCGCTGAGCAGAGGGCAAGGCTCCCCTCCCTCCAGCTGCTGGCAAGGCTTTGCCCAGCGCAGCCCAGGGCACCGCCGCCCGCCGCCTTTGGCCAAGGGCACGGTGCTGGCTGCTGCTCAGCTTGGTGTCCAGCAGGACCCACGGGCCTTTTCTGCCACGCCGCTTTCCAGCAGCTTTGCTGAGCTGCTCTTGCTCACGAGTACGTGCGCATGTGTGCCGGGATGCTTCGTGCGCGTACCGGTGCCGCCCGCAGTCCGTCCCACCCTCTTCCCGCAGGTCCCCCCGTGCCACTGACGTGCGCTTGAGACGCGCACGTTGCCTCCAGCCAAAGCAGCGGTCCCAGCGAAAGGCGCTCTCTTGTGCTGGGACTGGGAGGAAGAGGATGCACCTGGCCACGGAGCCCAGGGGCAGAGCTTCCTTAACTCCAACTTGTTAAAGGCAACCTTCTTCTTCTTCTTCTTCTTCTTTACAGCATGTCCCGCTGGAAGGTGGCCTTGGCACTCTCCCGGAACACTGGAGAGGAGTTTGGCTTTGCCAAGTGCAATAGAAGCAGCAGCTGCCTAGCTGCCTTCTCGAGTGAGCGGCTGTCTGCAGAAGCCCAGCCTCTCCCGGGCGGCGAGGGGGGAAGTGGCATGAAGCAGAGCAGAGCAGCCTGGTGCAGCCCAGGGGCTTGCAGGCACGCCCTGCCCACTTCCCGCCCTTCCTGCCATGCCTTGGACGGTTGGCAGAGAGAAGAAAGCCATCCTTGCACCTGCTGGAGCCAGGCCTGTTGTCTCTTTGGCTCCAAGTCTATAAAGCAGACTAAGGAGAAGCTAATAACCAAAACACAAGCTCTTGTTTAATGTTTGGCGGAAGGGAAGGAAGAGAGGGGCGGAAGGGAGGAAGGAAGGGAGGAAGGAAGGGAGGAAGGAAGGAAGGAAGGGAGGAAGGGAGGAAGGAAGGGAGGAAGGAAGGAAGGGAGGAAGGGAGGGAGGGAGGGAGGGAGGGAGGAAGGGAGGAAGGAAGGGAGGAAGGAAGGAAGGAAGGAAGGAAGGAAGGAAGGAAGGAAGGAAGGAAGGAAGGAAGGGAGTGCAATACTTTCCTTAGAACTCCTCTTTCTCTTAGCATACTTCAAAAGGCTTTTTTTGTTGTCTGACAGGACACTCGCCAGTTTCAACTCTAGCTGAGCTTTGGCCTTCCATCATTTCTCCCTACATATGTGAAGCACAGCTCCGTAGTCTTCCTGCGAAGGCTGGCCTTGCTTCTAGGGATCGTTGATACAATTTCTTTTTCCGCCTGAGTTCCAAAAGGAGTTCCCTCTTCAGGCAAGTGGGTGTTCTACCCCACTTGCTTGACTTTCAACACAAAGGCATGGCCTGCTCCTGGGCTTTTAAAAGGTGGCTCTTTAGAACGGACCAGCTCTCACGGGCCCCGCTGTCCTCCCAAGCAGATGCCCACCTTACACACGGTGCAGCTCCTCCCCCTCGCCTGCCCTGCCTGTCCCTCCCGAAGAGCCTGTTCAGCCCGCCTGAACGGTGATGCTTTCTTACCATTCGGCACCCGTGACAGTAAAGCTTGTGTACATAAGTTCCGGATTCGCAAGAGAACAGGGTCACCTGAAGCGTGATATCAAATTGGTTTTGGCATCTAAGGAAGCGACTGCTTCAGAAATTATGTTTTTCTTCAGCCTGTTGACACGTGAAAGTTGACAGCACCCCAGTTTTTGGGAATCCTCTTTCCAAGAACTTAAATTTCTCCCTACAAAAGCACTTGAGTCACAGCTGAGCATGGACAGCCATAGCCCACTCCATGAGGCTCTGCATGTCTGTCTCTCATGACATGCCATAGAGCAGTAGAAGCTTGTCTTCGAGAGCTAGCCAGAGATGCTGAGACCACCCACTCAAACACGAGACACCCAGGGTGGCACTCAGCTCCTCTGACTTTAGATAGGCCTATTGCAGATGTTGCGGTTACAAAATTGTGAAGATACCATTAGAGTTAGCAGAGTAAAAAGCTATTCATGCTGTCCTAAAGTAGACGTCTTTAGTTAGGGCCCCTTTAGACTTAACTGGCTGTATTGACTATGGCCTCAGGTCGATTTCCTACACACGGGCAACTTAATGCCATCTCAGAGGCCGTAATGAAGCTAGCACCTAGAGCCTAGCAGACACGACACAGGACCTACAGACAGCCTTGCCCTTCGGAGGGGACAGCTGGAGGCCAGAGGACATACCTATAGAATCTCAGATCATACCCACATGATGCGCAGGGGGAGGCAACTGCATCAGGCCCTTCATATCCGCTCGCTACAACGGCTGTGCGGATCCCTAGCCTGAACATAGGCACAGAAGTTAGAGCGAGCCGAATCCCACCCGAGTTCTAGTTCCCTCTTCTACCAAGGAGGTTTGGATTCTGTATCCCCATAGCTGAGAATTAGTGGGCACATTCTCCACACATTCTTTGTAGCCTGTGCAGTTAGACAGCAAATATTGGGGCTCAAGGATGCGTTTTTTCCCCTTGTTCTAAGCATCCCCATTCGGCAAGCTCCTCCAGGCTGGCCCCAGCCTCGTGGTTGCGAGGCCTCATGCTGCAGTGGTGCAGGCTGTTGCATGTCCTTCTGTCCACCTCAGGGAGGTTTCTCCAGCTTGTGGTCACCACTCTGAAGGGTTACCCTCCTCATCATCAGTATCAGCTCCCTTCCTGCCAACTCTGAGCTGGAGTGACCCCCAGCTTGGCAGAGGGGCATGTTTTATAAGGCATGAGTCTTGTCCACAAATCTATAGCAAAGTGACAGCGTTCAGGATTTAGCCCAACGCTTCTGCTCACAGTGCTCTTACTCATGACAAGGCTGCATTTGGTTGATTGTGTGATTGCCTACTCAAGGAAGGGCTGGGAAGAGAGGAGCAACATTTATCGTGATTGTAAAAGGACTTCTACTGCCACCAGCTCCAACAGGAATGTACCCATCTTCCAATGTTACATTTCATTCATACAGAAAAAGGACGCTAGCCTAGTTTTCTTCCCAGTGACTTAAGCTCTCAGTTTTCTCAGATAAAAACAAGCTCTAAACAAAAGCAGCGGCATGCACATGATATTCCCCCAGCCATGCAGATGACATGTTGAACATGAACAATGGATGCACATATATCAACCTCCCTGGAAGTGTGGGCCGCAGGACCGTTGTAGCAGCACATGTAGAAGAAGTAGCAGCAGTTCTCCTGGGGAATGCGCAGGTGAAAAATGCTGTTCCCTGTCTTCAGCAGTTTTTAAATACAGCTCCAAAGTGCTGTTTCATACCTCAGTCCAGGAAAAACTGGATTGTCCCGCTTCTGGATTTACACTACATTCAGCAAATGAATGCTTTATTCTGACAGAAACAGTAGTAAACTCATCTTTCAGTATAACTACAATTAAACATACCGGCTTGCAGAAAATGAGCTGAGTGACCAAATAGAATATATGGATGCTTTGCTGAATCAGGTGTTGGGATTTTAGTCTTAAATGTTCTGTTAATGTTTCAGATTAAAACAATATACCCACCATCTCTTCCACTCCAGTACAGAAGACAGAAACTGGTAAAGGTATCTCAATATGCTTCCAGCATTTGACAAAATGGCTATGAACAGACATTAACACAACAGGCTAGACTGACAATTTTTTTAAAAGGAATACTTTCAGGAATCACTGACCTTCTGGAATTAACAGCCATCTTCTATATGGCTTCAATGTATTTAATGTTCATCTAAGCTTAGTTTATGATGTCCCCTTCCATGATATTCTGAAGAGCAGAGCAGCTGCCATATTTTTTATTTTTACTTTTTTCAGTGAGTTGCCTAATCTTCAGAATTGTCATTGTTTCAGTATTGTTGATTTTTCTGTCTGCTGTTTTGCGTACAATTCATCTTACTGTAGCTACATCCATGATCTATGAGGCAAATGATTTCACCTGTCAGCTTGCAGCGCCTCACAGATCCACTGAAAATGAACACATGGGAAGCTGAGCTCAAGGAGCACTCGGTGATTTGCTTGTTTCTGGGCTGGATCTAAGCTATGCACCATTTTTCTCCATTTATATTGAACACTGTTGTTTCATCATCTGGTGCAATAAAACAAAATGCCTGGATGAAGGGTTAGTTTGCTGTTGTGTGGCATGCAGTGCTGAGAAGAGAAAGAGCATGAGAAAGCAACAGAAAAAGAGATTTCTTTCCTACATATAAAGGTTTCAGGAGTGATGCTGTGCTAAACATAGCTGAAACACAGTGACAGTCTTAATATGATCACCCTATTGTTAGGGGCTACATCTGAGAGGTGTCTGTGTTTAGTTAGAGAACATATGAGCTGCTACTTCAGATGTTACCAGTGACATGACTGTGTGCTTACATATATTGAACTAGGTGAAAATGTTCCTTTCCATCCCATAAAATATTTTCAAATTATTTCCTGGGCAAGCCTGGAAGTCTTCTCTGAGGACAGAGACTTCTCTCTCAAACTAGCTAAAAGCATGGTTTATGGGGCATTAATTTGGGATGTGAAAGATGTGTATTAAAATCTCTTCCTTGCCAATCCACCAAGCTTTTCTGTGGTCGGTAGATATTCACAGCAAAATTCCCTTAATCTTCACTCAGAGCTATTCTATTTCATAAAGCTAATTGAGTGTTCATTGAATCAAGGGTACAAACTTTGTTCTCCCAAATCCCCGCAGAGCGTCTTACATCTACCCCCAGCTTCTGGACTGCAGAGCTTCCTTGTCTCTCTTGCATGATGAATGTTTTACTCATGGAACAAAAGCCAACACAGTATTCTTTTGGGCTGCTTACTACATACCAGGCATCCTGGTTCAAGTACTTATTGTGAAAAAAACTTTTCTCACTGGCTGTCCTGACCACAAGCCACTGATTTTTTGTTTACTTTTTTTTCCCCATTCCTGTTTTGAAAAGTAAGTTTGTTGAGAAGCTAAGAAAAATGAATAGGAGTTTTTTTTACAGCAAGAGTGGTTTTTATGACCAGGTAAAGCAATAAAACTGCATTACAGAAATGTTGATTAGCCACAGTTATAATTTAAATGCATTCAGGGAAACTCGTGTGGTTCTACATAATGTAAGCAATGTATTGTGCAGTATATGTCATTCCAGTGTGGCATAGATTAGACTGAGACATTAAGCCATAATTCCGATACCATCTAGTGCCTGCTGATTAAAAAGATGATCAACCACTGAGAAGAAAGTCCCCATCAGATAGCATCAACTATATAGATATGTCTGTGCTTATGGCACTTCACTGCTTTCTTCAGGGAGCCAAATCTTGTCCTCAAAATACAAAGAGATACCAATGCTTTGAGCAATACAAAAATACAAATATGTTTCCCATAACTGTACTCTGAGTGATGTTTATTACATGTGCCTACTGCCAAGCAAAATCCAGAAGTCATCATTTCTTTTTCAATATTGCTTTAGTATTTAAGTATAAATGGTATAATAATCAAGTGAAATTATTTTCTTAGTACATGATGCTGAGGTGTAATAATAGATTTAGTAATAATGAAATAAGAATATTCTTCACAAATCTTTTTTCCTCTAATTTGCCTTTTTGTGTGATTATGCTGTCTATCATTCAACCACAATAAGTTCTTACCAGTCTTAACCAACTACCAACAAAAAAAAATCCCCAAGATAAGTCTTTCCTTGTCCCCTTGTTGCACTCTCCTAAATAGGTTATTGAAGAGAGAATCAGTTCCTTGTTCTTGGAAATAAAAATTGTGAGAACTCTGGGGTTATCCACTTTTTCTTCTAGCAGCGAGTTAGCCAGTTACCTGGGCAGATCTATACAGGAGCAAAAATTAACATGAACCAAGGAAGCGTTCTGTCTCTTAGTAAGGATGTCACACAGTATAGTAGCGTGAATTATTGGGAGTTTAGAGGTAAGGAACCACAGATCTCTAGGACCCTAGGGTTCACTATTTTGGCTACTTATGGAACAATCACATTTGAGCAAGATGTTTTCTTGAAGCCAAAACATTTTTCAGAAACATTCCAGAGGCATTTATTTTGACAAAACTTTCCGTGTAAAGGTTTTGATCGAGAATGAACACTCATGAGAGAAAGGCTTGCATCAAAATGTTGACCTTTTCAACATGAAGCAGATATTTTGGCACACTTCCATTTTGCAGTAGTATTTAAATGGCTTTGTTTTCATGCCAAAGCAGAATAAAACAAATTTGGAACTTGAAAACTGTCAGGAAACCAAATTGTTATTCTCTAGCAAGCTCTGCTGATTGCCTTTAACTAGAATAACTTACTTAACTCAGTGCTGGCTTCACCAGGCAATAATTTACCATCATCCACATTGCATTGCCATCAATCCCGTATTATACCACCTTTTCATGACACGGTCTTAGCTTGCTGGTATGTTTTGTGTTTCTTTCCATGCAAAGATATTGTTTTGCTCTTAATTATACCAGTGAAACTGAAAGCAACATTTCCCTGGTTTTGAAATCTGCCCTTCCGAGGTCATTAACATCATGTCTTAGTTACTTTCTGAAGTTGCAAACAACAAACTTATTTGCCTGACTGCACATAATGACAATTACCACAATAGGAATTGCCAGAGAAATAAAATAATTGGTCCTAGCTTGACTAAAATAATATTCAATTATATTTAAGTGTCATAACACACAATTGGAATATTAATATAAAACTTCCGTATACAATTTGTCATTTCAATATCAGGCATTGCTTAGAGTATGTCAAGTCACTGATCTATTTCACTCCATCATTAATCTTTATTTCATATTTTTAAAAAGCAACGTTTGTTGTTTAGATTGATGTAACACAGATAACATAAGCAGGCATATATTTTAGAACATTGAGTGACAACTCAAGTATGCAAGTGGACAGATACATAACCTGAATAATCGTTGTTCAAATCCAAAAAGATTTGTTGGAAAAAGGTTTTTGGTTATTCTTCTGTAGTTCTACAATAGTAGCTGAAATCCATTTACTGAAGTGGATAGTACTAAGCCTTTAAAAAATACATCAGGGTAGACTCAGCTGAATGTAGCACTTGATCATTGGTGATTTCTAGGCAGGGACTGTCAGAATGTATGGGAGCTCTCCACTGAAAAGCTCAGTTTGGAAATCTTACCTGGAGCATGCAGGTGCACAATTAGTGTTAATAAAATGAAAAAAAAAAAAACCCCAATGTTTCAAATGGTTTCCACAGGATATGTAAAAGTGCATTTGAATAAAAAGGAAATCTCATACAGCCATGTCTCCACATATGTGCTTCTCATACAGATTTTTTTCCTTCTTTTTGTCATAATTTCATATATTATATTATCAAGTTTCTACGTAGTTCACATTACAAAAAGTGTGAAACATGAACCTTGATTTGGACTTTCAATATGAGGATGCGTGGTTCAATGAAGTGAAAGCTTAAATAGTGTTTTTAAAGCATTTTATTATTATCCTTAATGAATTAATTTATTGTGTTTTCATCTTGTGAGGGTATTGAGAGTCTTCAATCCCTACTGTGGACCCAGTTGCGTAGATGCTGCTGAAAAAAAGAAGAATGGCTATGAAATATGGAATGATAGTTCTAGAAAATGAAGGCTGGAAAGCAGGCACAGGCAATGCAATAAATACTTCCTTTTGCTGATCTCTCCACATGCTTGGTATTTAATCCAACTAAAAGGAATCACTCATATAAACTTTGCATAGACTTTGGTCTACCTGAAATGCTTCCATATCTTTCTGTATATAAAATGTGGGTCACCAAACCATTGTTGTCAAGATGCATCAAAGAGATCATGGGTGCAGAGACACTTCAACAACACGTACGTGAGGAGGATATCCTCAGGTGCGAAGATCTGGGCGGTGCAAAGACCAAGAGCAGGTGCCATGAGTCTGCTAAAACCCAGCAGCAGCAGCCACCTTTGCAGGCCCTCAGCTCTGCGAGTGAAGTGCTGTGGAACCAGTACGCTTACACTGTTCCTACAGTCCATCTGGTAAATTTGGTTCTCTCTGGTGTAATGCAGACCAGTTTAAAGCTTTTTGTTTTCATAGTTGAAGTTTTCTTTGCCTGCCTCAAGTGCCTGTTTGGAGGGAACTCTGCCATCAGGCAGGACCTGCCTAAACTTTCTTTGGCTGTATGAGTTAAATATTTCTCAGCCTTTCTCGCTTGCAAGACTTTTCCCGCTGTAAACATGCCTAGACTTTAAGGCATCCAAAGCATGGAAAAATCAGTAGTAGTCTTCTATCAGTCACTTCTAAAATAAATACTACAAGACATTGAAGCAATATTTCACACAGGAAAGAAATCGAAGACAGTCTGACACTTTTCACTTAGCACTTTTCAAAAACATACAAGAAAAGAAACTGAAAAAGGCACTAACCTTTGGAAACGAAGAATCCACCTGGAAAAATCTGGTGACCCAAACTGTTGCACTGAATGCATTTTGAAGATAAAAAGTGTTTTACATAGTCGTTGTAAAGTTGTTCCCTACTACATTGTTTCTGAGACAACAGCTGGACACGTCAGAAAACACTGAATGCTTTTTGGAATTGTGGACGTCAAGCAAAGCAATCTGAATCACAGTTTTATTGTGCTTTTTAAGTTCTGCATTAGAAACTTGCATAAGATCAGCTATTTTTAACAGCAGTTTTTACATGCTAATATGCCTGAGATTGAAGTCTCTGTGCGTCTCTGTTGCATTTTATTTATTTTTAGGCAAGCTACTTAAGGAAAAATTACAGTTGTCAGTCTTAGCCATTTAATCTGTTGCAGCACCTAGACGCTCATAAAAGGGACCATACTATGGCAAACAAGCTTTTCTGATCTTTAAAGTTTTATCACTTTTAGACAGCTTGGCTAATGAATGTTTATGCTTGATGTCAAACTGAGGTCTTTAAACAATTAATAGAAAAGATTCAATATAGTATTTTTTTAATTTTTCTTTTAAATAAGTAAGAAAATAGATTTTAGCAGGTTTTGCAGGTAGTTTGTTTATAACTGTGTTTTCAGAATAAAATCCTTTTCAACTGTCTCTAAAGGGTTTGGCAGAAAATAGGCTGGCTAAGAAGCAAAAGCTGATACACAATTTATAATGTTTGTGGAAAAGGTTTTTACAAATTCCTGTCTTGCAATATTTTTATGTGTTTATTTTTTTAAGAGAGGCAGCAACACAAACGATACAGTTAATATTATACAGAGCCAGTGCTCTCTTTCAGATCCTAAAATTTCTATGGCATTTGAGTGAACTTTGAGCCTTCATAGTAATTTTGTAAAAGGTAAGCACCAGAATTCAATATTTAAATCAACTGACTCACGAACAGCAAATAATCAACACTGTTGTTTATTGGTAAAAAGAAGACGACAACTAATGTCTCTCCAATACATCTTTTTGAAGTGATCCTTGTTCTTGAAAGATTCAGAAAATTTAAAAATAAGTTTGATGAATAGCAAAGGGCCATGGGTATGCAGGAAGATGTGTTGCAGAATACATTCCTCCCTTTGTCTTCTGCTCACTTTCCAGTCTCTCCCAAATGCCTAAATCTACTGGAGAGGGGAATTGAAAAGGGTAGGATTAGGCTGAATGTTTGGCACGACTCTGTAAGGATAGCTGCAGTGTAGGACATCTGTTTTGTAAGAACATCTGATTAAAAGGCCAAGACAAGAAACAGGAAAAGCAAAAAACTGAAGACAGAGATACAGAAGCCCTAAGGGACCAGTGGATAATGAAGTCCATAGAAAAGACCAGACCTGCTGGATGGGCTGTTAAAGGCACCAGGCAAGTGTGACCTTGGGCAGAATCATGCCCAACTTTGTAATAGCTCAGAAGGGAAATGAGAGTGTCCTGGATCTGATGTTAAAGAGCAAACTTACTATAGGATATTTAAGGGGCATCATTGCGAGTGTTTAAACTTCTTATGGGATGCTTGAGGGGATTCTGGGAATGTGCAAAACTTATTGGCTGCTTAGGAGAAGGATAAAATGTCAGAAAAGGGAGGAAAACATTGAGAAAAGGGGCAATTACAGAGGGCACTCTCATGCAAATAAGCTGCAGGTCAGTACACTTGTCTGAGTCCTGTCCATGATCATGGCACAGTCCATCCTCACTTCTTGGTAAGTTCCTGCTTCTATCCATAGAGAGAACTGCATGAGTGTTCATTTTATTTTTTGTGTGTGTAACATGCCAGCAAACTCAAGTCAGACCATCTGGCAAGTAGTCTGGCTGGCAGGTCCTGGAGCTGGATATTGGAAGGACCAAGTCGGGGTCAGCCTGGAGAAGGTCAGGACATTTGTGTCATTTATATGAGTACTGTTTGTGTGTATCATCTGGTGCATCTAAAGGCACTGACCTTCTGCTTATGTTTATCTGCTGCTGGACAATCATGTCTACTCGCACGTGTGAGTTGGGGAAATATGCTCAGCCTTATTACTGACTGAATCTTGAACAGGGAACCACAGCAGCTTCAGACCTTCTTGGGTCCTGAGGTTCACTGGGTTCAG
The DNA here is from genome assembly GCF_964289735.1 of Phaethon aethereus. Lineage (NCBI taxonomy): Eukaryota > Metazoa > Chordata > Aves > Phaethontiformes > Phaethontidae > Phaethon > Phaethon aethereus. The sequence continues at coordinate 353,798 of NW_028114109.1, read as the reverse complement.
TTTCTTTTAGCAGGCACCATTTATGTTGCCTTGGAATGGTTCAAATATTGTTTATCTTGAGTTTGTATTTTTTTTTGAGAAGTATTACACCTCCATATGCTTAGACTGAGGATTATGTTTTTTCAACAGTGATGCATTTTTACAAATACTGCAGTGTTACACATCTTACGATGCAAAAGGGTTTTTTTGGCTTGTTCTTTTTCTTTCTTCTGTGCTCCTTTTTCCAGATTTGTAAATATGGTCCATGTTTCCCTCATTACAACTTGTTGTAATTTTCCTGTTATTTTGGGACTGTGGTGTTTCTTTTAAGTATAATCTAATTCTTTCCCTTTCCTATTAAATTATTACTGATCTAATAACTAAATAGAGCCTTAAGTGTAGGTGTTGGGAGAGCTGCTTTAATTTTTCTTGCATAAATGTGGTTTTGTACAAATGGAATAGCAGAATTCCTTTTCAGAACATAATGGATTAGGTATTTTTCAAAATGCATGTCATGTCAAAGATTTCGATTTCATATAAGCTTATATATTTATACAGTCAATATTTTGCACATGTGAATAACACCAGAAAATTATGTTTGTGGTGACCTGTTTTCCTGTTCCCATTTTCCACAGGAGGTTGGCCCCATTCTTCTCATTTTACCACTGATTATGAGAGTATAGAGGGATTATTTTCCGCTGGCAGTCACTCAGTGATGGAAAGGAAGTGACGGTGTGTGCAGTGTAGGAGATATCTGCCCAGGAGTCATCTCATCAGAAATTGTGTTTCTTATTTTTCTTTTATGTTCTGTGACTTACCTATTTTCATACTACTTAGCATTTCATAGAGACTAGTGATTTTCCCTTTAAGTCTGCCTTTTTTGGGGGGTCTTTGCAATTTGTTTTCACACTTGGACATGGATTGCTGTGCGTCTGTCAAAATTGATGATATATATGGAAATCTTGTCTCTGAAGGTTGTATTGTCGGGTGAGCTGTTCACATGATCCCAAGTCATAAATCTGTGAGAGTTTATCTATGTATGCGAGTCTACTTGTTTCCATTTAACTCCGGCCTTGGAGAGAAAGAGACCCAAGGCAAAAAACTGTTGGAATGCAGAAATATTGAGCAGCTCAGCTAGAATATTCCTTTCTTAAAGTGTTTTTGACTGAATGTGGGTTATTTTAACCAGGAGCTAGTTTGAATTTATGGCTGGATATGCAGAAATAGAAAGCTGACAATTCACGATGACATAGTACACTAGGATTTAGTTCCTCAGAGCCTGGTTATGTGTGTCTACAGAGATGGCTACAAATTGACCCAGCTTTCTCTACCCACATTCTGAGCTGACTAAACAGAGGCAGTTTCATGACTTCTGTGTCCATGCAAATATTCTGATGAGTGACGTATGCTGAAATACAATGCATATTGGCACGGTCATTACTCTTACCCAGCTCTGGGTAAAGGCAGATGAGTCCAGATCTAACTGCACAGGCACAGGTAGATGCCATCCTTTGGCACCCTTGACAGTAAAGCTTGTGTACATAAGTTCTGGCTTCGCAAGAGAGCAGGGTCACCTGAAGCGTGATATCAAATAGGTTTTGGCATCTAAGGAAGCGACTGCTTCAGAAATTATGTTTTTCTTCAGCCTGTTGACACGTGAAAGTTGACAGCACCCCAGTTTTTGGGAATCCTCTTTCCAAGAACTTAAATTTCTCCCTGCCATAGAGCAGTAGAAGCTTGTCTTCGAGAGCTAGCCAGAGATGCTGAGACCACCCACTCAAACACGAGACACCCAGGGTGGCACTCAGCTCCTCTGACTTTAGATAGGCCTATTGCAGATGTTGCGGTTACAAAATTGCGAAGATACCATTAGAGTTAGCAGAGTAAAAAGCTATTCATGCTGTCCTAAAGTAGACGTCTTTAGTTAGGGCCCCTTTAGACTTAACTGGCTGTATTGACTAGGGCCTCAGGTCGATTTCCTACACACGGGCAACCTAATGCCATCTCAGAGGCCGTAATGAAGCGAGCTGAATCCCACCCGAGTTCTAGTTCCCTCTTCTACCAAGGAGGTTTGGATTCTGTATCCCCATAGCTGAGAATTAGTGGGCACTTTCTCCACACATTCTTTGTAGCCTGTGCAGTTAGAGAGCAAATATTGGGGCTAAAGGATGCGTTTTTTCCCCTTGTTCTAAGCATCTCCATTCAGCAAGCTTCAAGAAACGTAATGCAAAGTACTTCTGTGATGGGTTGTCTTTGGCTGGATCCCAGGTGCCCACCAAAGCTACTCTTTCACTCCCCTCCTCGGCTGGAGAGAGGAGAGAAAGTACAACAAGAAGCTTGTGGGTCGAGACAAGGACAAGGAGCGATCATTCAGCAATTGCCGTCAGAGTCAAAAGAGACTGGACTTGGGGAAATTTGTTTCATTTATTGCCAATCGAATCAGAGTAAGGTAATGAGAACTAAACCCAAATCTTAAAACACCTTCCGCCCACCCCTCCTTTCTTCCCGGGCTTGAATTTGCTCCCCATTTTCTCTGCCTCCTCCCCCCGAGTGCCACAGGAGGTCGGGGAATGGGGGTTGCGGTCCGTTCATCACATGTTGTCTCTGCTGCTCCTTCCTCCTCAGGGGGAGGACTCCTCACACTCTTCCCCTGCTCCAGCCTGGGGTCCCTCCCACGGGGTGCCGTCCTTCAGGAACAGGCTGCTCCACGGTGGGTCCCCCACGCGGCCACGAGTCCTGCCAGCAAACCTGTGCCAGCGTGGGCTCCTCTCTCCACGGGGCCACAGGTCCTGCCAGGAGCCTGCTCCAGTTCTGGCTTCCAGTGGGGTCACAGCCTCCTTCGTGCAGCCCCCTGCTCCAGCGTGGGGCCCTCCCCAGCCCGCAGGTGGACATCTGCTCCCCCACGGAGCTCCATGGGCTGCAGGGGCACAGCCGGCCTCGCCATGGTCTTCAGCAGGGGCTGCAGAGGGGTCTCTGCTCCGGCCCCTGGAGCCCCTCCTGCCCCTCCTTCTGCACTGACCCGGGTGTCTGCAGAGATGTTTCTCTCATGTATTCTCGCTCCTCTCTCCCGCTGCAGTTGCTGCCTGCCAGTTCTTACCCCCCTTCTGAAATACGTTATCCCAGACGTGTGACTATTGTTGCTGACTGGCTCGGCCTTGGCCTACAAACATTTGTACCTTTAAAAAAAAAAAAAAAGATATTTCTAAATACCACAAGACATCTGAAGTGAAGAGGCGTTCTAAAGTTAGTTATCCTACAGGAAATACACAGCTCCACCTGTTACTCCTGCTTTCCCTTGAATACCAGAGTGACCTCTAATCTCAGCCTTGCTTAAGGAGGGTGTTACCTCTGTTGGTAGATCAACCCTTATTTCAGAAGAGGAGGGGGGGGGGGGGAGAGAGAGAGAGAGAGAGAGAGAAGGAAAGACAGACAGGCAGCAAGGAAGGCTTGTTTTCCCTTGAAGGAGTCAACTCAGGCAGCACCTGGAGCATCACCGGTGTCTGAGCCTGCGGCCAGAACGTTTGTGCTGTCTGTTACAAGCTCCTGAAGGCACTTGCGACAGCAAAGCAATGCCTTGTAACCCTCTGCCGCCTTCCTGTGCATCAGAAGGCCTGCCTATATCTTCCGCAGCTTTGCCCACAGAAGCCTGAATGGCTGTGCTCCGGGGTCTTGGAAGGCACAACACAAACTTCCTCCGGTCACTCTGACACCTTGAACACAGAAACCAACACAGTTTAATAGGAAGAATCTCACTTTGTCACAGAAACCACCTTTCACATTACATCTTTTCATCCTGTAAGAAAGCATGTGTCCCTACATTACGTACATAGTTACCCACCAAAACCGCCAACGTCATACAACGTATCCCGCGATACAACGTATCCCGCGATACGGAGGGGTTTGCGCAGCCCCCGCTCTCTGTGCACCTCACAGACCTCTGCGCTTTCTGCTTCTGCCCCTGGTGCTGGCGGCTCTGTGGCCGATGCACCGGCAAGCCCAGCCGCATCCTCCTCCTCCTCAGAGAGTCCCTGGCCGTGCTCAATGAGCGATTGCTATGAATGTACTGTAAAAAGCCCTTTTTATAGCCCGACACAACACTGGCCAATTTCAACTCTAGCTGAGCTTTGCCCTTTTCTGTTCTCTCCTTACACGTATGAACTACAGCTCTGTGATCTTCCTGCCAAGCCGGACCTTGGTCCCAGGGATCATAACATTCCTTTTTCCACCTGAGTTGAAAAAGGAGGTCCCTGTTCAGCCAAGCTGGTCTTCTGCCCCTCTTGTTTGACTTCAGACTCCACCAGATTGCCTGCTCCCGTGCTTGCAGAAGGTGGTTCTGAAAAACTAACCTGCTCTCTGAGCCCTAAGGCCTCCAAAGCAGCTTCGTAGGGGACACTGCGGACTAGCTCTCTGAGTAGCTTCAAGTTTGCTCTCCTGAAAAGCAAGGTAGCAACTCCTCTGAGCTGTATCTCATTACACTCAAAAGTTTAAACTCCCCTGTTTGGTGATCACTGTTATCCCATCTCCTACGAGTCCTTCTCCATACACAAACAGGAGGGACTAAGAGATCTGTTGGGTAGATAAGCAGCCATGGGGAACCACGGTGAGCAGTGGAGTGAGCTGCTGCATGGGCTACATGCTTTCCGAGTGCGAAGCCAGCCCCTGGCTCAGTGAGTGCCTGGGAAAGGGAGTCTGCAGCCGTGAAGGACAGAGCCGGCCAGCAGGACAGCTGGCAGCCTTCACTCGGGCATTGCCCACCTTGTGACTGGCTGTACCTGTGATGATGTTAATGCTCTTTGTACACAGGTCTGTTGCGTCGTGCTGTGTTGCGAAGCAGACTTGCAGAGGCGTGCCCTGTCTGCCCATCGGGACTCAAGGCACATTTCCTCCAAGCGCAGCAGCCAGGCTTTGGGCAGCCTCGCCTCATGCTGCTTTTGACATTGCCAACCAGGATCAAGTTTCTAGCCTCGGGTTTTCATGTAGGAACCAATTAGTGAACAAGTCCTGTTTTAATGGAGTGGCAACTCAAACAGTATTACGCTGGTAGAAAGCCTTCAGGAAAAGACTGGTGTCCTCTGGACCTCGCAGTAAGGCAGCCAGCAGCTCTGTTTCTGCTATAGCTACAAACATCCGCGAGTGAAACAACCGCAGCTTTTTAATACAGATACAGAGGTTTACACTTTTCTTTGCAGACACAAAGCATGCTTTTGTCTTGAACTTTTCATTAGTCTGAAAAAAAGATCATTGGTAGTATAGGATACCATGCTGTTTATTAAATGTACATAAATTAACATCTACACAGAAAGGATGTTTTCCTCATCAGAAACAATGCTGAAACGATGAGCAACTCTGAAAAGAAAGGTACATAAGGCCCTTGTGCACAAACCCCAAAGCTTCAAAGGAGAAAGGTGAAAGAGCGCTACATCCTTATGTCACAGGACAACCTGTGATTAACCCGAGTTATGGACACTGTCACATCATAGGTAGTTGGGGCCAGTTCAGATCCCCTGCCTTCTAGATCGGCCGCCTTGATGAGCTGGGTGTTTCAACTGTTATAAAGCTGCAGAATCACCCAGAATCGACACTGAAATGACCGTGCTGGCTACAGAATGGCTAGAATAAATATGGGGGTGTGTCCAGTTTTTTTCCGGTCCTGGAGGGTGGGTGGGATTCGGGGCACCATGTAAGTTGGATTTTTAACTCCTCCTTCCCATCAGTCCCTAGGCACAGGCACGTGTTGTGGCTGAAAGCAAAGCATCACCACTCCAGTTCTGATTGACAGAAAGGGGGGTGTTTGCGTCGGTCCAGAGAGCGCTGATGGGTCGGAGAAGTAAGAGCGGAGTTTTTGCTGTAGCTAACCTGGAGTTAACTCAGCTAATGGAAACTGCAAGCCAGTCATGTTTGATCAAGAATACTAAGAAAGGGTATTGTGCTGTGTGCTGCATACAAGGACTTGCACCGACCAAAGGGCAGCAATGGGTGCTCCCTTCTTGTATGCAGCAAGGTGGTGCAGCGTCTCTCTGCCAAGAATGAGTAGCGGCAAAGAAAACCTCGAGGGTTTTATAGTCTGGAACATGCTGTCCAGCGTGTCCCTCGTGTCCCTCTCAGATGATATACACCTCCACGCCCAGCATGCCCCATGGAATCTGCAGGTGACATGCCAGCTCCCCACAGGGGCAGCTGTGTCGGCTGGTGGGCTTTTGCTGACGGAGCCGAGGAGTGAGCCAGCAAGGCCTCCCGCCAGGGCTGGGCTGGGTCTGAGGGCGGTGCGGGGCTGCTCCGGCGTCGCGGTGCCCGAGTGAAATGTGCCGGCCGGAGCAGAAGGGCGCGGTGCCTCCCTCCTCGCCTCCGCCGAGGTGGTGCTGGGGCTGCATCGCGCCCCTCAAAGCCCAGGCAGCAGAGCTCATGCGGGCAATCCAGGCAGCAGAAAAAAATCGGCATCTGCAAGAAGAGAGTCCAAAGTGCTGATGAAACCATGAAGGCAGGAAGAGGCACGACTTTGTGCCCCGTTCTTTGGGCAGTGTGCTGTCCAAGGGGCAGCTCCTGGCACACGACAGGGAACTGTCCCTGGCAGTGGCTACGGCACGGCTTTGTCCCCTTCTCCACACGTGTGACACCCTCAGAGCTCTGCAAGTTGACAGAGATGTGCAGCACTGCCTTGCTAGGCAGCAGGGCTGGGCAGGGCAGCTGTGCTGTGGTCCTTTCCAAAAGCCGAGCAGCAGCACGCCTCACTGTCCCTTGCTAGAAAGCCAGGCTTGAAGGCAAAACACGCTGCTTTGGTATTGTTTGGTTGCTTTTTTCTTCCCTCAATTGTCTCAGGTGCAACGTGAGCTTTTTACGAAGTGCCAGTACCTCAGGGTCTACAGCTACGTGACACAGCTCCTTGCTGCGTCTTTGGGATTCAGACACCAGCAGCCAGTGCTGGGCTTGCCAGCTGACATGAACAGAAAAGGGAGACTGCCTCTTTCTGTAGGCAGCGGGTCAAAAAGCTCAAAAAATTGCTATGAGCCTTGTGACTCTGCTGGGGTGTTGCTCAGCCTTGCACAAACAGAGCTGCCACAAGTGCCGAAGGAGAGCTGCCAACGCTGGAGTGATATGTTCCTCCTGACAGACACGCTCTCCCACGGGCAGCTGCGGGCTTCCTGCCCGGTGCCATCTCTGCGCACCTCAGAAATATTGCCCATAGTCGGAGCAGTGTTCGGAGCTTTGAAAGATGGGCAGCAGAGCCTGCTACACACCTGGGCTCCTCGTTCTTCTTGCCTGCCTGGATGTCCTCAGTTGCCCATCCCGCAGAGCTCTGCTCCCAACTTGCTCCTCTCGCTGTCCAGTAGCCCGTTGCTCCCCTCTTCACAGGTTGCTCTTCTCGAGCCTGGCAAACTTTCCATTCAATGTATTGTTAGACAGGTCAAGCCATGATAAACGTGAACCAATTCTGCTCTTAACCACACCTAGCTCATTTTACCTTGTCTCCCCAGAGGAGCTCTCCAGGTGTTCACTTTCTGGAGGGACTGGAGGCACCTGCAATGGAAATGTGCAAGTTAACGGGTGGCAAGGACCTTCCTGCCCAATTGCTACCTTAGCTCGGAAAGGCACAGCCCTTGGATGGGTTTGCTCAGCCCAGCTGAGCCAGTTCTGGTGGCATCACCGCACAAACCGCCATGGCCATCCTGCACCACCCTTCCTCTGCACCTTTGCAGAGCTGCCGGCTAGTGGGTGACCTTGCTTGTCCCTGCGGCAGCACTCTCAACTTCTGACAGTGCTGTCACCCTCTTTGTGGCCCTGACATACCGCTGCTGCTTCTGCTTCCACCTCTGGTGCTGGCAACTCCTTGGCCGACGTGCCGGCAAGCCCAGCGACATCGTCCTCCTCCTCAAAGAGCTGCGGGGGATAGAGGAGGACAGTTGCTTGGCTGGGGACAGGCCCCGGGGCCGGTGAGCCTTCCTCCGGGCCAGGAGCGAGCGTGGGCGGCTCTGCTTTCACTAGGGCAGGACGCAGGGGTGGCTGGAGGTGGGGGAGGTGGGGCGGAGCCGGCTTGGTCCCCGAGCCCCAGCCGGGGTCCCTCTGCTGGGGACAGCGCCTCTGCGCAGGAGCCAGCGCCACGGGCACCCCCCGGCCAGGCTGGCTTACCTGGAGGGGCTGGGGCAGCGTGCCGTCCTGGCTGCAGAGAGCTGCCAGGGGCCGGCCGAAGAGACCCGCCCTGCCGGCACAGCCCGACTGCCCGGGCGCCTCCGCAGCGGCCAAGGTCCCTCGCCACGCAAAGGGCCAGGGCAGCCCCCTCGTCCTGCTGCGGATCCCGCCTGCTGCCAGGGAAAACAGAGCAGAGAGCCATGGAGGACAAGCGCCAGGTGAATGCTGCCCGAGCCTCCGTGCGCTGTGCCCCCGCCAACAGCGAGGGAGAGGCGTGGCTGGGGAACGAGGCGCCCCGGGGGCTCAGCTCTCTGCGGCCGTGCCCTGCGGGAAGGGCAGCAGCAGCCCCTGAGCAGCGCGGCTGCCGCCTGCCAGCGCAGGAGAGAGGGGCCGTCCTGCCCCCGTCTCCTCCAAACTCACCGTCTGAGTGGCCACGTCCACCTTGGCTGCCGGAGGGGACGGGAGGTGGCCGCTGCTGGGCACCAGCCTGCAAGAAATGCGCTGCGCTCAGCGAGCAGCCCCGCAGCACGAAGGCCCCTGGCGAGCTGCATCGGCCGCGGGCCATGAGTGAGATGTGGGGACGGCCGAGATGGCGGCCCGGGGGCTCCTCACCTCTGCCAGGCCCTCGACCAGCCTCTCCAGGCTGCTGGCGTTGAGTGTTTTGGCCTGGGCAAGGGGAGAAGAGCAGCAGGTGAGAAGCCATGGGGCTGGTGCGGGGTTGGAGCAGCCCCTGGGGCAGAGCGGGGCCGGGAGGGACACTCACGGCATTGCGGCCGCGCAGCTCCTTCAGCAGGAGCTTGATGGAGGGCAGCTGGGTGACGCGGGCTCCCTGCACTCCTTCTGCTGGCCTGTGCACGGGGCAGGGGCAGAGAAAGAGCTGTGTGAGACTCAAGCTGCCTCTTCCCTCGCCTGCCAGCCCGGGGAGCCCTTCCAAGCTGCCCCGAAGCAGCTGGGCACCGCCCGGCCGTCGAGCAGAGAGCAGTGGCAAGGGGGGAGGACGGGGCTGGGTGAAGCAGCTCCGCCAGCTCTGCCCACTCCAGAGCCGCCCGCAGCCGTGGGGGCAGCTCTCCCCAGCTCAGGAGCAGCGTTTCCGCATCATACGGCTACGGCTAGAGCATCCCCCCGTGCTGTGAGCACGGGCCCCCCAAGCTGCTCTGCCAGGCAGGGCTTACCCACGGAGCGCGCTGAGCCAGAGCTCCTTCAGCGAGCGGGAGCTGCAGGAAAGAGAGGAGAAAGAGCCTGAGCGCCCGCTGCTGCCCAGCCCGCGGGCAGAGGCGGGCGCCGGCACAGCCCTGCCCTGTGGGGACGGCTGCAGAGGCAGGAGGAAGCGGCGTGGGGCCGGACAGAAGCGCTGCCCGGCCCTGCCGGGGGACGTGGCACCAAGACCCACCAGAAGGTGACGACGCAGAAGCCGTAGGGCCAGGCGAGGACGAGGGACGTGGTGGCCCTGTCTTCCTCCTCCTGGGCGGCATCCCCGGCCGCCCCCTTGCCGCCGCTCAGCACCCACAGCCGGCGCAGGGCCAGGCAGAGCTGCGGGCGCGGGGCGCTGCCACGTCTGCAGAGAGGAGCGGCAGGGAGTGACCTGGAGGTGGCCGAGCCCGGCGGCTGCCCTCTGGCCTCCGCCTGCCCCGCGCACGGCCACGGGTGCAGCCAGCAGCAGGGTGCCGGGGCCTGGGGCTGCTCCTTGGGCGTCCCTGCCCCGGTGCCGGGGCCAGGCCTTAGGAGGAAAGGCAGCCGGGGTCTGCGCCTCTTACTTGGCCTTGGCGATGATCAAGGCATCGCTGAAGAGGAGGAGGTGCCTCTTCCCCGTCCCGCGGCCCTGCGTCACCCGCACGCGCTGGTGGAGCAGCGGCTCGGCTGATGCCGGGCTGGGCGCGCACTGCTGCTCGGGGCCAGGGTAGACCCTGCAGAGCAGGCGGCAAAGGGCGTGAGAAAGGCGGCTGCTGCGGGGCCCGGCTGCGCCGGCGTGTCCCCGAGCCGCGCGGGGAGCCCACCTGGAGCCGTAGCAGCAGTTCAGCTGGCCCATCGTGCCGGGGCCAGGGGAGTCCTCGCGCCAGACACGCTGCTGGGGCTCCGGAGAGCTCCCAGCCAGCTGGAGCGAGGCTGTCGAGGGGGTCCCGGTGCCGGGCAGTGCCGCTGGGTGAGAGCTGGTCTCTCCCTGGAGCTGCCGGGTGCTGGCAGAGCCGTGCCTGCAGGCACTGTGGCCGTTGCCAGGCCAGCGCCGCGACATCACAGCTGCCATTCCAAGCCCGGGGGGGGGGCTGGGGGGCGGGGCTGGGGGAGGGGCTCCTGTCTCTCTCGGCCTGGGGAGCCCGGGCCTGGGCACAGCACTGCGGGCATGGCCTCAGCAGCGCTGAGCAGAGGGCAAGGCTCCCCTCCCTCCAGCTGCTGGCAAGGCTTTGCCCAGCGCAGCCCAGGGCACCGCCGCCCGCCGCCTTTGGCCAAGGGCACGGTGCTGGCTGCTGCTCAGCTTGGTGTCCAGCAGGACCCACGGGCCTTTTCTGCCACGCCGCTTTCCAGCAGCTTTGCTGAGCTGCTCTTGCTCACGAGTACGTGCGCATGTGTGCCGGGATGCTTCGTGCGCGTACCGGTGCCGCCCGCAGTCCGTCCCACCCTCTTCCCGCAGGTCCCCCCGTGCCACTGTAGTGCGCTTGAGACGGGCACGTTGCCTCCAGCCAAAGCAGCGGTCCCAGCGAAAGGCGCTCTCTTGTGCTGGGACTGGGAGGAAGAGGATGCACCTGGCCACGGAGCCCAGGGGCAGAGCTTCCTTAACTCCAACTTGTTAAAGGCAACCTTCTTCTTCTTCTCCTTCTTCTTTACAGCATGTCCCGCTGGAAGGTGGCCTTGGCACTCTCCCGGAACACTGGAGAGGAGTTTGGCTTTGCCAAGTGCAATGGAAGCAGCAGCTGCCTAGCTGCCTTCTCGAGTGAGCGGCTGTCTGCAGAAGCCCAGCCTCTCCCGGGCGGCGAGGGGGGAAGTGGCATGAAGCAGAGCAGAGCAGCCTGGTGCAGCCCAGGGGCTTGCAGGCACGCCCTGCCCACTTCCCGCCCTTCCTGCCATGCCTTGGACGGTTGGCAGAGAGAAGAAAGCCACCCTTGCACCTGCTGGAGCCAGGCCTGTTGTCTCTTTGGCTCCAAGTCTATAAAGCAGACTAAGGAGAAGCTAATAACCAAAACACAAGCTCTTGTTTAATGTTTGGCGGAAGGGAAGGAAGAGAGGGGCGGAAGGAAGAGAGGGGCGGAAGGAAGGAAGGAAGGAAGGAAGGAAGGAAGGAAGGAAGGAAGGAAGGAAGGAATGGAGTGCAATACTTTCCTTAGAACTCCTCTTTCTCTTAGCATACTTCAAAAGGCTTTTTTTGTTGTCTGTCAGAACACTGGCCAGTTTCAACTCTAGCTGAGCTTTGGCCTTCCATCATTTCTCCCTACATATGTGAAGCACAGCTCCGTAGTCTTCCTGCGAAGGCTGGCCTTGCTTCTAGGGATCGTTCATACAATTTCTTTTTCCGCCTGAGTTCCAAAAGGAGTTCCCTCTTCAGGCAAGTGAGTGTTCTACCCCACTTGCTTGACTTTCAACACAAAGGCATGGCCTGCTCCTGGGCTTTTAAAAGGTGGCTCTTTAGAACAGACCAGCTCTCACGGGCCCCGCTGTCCTCCCAAGCAGATGCCCACCTTACACACGGTGCAGCTCCTCCCCCTCGCCTGCCCTGCCTGTCCCTCCCGAAGAGCCTGTTCAGCCCGCCTGAACGGTGATGCTTTCTTACCATTCGGCACCCGTGACAGTAAAGCTTGTGTACATAAGTTCCGGATTCGCAAGAGAACAGGGTCACCTGAAGCGTGATATCAAATTGGTTTTGGCATCTAAGGAAGCGACTGCTTCAGAAATTATGTTTTTCTTCAGCCTGTTGACACGTGAAAGTTGACAGCACCCCAGTTTTTGGGAATCCTCTTTCCAAGAACTTAAATTTCTCCCTACAAAAGCACTTGAGTCACAGCTGAGCATGGACAGCCATAGCCCACTCCATGAGGCTCTGCATGTCTGTCTCTCATGACATGCCATAGAGCAGTAGAAGCTTGTCTTCGAGAGCTAGCCAGAGATGCTGAGACCACCCACTCAAACACGAGACACCCAGGGTGGCACTCAGCTCCTCTGACTTTAGATAGGCCTATTGCAGATGTTGCGGTTACAAAATTGCGAAGATACCATTAGAGTTAGCAGAGTAAAAAGCTATTCATGCTGTCCTAAAGTAGACGTCTTTAGTTAGGGCCCCTTTAGACTTAACTGGCTGTATTGACTATGGCCTCAGGTCGATTTCCTACACACGGGCAACTTAATGCCATCTCAGAGGCCGTAATGAAGCTAGCACCTAGAGCCTAGCAGACACGACACAGGACCTACAGACAGCCTTGCCCTTCGGAGGGGACAGCTGGAGGCCAGAGGACATACCTATAGAATCTCAGATCATACCCACATGATGCGCAGGGGGAGGCAACTGCATCAGGCCCTTCATATCCGCTCGCTACAACGGCTGTGCGGATCCCTAGCCTGAACATAGGCACAGAAGTTAGAGCGAGCCGAATCCCACCCGAGTTCTAGTTCCCTCTTCTACCAAGGAGGTTTGGATTCTGTATCCCCATAGCTGAGAATTAGTGGGCACATTCTCCACACATTCTTTGTAGCCTGTGCAGTTAGACAGCAAATATTGGGGCTCAAGGATGCGTTTTTTCCCCTTGTTCTAAGCATCCCCATTCGGCAAGCTCCTCCAGGCTGGCCCCAGCCTCGTGGTTGCGAGGCCTCATGCTGCAGTGGTGCAGGCTGTTGCATGTCCTTCTGTCCACCTCAGGGAGGTTTCTCCAGCTTGTGGTCACCACTCTGAAGGGTTACCCTCCTCATCATCAGTATCAGCTCCCTTCCTGCCAACTCTGAGCTGGAGTGACCCCCAGCTTGGCAGAGGGGCATGTTTTATAAGGCATGAGTCTTGTCCACAAATCTATAGCAAAGTGACAGCGTTCAGGATTTAGCCCAACGCTTCTGCTCACAGTGCTCTTACTCATGACAAGGCTGCATTTGGTTGATTGTGTGATTGCCTACTCAAGGAAGGGCTGGGAAGAGAGGAGCAACATTTATCGTGATTGTAAAAGGACTTCTACTGCCACCAGCTCCAACAGGAATGTACCCATCTTCCAATGTTACATTTCATTCATACAGAAAAAGGACGCTAGCCTAGTTTTCTTCCCAGTGACTTAAGCTCTCAGTTTTCTCAGATAAAAACAAGCTCTAAACAAAAGCAGCGGCATGCACATGATATTCCCCCAGCCATGCAGATGACATGTTGAACATGAACAATGGATGCACATATATCAACCTCCCTGGAAGTGTGGGCCGCAGGACCGTTGTAGCAGCACATGTAGAAGAAGTAGCAGCAGTTCTCCTGGGGAATGCGCAGGTGAAAAATGCTGTTCCCTGTCTTCAGCAGTTTTTAAATACAGCTCCAAAGTGCTGTTTCATACCTCAGTCCAGGAAAAACTGGATTGTCCCGCTTCTGGATTTACACTACATTCAGCAAATGAATGCTTTATTCTGACAGAAACAGTAGTAAACTCATCTTTCAGTATAACTACAATTAAACATACCGGCTTGCAGAAAATGAGCTGAGTGACCAAATAGAATATATGGATGCTTTGCTGAATCAGGTGTTGGGATTTTAGTCTTAAATGTTCTGCTAATGTTTCAGATTAAAACAATATACCCACCATCTCTTCCACTCCAGTACAGAAGACAGAAACTGGTAAAGGTATCTCAATATGCTTCCAGCATTTGACAAAATGGCTATGAACAGACATTAACACAACAGGCTAGACTGACAATTTTTTTAAAAGGAATACTTTCAGGAATCACTGACCTTCTGGAATTAACAGTCATCTTCTATATGGCTTCAATGTATTTAATGTTCATCTAAGCTTAGTTTATTATGTCCCCTTCCATTATATTCTGAAGAGCAGCTGCCATATTTTTATTTTTACTTTTTTCAGTGAGTTGCCTAATCTTCAGAATTGTCATTGTTTCAGTATTGTTGATTTTTCTGTCTGCTGTTTTGCGTACAATTCATCTTACTGTAGCTACATCCATGATCTATGAGGCAAATGATTTCACCTGTCAGCTTGCAGCGCCTCACAGATCCACTGAAAATGAACACATGGGAAGCTGAGCTCAAGGAGCACTCAGTGATTTGCTTGTTTCTGGGCTGGATCTAAGCTATGCACCATTTTTCTCCATTTATATTGAACACTGTTGGTTCATCATCTGGTGCAATAAAACAAAATGCCTGGATGAAGGGTTAGTTTGCTGTTGTGTGGCATGCAGTGCTGAGAAGAGAAAGAGCATGAGAAAGCAACAGAAAAAGAGATTTCTTTCCTACATATAAAGGTTTCAGGAGTGATGCTGTGCTAAACATAGCTGAAACACAGTGACAGTCTTAATATGATCACCCTATTGTTAGGGGCTACATCTGAGAGGTGTCTGTGTTTAGTTAGAGAACATATGAGCTGCTACTTCAGATGTTACCAGTGACATGACTGTGTGCTTACATATATTGAACTAGGTGAAAATGTTCCTTTCCATCCCATAAAATATTTTCAAATTATTTCCTGGGCAAGCCTGGAAGTCTTCTCTGAGGACAGAGACTTCTCTCTCAAACTAGCTAAAAGCATGGTTTATGGGGCATTAATTTGGGATGTGAAAGATGTGTATTAAAATCTCTTCCTTGCCAAGCCACCAAGCTTTTCTGTGGTCGGTAGATATTCACAGCAAAATTCCCTTAATCTTCACTCAGAGCTATTCTATTTCATAAAGCTAATTGAGTGTTCATTGAATCAAGGGTACAAACTTTGTTCTCCCAAATCCCCGCAGAGCGTCTTACATCTACCCCCAGCTTCTGGACTGCAGAGCTTCCTTGTCTCTCTTGCATGATGAATGTTTTACTCATGGAACAAAAGCCAACACAGTATTCTTTTGGGCTGCTTACTACATACCAGGCATCCTGGTTCAAGTACTTATTGTGAAAAAAACTTTTCTCACTGGCTGTCCTGACCACAAGCCACTGATTTTTTGTTTACTTTTTTTTCCCCATTCCTGTTTTGAAAAGTAAGTTTGTTGAGAAGCTAAGAAAAATGAATAGAAGTTTTTTTTACAGCAAGAGTGGTTTTTATGACCAGGTAAAGCAATAAAACTGCATTACAGAAATGTTGATTAGCCACAGTTATAATTTAAATGCATTCAGGGAAACTCGTGTGGTTCTACATAATGTAAGCAATGTATTGTGCAGTATATGTCATTCCAGTGTGGCATAGATTAGACTGAGACATTAAGCCATAATTCCGATACCATCTAGTGCCTGCTGATTAAAAAGATGATCAACCACTGAGAAGAAAGTCCCCATCAGATAGCATCAACTATATAGATATGTCTGTGCTTATGGCACTTCACTGCTTTCTTCAGGGAGCCAAATCTTCTCCTCAAAATACAAAGAGATACCAATGCTTTGAGCAATACAAAAATACAAATATGTTTCCCATAACTGTACTCTGAGTGATGTTTATTACATGTGCCTACTGCCAAGCAAAATCCAGAAGTCATCATTTCTTCTTCAATATTGCTTTAGTATTTAAGTATAAATGGTATAATAATCAAGTGAAATTATTTTCTTAGTACATGATGCTGAGGTGTAATAATGGATTTAGTAATAATGAAATAAGAATATTCTTCACAAATCTTTTTTCCTCTAATTTGCCTTTTTGTGTGATTATGCTGTCTATCATTCAACCACAATAAGTTCTTACCAGTCTTAACCAACTACCAACAAAAAAAAATCTCCAAGATAAGTCTTTCCTTGTCCCCTTGTTGCACTCTCCTAAATAGGTTATTGAAGAGAGAATCAGTTCCTTGTTCTTGGAAATAAAAATTGTGAAAACTCTGGGGTTATCCACTTTTTCTTCTAGCAGCGAGTTAGCCAGTTACCTGGGCAGATCTATACAGGAGCAAAAATTAACATGAACCAAGGAAGCGTTCTGTCTCTTAGTAAGGATGTCACACAGTATAGTAGCGTGAATTATTGGGAGTTTAGAGGTAAGGAACCACAGATCTCTAGGACCCTAGGGTTCACTATTTTGGCTACTTATGGAACAATCACATTTGAGCAAGATGTTTTCTTGAAGCCAAAACATTTTTCAGAAACATTCCAGAGGCATTTATTTTGACAAAACTTTCCGTGTAAAGGTTTTGATCGAGAATGAACACTCATGAGAGAAAGGCTTGCATCAAAATGTTGACCTTTTCAACATGAAGCAGATATTTTGGCACACTTCCATTTTGCAGTAGTATTTAAATGGCTTTGTTTTCATGCCAAAGCAGAATAAAACAAATTTGGAACTTGAAAACTGTCAGGAAACCAAATTGTTATTCTCTAGCAAGCTCTGCTGATTGCCTTTAACTAGAATAACTTACTTAACTCAGTGCTGGCTTCACCAGGCAATAATTTACCATCATCCACATTGCATTGCCATCAATCCCGTATTATACCACCTTTTCATGACATGGTCTTAGCTTGCTGGTATGTTTTGTGTTTCTTTCCATGCAAAGATATTGTTTTGCTCTTAATTATACCAGTGAAACTGAAAGCAACATTTCCCTGGTTTTGAAATCTGCCCTTCCGAGGTCATTAACATCATGTCTTAGTTACTTTCTGAAGTTGCAAACAACAAACTTATTTGCCTGACTGCACATAATGACAATTACCACAATAGGAATTGCCAGAGAAATAAAATAATTGGTCCTAGCTTGACTAAAATAATATTCAATTATATTTAAGTGTCATAACACACAATTGGAATATTAATATAAAACTTCCGTATACAATTTGTCATTTCAATATCAGGCATTGCTTAGAGTATGTCAAGTCACTGATCTATTTCACTCCATCATTAATCTTTATTTCATATTTTTAAAAAGCAACGTTTGTTGTTTAGATTGATGTAACACAGATAACATAAGCAGGCATATATTTTAGAACATTGAGTGACAACTCAAGTATGCAAGTGGACAGATACATAACCTGAATAATCGTTGTTCAAATCCAAAAAGATTTGTTGGAAAAAGGTTTTTGGTTATTCTTCTGTAGTTCTACAATAGTAGCTGAAATCCATTTACTGAAGTGGATAGTACTAAGCCTTTAAAAAATACATCAGGGTAGACTCAGCTGAATGTAGCACTTGATCATTGGTGATTTCTAGGCAGGGATTGTCAGAATGTATGGGAGCTCTCCACTGAAAAGCTCAGTTTGGAAATCTTACCTGGAGCATGCAGGTGCACAATTAGTGTTAATAAAATGAAAAAAAAAACCCCCAATGTTTCAAATGGTTTCCACAGGATATGTAAAAGTGCATTTGAATAAAAAGGAAATCTCATACAGTCATGTCTCCACATATGTGCTTCTCATACAGATTTTTTTCCTTCTTTTTGTCATAATTTCATATATTATATTATCAAGTTTCTACGTAGTTCACATTACAAAAAGTGTGAAACATGAACCTTGATTTGGACTTTCAATATGAGGATGCGTGGTTCAATGAAGTGAAACCTTAAATAGTGTTTTTAAAGCATTTTATTATTATCCTTAATGAATTAATTTATTGTGTTTTCATCTTGTGAGGGTATTGAGAGTCTTCAATCCCTACTGTGGACCCAGTTGCGTAGATGCTGCTGAAAAAAAGAAGAATGGCTATGAAATATGGAATGATAGTTCTAGAAAATGAAGGCTGGAAAGCAGGCACAGGCAATGCAATAAATACTTCCTTTTGCTGATCTCTCCACATGCTTGGTATTTAATCCAACTAAAAGGAATCACTCATATAAACTTTGCATAGACTTTGGTCTACCTGAAATGCTTCCATATCTTTCTGTATATAAAATTTGGGTCACCAAACCATTGTTGTCAAGATGCATCGAAGAGATCATGGGTGCAGAGACACTTCAACAACACGTACGTGAGGAGGATATCCTCAGGTGCGAAGATCTGGGCGGTGCAAAGACCAAGAGCAGGTGCCATGAGTCTGCTAAAACCCAGCAGCAGCAGCCACCTTTGCAGGCCCTCAGCTCTGCGAGTGAAGTGCTGTGGAACCAGTACGCTTACACTGTTCCTACAGTCCATCTGGTAAATTTGGTTCTCTCTGGTGTAATGCAGACCAGTTTAAAGCTTTTTGTTTTCATAGTTGAAGTTTTCTTTGCCTGCCTCAAGCGCCTGTTTGGAGGGAACTCTGCCATCAGGCAGGACCTGCCTAAACTTTCTTTGGCTGTATGAGTTAAATATTTCTCAGCCTTTCTCGCTTGCAAGACTTTTCCCGCTGTAAACATGCCTAGACTTTAAGGCATCCAAAGCATGGAAAAATCAGTAGTAGTCTTCTATCAGTCACTTCTAAAATAAATACTACAAGACATTGAAGCAATATTTCACACAGGAAAGAAATCGAAGACAGTCTGACACTTTTCACTTAGCACTTTTCAAAAACATACAAGAAAAGAAACTGAAAAAGGCACTAACCTTTGGAAACGAAGAATCCACCTGGAAAAATCTGGTGACCCAAACTGTTGCACTGAATGCATTTTGAAGATAAAAAGTGTTTTACATAGTCGTTGTAAAGTTGTTCCCTACTACATTGTTTCTGAGACAACAGCTGGACACGTCAGAAAACACTGAATGCTTTTTGGAATTGTGGATGTCAAGCAAAGCAATCTGAATCACAGTTTTATTGTGCTTTTTAAGTTCTGCATTAGAAACCTGCATAAGATCAGGTATTTTTAACAGCAGTTTTTACATGCTAATATGCCTGAGATTGAAGTCTCTGTGCGTCTCTGTTGCATTTTATTTATTTTTAGGCAAGCTACTTAAGGAAAAATTACAGTTGTCAGTCTTAGCCATTTAATCTGTTGCAGCACCTAGACGCTCATAAAAGGGACCATACTATGGCAAACAAGCTTTTCTGATCTTTAAAGTTTTATCACTTTTAGACAGCTTGGCTAATGAATGTTTATGCTTGATGTCAAACTGAGGTCTTTAAACAATTAATAGAAAAGATTCAATATAGTATTTTTTTAATTTTTCTTTTAAATAAGTAAGAAAATAGATTTTAGCAGGTTTTGCAGGTAGTTTGTTTATAACTGTGTTTTCAGAATAAAATCCTTTTCAACTGTCTCTAAAGGGTTTGGCAGAAAATAGGCTGGCTAAGAAGCAAAAGCTGATACACAATTTATAATGTTTGTGGAAAAGGTTTTTACAAATTCCTGTCTTGCAATATTTTTATGTGTTTATTTTTTTAAGAGAGGCAGCAACACAAACGATACAGTTAATATTATACAGAGCCAGTGCTCTCTTTCAGATCCTAAAATTTCTATGGCATTTGAGTGAACTTTGAGCCTTCATAGTAATTTTGTAAAAGGTAAGCACCAGAATTCAATATTTAAATCAACTGACTCACGAACAGCAAATAATCAACACTGTTGTTTATTGGTAAAAAGAAGACGACAACTAATGTCTCTCCAATACATCTTTTTGAAGTGATCCTTGTTCTTGAAAGATTCAGAAAATTTAAAAATAAGTTTGATGAATAGCAAAGGGCCATGGGTATGCAGGAAGATGTGTTGCAGAATACATTCCTCCCTTTGTCTTCTGCTCACTTTCCAGTCTCTCCCAAATGCCTAAATCTACTGGAGAGGGGAATTGAAAAGGGTAGGATTAGGCTGAATGTTTGGCACGACTCTGTAAGGATAGCTGCAGTGTAGGACATCTGTTTTGTAAGAACATCTGATTAAAAGGCCAAGACAAGAAACAGGAAAAGCAAAAAACTGAAGACAGAGATACAGAAGCCCTAAGGGACCAGTGGATAATGAAGTCCATAGAAAAGACCAGACCTGCTGGATGGGCTGTTAAAGGCACCAGGCAAGTGTGACCTTGGGCAGAATCATGCCCAACTTTGTAATAGCTCAGAAGGGAAATGAGAGTGTCCTGGATCTGATGTTAAAGAGCAAACTTACTATAGGATATTTAAGGGGCATCATTGCGAGTGTTTAAACTTCTTATGGGATGCTTGAGGGGATTCTGGGAATGTGCAAAACTTATTGGCTGCTTAGGAGAAGGATAAAATGTCAGAAAAGGGAGGAAAACATTGAGAAAAGGGGCAATTACAGAGGGCACTCTCATGCAAATAAGCTGCAGGTCAGTACACTTGTCTGAGTCCTGTCCATGATCATGGCACAGTCCATCCTCACTTCTTGGTAAGTTCCTGCTTCTATCCATAGAGAGAACTGCATGAGTGTTCATTTTATTTTTTGTGTGTGTAACATGCCAGCAAACTCAAGTCAGACCATCTGGCAAGTAGTCTGGCTGGCAGGTCCTGGAGCTGGATATTGGAAGGACCAAGTCGGGGTCAGCCTGGAGAAGGTCAGGACATTTGTGTCATTTATATGAGTACTGTTTGTGTGTATCATCTGGTGCATCTAAAGGCACTGACCTTCTGCTTATGTTTATCTGCTGCTGGACAATCATGTCTACTCGCACGTGTGAGTTGGGGAAATATGCTCAGCCTTATTACTGACTGAATCTTGAACAGGGAACCACAGCAGCTTCAGACCTTCTTGGGTCCTGAGGTTCACTGGGTTCAGTTTCTTTTAGCAGGCACCATTTATGTTGCCTTGGAATGGTTCAAATATTGTTTATCTTGAGTTTGTATTTTTTTTTGAGAAGTATTACACCTCCATATGCTTAGACTGAGGATTATGTTTTTTCAACAGTGATGCATTTTTACAAATACTGCAGTGTTACACATCTTACGATGCAAAAGGGTTTTTTTGGCTTGTTCTTTTTCTTTCTTCTGTGCTCCTTTTTCCAGATTTGTAAATATGGTCCATGTTTCCCTCATTACAACTTGTTGTAATTTTCCTGTTATTTTGGGACTGTGGTGTTTCTTTTAAGTATAATCTAATTCTTTCCCTTTCCTATTAAATTATTACTGATCTAATAACTAAATAGAGCCTTAAGTGTAGGTGTTGGGAGAGCTGCTTTAATTTTTCTTGCATAAATGTGGTTTTGTACAAATGGAATAGCAGAATTCCTTTTCAGAACATAATGGATTAGGTATTTTTCAAAATGCATGTCATGTCAAAGATTTCGATTTCATATAAGCTTATATATTTATACAGTCAATATTTTGCACATGTGAATAACACCAGAAAATTATGTTTGTGGTGACCTGTTTTCCTGTTCCCATTTTCCACAGGAGGTTGGCCCCATTCTTCTCATTTTACCACTGATTATGAGAGTATAGAGGGATTATTTTCCGCTGGCAGTCACTCAGTGATGGAAAGGAAGTGACGGTGTGTGCAGTGTAGGAGATATCTGCCCAGGAGTCATCTCATCAGAAATTGTGTTTCTTATTTTTCTTTTATGTTCTGTGACTTACCTATTTTCATACTACTTAGCATTTCATAGAGACTAGTGATTTTCCCTTTAAGTCTGCCTTTTTTGGGGGGTCTTTGCAATTTGTTTTCACACTTGGACATGGATTGCTGTGCGTCTCTCAAAATTGATGATATATATGGAAATCTTGTCTCTGAAGGTTGTATTGTCGGGTGAGCTGTTCACATGATCCCAAGTCATAAATCTGTGAGAGTTTATCTATGTATGCGAGTCTACTTGTTTCCATTTAACTCCGGCCTTGGAGAGAAAGAGACCCAAGGCGAAAAACTGTTGGAATGCAGAAATATTGAGCAGCTCAGCTAGAATATTCCTTTCTTAAAGTGTTTTTGACTGAATGTGGGTTATTTTAACCAGGAGCTAGTTTGAATTTATGGCTGGATATGCAGAAATAGAAAGCTGACAATTCACGATGACATAGTACACTAGGATTTAGTTCCTCAGAGCCTGGTTATGTGTGTCTACAGAGATGGCTACAAATTGACCCAGCTTTCTCTACCCACATTCTGAGCTGACTAAACAGAGGCAGTTTCATGACTTCTGTGTCCATGCAAATATTCTGATGAGTGACGTATGCTGAAATACAATGCATATTGGCACGGTCATTACTCTTACCCAGCTCTGGGTAAAGGCAGATGAGTCCAGATCTAACTGCACAGGCACAGGTAGATGCCATCCTTTGGCACCCTTGACAGTAAAGCTTGTGTACATAAGTTCTGGCTTCGCAAGAGAGCAGGGTCACCTGAAGCGTGATATCAAATAGGTTTTGGCATCTAAGGAAGCGACTGCTTCAGAAATTATGTTTTTCTTCAGCCTGTTGACACGTGAAAGTTGACAGCACCCCAGTTTTTGGGAATCCTCTTTCCAAGAACTTAAATTTCTCCCTGCCATAGAGCAGTAGAAGCTTATCTTCAAGAGCTAGCCAGAGATGCTGAGACCACCCACTCAAACACGAGACACCCAGGGTGGCACTCAGCTCCTCTGACTTTAGATAGGCCTATTGCAGATGTTGCGGTTACAAAATTGCGAAGATACCATTAGAGTTAGCAGAGTAAAAAGCTATTCATGCTGTCCTAAAGTAGACGTCTTTAGTTAGGGCCCCTTTAGACTTAACTGGCTGTATTGACTAGGGCCTCAGGTCGATTTCCTACACACGGGCAACCTAATGCCATCTCAGAGGCCGTAATGAAGCGAGCTGAATCCCACCCGAGTTCTAGTTCCCTCTTCTACCAAGGAGGTTTGGATTCTGTATCCCCATAGCTGAGAATTAGTGGGCACTTTCTCCACACATTCTTTGTAGCCTGTGCAGTTAGAGAGCAAATATTGGGGCTAAAGGATGCGTTTTTTCCCCTTGTTCTAAGCATCTCCATTCAGCAAGCTTCAAGAAACATAATGCAAAGTACTTCTGTGATGGGTTGTCTTTGGCTGGATCCCAGGTGCCCACCAAAGCTGCTCTTTCACTCCCCTCCTCGGCTGGAGAGAGGAGAGAAAGTACAACAAGAAGCTTGTGGGTCGAGACAAGGACAAGGAGCGATCATTCAGCAATTGCCGTCAGAGTCAAAAGAGACTGGACTTGGGGAAATTTGTTTCATTTATTGCCAATCGAATCAGAGTAAGGTAATGAGAACTAAACCCAAATCTTAAAACACCTTCCGCCCACCCCTCCTTTCTTCCCGGGCTTGAATTTGCTCCCCATTTTCTCTGCCTCCTCCCCCCGAGTGCCACAGGAGGTCGGGGAATGGGGGTTGCGGTCCGTTCATCACATGTTGTCTCTGCTGCTCCTTCCTCCTCAGGGGGAGGACTCCTCACACTCTTCCCCTGCTCCAGCCTGGGGTCCCTCCCACGGGGTGCCGTCCTTCAGGAACAGGCTGCTCCACGGTGGGTCCCCCACGCGGCCACGAGTCCTGCCAGCAAACCTGTGCCAGCGTGGGCTCCTCTCTCCACGGGGCCACAGGTCCTGCCAGGAGCCTGCTCCAGTTCTGGCTTCCAGTGGGCTCACAGCCTCCTTCGTGCAGCCCCCTGCTCCAGCGTGGGGCCCTCCCCAGCCTGCAGGTGGACATCTGCTCCCCCACGGAGCTCCATGGGCTGCAGGGGCACAGCCGGCCTCACCATGGTCTTCAGCAGGGGCTGCAGAGGGGTCTCTGCTCCGGCCCCTGGAGCCCCTCCTGCCCCTCCTTCTGCACTGACCCAGGTGTCTGCAGAGATGTTTCTCTCATGTATTCTCGCTCCTCTCTCCCGCTGCAGTTGCTGCCTGCCAGTTCTTACCCCCCTTCTGAAATACGTTATCCCAGACGTGCTACTACTGTTGCTGACTGGCTCGGCCTTGGCCAGCGGTGGGGCTGTCTTGGAGCCGGCTGGCATTGGCTCTACTGGACATAGGGGAAGCTTCTAGCAGCTTCCCACAGAAGCCACCCCTGCAGCCCCCCTGCAATGTTTTTAATTGCTAATAAACATTTGTACCTTAAAAAAAAAAAAAAAGATATTTCTAAATACCACAAGACATCTGAAGTGAAGAGGCGTTCTAAAGTTAGTTATCCTACAGGAAATACACAGCTCCACCTGTTACTCCTGCTTTCCCTTGAATACCAGAGTGACCTCTAATCTCAGCCTTGCTTAAGGAGGGTGTTACCTCTGTTGGTAGATCAACCCTTATTTCAGAAGAGGGGGGGAGAGAGAGACAGAGAGAGAGAGAGAGAGAAGGAAAGACAGACAGGCAGCAAG
Organism: Phaethon aethereus; assembly: GCF_964289735.1. NCBI lineage: Eukaryota > Metazoa > Chordata > Aves > Phaethontiformes > Phaethontidae > Phaethon > Phaethon aethereus. Next base: position 329,455 of record NW_028114109.1, on the reverse strand, counting down.
GAAGGCTTGTTTTCCCTTGAAGGAGTCAACTCAGGCAGCACCTGGAGCATCACCGGTGTCTGAGCCTGCGCCCAGAACGTTTGTGCTGTCTGTTACAAGCTCCTGAAGGCACTTGCGACAGCAAAGCAATGCCTTGTAACCCTCTGCCGCCTTCCTGTGCATCAGAAGGCCTGCCTATATCTTCCGCAGCTTTGCCCACAGAAGCCTGAATGGCTGTGCTCCGGGGTCTTGGAAGGCACAACACAAACTTCCTCCGGTCACTCTGACACCTTGAACACAGAAACCAACACAGTTTAATAGGAAGAATCTCACTTTCTCACAGAAACCACCTTTCACATTACATCTTTTCATCCCGTAAGAAAGCATGTGTCCCTACATTACGTACATAGTTACCCACCAAAACCGCCAACGTCATACAATGTATCCCGCGATACAACGTATCCCGCGATACGCTCGGAGGGGTTTGCGCAGCCCCCGCTCTCTGTGCACCTCACAGACCTCTGCGCTTTCTGCTTCTGCCCCTGGTGCTGGCGGCTCTGTGGCCGATGCACCAGCAAGCCCACCCGCATCCTCCTCCTCCTCAGAGAGTCCCTGGCCGTGCTCAATGAGCGATTGCTATGAACGTACTGTAAAAAGCCCTTTTTATAGCCCGACACAACACTGGCCAATTTCAACTCTAGCTGAGCTTTGCCCTTTTCTGTTCTCTCCTTACACGTATGAACTACAGCTCTGTGATCTTCCTGCCAAGCCGGACCTTGGTCCCAGGGATCATAACATTCCTTTTTCCACCTGAGTTGAAAAAGGAGGTCCCTGTTCAGCCAAGCTGGTCTTCTGCCCCTCTTGTTTGACTTCAGACTCCACCAGATTGCCTGCTCCCGTGCTTGCAGAAGGTGGTTCTGAAAAACTAAGCTGCTCTCTGAGCCCTAAGGCCTCCAAAGCAGCTTCGTAGGGGACACTGCAGACTAGCTCTCTGAGTAGCTTCAAGTTTGCTCTCCTGAAAGCAAGGTAGCAACTCCTCTGAGCTGTATCTCATTACACTCAAAAGTTTCAACTCCCCTGTTTGGTGATCACTGTGATCCCATCTCCTACGAGTCCTTCTCCATACACAAACAGGAGGGACTAAGAGATCTGTTGGGTAGATAAGCAGCCATGGGGAACCACGGTGAGCAGTGGAGTGAGCTGCTGCATGGGCTACGTGCTTTGCGAGTGCGAAGCCAGCCCCTGGCTCAGTGAGTGCCTGGGAAAGGGAGTCTGCAGCCGTGAAGGACAGAGCCGGCCAGCAGGACAGCTGGCAGCCTTCACTCGGGCATTGCCCACCTTGTGACTGGCTGTACCTGTGATGATGTTAATGCTCTTTGTACACAGGTCTGTTGCGTCGTGCTGTGTTGCGAAGCAGACTTGCAGAGGCGTGCCCTGTCTGCCCATCGGGACTCAAGGCACATTTCCTCCAAGCGCAGCAGCCAGGCTTTGGGCAGCCTCGCCTCATGCTGCTTTTGACATTGCCAACCAGGATCGAGTTTCTGTCCTCGGGTTTTCATGTAGGAACCAATTAGTGAACAAGTCCTGTTTTAATGGAGTGGCAACTCAAAGAGTATTACGCTGGTAGAAAGCCTTCAGGAGAAGACTGGTGTCCTCTGGACCTCGCAGTAAGGCAGCCAGCAGCTCTGTTTCTGCTATAGCTACAAACATCCACGAGTGAAACAACCGCAGCTTTTTAATACAGTTACAGATACTTTTCTTTGCAGACACAAAGCATGCTTTTGTCTTGAACTTTTCATTAGTCTGAAAAAAAGATCATTGGTAGTATAGGATACCATGCTGTTTATTAAATGTACATAAATTAACATCTACACAGAAAGGATGTTTTCCTCATCAGAAACAATGCTGAAACGATGAGCAACTCTGAAAAGAAAGGTACATAAGGCTCCCGTGCACAAACCCCAAAGCTTCAAAGGAGAAAGGTGAAAGAGCGCTACATCCTTATGTCACAGGACAACCTGTGATTAACCCGAGTTATGGACACTGTCACATCATAGGTAGTTGGGGCCAGTTCAGATCCCCTGCCTTCTAGATCAGCCGCCTTGATGAGCTGGGTGTTTCAACTGTTATAAAGCTGCAGAATCACCCAGAATCGACACTGAAATGACTGTGCTGGCTACAGAATGGCTAGAATAAATATGGGGGTGTGTCCAGTTTTTTTCCGGTCCTGGAGGGTGGGTGGGATTTGGGGCACCATGTAAGCTGGCTTTTTTAACTCCTCCTTCCCATCAGTCCCTAGGCACAGGCACGTGTTGTGGCTGAAAGCAAAGCATCACCACTCCAGTTCTGATTGACAGAAAGGGGGGTGTTTGCGTCGGTCCAGAGAGCGCTGATGGGTCGGAGAAGTAAGAGCGGAGTTTTTGCTGTAGCTAACCTGGAGTTAACTCAGCTAATGGAAACTGCAAGCCAGTCATGTTTGATCAAGAATACTAAGAAAGGGTATTGTGCTGTGTGCTGCATACAAGGACTTGCACCGACCAAAGGGCAGCAATGGGTGCTCCCTTCTTGTATGCAGCAAGGTGGTGCAGCGTCTCTCTGCCAAGAATGAGTAGCGGCAAAGAAAACCTCGAGGGTTTTATAGTCTGGAACATGCTGTCCAGCGTGTCCCTCGTGTCCCTCTCAGATGATATACACCTCCACGCCCAGCACGCCCCATGGAATCTGCAGGTGACATGCCAGCTCCCCACGGGGGCAGCTGTGCCGGCTGGTGGGCTTTTGCTGACGGAGCCGAGGAGTGAGCCAGCAAGGCCTCCCGCCAGGGCTGGGCTGGGTCTGAGGGCGGTGCGGGGCTGCTCCGGCGTCGCGGTGCCCGAGTGAAATGTGCCGGCCGGAGCAGAAGGGCGCGGTGCCTCCCTCCTCGCCTCCACCGAGGTAGTGCTGGGGCTGCATCGCGCCCCTCAAAGCCCAGGCAGCAGAGCTCATGCGGGCAATCCAGGCAGCAGAAAAAAATCAGCACCTGCAAGAAGAGAGTCCAAAGTGCTGATGAAACCATGAAGGCGGGAACAGGCACGACTTTGTGCCCCGTCCTTTGGGCAGTGTGCTGTCCAAGGGGCAGTTCCTGGCACAGGAGAGGGAACTGTCCCTGGCAGTGGCTACGGCACGGCTTTGTCCCCTTCTCCACACGTGTGACACCCTCAGAGCTCTGCAAGTTGACAGAGATGTGCAGCACTGCTTTGCTAGGCAGCAGGGCTGGGCAGGGCAGCTGTGCTGTGGTCCTTTCCAAAAGCCGAGCAGCAGCACGCCTCACTGTCCCTTGCTAGAAAGCCAGGCTTGAAGGCAAAACACGCTGCTTTGGTATTGTTTGGTTGTTTTCTTCTTCCCTCAATTGTCTCAGGTGCAACGTGAGCTTTTTACGAAGTGCCAGTACCTCAGGGTCTACAGCTACGTGACACAGCTCCTTGCTGCGTCTTTGGGATTCAGACACCAGCAGCCAGTGCTGGGCTTGCCAGCTGACATGAGCAGAAAAGGGAGACTTTGCCTCTTTCTGTAGGCAGCGGGTCAAAGAGCTCCAAAAATTGCTATGAGCCTTGTGACTCTGCTGGGGTGTTGCTCAGCCTTGCACAAACAGAGCTGCCACAAGTGCCGAAGGAGAGCTGCCAACGCTGGAGTGATATGTTCCTCCTGACAGACACGCTCTCCCACGGGCAGCTGCGGGCTTCCTGCCCGGTGCCATCTCTGCGCACCTCAGAAATATTGCCCATAGTCGGAGCAGTGTTCGGAGCTTTGAAAGATGGGCAGCAGAGCCTGCTACACACCTGGGCTCCTCGTTCTTCTTGCCTGCCTGGATGTCCTCAGTTGCCCATCCCGCAGAGCTCTGCTCCCAACTTGCTCCTCTCGCTGTCCAGTAGCCCGTTGCTCCCCTCTTCACAGGTTGCTCTTCTCGAGCCTGGCAAACTTTCCATTCAATGTATTGTCAGACAGGTCAAGCCATGATAAACGTGAACCAATTCTGCTCTTAACCACACCTAGCTCATTTTACCTTGTCTCCCCAGAGGAGCTCTCCAGGTGTTCACTTTCTGGAGGGACTGGAGGCACCTGCAATGGAAATGTGCAAGTTAACGGGTGGCAAGGACCTTCCTGCCCAATTGCTACCTTAGCTCAGAAAGGCACAGCCCTTGGATGGGTTTGCTCAGCCCAGCTGAGCCAGTTCTGGTGGCATCACCGCACAAACTGCCATGGCCATCCTGCACCACCCTTCCTCTGCACCTTTGCAGAGCTGCCGGCTAGTGGGTGACCTTGCTTGTCCCTGCGGCAGCACTCTCAACTTCTGACAGTGCTGTCACCCTCTTTGTGGCCCTGACATACCGCTGCTGCTTCTGCTTCCGCCTCTGGTGCTGGCAACTCCTTGGCCGACGTGCCGGCAAGCCCAGCCACATCCTCCTCCTCCTCAAAGAGCTGCAGGGCACAGAGGAGGACAGTTGCTTGGCTGGGGACAGGCCCCGGGGCCGGTGAGCCTTCCTCCGGGCCAGGAGCGAGCGTGGGCGGCTCTGCTTTCACTAGGGCAGGACGCAGGGGTGGCTGGAGGTGGGGGAGGTGGGGCGGAGCCGGCTTGGTCCCCGAGCCCCAGCCGGGGTCCCTCTGCTGGGGACAGCGCCTCTGCGCAGGAGCCAGCGCCACGGGCACCCCCCGGCCAGGCTGGCTTACCTGGAGGGGCTGGGGCAGCGTGCCGTCCTGGCTGCAGAGAGCTGCCAGGGGCCGGCCGAAGAGACCCGCCCTGCCGGCACAGCCCGACTGCCCGGGCGCCTCCGCAGCGGCCAAGGTCCCTCGCCGCGCAAAGGGCCAGGGCAGCCCCCTCGTCCTGCTGCGGGTCCCGCCTGCTGCCAGGGAAAACAGAGCAGAGAGCCATGGAGGGCAAGTGCCAGGTGAATGCTGCCCGAGCCTCCGTGCGCTGTGCCACCGCCAACAGCGAGGGAGAGGCGTGGCTGGGGAACGAGGCGCCCCGGGGGCTCAGCTCTCTGCAGCCATGCCCTGTGGGAAGGGCAGCAGTAGCCCCCGAGCAGCGCGGGTGCCGCCTGCCAGCGCAGGAGAGAGGGGCCGTCCTGCCCCCGTCTCCTCCAAACTCACCGGCCGAGTGGCCACGTCCACCTTGGCTGCCGGAGGGGACGGGAGGTGGCTTCTGCTGGGCACCAGCCTGCAAGAAATGCGCTGCGCTCAGCGAGCAGCCCCGCAGCACGAAGGGCCCCTGGCCAGCTGCATCGGCCGCGGGCCATGAGTGAGATGTGGGGACGGCCGAGATGGCGGCCCGAGGGCTCCTCACCTCTGCCAGGCCCTCGACCAGCCTCTCCAGGCTGCTGGCGTTGAGTGTTTTGGCCTGGGCAAGGGGAGAAGAGCAGCAGGTGAGAAGCCATGGGGCTGGTGCGGGGTTGGAGCAGCCCCTGGGGCAGAGCGGGGCCAGGAGGGACACTCACGGCATTGCGGCCGCGCAGCTCCTTCAGCAGGAGCTGGACGGAGGGCAGCTGGGTGACGCGGGCTCCCTCCACTCCTTCTGCTGGCCTGTGCACGGGGCAGGGGCAGAGAAAGAGCTGTGTGAGACCCAAGCTGCCTCTTCCCTCGCCTGCCAGCCCGGGGAGCCCTTCCAAGCTGCCCCGAAGCAGCCGGGCACCGCCCGGCCGTCGAGCGGAGAGCAGCGGCAGGGGGGAGGACGGGGCTGGGTGAAGCAGCTCCGCCAGCTCTGCCCGCTCCAGAGCCGCCCGCAGCCGTGGGGGCAGCTCCCCCCAGCTCAGGAGCGGTGTTTCCGCATCGTACGGCTACGGCTAGAGCATCCCCCCGTGCTGTGAGCACGGGCCCCCCAAGCTGCTCTGCCAGACAGGGCTTACCCACGGAGCGCGCTGAGCCAGAGCTCCTTCAGTGAGCGGGAGCTGCAGGAAAGAGAGGAGAAAGAGCCTGAGCGCCCGCTGCTGCCCAGCCCGCGGGCAGAGGCGGGCGCCGGCACAGCCCTGCCCCGTGGGGACGGCCGCAGAGGCAGGAGGAAGCCGCGTGGGGCCGGACAGAAGCGCTGCCCCGTCCTGCCGGGGGACGTGGCACCGACACTCACCAGAAGGTGACGACGCAGAAGCCATAGGGCCAGGCGAGGACGAGGGACTTGGTGGCCTTGTCTTCCTCCTCCTGGGCGGCATCCCCGGCCGCCCCCTTGCCGCCGCTCAGCACCCACAGCCGGCGCAGGGCCAGGCAGAGCTGCGGGCGCGGGGCGCTGCCACGTCTGCAGAGAGGAGCGGCAGGGAGTGACCTGAAGGTGGCCGAGCCCAGCGGCTGCCCTCTGGCCTCCGCCTGCCCCGCGCACGGCCACGGGTGCAGCCAGCAGCAGCGTGCCGGGGCCTGGGGCTGCTCCTTGGGCGTCCCTGCCCCGGTGCCGGGGCCAGGCCTTAGGAGGAAAGGCAGCCGGGGTCTTACTTGGCCTTGGCGATGATCAAGGTGTCGCTGAAGAGGAGGAGGTGCCTCTTCCCCGTCCCGCGGCCCTGCGTCACCCGCACGCGCTGGTGGAGCAGCGGCTCGGCTGATGCCGGGCCGGGCGCGCACTGCTGCTCGGGGCCAGGGTAGACCCTGCAGAGCAGGCGGCAAAGGGCGTGAGAAAGGCGGCTGCTGCGGGGCCCGGCTGCGCCGGGGTGTCCCCGAGCCGCAGGGGGAGCCCACCTGGAGCCGTAGCAGCAGTTCAGCTGGCCCATCGTGCCGGGGCCAGGGGAGTCCTCGCGCCGAACACGCTGCTGGGGCTCCGGAGAGCTCCCAGGTGGCTGGAGCGAGGCTGCTGAGGGGGTCCCGGTGCCGGGCAGTGCCGCTGGGTGAGAGCTGGTCTCTCCCTGGAGCTGCCGGGTGCTGGCAGAGCCGTGCCTGCAGGCACTGTGGCCGTTGCCGGGCCAGCGCCGCGACATCACAGCTGGCATTCCGAGCCCAGCGGCCGCCCTGGGGGGCGGGGCTGGGGGAGGGGCTCCTGTCTCTCTCAGCCTGGGGAGCCCGGGCCTGGGCACAGCACTGCGGGCATGGCCTCAGCAGCGCTGAGCAGAGGGCAAGGCTCCCCTCCCTCCAGCTGCTGGCAAGGCTTTGCCCAGCGCAGCCCAGGGCACCGCCGCCCGCCGCCTTTGGCCAAGGGCACGGTGCTGGCTGCTGCTCAGCTTGGTGTCCAGCAGGACCCACGGGCCTGTTGCATTAAGAGGCAGAGCAATTTGGCAGAAACTAAACCCCCTTGCTTTCCAGTCGATCCTCAGATATCAGAGGGACTGGGGGCGGCTGAGCTTAGGTTCTGAGTGATGCCCAAAGTCAGCGTTAGTAGTCCGGTCGCGCCCAACACCTTTGTTGGACTATCACGGGTCCGGATGCACTACTAACATCACACTACCTGCTCAGCCGGACACCTCCTGAACTAACACGGCCGCATTCAGAGGTACGGTCGCGTTCAGGGACCACAGACGGCTGAGTCAATCAATAGTGCGATTTATTGAAGCAACAGATATACAGGTTCTTTGGATTGCCGGTCATAAATTCACTACCTATAAAGCACGTGCAAATGCTAAAACTACGAGCGACACTACTTGGCTATAAACGCCTTAAAAGATGTAAAGTGACTCTATATAGAGATTTCTAAGTTTCCCGGGGAGGAACTTGGTATGACCAAGGGTTCAAATCTTACCCAACGGCGTCCCGATGGGGGGGGAAGAGAGGCTCAGCCCGTCGACTGATCCCAGAAGTTAGAGTGGTACACAACGATGGTATCTTCCCTAACATCCAGCTCTTAAAACATTATTTTATAGTGTTTTACTTTGCAGGTGGAGCTTGAGTGACTCTAGTCATACATACCTTTATCAGGATTGGTGCAGAATTCTCTCGCTTCGCGTTTAAAGGTACAGACTAGGAAAAATTCAGTGCGCACACTCATTGAGGAGGGGTCGCACCTTGGGGGGGTGGTAGCTTTTGAGAGGGGTGTGCGTTTTAGTATTATAATGATATTATAATTAGCAAAGTTCACTCTAAGGACAGCACTTCATCAAAGTTGACAGGTCTTTGGCCCAGGACATTGTAAGCGCAGCTTATCAATGTACATCCTGTGCATCCCTAAACTCCCCGGTTCACAGAGCGTGGCCGCGAGGTCTCCACTCCGCTCCAGCCTCCATGTAATCTCTCCCAGAGTCAGCACACCAGGCGCCCCTGATGTTGCCAACATCCAAGGCCGTTCAGGGAGTCTCCATGGCACAGACCCGTTGTACATGAGTGCTACGTTCCACCTGGTTTCAAGGCTGTTCTTAGAGGGTAAATTTCCAAAGTACCCCTCAGCGATTACTCCACATTATCCACCCCGTGACTATAGTCACTCAAGCTTCACGATTCTTTTCTTTTAGAATAGATGGGAAGTGTCACATACACTCTTGCTATGAGGATCATCGAGTGCACAGATATTTTCTGGGGATACGGACAAACGTTTCAACAGAATCCAAAGTCTAAAATGGAAAGCAATTGTTAAAATAAAACATGATGCGGTGAGCATTAATAAGACAACAACAGGGTGAAGCATCTCGTTGAAGATTCCTGTTGTGGTAGGTGACCATCCAAACAAAGTGTCCCACCAGTGGTGTCCTCCATCCCTTCTTACTCTTTCCAACACTTGATGTATTCTCTCTACATCATGATGGACAGTAATCAGAGTCTTTTCTCCATTTTCCCGAACTTGTCTCAACAACCGCTTCAGGTCTTCATGTTGTAATAGTTTTCTCACCAGGGTAAGATTCATTCCTACAGGGACAGGTAGCAGATCTCGAAATAGAATATAATTTGATTGTACTAGTTGGTAAGATGTAACAGGAGCTGAATAGATAAAGTCACATCCTACAATTTTAGTAAAGTTACAAACACAAATATTTGAGCGATTGTTAGTATCAACAGTAACATTATCTACAAACACAAAATCACAAGGGGTTCTCATACAAGCGCACCCTTTTCCAATATATACAAGCACAGTTTCAAGGGTTTCATTGGGATGTATTTCAAAATGACAAATGTTTCGTTCAGTGTCAAGACAAATGTCTTGGCCTTTGATGATGTCACTTTCACAAATGAATCCCTGTTGTTCCCGTACCACACATGCAGCAACGTCAATAGTTTGCCATCTGTTTTCATTTCGTTGGGCCCATACTCTATGCTCTATAGGATAGAGTACAGTTCCGTTGTGATTTAATCCTAACGCAATGATTGGGTATATGGTATATACCGAAGCATTGCATATTGTTAAGACAAAAGCAGTGGCTTTGCCATCAGTAAGGTTGCAGGTAAAATTGACCAAATACCACCATGATTGGAATTTTCTCTCAAAGGTAGTTGCATTATCCCAAACTACCTTTCGAATTTCAGAGGGTAAGATGCCCTCTTCACCTTCTTTTATAATGGCTGCCACCACAGATTGCATCCATAGTTGAGCTTGGATGCAACTGAGAGCGAGAGAAATATTATTTTGGGCTGCACCAAGTGCATCCACAATCAATTGGTGATCCTTTTCATTTGTTTCTCCCCACTGAGGTAACAAATCTGACACAAGCCATTGGTTAGTTCCCAGTGCTACTAGAGAAGACCGCAATGGGTGTCCTAATTTGCTTAAATCACTTGTTGTCCCGCTCAGTTTGTTTATGAGTACTTCAGCATCTATACTGTTTAAGACTCCCAATCCTGTCCCTATAATACCGGTTGCGTCTCTCCTTGTCCGTCTTGAAGAGACGAGGGTTTGCCCATGTAACCAGGCTAACCATCCTGCATGGGATATATTTAGGAATGGTGAACAGGTTGGTTTAATTGTAGAAATGTTAATTTGCATCAACATCTCCACCTGTTTGAGGGAGTATGACAGATTAAACAGCACTTGTTGCTGACCTGTATATTTGATTATGTAAGGGCCTGTGTTGAAGATGAAGGGAGTTAGACCAATGGGAGGCCGAGTTGGTATATTTTTATATATTTGCGGGGGTAAAGGTTTCTTATCCTTTGATGTTGCTGTATCAATCATAAATTCAAATATTAATTCCGTGCCTTCGGAACCCCAAAGGCAGTATACAATTATGGGTTTGGTCAGAGTAAAATTGTACCAACAATCCGAATTTGGTTTGGTTATTTTGTAACACTCAGCGTTGTAGTTCTTTGGTCTGGTAGAGTCGGTATGATATGCTTTGATTTCGGTTGGCCTATGGTAATTAGGTCCGTTAGTTACTTGGCAGCTGATTTGTATTGCCTGTCCTGAAATGGCTTGAAGTTCAGCCATCTGAAGAGAGTCATTCCAACTCCATTCATCCTTCGAAAACACTTCATCTCCATGTATAACTAGAGTAGAGAGATTTAAGTTCCTTTTGTTTTGTAGTGTTCCAACACTTCCACTATATCGTGACAATGCATGGTCCCAAGGGTCATTACGAGATGTCATAGTGACAATGGGTATGTTCCTAGCTCCGTATTTCAGGGTGTCAAATAGGATGTATGGAGTTAGGCCTGGTGGTGTATCTGGGTTAGGTTCAATTATGTCTATTTTGAACCGAAACAACAACCCTGTACAATGTGGTTGTGATGGCCCTAAACCTGTACAGTGTTGTTGCCACTTACAAGTCACAATAGTGGGTTCCACCAGGGTAAAGTTATACCAACAATCCCATTTGTCAGCGACACAACACTTTGAGGCTACTGGGTTTCCGTATATTGCCATTAATGTGGCTTTCTCATGGGTTGATCCGTTAATCGTCCTACACCCTATCTGGATTCCTTCTCCTGCTTTTCCCTTCAGGATTGGAAGCCATCCATTATCCCAGCTCCACTCATGTCTTGAAAACACCTCGGCCCCATGCATAACCACAGTGGCTAAGTTTAATTTTTCTTTGACGGCACGTGTTCCTATGACTCCAGTGTGTCCGATATAGGCTTGGGACCATGGCCAACCTGGATCTTTCCAGCTATACATCAAAGGAAGTTGTATTAAAGTCAGAACTAAGCACCACATTTTTCACCAAAGTGGTTCACTTTGCAACCACAGACATCTGCCTCAATTCAGAGCCTTCTTTTCCTGGATTCCTGTGAACACAAGAAGAAATAAACGTGCTCGGTTGTATTCAACCGGCAAGGTTAGAAAGAGGGTGAGATCCACCGGGTACTAATCCGGTGTACTTTTCCTGAGCAATCTTTGGCTTCCCATGCGTAGGGATTTTTGGGGGTAGTCAGTACCATGGCCACTGTTCCAATCTGGGGCATTTTCACTAGCACAGGTTGTCCGGTGTAAAATCCTGTGGGATAGTCTCCTGGTTTAGTATGAACCTTTGGGGTGATTGTATCGGCAGATACACAGAAGGCTTTCATTTTGGGGCAGCCATCTCCGCTCCATCGATTATTCAGTTGGTAGATGGCATCATACAATCGTAAATGCCATCCAGATTCATGAGTTTTTGCGAAACGCTTGACCAATGCATTGGTGCGCTCGACAATGCCATTAGCCTGAGGATAGTAGGGAGTGTGGAATACCCACCGAATCCCTTCCTCTTTGGCCCAACTTTGTACCACGGCAGCTGTAAAGTGTGAGCCGTTATCACTTCGAATTTCTTCTGGTAGGGGAAGTGTGCTGAACCATCCCTTAAGGCCCTTCACCGTGTTTTCTCCGGTGGCTGACGTGAAGTCAGCAGCCATGGTGAGACCAGATATAACCTCTACTCCCACCAGAACGTATTTTTTCCCACATGACGGTTGCTATGGGCCGATGTAATCAATCTGCCAGGAGAGCCATAATGTCTTCCTGTCGCGAATGTGTAGGGGGGGCGCCTTACTCGGATGGTCTTTATTAAGCCGTAAACGACATTGCGAACAGGCCGTCACTACTTGTTCACATAGTTTAACTGATATGGGCCATCCTCGGGCTATACCTTCCCGGTATAAATCAGCTCGTCCGGTGTGGCCACGCTTAACATGCAACCATTCAAGTAAACGTTCCCACCCTTGGTTATTATCTGCAACATCAATTTGTCGCAACCGCGTAAGGCTGTCTACCCGTTGGTTGAATTGAGCAGTAATAGAGTTTGATTGATCATGTCCTTTTACCCAGCCCACACATAGTGTCCGCTGTTTTCCTATTTCGAACAGTTGTTTCCAGCTATCCGTTTGCCAGACTGGAACCCTGTTCACTTGCCAATCATTGACCTCCCAATGGCCAATCCATTCAGTGGCTCCTTTAAAAACAGCATATGAATCAGTGTAGATATGGCTAGCACCGTGTTGCGCAGCTAACAGAACTGCTCTAAGTTCCCCTACTTGTGCACTGCCTTCACCGGTTTCAATCAATTTTTCTCCTGTTACCACTTCCAGTGCTACAGCCGTGTACTTCCACTTGTTGTTCTCCCTATGGGATGATGCATCAGTAAACCATAGTCCTGTTAGATCACTGTCTTCCTTTAGAGGAGGTGCTTCCTGAATTGGGGATGGTTTGTTTGGCGGAGCCTGGAACAACAGGGTACTATCTATGTCTTTTTGTAGTTTAGATATTTTAATATTACCTTCAGTAATTGGCATAATTTCATTAATGCCCTCTAGGTATGCATACCATTTACGAACTGTGGGTTTCTGAGCCATACCAGCAGGTGGTATTGTCCCTTTACGTACTATGTCCAGGAGGCGGAAGGGTCCTCGAATAATCACGCTTTGTTCTCTCCTTATTTGTTCTGTTTGTTTCACTGCTCGCACTAGCGACAGTAAACCCTTCTCAAGATCTGAATATCTCCTTTCAGTATCGCTGAAAGAGTGAGATGTAAATTCTAGTGGCCTTTCCGGTCCTTCTGGCCCCTTTTGCCATAGGTTACAATGAGAGCCATGTTCACTGAACCCCCATTCCACATAAATAGGGTCAGTTGGATGTGTGGGACCAAGTTGTTGGAATAACCTCAGCTCCTTAATTAGAATGTGTTTGCACCAATAACTTAGGGTTCCCAAAACTTGTTGTAATTCCTTTACACTAGATGGCCTTTGTCCAGACTCTATTTTTTCCAGGGTATCCTGAGGAATAGAAGCAGCTCCATTAACCCACCAGACTCCCAGGAATTTAACTTTGCTGGTCCCTGACACTTTGCGCCTGGAATTTCTAATCCTAAATCGAGCAGTGTTTTCCGAATGATTTCCATGGTGTCTCTTACACTCTCTTGGCTTTTTCCCCCTATCAGAATGTCATCGATGTACTGATATACTGTGCTATCAGATGAAACAGGAATTTGTGGGCAATTGTGGGGGAATGTTTATATCCTTGTGGAAGCCTGCTAAAAGTGTATTGGATCCCTTTCCACGTGAAAGCAAACTGTGCTTTGTCCTGTTCAAGGAGAGGGATCATGAAAAACATATCTTTGACATCCAAGGCAGCCATCCAAGGATGGGCAGCGCCTTGTATCAATGTCACTATTTCTGCCATGTTTGGAACTGCAGCAGTCAAAGGTGCCGTATTAGCATTTAACTGGCGGTAATCTACCGTAAAATGCCACTGCCCGGTCGGTTTCTTTACTGGCCACACCGGTGAATTGTATGGCGAATGAGTTCGTTTAATAATGCCTCTTTCTTCTAATTCTGTCACCACCCTGTCAATTCCCATAAGTGCTGCTGCTGGCAAAGGATATTGCCAAACATTAGTGATTTTTGAGGGGGGTAAGGGTATAGATGTTTGTAACAGGCTCAGTTTCACAGTGCCTGATTCCTTTTTATTTCTTGCAAAACTCCACACAGTCCCCTCTGGGAGTTTCCACATCCGCCCACGCAATATGTCAAATCCTAAAATATTAGTGTATGCAGCACCAGCTAGTACTTCTGCCCGAGTTAATTTACGTTCCTCTGGCAGCCACAGTGAAATTCTCGCAGTGGGGCCCTCCTTTTCCACACCATCGATTCCGGTGAATTTAACCCTGCGTCGTCCAGGTTTTATGCCCAGGGTTTGTGCTGTTTCATGGGTGATTACTGACATTTGGGCCCCGGTGTCGATGAGAAAGTTTACCAATATTTTCCGGGGTCCAACGGGAATGGCAATTATAGGGTCAGAGTGTTCATTAGAGAGCCATTGAATTGCTAAGACCCGCCGAGCAGGGTGGCTCACTGCCCTCCCCGGGGAGAGAAGTTTTTTTGCTGCACTTCTGCCCTGTCAGTTAGATTACATACTGGTGCAGAAGGTACACTCTCTTTATGGTTTGGGGGTTTCCCAGCGAGGCATTTCTCCCCTGTTGGGTTATTCCTCTTACCCAGGGATTGGACTAGTGTACGGAGATCCTCTATAGAGGCGCCCCGCAAGATTTGTCGGGGTACACCCAAATCTATGGCTTTACGCCACAATTCACCCCATTCTTTACAAGATTTAAATCTCTCATTGAATTTAGGGTATTTGGGTTTTTGAACGTGGACTTGGCGAACTCGCCGGGCATGATCTGAGGACTTTGTACTGGACGAACCGACCCAGCCCATTCGGCGTCTGTACCTGTCTATGTCTTGTACAAATTCACTCCAGGTGGGTATGGGGGTGTGCCCATTTCGTCCACGACCGCGATTAGCCTTTATACTAGCAGCTTGTATGCGATCCTGGGTATTTGCTACAAACAACTTGAGACCATCAGGGAGGCCACGAATAAGAGAGGTTAATCGGGCTGGATCAATAGCGGCTAGCATCGGGGATTTCCTTAATTCATCTCTCTCATATATTGCCTGAATGCAGGCTGCTTTCTGTACTGCTGTGGCCAGATCGCAATAGCTGGTGGTTTTAATTTCCAGTGGTTCTCCTCTCTCCTGGGGATCTATGCCACCTGCCCAGTATGCAGCTCGTGCAGTTCAGGAGTAACTATGGTCTCCTGGCCTAACAGTTAAAAATACTCCTGGTCCCCAAAAGCCTCCTGCTTCTTCCTCACTTAACATAATTCGGTCTCCTCCTTCAAGAGAAACTTGCCACACATACTCGACTTCTGATTCTCCTGACCGCCTCGAGAATTTCTCTTGTATTTTTATCAGCTCTGCTGGTGACCACGGGATCGTTCGCACAGTAGTGCGGACTTCGTCATTGTCATCAACAACAGTCTCAGTTTTAACCAAAGGTCTCAAAGAAATCAATTGAGATTCAGAATCGGAGGTCTCTTCCTCCTCGTCATCATCACTATCAAACCTAATATCGCCATCCCAATTTTCAGGGTTTGTACTACACATTAATCTACGAACCTGCCTAACTGGAGCAGAAGGTTGCATTTTATCTAACAGACGATTAACCCTTTCCAGCAATTGTTCTTTAATTTCTAGCATTTGTTTTAGATGATGGTTCTCGCTTACAAGTTTATCAACTCTGATTCCCAGTTTTTTTCCTGTCTCCCTCTCAAAGGCTAATGATGACTTTAACACCTCATTTTCCGATTTTAAGGCAGTATATTCTGCATCGGAAACTAGTCTGGGAGCAGGAGTTTCTTTAGCTTCTTGCTGAGCACAAGACAAACAGGCTCCCAACACCGCACAAATTACATCTTTACCCTTTTTTTTTCCAGTCTTTTGCGCGGCCTGACACTGCTCAATACGTTCTACCACTTTCTTTTCATCTTTCCAAAACTTTTGAGCCCACTCCTTCCCAGCCTGGGAAGGGGCACATTTGTGGTTTTGCAGCAATTTATCCATGGCAATCCTGTCCGTGACGCCAATTTTTTCTGTTGCGTTAAGAGGCAGAGCAATTTGGCAGAAACTAAACCCCCTTGCTTTCCAGTCGATCCTCAGATATCAGAGGGACTGGGGGCGGCTGAGCTTAGGTTCTGAGTGATGCCCAAAGTCAGCGTTAGTAGTCCGGTCGCGCCCAACACCTTTGTTGGACTATCACGGGTCCGGATGCACTACTAACATCACACTACCTGCTCAGCCGGACACCTCCTGAACTAACACGGCCGCATTCAGAGGTACGGTCGCGTTCAGGGACCACAGACGGCTGAGTCAATCAATAGTGCGATTTATTGAACACACGGCTGAGTCAATCAATAGTGCGATTTATTGAAGCAACAGATATACAGGTTCTTTGGATTGCCGGTGATAAATTCACTACCTATAAAGCACGTGCAAATGCTAAAACTACGAGGGACACTACTTGGCTATAAACGCCTTAAAAGATGTAAAGTGACTCTATATAGAGATTTCTAAGTTTCCCGGGGAGGCACTTGGTATGACCAAGGGTTCAAATCTTACCCAACGGCGTCCCGATGGGGGGGAAGAGAGGCTCAGCCCGTCGACTGATCCCAGAAGTTAGAGTGGTACACAACGATGGTATCTTCCCTAACATCCAGCTCTTAAAACATTATTTTATAGTGTTTTACTTTGCAGGTGGAGCTTGAGTGACTCTAGTCATACATACCTTTATCAGGATTGGTGCAGAATTCTCTCGCTTCGCGTTTAAAGGTACAGACTAGGAAAAATTCAGTGCGCACACTCATTGAGGAGGGGTCGCACCTTGGGGGGGTGGTAGCTTTTGAGAGGGGTGTGCGTTTTAGTATTATAATGATATTATAATTAGCAAAGTTCACTCTAAGGACAGCACTTCATCAAAGTTGACAGGTCTTTGGCCCAGGACATTGTAAGCGCAGCTTATCAATGTACATCCTGTGCATCCCTAAACTCCCCGGTTCACAGAGCGTGGCCGCGAGGTCTCCACTCCGCTCCACCCTCCATGTAATCTCTCCCAGAGTCAGCACACCAGGCGCCCCTGATGTTGCCAACATCCAAGGCCGTTCAGGGAGTCTCCATGGCACAGACCCGTTGTGCATGAGTGCTACGTTCCACCTGGTTTCAAGGCTGTTCTTAGAGGGTAAATTTCCAAAGTACCCCTCAGCGATTACTCCACATCTCTGGATGAGGGATCCGGAGATTATTTTGCCTTTGAGTGGGAGGACCCCGAAACAGGACGAAAACAACCATTAAGATGGACTGTGTTACCACAAGGGTTTACAGAGTCACCAAATCTATCTGGACAAACTTTAGAGAAAATTCTACAAGATTTCACAATACCTAAGGAGGTAAAATTATTGCAATATGTGGACGATTTATTAGTAGCAGGAGAAACTGAAGAGGGGATCCGAAAAGCCACCATTAAATTGTTAAATTTTCTAGGGGAAAAGGGATTAAACGTGTCCCGATCAAAGCTGCAGTTTGTAGAACAAGAAGTAAAATACTTAGGACATTGGCTGAGTAAGGGAAGGAAGAAGTTAGATCCTGATAGGGTATCTGGGATTCCATCCTTAAGACCCCCACAAGCTAAAACGGAAATTAGGCAAATACTGGGATTATTAGGATATTGTAGACCATGGCTTGAAAATTATAGTGAAAAAGTAAAATTCCTATATGAAAAATTAACTAATAACCAACTTAAATGGCTTATTGAAGACAATCAGTGATGTGAGGAAGTAAAAAAGGCATTAATACAAGCACCTGTATTGAGCCTCCCAGATCTAGAAAAACCTTTCTATCTCTCTGTGAATACATCAAGCCAGACAGTATACGGAGTTCTTACTCAAGACTGGGCAGGAATCAAAAAACCCGTGGGGTATTGTTCTAAGTTATTTGATCCAGTAAGCAGAGGATGGCCTGCTTGTCTCCAAGCTTTGATTGCTACAGCATTATTAATAGAAGAAGTTAGGAAGATTACCTTCAGTGCTCCTTTAAAAGTGTATACCCCACACAATGTCAGAAATGTTTCACAACAAAAAGCGGAAAAATGGTTAATGGACAGCCAGATTCTAAAGTACGAAGCAATACTAATAGACTCCCCTGACTAAGCGTGACTTCTGCTCAGAGTCCAGCACAATTTTTGTTTGGAGAACCATCAGAGGAATTACAACATAACTGTTTAGAGGTAATTGAGACCCAGACTAAGGTGAGACCAGATTTAAGAGATGCTGAGTTGGAAAATGGAGAAGCGCTGTTCAGAGATGGCTCCTCCTGAGTGGTAGAAGGGAAGAGAAAATTGGGATATGCAATAATTAATAAGGACTTAGAACTTGTGGAATCAGGACCTCTGAGTCCATCATGGTCAGCTCAGGCTTGTGAGCTATATGCCCTATGTAGGGCCCTGGGATTATTAAAAGGAAGAAGTGGGGCTATATTTACAGATTCTAAATACGCATATGGGGTGGTCCACTCTTTTGGAAAAATTTGGGAAGAAAGAGGTTTGATTAATACTCAAGGGAGGATTTTAATACATCAAGAATTAATAGTAAAAATTTTAAAGGCTTTAAGAGAACCAAAGGAGATAGCAGTGGTACATGTGAGGGGACACCAAAAGGGATTAGATTACCGAACTAGAGGAAATAACTTAGCAGATAAAGAGGCCCAGGAAGCAGCCTTGAGGACTAAAGTTGCCAAAATTAATGTCATACAAACAAAGGAGGACACCAGCAAAGAAGGACGAGAGGAAAGAGAGAAGAAGTTTGCCCCACAAGAACAAACAAAATTGGAGAAAATAGGAGCTAAATTAGAACAAGGAAAATGGACACTGCCCGATGGGCGAGAAATGTTGCCAAAAGCCTACACCAGGCGAATATTAGAACGTTTGCGTGTGCAAACACATTGGGGTACAAAAGCGTTAAGTGATCATTTTCTTAAACAATTTGGTGGTATTGGAATTTTTGAAATAGCAAAGCAAATTACACAAGGTTGCTTAACCTGTCAAAAGGTAAATAAGACAGTGTTTGGACAAACAGCCACGGGAGGGAGAAAAACAGCTTACAGACCTTTTGAGAAAGTCGATTTCACTGCATTGCCTAAGGTAGGGAGGATAAAATATTTATTGGTAATAGTAGATCATTTAACACAGTGGGTAGAAGCGTACCCTGTAGCACGAGCTACGGCACAGATGGTGGTAAAAATTTTATTGGAACATTTGATACCTAGATATGGGATAATCCAGTACATTGATTCTGACCAGGGCACACATTTTACTTCTAAAATAATAAAACTATTATGTCAATCATTAGGTATTCAGTGGGAATACCACACTCCGTGGCACCCACAAAGCTCGGGGAAGGTAGAAAGAATGAATCAAACAATAAAACAACAATTGGCTAAATTAATGATTGAGACGCAAATGCCCTGGACGAAATGTTTACCACTGGCACTTCTAAACGTAAGAACTAAACCATACAGTGAGACTGGATTATCGCCATATGAAATGTTATATGGCGTGCCTTATTTTCAAGGAATGCCTCTGGGGAACAATGTAATTGAGCATCATAGTATCCAACAATATATAATTACCCTTGGAAAAAGATTAAAGGAATTAAGAGAGATTGGGATGGTGGCCCAAACACCACCTTTAGGATTTGCAATTCGTCAGTTAGAACCAGGAGATAAAATTCTGACAAAAACATGGAAAGAAGGAAACCTATCTCCCCTCTGGGAAGGACCTTTCCTTGTTTTATTAACTACAGAAACAGCTGTGAGAACTGCTGAAAAAGGATGGACACATGTGTCACGAGTGAAAGGTCCAGTGAAGGAGTGGAAAGTCACATCTGACTCAATTGCTGTGGGAATTTTATTGCGGCTACTCCTGTAATAGAAACAGGAGTGAAACATGAAATTCCCACAGTTGCTAAAAATCTATTTGTAAATCTTGCTGAAAACATTGCTAAGTCATTGAATATAGCTAATTGTTACGTTTGTGGTGGAACAAATCAAGGTGAATGATGGCCATGGGAAGCTATGGAGAGCAATATAAGTAATCCCCAAGTTTGGAAAACAATGGGAAAGGGTAATAGGAAACAACAATGGGTACTCCAAACGAGTATAATCGGAAGGAGTTGTTGGCAAAAGAAGAACAGGAAAAAGGAGCTGGAACTAGAATTTGTCCTTTGTGTAGAAGGTGGTGTGTATTTGTAAGATTAGTGTTGCAGGCTAACTGGCAGTTTTCTGTAGCCATAAAGCCTTGCAAATAAAGAGGATCGCCAGGCTCGGGCAAGTGCTCAGGTCTGGACAAACCACTGATCTATCAAAGCTCTGGCCTTCACAAGCAGTGCTCAATTAATTTGGGTACTAAGAAAGCACCCCCTTAAAGGAAAGGAGAGGGCAAGACCGGAGGGGAACTGGTATTGCGGCTTAAAAAGGGTCTGCCAAGGGCTGCAACCCCTTCGGGCTGTGACCGCCGACCACTATGGCCCTGACCGGACCTCTTCTAGTTCTACTTGGGGTGAGTTCCTTGACTCTGACTACGGCAAATAACTGTAGTCAATATTGGAACAAGTCCAGCTGGGGTTTACCCCAGAAAAATGGAAAAAGTGAGGACCTTTTCTAATTGTACAGCCTGTACCTGTAATCATATTTGCCAAGGAATTGGAACAATAAAACCTAGGTTTTTTTCCTGTTACCCATAAATCAGGGAGAGCCAGGTGTATAACGAATGGCCTCCTGAGAGACAAACTTGGAAAGGAGTCAGTCTAGGAGGATTTTGGGGAGATTTTATGGGTGGTGATTGGCTTACTAAAATCGGGATAGTTGTACTAGGGATATGTGGGGGATTGTTACTAGATTAATCTACTTGGTTCTACAAGGAATGCAGATATCTGCAGTACTCAATTGGAAATGAAAACACGAATCAATACTGCAAAGAAGAAGATGGGGGATTGTGAAATGTGTTCATCTGATTCGTGTGATGAAGTGTAATCTTCTGTACTGTTATGGATTTCTCCTGCACCATAAAAAGGGGTATTTTACAGAAGAAAGTTAAACTACTTTGCTGGCATATCAGCTCAAACCAGTTTGACCACTGACCGCATAGTATTGTGTAAAGAGAAACTTGTAAAGTGCATGCATAAAGTTTGGGGTCATCCTGGGGGCACGCCGAGGAAGATTTGACAAGACTCTAGAAGGAGAAGAGGGCATGCGCCGAAGAAGACACGCCTATTCATGAATATGTATTAGCAGACAGGATATAAACCAAGAACAGTAACTGTACCGCGTGCATCTTGGTGGAGCGGAGACTCCCGGAGCACCCAGCGCTGTTTGCTTGCCTCTATTCGCTTAATAAATTGTAAATTTGAATTGGAATCCTGTTTGGGACTAAATCATTTATCACATCCTTATCCAGCATCTTTTCAAAATACTGGTAAGACTCAAGCCTGCGGCGTAACTGGTTCCTCTTCCATCCGCTGTAGGAGTCCCCTGTGTTCCGGAAACACCACAGGGCACATCGAACTATAACACAAAGCGCTATGGATAGAACCACAATAATTATTCAAGTAACAAATAATCGTTGTAACCATGATAGGTTTGGTAAACCAAGAGGTTAACTTTCCCACAGCTCAGAAAACCCCCAAAAGGTGTCATCTTGAGTTACTTCACGTAGGATTTTTGCTTGTTCTCTGATCTCCCGTAAGTCAGCAGATATTCACCCACTTTGGTCTACATACCTGCAACAGCTGACATTGATTACTGTGCACACCCCTGCCTGTGAGGCTAATATTAAATCTAGAGCCATACGATTTTGTGATACTATTTTCGATAAACTAGTAGTTTCTTCTTGGAGTTTCCTGATGGCATCTATAGTTTTATTCTCGATTATCTCTATTACAGCCGAGATGTTTATTATAGCTTTTTCTAACTCGCTAACCCCCAGAAATGGGATTAGCCACCGCACAAAGCTATGATAGCGTGTCAGCTTTTCTATTAAGGGCTTACTCACCCTTCAGTTTCTTCTCACGGGATTCTGTGTTGTTTTATCAATAATAGTGATGTTGGGAACCAGGGTGTCCAAAGTACATGCTCCCCACCACCTCAGAGGTAAAGTTTTCCGAGCTGCTGTACCACACAACCAGTACCACCCTGTCCCTAGCGGAACCGGGAGGCCAGTATAAATAATTAACTGAAATGCTGGATCAACAGAGGCAAAATGTGGTCCTCTGTCAGAGGATATAGTTGCTGGAACTCCAAAACGTGGTATTATCTCTTGTATCAATGCTTTAGCTGTCTCCCGAGCTTTAGCTGTTCTGGTTGGGAATGCCTCTGGCCAACCTGAAAAGGTATCAGTTAATACCAATAAATATCGATACCCCCCTTTTCTTGGAAGTTCTATAAAATCAATCTGTCATTGTTGCCCAGGCCCATTGTCTTTCCCAATCTGGCCCATTTCTGGCTTGGCAGTATTCTTGGGATTAGTTTGGAGGCAAAGATCACGTTGTTGAGTTACCTGTCTCACCATAGTATACAAATTTCTGGCCACACTTTCTCTAATTAAATGTTTATATAGAGTCTCCATCTCCCAATGCCTTTTCCTATGTTCTTCCCTTACCAAATGCCATATTAGGCAGGAGGGAATAATCACTTTTCCTTGTGGGGTATAAGCCCACCCTTCTTTGTTATATGACCCTTCCAGATCTGTGATAAGGTTTTGATCTTCCTCGGTATATTTTGGCTTACCTTCTAGGGAGATTCGCCATCAGGGACTAAAGCTCCTTCTGTTTTTATCTCTGTTTTAGCTACCTGTTTTGCCTCTCTGTCCACCAGCTCATTTCCTCTCTCCAATTCCGAGCTCACTTTCCGGTGAGCCTTAATATGCATAATCGCCACCTTCTCAGCAAGTTGGACTGCTTTCAACAGTCTCAAAATCTCTTTTGCATGCTTAATAGTTTTTCCTTGAGAGCTCAGCAACCCTCTTTCCTCCTAGATTGTTCCATGCGCGTGCACAACTCCGAAGGCATATCTTGAGTCTGTATAAATATTCACAACTTTGCCTTGAGCCACTTCCAAGGCTCGGGTCAGAGCAATTATTTCTGCGCTCTGTGCAGAGGTATTTATGGGCAAAGGTCTATTATTTCTTGACTAGTGGTAATGGCATATCCCACGTGTCTTTTACCACTCAGGACATAGCTGCTTCCACCTGTGAACCAGTTTTCTCCGCTTTCCATAGGGTTGTCTTTTAGATCTGGTCGGTTTGCGTACGTTGTTTCAATAGTCTCCAAACAGTCATGATGCGCTGGTTCTCCCGTGTTTCCACTAAGGAAAGAAGCTGGGTTGACAATGTTAGTAACTACGACCTCCACATCATCCTGTTCTATCAGTATAGCCTGATATCTCAGGGATCTTTGTGGAGAAAGCCAGTGCCCACCCTTTGCGTCCAGCACTGCGGACACTGTGTGAGACACTAAAACAGTCATCTTCTGGCCCAGAGTAAATTTTCGGGCTTCTTGTACATTCAATATTACAGCTGTAATTGCTCTCAAGCATCCAGGCCAACCCTTCGCAGTTGCGTCTAACTGTTTGGAAAAGTAGGTAACTGCTCGTCGATAGGGGCCCAGATCTTGTGCTAATATTCCCAGAGCAATTCCCTGTTTCTCGTGGGAAAAGAGAAAAAAACGGTTTACTCACATCGGGGAGCTCTAAGGCCGGAGCCGACACCAAAGCTTTCTTTAGTAGCTCAAAGGCTCGTGTGCTCTCTTTGCCCGTCCAGATCAGACAATCGTATCGTAACAGTTTCCTTTCTCCAGACGGTATTTCCCAAGATTCCAAGTCTTTTGCGAGCTCATTGCCAAAGATGGTAGACTGTTCGTAAATCCTTGTGGCAACACCGTCCAAGTGAGCTGAGTCTTGCGACCACTTTTGGGGTTTTCCCATTCAAATGCAAATAATTTTTGGCTGGCTTCATGGAGAGGGAGGCAAAAGAAGGCATCCTTCAGATCTAAAACAGTAAACCAAGTTAGTTCAGGTGTTAAGACGGTCAACAGGGTATATGGATTTGCTACTACGGGGTAAAGGTCCTCAGTTATTTTATTTACGGCCCGTAGATCCTGGACCACACTATACAACCCGTCAGGTTTACGAACAGGTAATACAGGGGTGTTGAAATCAGACTCACAGTTTTTCAGTAATCCTATTTATAAAAATCTTCCAATCACTGGCCGAATTCCTTCCTTACCTTCCCTTCTGCGGGGAGACTGGTTAAGAATAGACTCAGTATCTGGATATATTGCTGATCTTTTACTTCCAGAGTAATTTCTCCTTTTTCAAATCTAATTTTTGCACCCAATTGTTCTAACAAATCTCTTCCCAAAAGTGGCTTTGGGGAGTTGGGCCTATGTAGGAATTTGTGGATACCCCATTGTTTTCCCAATTTATACTTCAAAGGTTTACAAAAATATGCCTTTTCACTTTGGCCAGTCGCTCCTTTTACCATGATATAGTCGTTTCCCAGGGGCATCAAGGCTTGATGTAAAACCAAGTATGTTGCCCCTGTGTCAACCAAAAATTCTACTTCTTGTTCTTCCTTCCCCAGCCTCATTATAACCAGTGGATCTGCTAGGGTACATTCCCCAGGTCCCTGTCAATCCTTTTTCACATGGGCTACTATTCTTCCTGTCTGGTGGCTTCGCCTCTTTGCCTTGTTTCTTGGACATCCTCCTTTCCAATGACCAAATTTCTTACACAACGCACATTGATCCTTACCTAATCAAGATGGTTCTCGTCTAGGCCTCTCTTCCTCCTCTTCCCTGACAACTGCTATCCTTCCTCTTTGCCCTTGTCTATATTCTTCCTCTCTATTACTAAATACTCTCCACGCTTCACCCAGCAACACTTCCAGATTTCTACCTTCTGTAGGGCGCAGCTTCTGGAGTTTGTGCCTAATGTCCCCCGTAGACTGACCCAAGAACAGGGAGACTATTTGTTGTATTCCTACCTCTGACCCAGGATCCAGCGGTGTGCTACGGCGCATTACATCCCTCAATCGATCCAGGAACTCGGATGGGGACTCAGAAGGACCTTGTTTAACTGCATATAGAGCTGACCAGTTTGTGGTTTTGGGAATAGCCCTTTCCATTCCCTTCAAAATCCAGTCTTGATATTCCTGTAGCCTCTCCATATGGGCAGATTTATTAGTGTCCCATTTTGGGTCTCGGAGGGGAAATATTCTTTGACATCCCCCCTCGTGATCTTGTAATGGTCTTCAGCTAAATTCTCTGCTGTTTTCAAAATTAATTGCTTTTCTGTTTCTGTCATATACTCTAAGAGCAACTGTATACCTTTCCAGTCTGGATTATGTTGTTTTACCATGAACTGAAAATGCTTAGTAACACTCACCGGGTCGCTTCTATAGTCTCTTGCAACTTTTCTCCATTCTCCTAGATCAGTGGTGGAAAAGGGCACCTTAATCATCATTGTTCCTCCATCAGGTCCCACTGCCTCTCGGAGTGGGGCTTGTAAAGCTGTAGGGACAGTCCTAGAGGCAGTTTTCTTCCTTGTGCGGGAAGATATGGGACCGTCCATACAGTGCCTACTGTAATCATGAGACTGGCATAAAAATTGAGATTTTTATAATGCAGCTCATATTTGTTCTTTGCTTTCTTTGTGAGTTCAGGGTTTGGTTTAGGGCACATTGTAATTTTTAGATTTGTTTTAGAATCAAGAAGCTTGGGAGAAAATTTTTGTGATTGGGTTTTTTGGTTTGTTTTTTTTGTCCATCCATAGTCATTTGTCATAAAGAGCTGAGCATTCAAGGAAATACCAAAACTATTATGATTTGCAAAGTGAAAACCTGTAGTACGTTCTGAACAGATTTGGTCACCTTCTATTATGCTTAAATTGTGGCCTGTCATGATGGACACCAAACTTCACGCCAAACTTGACATCTGCAGTATTCAGAGTATGTGCATTTGTCAAGCAATGAGCTAGCAAGTGTCTGGAATTGTTAGGTAGCAATGCCTGATTAAAACATGGTCTATATTCATATGAAGCAATCCCAGAAAATGAAGAGGAATTTGCAGCACTTAAAAAAAGACATCATATTTATGCAGTACAATTCAGGTAAACGTAAAAGAGTTCAAAACCTTCCCTCCTTGGCTACCAGTTTTGAGAGAAGTATGGCGTTGTGTGTAGAACAAAGGGATGTCTGTAAAACTTTCCCTGTTGCATGCTCAGTCTGTAAGAACGTTTCATGTTTTGCAGAAATGCTAACAGCTTCAAAGGTTATACAAGCATGGTAGCTTCCCCCACCATCTTTTCAGAAGTACGGAAAGCAGGAAAATCCCAGAGTCTGGAAAAGTTGCTGGCAGAATCGTTTGCCCGAGGTAGGTTTAAAATTGAGAGATTCTTGGCCCTCTTCATAATTCATGTAACTAATTTTCCACAAGTTTTCTAGGCTTGCTTCTGTGGGTCCTATGATAATGCAAAGAGAACAAGTGAACCTCTAGAAGTAAAATACTTCTCATAAGTTTAATCCCTTTTTTAGTTTAAAAGACCTCATGCACTGTGAACTTGTTTTATAGTCTTCTCCCCAAATGTAGGTGTGGAGAGTCAGAGAAAGACATAAATATTGAAGTCTCCAGTAGCTGCATGTTCCCTGTTTTTATTCTAAAGAAATGTTTGGAAGGTATTTTTGAGGAGTTAATGTTGTTTATGTGTTGGGTTTGTTTGGGTTTTTGCTGTGCTGGCTTAATTCTCATTGATTATAGTCTAATTCCTTTGTGTTTCTTTTTACAAAGAAATCCAAGCAATAGTTACCAATATTAACCAAGACAATAGAGTCCTTAATGCCGGGGATCTTTTTTTGTACGTCTTGCCTTTTTTAAGCTGCTTTCCAATTTCTCAGTGGGCAGGAAACTAGATGGCATGTGTTTTTTCCCTTTTGTGTCCTTGCAGAACTCTTGCGTTGAATTTTAACTTCTGTGCTGCCTGTGAATAACGTAGAGAAGTGATACATTGCTTTGTACAGCAATGCACCTTGATTTTGAATGCATGATGAATACCGTGGAAGGAACCAAACGCGAGGAAAGTTTTATGTGAGTGTGTTCCTATATTTCTTTTTTTTTTCTGAATTTGTAACTGCAATTGGGGAGTAAAAAAATTTCAAACCAAAACCAAACTCCTAATCACCCCCGACCTCCTCAAACACCTAGTGTCTTGTCAGCTGTGGAATGACGTCGCTCAGTGACTTAACCTTGAGGAGAGATTTGGTTTGGTCCAGACTGTGGGCAAAATCCAAGAACTAGCAAAATAAGGTCCTCATTCGCTAGAGCTCTGTGTAGGGAATTGTTATAGGAGAGGAAGTGTTAACTTCTTAGGGTGAGTGGACTTGCATTTGAATCCTGAATTTGTTCTTTTGGCAACACAACATTTTCGCTCTTTCACCCTAAGGAAAACTCTTTTTTTGCCAGTTTCCCATAAAAGCGATCATGAACAACGTTAACTTCATTTGGTAAAACGACTCCTTCTGACAGAAGGGGAAAATATTAAGTATGCAATGAGTGGAGTCACAGATGAATCTACCAAGCAGACCACAATGTTTACTCTCACAGGCTTTACTGTATACGAAGCTAGTGGACTCAAGTAATGGATTGATAAGTGTATAAGCATTTGCAGAATGAGGACTTTTCAGTTAATCTTCTGTAAGATTTTTGTCTACACCAGCTTGTACGCCAGGATCCTAGCTCACTTTCTGTGCTTGGGTCTTTGAGTTTGTTTCTGCATTCAACTTTGTTTCCAGGAAAACATATCAAATCTGTGATCATTACAGCATGCCATAATAGTTAATATGCCAGATTTAAGAAAAACACAGCTAAGGAGCTTCCTTCTTCACAACCCCCCAACATATAAACCCCCAAAATGAAGGAATTCCTTAAACCTAGAAAGAAAGAAATACGCTGTGAGTCACATGTTGCGGTGATGTGGTAGCAGCAGGGTCCTTAGAACCGATGATTTACAAGACCTAATGTCTTTCTGTGGACTTTGAAGGCTGAGTGTTTTGTACTCTAGCAATTTCCTGCTACTGTTATGTATTCATGTAGATCTGTAAGGCAATTGTTGTTACTTTCTTTGCATAGTCTGGTAAAATATTTGTATAATAGGAAAATTATGGTTTTGTGCTACTCTCCTTGGGAAACAGAAACTAAGCCTGCCATTAGATGCTAGGCCACAGTCGTTGACGGAGCAGGGTAGTGTATCTTACATTTTGTGCTACACTTGGTCAAGTCTCATCTCTATCGTATTCGCTGTTACTTTATTAAATTTAGTATCTGCACTTTCTATTTCCAGACAGGCCTCTCATTCAGAGCACAGAGGCATGGTTCTCTCTGCGCCTGGCTTCCCATCCCTATCTTTTCATTCCTTCCTCTCCTCCCTGTAGCCTACTGCTATCGTTTTCTTTCACCAGCTCTCTCTCTGCCGGGCTCCGGAACCCTGTTTTTTCATTTCTCCCTGTCTGTCTTGTAGCTCCTCAGTACTTTTTCTTTCCCTGGCTCCCTGTCCCTGTTTCTTCCTTGTTGGCCCTGTAGCACGCTCTGATTCTGTTCCATTCTCTGCCTCTGCTTTCCCAACAATCTGTCCCTCGCTTTTAATTCCTCCCTCTTCGCGCTGTCGCCCGTGCGGTCTCTTGCCTTTCTCCGTCGCTGGCTGGCTGGCTGTCCCTGCTCATTCATTCCTCCCTCTCCCCCCTGCAGCGCCTGTCGCTTTTGTCCGTTCTCCCTCTCGCTGTCTCTGGCTCCCTGATGACCCTATTTTGGACTCCCACCACCCATGCACCCCCTTCTTTCCATGCTCATTGCTCTTCTTGTTGCTCTCCAGCTCTCTTTTTTCCCCAGCTCCCTGTACGGTGCAGATATGGGGGTTGTTTTGGCAGTGTTCCCCGCCCCTTACCTCCGTGTTTCACTGTCCTGGCTCCCCATTGTTTCATTCCTCCTTTCGGCTCGGTTGCCACTTTTTTGTCTCTCCCTCTCTCCTGGTCTGACTCCCTGCCCCCGGTCTCCTCTCTTGTAGCGTCCCGTGCCTCACACCTCGTTTTCGGCGGCCTCCCCCTGCCCAGCAGCCCATGGCTCCGGGAGCCGCCCGCCCGCCTGTTCCCTGCCGCACCGAGGAGCGCGGCTCCGGGAAGGACTGCCGGGGTGTCCCCGGGGCAGGCCCCGAGCCCCGGGGCAGCCCCGCTCCCGGGCCTTGTCATGCGCCGCCTCCTTTGCCCTCGCGGCTGCGTTCGCCCTCGCTTTGCCCCGGGTGAGGGGCTGTGCCGGAGCTCGGGGCAGGAGGGGATGCCCTGGGGTGGGGGTCGGGCGCTGGCCCCCTGTTCCAGCTGGGCTCCAGCTGTGGGCCGGGGCTGGAGGAGCCCCAGGTGCGGGCGGTGAGGCCGGTGGGGACGGACGCTCCCTGCACAGGGGTGGCTGCCGGGGGAGGGGCTGGTGCTGCTGCTGCCCTACTCCCGGTGGCCGTGGAGGGGCCGGGGGGAGCCAAGGGTGGAGCGGTCGCCCGGCCTGACCGGGCTGCGGCTGCAGCGAGAAAGAAGGTGAGTGGGGCCGCCCGATCGACCTGAGGCAGGGCG
This sequence comes from Phaethon aethereus, assembly GCF_964289735.1. Classification (NCBI taxonomy): domain Eukaryota; kingdom Metazoa; phylum Chordata; class Aves; order Phaethontiformes; family Phaethontidae; genus Phaethon; species Phaethon aethereus. The sequence continues at coordinate 300,156 of NW_028114109.1, read as the reverse complement.
GCGGGGTCCGCGTCGGAGGCACGGAGCAGAGGGGTGTGCGAGCCGGCGGAGGGGTCCACCCGGAACTACGCTGCAGAGGGCGGGTGAGCGCTCGCGTCTCGGCGGGGATGGGGGATGGGGGGGGTGGAAGACGGTGTCCGCGCAGGGTGAGCCAGCAGGACAGGCTGCGTCTCGCGGCATGGCAGGAGCCGTAGTCCTGAGGCACGGGGTTTGCTCTCGGCCATGTTCGTTCCCCGCCATGCCGGGAAGCGTGGTCTTCCGGGCGGTCATGCTGTGCTTGCTAGTGCATGCCGGGAGATGTAGTTTTTGCGACGCGGGTTCCCGGGCGTGCGTGGTGGCGTGCCTCCTCGCCGCCCTCAGTGCTGCCGCCCTGTGACCAAAATTAGATACTGCAGCTCGGCAGCCGCGCATGCGCGGTACAGCACCTCGTCGCTCAGAAGCTGCGCATGCGCGATGGGCGCATTGCCGCATCTCGGCAGGCACGCATGCGCGGTGGGGAACCTCGCCGCAGCTCGGAAGCTGCGCATGCGCGGCGGCGCCTCAGTGACCCACGCTGCCGGCCGCCGGTAACCGCGATGCCGTTCTGCGGTCCCTGCGCGCTCTTTGCTACTTCCCGGTAAGGTCGCGCCGTTGCCGCCCCATGTGCGCAACGTGGGCGGGTGCTCGCCCTGCAAAATGAGGCACGGCCGCCGGGTGCTCGCTGCTACGGCAGCCCGGCGTTCGCGCAGCGCCCCTCGCCCCTGCGGCGCGCCGCCAGGGTCCGGCGCATGCGCGGCGCGCGGGAGCAGCATGGCGGCGCAGCGGGGTCCAGTTCCCGGCGGGGCGTGAAGGGCCGGGACCACCGGTGAGGCGAGCGAGCCCCTGGGGCGGGTGCGGGGCGTCTCCTGCGCACCGGCCGCCCGCGGGTGGCGGGGCGAGGAACTTCGAGCCGCCCGCTGCGACCGGCTGCCGGCCCGCTGGAGGCGAGTCGGGTCGGGGCAGCCCCGGGGAGTTACCGGGGCTCTGGGAGGAGGGAGGGAGGCGGACACCCCCCAGGCGCGGACGCCGGGCGCCTCCCAACTCGTCAGAGCCCCCCCGCTCGCTTCTCCTGGCCCCGCGCAGCTGCCCCCAGCTCCAGCCCCTCCCCTGAAGCCCGTCCCGTAGCCCCGGGCCGGCCCCGGGCCCTGTCGCAGAGGTGGCAAGCCGGGCCTCGCGTGCACTGGGTTCTCCGTGAAAGCGGACGCCGTTGGCAGCGGTGCAGGGGCAGAGCGGTGTCTCCGGCGGCCCCCGTGGAAGGAGAGGCTTCGGCCAGTGGGGAACTACGGTAATAAGGGTCGCTGCTGCTTCTTTCCCTCTGCCAGGGGCCGCGCTGGGGGGGGATGCCGCTGACCGCACCCGCCTCGGGCTCGCGTGGGTTGTCTCTGCCCAGCCTCGCTCTCCTCGTGGCACGGCTGCAGAAAGGGACAGGCGGAGCGCTTGCCGGCCCTGGGCGGGAGCTGCCACGGCCAGAGCTGGAGAGGCCAGAGAACGGTAAAGAGGAAGAAGAAACCGAAGGCCGGCCGGCCGGCAGCTGCCTCCTGCTGCAGGGAAGAGCGAGCCAGCCCCTCCAGGTGAGGTAGGATCCCTCTTCGTAGTCCGCAGCAGGCCACACCATCGACATGCAGGGTCTGTACGCGTCACCAAAGGCGGCCGCGTAGCGCACGAGCGAGGCTACGTGTGTAGGGAGCCCCGTCTTGTACGAGCTGTAAGACACTCCGGTATTCTCTTAGGTGGAGGACAGCCAAGCGACAGGAGTTACAGAAGGCGAAGGGAGGAGAGGAGGAGGAGGAGGAAGAAGCGTCTGAACTGGCGAACTCTCCCAGCAGTGCAGGGAGTGAAAGCTGTGGTGAGTCCCAGGCCCTCGGGGCCCTGTTGCCCCTATTCTGCATCCCGGGCCCTCACTGCCTCTCCCCTGGCCCCCCCGTCTTTCCCACGCTGATGTGGTTCCCCCCCTCCACCCCCCGCCCATACCTCCTTTCTCCATCTCACTCTGACCAGCTCCCCGTCCTCATCGTTTAGGTCCTCTCTCTCCCTGCTCTGTAGCTTGTGGCTATTTTTCCTTCCTCTGCCTCTCTCAGTCTGGCTCCCTGTCCCTGCTTTTCCATTCCTCCCTCTGCAATGTAGCGTGTTGCTACTCTTTTCTTTCACAGTCTCTCTCTGTCCGGCTCCCAGCCACCGTTTTTGCCTTCCTTCCACTCTGTTCTCTAGTCTCTGGCTGATGTTCAAGGTCTTCCTTCTCGGCCCTGTAGCACAGCACAAGTCTCTTTCTTCCTCTGTCTCCCGCTATCCTGCTCCCTGTCCCTGTTTTGCAATTTTGTCCTTGTCAGCCCTGAGCCACACTGCAGTTTCATTTCTTTTGCCGTCTTGCCCTGTCCGGCTCCCTGCCAGGATCTTTTAATTCTTCTCTCTCTCCCTCTTGAAGCCCACCGCTGTTTTACTCTTTCTCCCTGTCTCCCTGTCCGTCTCCCCCTCTCCGTCTTTACTTACTCTTTTAAGTAAAATCACTGGCTGAGACCTTAAACATGTCACTTCTTGCCCGACAAGATCAAACAGACCGTGAGCAAGCTTGTTAGGCTTCCCGTGTAAACTCACGGATAACACAAAGCAAGCTCCTTAGGCTTCCCGTGGAAATCACTGCTACCAGGTTAAATTGACCTCCTTGTGCCGTCCTGAGGCCGAAAGACCGAGGAGCTAATTCGATGAGTAGATATGGACAAAGGAAGCCCCAGGTTCAACTGGCAGACTGCGTGAGGAAGACTGTGGACGACCACCTGAGGGTGAAAAGACCCTAACCCTAATTTTACTGCGCATGCTTGGACTATGTCAACGAATTCCGGGGACTCCTCACCATAAGACTGCCCTTCTTGGGGGATCTGATGACACGTATGACTTTTCTGCATATGAACTGATGTGCTTTACTAACCCGTCGGAGCACTCGTGGTGGAGCGATCCCCAGCGCTGCCGTAAGGAATGCCCGCCTTCTAAAGCTTCAAACTAAGTGTTAGAGGGTTTTCTGGCCGACTTTTCAGTATCCCTTTGTATTTGATTGTTTCTGGTATTCCCTTAGTGGCTTCACTTTTTAGATTTTCTATCTACGTCTCCGTTTTAGTTCGCCATCCCTGCCTCTTAATATTTTTCCTTTTGCCATAATCACCATTGCTTTTAAAATTTTCTGCCGCCTTTTCTCTCATTCGCGGTCCTTATTTGCCTACCCGTATTTTTTAACTGACTTCTTCCCTTCCCTTAGTGCCCTCTGAAACAAGGATCTAAAACAATTAGAAGGTTTTAGCATGTGTAACTAATCAACTGTCAGTTTTACAAATTTCTGAAGAGATGTACTTTCTGGAAGGTTATTGATTTCGTGATTAGTTTAACTTTAGTATAGACTTCTTTAGCCTAGCAACCGTGGCATTATGTTTAACGGCCTATTCTCATAGTCCTTAGGCTGTATTTGCCTCAGTGCTAACACTGTACCTATATGTAAACAGTTCATCAGGAGGAAAGCAGCCCTGATGAAAATTAAAACACAAGTAGAAACGGAGAAGACAGGTGGAGAGAACCAAGAGGAGAAGAGTTAAGAGCAAGGACTGAGAAATTGATGAGTGCAGAGGAGATACCTTCACCTTGAGCACAGAAACGTCCTAGCAGGAGTGCTCAAACACGGATGGTAAGACGGAACCGCTTGGCTGAAGAACAGAAGGGGAAAACATCCAAGGAGAAGGAACTATCCTCAGGAGACCTGTGACCATAAAAGGGAAAAAGAAGGAGGGGGCTAACTCCCCAAACGACCACCGACGACCGCCCAAGACGCCCGCGCACGCGTAGTGTAGTTTTGCAACACCAGCGTTATGTAAACGTGGCAGATAAGCGAGGAGGCGGAGATTTCTCAGGACACGTGCGAATATTCACGTCTTTCAGGTATATAAAGGATGAAGTTTTGCTTCAGCGTGCGTGCGTTGGGAGGAGATATCCCCCAGGCGTCCGGCGTGGCAATAAAGGCGTCTGCTTAATGACACTTTGGTGTTACTGAGTTTAAATTTCTGTAACTTTTGTGAATCATTTGGTGACCCAGGTGGGAGGGACATCCTCTGTTCGGCTGCGGGACCTGATGAGTCTGGGACTCTCTTGGGTTTGCCCCCGGAGATCTTTTCTGGAGAGACCCCCGTTCTCAGTCGGATCACCGCGGGGACAGACAAAGACCCTCTGGCAAGAAGACATCCTTAAATCCTGAATTGGTAACGATCGATCAATTTGGGACCGTCTTTAAGACGTGCAGACGTGCACACGGGTCGGCGTATACCGGCTCGCTAGCACCTTACAAGTGTACCTCTGGGGGACTTGTGTCCCATATGGTAGGGGATTAACTTCCCCGTTTGGAGGGGCTGCGTCCCCATTTGGAGGTCCGGTTAACTGTTACCTGACTTTTGGCTAATGCATTTCGGGTATTGGTTATTGGTTTGTCATTTATCGGATTTTGGTTATTAACGGTAAAATTTTCATCAGATATGGGAGAGTCACAGAGTGGCGGAATTCTAAAGAAAAGCCCACTGGGATGTGTTTTGCAGCACTGGAGAGATCCGGGGGGAGTGCCGGGAGGCAGTGTCGATAGGAAAACTTTAATTAAGCATTGTAATCAGTGGTGGCCTCTCTAGAAGCCAGACGGTGGAGAAAAACGGCCCTTTAACAGGACATTAAAATAGAATACATTATTACATTAAGGTACATATAATTGTAATATAATACTACACACGTTATAATAGGTATTATACATTTAGTGTAATAATACAATTTAATGCTCTTCCTTCAGGGAGAAGGAAAATGGGATGAAGTGCTTTATGCAGATACGTATGTTTTTCACTCTACGAAACCACCCTGAATGGCAGAAAGAACGTGGAATCAATTCAGCACCCCAGGACCCTATGGTCCTGGCGATAGAAAAAGACAAACAATAAGCAAAATAGGAAGCAAAAAAGATGTTGCTCGCCTTGTGGCATTGGACAAAGATGTTTAAAGGTTGACAGAATGGGAGATTAAAGGATTGTTTGACCCCGATTGCGAGGATGTGCGTGCAATGTCGGATGCGGTGTTCAGCGAGGCAGAAAAGCAGAGTGTTGTGAGGGTGGCCAGACCCCCAAGTCCAGGCTCTGGTTTTGGCTGGAACTCTGCCGGGAACAGTGGATAACCATGTTCCCATTACCAGTCCCGGTCGGGGCCCTAACCAGCCAGGAGCCCGGGACTTAGTACCGCAGTACAGGGAACGAATGGCTTCTGGAATAAGAAGTGCTGTCCCAAAATCAGTAAGTTGGTCTAAATTGTATGAAATTAAACAAGATAGAAAAGAATCCCCTACTGATTTTTTGAACCGATTAAAAGAAGGGATGCAGAAATATACTCCTTTAAACCGTACCTCTCGGGAGGGAAAGGGTCAGTTGTTATTCCTGGTTCTGGGACAGCTGATGGATGATGTCAAGAAAAAGTTACAGCAAGTGCAAGGAACAGATGTGAAAGATTTAGAGAAATTGCTGGAGACTGCTTGGCAAGTGTGTCGGAATAGGGACAGGCGGGGGGGGGGGAATGGGCAAAACAATTGCCAGCGCTACAGCGGCTGCTTTGCGCACCGCAGGGGCCAGGTAACCTCTGGGAACCCACCGGGAAACACCACTAATGGGAGGCGAGGAGCCATGAGAAGTAGCCCAAGTGCCCCATCTCGGGGAAGTCAACCCCTCCCGAAAGATCAGTGTGCCTACTGTCAGCCAAGGATGGAGCTCGAATGGCGGGGTATGCCGTGACCACTGCAGAGCGAGTGCTGGAAGCAAAGTCACTCCCTGAGGGTACATCCGCACAACAAGCCGAATAAATTGCTTTAGTGAGAGCTTGTTGAAGGACTGCGAGCGAACACCCGGACAAATTCAAAATACGCCTTGGGTGTAGTTCATGCCCGTGGGGCTATCCGGAAGGAACGGGGACTTCTGACCGCCCAAGGAAAACATTAAGCTTGCTGACGTGATCCTAAGACTTTTGGATGCGGTACAGTCGCCTTCGGCGGTTGCGCTTATGCACCGCAAGGGGCACCAAGAGGGTGACGCTGCTCAGGAAGTGGGGAATAAATCGGCAGATTATGAGGCAAAAAGAGCTGCGGAACAAGGTGAGGTGTTAAGTTTGATTCCTGAAAAAGCTTTGCCGCTACCGGACTCGGTCGACTGTGATGAGAAGGACCTTAGATTAATTAAAGATTTGGAAGCAGAAGTTGAATCATCAGGTTGGGCAAAATTAAAAGGTAGCAGAGTAATAGTTCCCTTTAGAATAGTATGGAAACCGGTAAAAGCAGAACACGACCAGACTCATTGGGCAACTGAAGCCTCGTATGATTCCCTTATGAAGCAAATAGTAGCCAGGAATTTGTTTCAAACTGTAAAAGCCATGGTTAATAACTGTGAAGTATGCAAAGGTGGGAAATCGTGTAAAATTTGGAAGTCTCGGTAAAGGGAAAGTTCCAGGTCAAAATTGACAAACAGACTTTTCCGAACTCCCACGGAAAGGGGAGGGTTTGGGATTTGTTCGTATTAACAGATACCTTTTCGGGCTGGCCAGCAGCTTTCCCTTGTAGGGCTAATAAGGCTAGGGAAGTGACAGGAGTACTCTTAAACGAAAATTATTCCCAGATTTGGAGTACCAGCAGTAATATCTTCTGATAGGGGTGCTCATTTTTGTGCGCAAATAGTGCAACGAGTTAGTAAAATTTTAGGAACAAACCGGCAACCGACCTCAGGCAAGTGGGCCAGTGGAGAAAATGAATCACTTAATTAAACAACAGCTAGCTAAACTTAGTCAAGAAGCAAATCTACATTGGTACCAAGCGCTCCCACTGTAGCCCTACTACGAATCAGGGTAAAACCGGGAACTAAAGAGAATTTAAGTCCATTTGGAATTTTGTTGGGGCGGCCGTAACCGATCCCAATACCGAGGGGAAGATCTCACCCAGTTAGGCGAAAATAATCTATAGAAATACATAATAATATTAGGAAATTCTAAACGAGAGCGATTGCAAGTGCCTAGAGAGTCTAGCCAGACGTTCTCTCTAACAGGAGTTCCGGTTCCGGTTAACACCTCTCTATTTAATAACCCCTGCTATGGAGTAGGTCATGATAAGAACAACTTTAGATTTACATCACCTCTTGGGGTTGTGAAGAAGTTCGGAGCAAATTAGCCTCTCGGTTACCAAATTTTAAATGGATCAAAGAGCTGCTTGTACTCGTATTAGTTGATAGCTTATTTGTTTTATGTACGTGTTGTATAATTCGAGGTTCGCTATGGCGTTGTCAGAAGAATGGGGATGACTGTGTTACCTGGAAAAAGAGTAAGGTCAAACCTGAAGTCGCAACAGGGAGGTATTTTAATCGACGGACGAAGGAGAATGGTACGTTATAAGGGACTGCGAACGAATTCGCAAGGGTAATAGAAAAGGGGGGAAGTGAAACAGAAGATGTCTGCTTAATGACACTGTGATGTTACTGAGTTTAAATTTCTTTCACTTCTCTGCATCACCTGGCTTTTTCATTTTTCTTTCTCCAACTCTTTTAAAAGTTTGCCGTTTCTTTTATGTTTTATTCCCTTCTTTCCCTAACACCTATCGCTTTTTAAATGTTCTTGCCAGGCTTACTTTTGTTCCCTTTGTCTGTATTTTTAATTAGCTCTTGTCTTTCCTTAGCGCCCTCACTATTAAAACTTTCTTTCTACATCTCTGTTTACTGTCCCTATTTCACAATTTTTTCCTTATTTCTTTAATCCCTGTTGCTTTTAACATTTTCTACTTTTATCCCATCTTCTGTCTCTCTCTTCTGGTTTTTCTTTATTGTCATCGCATTTAAAATTGTCTCTCTATAGCTGTTTTACTCCACTGTCCCTATTTCTGTTTTTTCCTTTATTTCCCTAATGCCTATCACTTCTAACATGTACTTTCTGTGCCCTTCCATGTCTGTATCTTCAGTTATTTCTTGTCTTCCCTTAGTGCCACCCCTTCTTCAGTTTCCCTTCTACATCTCCATTTTAATTCACCATCGCTGTCTTTAATTAAAGTCCTTAATCCCCATTGCTTTTCAAATTTTCTACTTTTATCTCGTCCGCTGTCGTTACTTATTAGTTATTTTCTCTTATTTTTTCCTAAGGGCACCGCTTTTTGTATTTCCTTTCTGCGTCTACTTTTATGTGGTTCGCTGTCCCCATTTTTCAATTTTTTTAGTCATCGTTCTTTTTGGTTTGAAATTTTGTTTCTCGGTGTACTTTTATCTCATTTTCTATCCCTACGTCTTTTTTCCCCGTTTCCTGTAACTTGCTGCTTCTAACATGTTCGTTCTAAATCTACTTTTATTAGGATGTAGCTCCCTTTTTTTCAGTTGGTTCCTGTCTCTCCTGTACCCCCTCACGTTTAGATTTTCTTTCCTCGTCTGTTTTTATCCCCTTCAGCAGCTTCATTTTTTTAGCTCATTCTAGTGTGTCCCATACCTTGTTGCTTGTGAAATTTTCTTGCTATGTCTTTGCCTATTCAGGTTTTTTCCCTATTTTAACTTTTTTTCCCCGTCTTAACGTCTTCATTTTCGAATAACAGAATAATTTAGGATGGAAAAGACACTTAAGATCATCGGGCCCAGCCGTAAACCTAACACGGCCAAGTCCACCACTAAACCATGGCCTTAAGTGCCACATCCACGCGCCTTTTAAATACCTCCAGGAACGGTGAGGAACTTATGTTTTTATGCTTACTTTAACCTGGTTTTCTGTCACGATTATTTACTCTTTTCCTGTCTGTCCTCTACCTCATCGTTTTTTAAATTTTCTGTGTCTGCTTTTATGGAGACGGCTAACCCTACGTTTTTATTACTTCCTGGCTATCCTGTGTGAAATCACTTCTGAATTTTTTTTCCCTATCTGTTTTCATCCAGTTCACTGTCTTTATTTCATTCCCGCCTCTGCTATACCCTGTCACTATTTAAATTTGCTTTCTGCCTTTGTTGATTTCTTCTGCTGCCCCATTGCCAAGTTTCTCCTTCTTTAACACCTTCGCTTTTGATAATTTTTTGTCTACTTTTATCTGGTCTTCTCTCCCTATTTGTTAGTTTTTTCCTCCCCTGCCTCATACCCTTTTTTTCTTTTTAAATTCTCTTTCTATATTTGCTTTTATCAAGATGTCTATTCTTTTCCAATTCTTTCTGTTTGTCACACACCCTGTCGCTTTTTAGATTTCCCTGGCGCGTCTCCCTTACCCCCTCCTCCCCCCCCCCCCCATTCCGGGGTTTTACGGGGTCTCCTTGGCGTGCTGTTATCTCTGGAGCGTGATTTGTACCCCTCTCGGTTTGTCAGAACATCTCCTCGGGCCATCCCTCTTCCTCAGAGCGGTCTTTCTGTCCTCTCCTCCATCTTGCTCACCTCCCGTCGGCCAGCGTCTCCCCGACGCCGCCTGTGCTCCGTTCAGATCCCCTCCCGAGTACCTCTGTGCCCTCCAGCCTTCTGCCGTCTCTCCGGCCGCCTCGGCACCCCTCTGATTTCCGCCACGACGCTTCCTGCGAGCGACCCCGCGTTCCGTAACCGGACTGTGAAACAGGAACTGAATTAACCGTAACTGCAGAGCGTAATGGCACATTTTCTCGTATTTTACCCTCACCGCCTTTCAGGCCGTGGCTGGAAACCTGCTACGCGTGGCGCGCAGGATGCGGCAGCAGCTTTGGCGGCGGATGGCGAGAGGCGAAGGCCAAAGCAGAGGCTGCGCGGCTCCCATGCGCTGGGTTTATTGTTTTACTTAGGAGCGTGGCCGTTCGTCTTAAACTGTTTATGGTGTTCTTGCCCAGTGCAGCATTTTGCAATCAGCTGGTTTAAGGAAAACACGATGTCATCTCTGTCAAAGTTCTACATATTTTGGACGTGAAATATGAAACTGAGAACTTTAATCCTGGGTTTCCTGGGATTAGCTCTTGGAACTGCTTTAGAATCCCTTGTTTGTTGGCTCCCCGAAACTTACTGCTCATCTGCCGACTCTGCCCTGTACCATTTCACCTATTAATTTTTTTCCACGTTTCCCTCTCTGCGGCTCCCTCTCCCCGTTTTTTAATGCTTACTTGTGTTTCTTGTACCCTGCTGCATTTTAATTTCTCGCGCTACAGTTCCCTCCCTCTGGCACCCTGTCTCTGTGCTTTATTTCCTCCCTCTGTCCTGCACCCCGTCGCTGAAAAAACTTTCTTCCTATGTTTCCTTCTGTGCATCTCCCCGTCCCTATTTTTTCATTATTTCCTGTGGTTCTTGTACCCTGTTACTTTTAACATTTTCTCATTGCGGTTCCTTCTAGCCATCTCCCTGTTTGTTTAATATTCCCGTGTTTCTCATACCTGACCGCCACTTCTTTTTCCTTTCTGCCTTGTCCTCTGTCCGTCTCCCCGTCCCTGCGTTTTAATTCCTGTCCGTGTCTCTTGTACCCGGTTGCTTTTTAAAAGTTCTTCTACGTCTCCCTCTACCCGGCTCCCTTTCTCCGTTTTTTTGTTTGGGGTTTTTTTTTTTGGTTCCCCGCCCCTCCCCTTGTATTTCTTGCACCCCACCGCTACCTAATTTCTCCTTCAACGATTCCCTTTATCCAGCTTCCCTTTCCCGTACTTTTAACTCCTCCCTTTTTTCCGTATACCCTGTCCCTTTTTAAATTTTGTTTCAGTATTTCCTTCTATCCTCATTCCTGTTCCTATTTTTTAATTCTTTCCTGCTTTTCTCGTAGCCTGCCGCTTCTTAAAATGTCCTTCCGTCTCTCTACCCGATTCCTTGCCCCTGTTTTTTATCTCCTCCTCTGTCCCGCACCCAGTCACATTAATAACTTTCTATGTCTCCATTTATTTAGCTTCCTGTCCGCCTTTTTATTTTTTTTTCCTGTCTATCTCATACTCTGTCCATTTTAACTTGTGTTTTGATGGCTACTTTTCTGCTGTTCGCTGCCTGCATTTTGTAATTCTCCCTCGTCTGTCCCGTACCCTGACGCTGCTTCACGTTCCCATGTCTGCTTTTGTCGAGCTCCCCATCCGTGTCTTTTAACTCTTTCCCATGTCGTGTACCCCGTTGCTTTTTACATTTTTTTATGTGTCTGTTTTTCCACAGTCTTATTTTCAATTTATTCTCGTCTTTGCTAAAAGCCGTCACATTTTAAATTATTTTTCTTTCTACATCGAAGTTTATCCACCTCCCCGTCCCGTTTTTTGTTTTCCCATCTATGCTGTACCCCATCGCTTCTAAAATTTTCTTTCCGTGTCTACTTTAACCAATTCGCTGTCTATATTTTTTATTTGTTTCTCGTCCGTGCTGTACCCCGTCGCTTTTGAAATTTTCTTCCTATGTCTCTCTGTACTTTTCTGTCTATTGTCATTTTTAACTTTTTCTTGTTTTTCCTCAATGCTTCCGCTTTTATAATTTTCCTCCTATGTCACTCTCCATCACCCTACGCTTATTTTACTTTTTTTTCCTTGCCTTTCCTTAATGCCTTGGCTTTCAAAATTTCCTTTTTACATCAACTTTTATCCAGTTTTCTGTCCCCTTCCCCCCCCCTCCCCAGCTTCTCCTTTACCCGGCTGCTTTTTACATGCTCTCTCCATGTCCACTTTAACCAATTCACTGTCTGTCATTTTTATTTTTATTCCTGTCTGTCCCGAGCCCTGTCGCTCTTTCAGTTTCTGTTCTAGGTCTACTTTTATCAAGCTCCCTATCCATATTTTTTAGTTTATTCCTGTCCGTCGTGTACCCTGTCGCTTTTAGAACTGTATTTTCGTTTGTGGCTCTGTTATTTACCATCTCCTTGGGGTTTTTTAATTGTTTCTTGTCTCTTCTTAATGCCATTGCTTATTCCATTTTTCTTTCTTGACAACATTTGTGAGGTTTGCTGTCCCTAGTTTTTACTGCTTTCCCGTACCCCGCTGCTTTTTAAATCTTCTTTCTATGTCTCTCTTCATCTGGTTTCCTGTCCCCAGTCTTAAATTTTTTCCTGCGTTTCTAGTACCGCGCTCAACTTTTTAAACTGTATTCCCGCGCGTGCTAGTTTGGGCTCGGATGTAGAGTTAGTTTTCTTCGCGGTAGCTGGCGCGGGGCTACGTGTTGGATTTGCGCCAACACCCGGCGTCGATGACGCGGGGACACGCGCCGGGTCTCGCCGAGCGGCGCTTGCACAGCCTCAAGGGCTGTTCTGCTGCTCCCGCGGCCCCGCCGGCGAGTAGAGCGGGGGTGCGCGCGGGGTTGGGAGGGGACGCGGCCGGGACAGCGGACCCCCGGCTGCCCAAAGGGATGTTCCCGACCGTACCACGCAGCGCTCGGCCAGCAAACCGGGGCTGGAGGTCGCGGGGGGCCTTAATGTCTTGACGTAACCCTGTCATGTACCACGTCGCTTTTAAAATTTTATTTCTACGTCTCCATTTATCCGGTTCCCTGTCCCGTGGTTTCGTTTTTTTGTTTTTGTTCCCCGTGTTTCCTGCCGCCCGTCGCTTTTTCTTTTCTCTTCCGCATCCACCTCCGCATCGCTCCCTTTGGCGGGTTTTTAATGCCCTGACTCTGCGGCCCGTCCCCTTTCTATTTTTATGGCTCTGTCCAGCTGATGGTCTCTAATTTTTAATTCTTTCCCGTGTTTGTCCCTTTTCCCTTTCACTTTCCATGACTTCCTCTATCTGCCTTCCTGTCCCTTCACACACACACCCCCACACACCCCCTCCTTTTTTGTCTTAATTCCTTCTGCTCTGGTCCCCTCGAGCAGTTTTCTCTCTGTCTCCCGATACCCAGCTGCCTGTCGCGGTACCCGCCGCTCCCAGGCCCGGCGCCGCTCGTTCTCGCTGTCCCTCCCAGTTCTCTCCCCCGCTCTCTCCCCCTCTTCTTTATCGCTCCCTCTCCCCCCTCCCCGCGCTGCAGTTCTCCCTCTTCCTCTGCCTCGACACGCACGTCCGGCTCCCGCCCCCCCCCGCCCCGGGCCTGGCTCCCCGTCCCTCGCCTCTTCTCTCCCCGCCTCTGCGCCTCCTCCCGTTTCCCTCTCCCCTCCTCCCCCTCCGCCCGGCCGCCGTTGGGCACCGAGCCCGGGCGGCAGCTCCCGGTGCGCCCGAGGGAACAAACCTGCGCCTCCCGCTTTGCGCGCCTGAGTGCGTTCCTCCGCCGCGGGGCCGGGCCCAGGCCCAGGGCAGGGGCTCCCGTGCCGTTGGCGGGGGCGGCGGCCGCTTGTTCCCGAGGGGCTGCAGCTGCGGGCCCGACGCTCGAAGCGGGCTGCAGGCGCGGCTGAGGCCGGCGCTGGCCCTGCCGTGCCCCGGGGGCGCCGCCCGGGCCCGCCCGCCGGCGGGAGCCGGCTGAGGAGCGGCGCGAAGGCCGTTCCGCAGGCAGCCGCCTGCAGCGAGGAAGGGCCGGGCCCCGCGGCGAGGTGGGAGTCCTCCCGCCCCCGCGGGAGCACGGCGCCGGCCGCGCGTCCCCACAGCCTCGCGGCGCCTCTCCCGGAGGACCGAGGCGGGGGGGGGGGGCGGCGCGCAGGCAGAGACGCCTCACGGCGCACGCGCGCACCTCGCTCCGCCGGGTCTCTGCCCGCCTCCGGGCCGGGCCCCGCCCCCGCGGGGCGGTGCTGTTGTCCCACACACGGTTCTTCCGCCGGTGCGCGGGCAGGTGGCGAACACGCGGAGCCGGGGTGTTGGCTTTTCTTCCGGCTGCGCGCAGAGCTCGCACCCCTCGGGCCACACTCGGGCCATGTGGCTACGCTCCGCGCAGCAGTTACCGGTGTTTTCAGCGGTTGGCTCCGTCGCCCTCGTTCCCCTCGGTTCTCGCCAGCCTCGTCTCCGCTTAAAGTCACAGCGTCCTCCTTTCTTCCCGGACGTGCTGAGCGAGGAGGGGGCTTTCCCCACCTGGGGGCAGGTTGCTATTATGCCAATTAGATGTCAATTAGATGTTAATTAGGACAGTTCCCTCAAGGTTCCGGAGCGGTGCTGCTTTTGTCATTATCTTGTTCCTCCCCTCAAGGTTGCACCTCGCAGTGAACTGCTCACAGAGACTAAATGATGCCCCCAGCTTCGTTCCTCGCGCACCTCGAGCAGTGCGGGCGGGAGCGTTGCTGCCGCGGCGTCGGGTCAGAGCCGCGCTCTCCAATGGCGGCGCGTGAGTTCCGCCTGCCCGGCTCTGCCTCGAGCGCGTGACGGCACATGCTCTGCCTGAGCAGCCGGGAAAATGACTCGGAAACGACCCGCTTGTTGCGAGCGAAGCAGATGCGACGCAAGCGGGGCGTTCGGGCGGCTTTTGTAGCCTGACGTCAGCCTGCGTTCCGAGTCACGCTTGCACGTGCGCGCGCAAAACGAACGCCTGCCTGTGCAACAAGCTCCTGCTGCAGCAGAGGGATCGGGAGTCCGTGGCAGCGGTCAGCCAGGCCTGGGTGCGGCGGCTTCAGCCGGTCGTCGCGTACCGGTGTTCTTCCCGCCACCCTACGCCGGCGGGTTTCTTTAGGTGTACGCGGTGCTTAGGCGTCCTCGGCCGTCACTTAGGCCGGGCTAGCGGAGCAGGCGTCCCGAGTGACCCTTCCCCACACCGTTCCCCGCTCTCCCGCCCACGCCAGCGCTGCTGCGCCCGGTGTCCCTGTCCCCTGCTTCCACTTCTGCCTCTGCCCACCCCCGGCCCAGCGCGGGCGTCGTCGGGCTCGTTAATCGTGGCTGCCTCGGGGCTCGCGAAACGGATCGCGTGCAGGAGCGGCCGGCCTCGCGGCGAGTCCCTGCAACCGCCTGGCTGCCGGGGGGGGCCGCTGCCTCGCGCTCGCCGTGCGAGTGCGCCGAGGGGTCCCCTCGTGCCTTCCGGTCCTAATCCGTCACAGCCGGCCAGGATCTTCTTTCCCAGGTGTGCTTCTAACGACAGGCCCAGGAAAGGACAGGGCCGCGTGAGCGATGGACGCTGTCGCTCCCGGGTGCGCCGCACCTGACGTACACGGGCAGTCGAATGTCTAGGGCTTGTTCAGTGGGCCTGACCATGTGGGAGATGTGGGGCCCAAATACTGAATGGCCAGAGGAATCTGGTGCCATCAGTCTGGACGCAGGTGATCCTTCCTTTGGAGGCGGTTACAAATTCTGAATCCTCCTAATCCCGTTTTTATGGTATTGTGGGCGGTGCGGGAAAAGGATAAAATGCAGCTACTTCCCAGCTCCAGGCTGGAATACCCAGGAGCCTGATGTCACGTTCAGCTGGCGTTAAGCCCTCACCAAAATTCACCTTGGCTCTGAGTCCTGCTGAAAATTGGCACGGCTGGAGCTGTAGCACTACCAGCTATCGTACCGTGTCCTGTGCGGCTCTCACTGTTCCTTTGCTCTTCCCTGTGTGCCAGAGATTCCGGCAGCACCTGGGAAGAGCTGACAGCAGCACCAGGTAACGGGAAGCTGACCCTGTTTTGACCAGCTCGTGTGAGGTCTGTGCTGCTCTTGTTGGAGAGTGTTCGGTCTGGGCTACTTCTCGTTGCCATTCGACTCGCCGTGCCTGTAGGAGGACTGGAATCGGGCACGTTATCCGGTGCCTCATTTATCTGAGGAAAGCGAAAGAACTCCTGTAAAAGGCAACTGGCGCGTGAAGTAACCTCCCTGATGCGCTTCCTTTGGACCATGTACGGGCAGCGCTCTGTTTCTAAAGTTTCAGTTATGTCGGTGAGTGCGACTACGGTCACCTCTTTCTTTGTACGAATAGAGGGGACCAGAGGGCCAGGAAAGGGCACGGCGAGACCCTTCAGCTCTCAGCGATTAGCCAAACAGCAAACCAGGAATACTTTTGTTCTGTCTGTCAGTTGTCAGGAGGCCGTACCTGTTGTTGGGTAACAACTGGGAGGATGAACACCTACTTCTTAATTTCCAGATCTGAGTGCCACAGTCACTCTATACCGGGTTACCGTTTAGGAAAAGTCAGAAAGCTTCGCTAAGTAAAACGTGACCTAGTGGATGAGGGAAAGGCTATGGGTGTTGTCCACCCGGACTTTAGTAAAGCCTTTGGCACCCTCTCCCACAGCATTCTCCTGGAGAAAGTGGTGGCTCGTGGCTTCGACAGGTTCACTCTCTGCTGGGTAAAGAACTAGTTCTTTGATTTCGCCACAGTCAGGAGCAGCAAAATCTCTCCTCAAGGTTAACCTCCACAGACACGTCCTTCTACAGCTGACAAGACACTAGATGTTTGAGGAGGTAGGGGGTGATTAGGAGTTTGGTTTTGGTTTGAATTTTTTTTATGCCCCAATTTCAGTTACAAATTAAGGAAAAAAAAATATAGGAACACAGACACACATAAAACTTTCCTCAGGAAAATAGCACAGGGAACTGGGAAAAAAGAGAGCTGGAGAGCAACAAGAAGAGCAATGAGCATGGAAAGAAGGGGGTGCATGGGTGGTGGGAGTCCAAAATAGGGTCATCAGGGAGCCAGAGACAGCGAGAGGGAGAACGGACAAAAGCGACAGGCGCTGCAGGGGGGAGAGGGAGGAATGAATGAGCAGGGACAGCCAGCCAGCCAGCGACGGAGAAAGGCAAGAGACCGCACAGGCGACAGCGCGGAGAGGGAGGAATGAAAAGTGAGGGACAGGGAGCTGGGAGAGCAGAGGCGGAGAAAGAAACGGCATCACAACGTGCTACGCGGCCAAGAAGGAAGAAACAGGGACGGGGAGCCAGACAAAGAGAGCCAGGGCAAGAAAAAGTATGGACAGAGAGAGAGGAACGGAAAAATGGGGTTCCGGAGCCAGGCAGAGAGAGAGATGGTGAAAGAAAACGATAGTGACGGGCTACAGGGAGGAGAGGAAGGAGTGAAAAGGTAGGGGCGAGGAGCCAGACGCAGAGAGAACCGTGCCTCCGTGCTCTGAACGAGAGGCCCGTCTGGAAATGGAAAGTGCAGATACTAAATTTAATAAAATAATGAGGAACACGACATAGCGGAGACTTGACCAAGCGTAGCACAAAATGTAACATACACTACCCTGCGCCGTCAACTGCTGCAGCCCAGCATCTAATGGCAGGCTTAGTTTCTATTTTCCAAGGAGAGTACCACAAAAATGTAATTTTCAGATTATACAAATATTTTATCAGATGATGCAAAAACGGTAACTAAAGTTGCCTTACAGATCTACGTGAATACATAACAGCAGCAGGAAATTGCTAGACTACAAAACACTCAGCCTTCAAAGTCCACAGAAGGACATTAGGTCTTGTAAATAATCAAAGACCCTGATGCTGACACATCTCCGCAACATGTGAGCCGCAGCGTATTTTGTTCTTTCCAGGTTTAATGAATTCATTCATTTGGGGGGGGTTATATTTGTTGGGGGTTTGTGAAGAAGGAAGTTCTTTACCTCTGCTTATGTCTTAATTCTGCCATTCCAATGCAAATCGTAACAGCTTTGTCTTTCAGTGCGTTAACCCTCAGCATCTATTTCCACAATTTCATAACCAGCTCCATCTAGTACTTTCCATTCCCTTCCGAGCACAGGACTGTGCCACCTGTGATGCGACACATAAGGGACTCTACAACAATTCCAAGAGCTAATCCCAGGAAACCCAGGATTAAAGTTCTCAGTTTCATATTTGATTTTCAGAATATTTAGAACTTTGACGGATATGACATCACGTTTTCCTTAAACCAGCTGATTGCAAAATGCTGCACTGGGCGAGAACACCATAAACAGTTTAAGACGAACGGCCACGCTCCTAAGTAAAACAATAAACCCAGAGCACGGGATCCGCGCAGCCTCTGCTTTGGCCTTTGCCTCTCGCCATCCACCGCCAAAGCTGCTGCCGCATCCTGCGCGCCACGCGTAGCAGGTTTCCAGCCACGGCCTGAAAGGCGGTAAGGGTAAAATACGAGAAAATGTGCCATTACGCTCTGCAGTTACAGTTAATTCAGGTCCTGGTTTACAGTCCGGTTACGGAGTAAAGCTGCAGACTTTACATCACGTATTTGCCATTCAATATGCCAGATGTATAAAAAAGCCAGATACTTTAGAAAGTGGCACAAAGCTAATTCACAACCACCACATGAAGGACAGCTATAGGAGTAATAATAATAAAAAAAAGACACTGATTAGCCTCACTATTTTCAGCAGATGACTATCTCAGCCACTTGATGGTCAGTCCTGGCAACAAATGCATCTGTTACAACCAAACGGGTGCCTTCCCTGCTCTCGCTACCCCTTGATTTTAGATATAAATAGCCTTTAAAACAATCAGGTCTGCTCCAGGAACAGAAACCAAAGGTTATTAACTACTGTGGCATGCTGTAATGATCAGAGATTTGATGTGTTTTCCTGGAAACAAAGTTGAATGCAGAAACAACGCAAAGACCCAAGCACAGAATATGAGCTAGGATCCTGGCGTACAAGCTGGTGTAGACAGAAACGTTACAGAAAAGAAGGCTAACTGGAAAGTCCTCGTTTTGCAAATGCTTACACGCTTACCAATCCATTACTTGAATCCACTAGCTTCGGATACAGTAAAGCCTGCGAGAGTAACTGTCGCGGTCTGCTTGGTAGATTCATCTGTGACTCAGTTCGCTGCCTACTCAATATTTTCCCTTTCTGTCAAAAGGAATTGGTTTACCAAATGAAGCTCACATCGTTCATCATCGCTTTTATGGGAAACTGGCATAAAAAAAAAAGAAAAGAATTTTCCTTAGGGTGAAAGAGGGAAAATGTTGTGTGGCCAAAAGATCAAATGCAAGTCCACTCACGCCCTAAGAAGTTAAGACCTCCTCTCCTATAACAATTCCCCACACAGAGCTCTAGAGAACGAGAACCTTGTTTTGCTAGTTCTTGGATTTCGCCCACAGTCAGGAACAAAAAAAATGTCTCCTCAAGGTTAACTGACAGAGACACGTCATTCTACAGCTGACAAGACACTAGGTGTTTGAGGAGGTAGGGGGTGATTAGGAGTTTGGGTTTGGTTTGAATTTTTTTTACGCCCCAATTTCATTACAAATTAAGGAGAAAAAAAAAAAAGAAATATATGCACACAGACACACGTAAAACTTTCCTCGCGTTTGGTTCCTTCCACAGTAGTCATCATGCATTCAAAATGAAGGCGCATCGCTGTGCAAAGCAACGTACCACTTCTCCGCATTATTCAGAGGCGACACAGAAGTTCAACACACGAGTTCTGCGAGGACACAAAAGGGAAAAAACCACACACCATCTAGTTTCCTGCCCACTGAGAAACTGGAAAGCAGATTAAAAAAGGCAAGACATACAAGAAAAGATCCATGGCATTAAGAACTCTATTTTCTTGGTTAATATTGGTAACTGTTCCTGGGATTTCTTTGTAAAAAGAAACACAAAAGAATTAGACTATGATCAATGAGAACTAAGCCAGCAGGGTAAAAACCCAAACCCACCCAACACATACACAACTTGAACTCCTCAAAAACAGCTTCCAACCATTTCCTTAAAGGAAAAACGGGGAACATGCAGTTACTGGAGAATTCACTAGTTATGCCTTTCTGCGACTCTCCCCACCTACATTTGGGGAGAAGACTATAAAACAAGTTCACAGTGAATGAGGTCCTTTAAACTAAAAATAGATTTAACTTATGAAAAGTATTTTACTTTTATATCAGAAAGCACTACAGTTTTTTACATTGCAAGTCATGAAAGTTTTGGTATTTCCTTGAATGCTCAGCAATTTACAACAAATGATTACAGATGGACAAAAGAAAAAAGCCAACCACCACAAAAATTCTTTCCTAAGCTTCTTGATTATAAAAGAAATCTAAAAAATACAGTGTACCCTTACAAGCCCTGAGCTCACAAAGAAAGCAAAGAACAAATATGAGCTGCATTATAAAAATCTCAATTTTTATGCCAGTCTCATGATTACAGTAGGCACTATTCAGGATATAAAAACATTTGGAGTTTGCCTACTCATGGGTCTTCCATAGCTTTCAGGGAAGCTTTCAAAGAGAAGCAGAAGTCTAACTCATCACCAACCAACTACTACTGTAGCAAGCCATCCTTTCTAAATCTGTCACACAGAATGCATGATTTTTACTTCAGATACATGTATTCATAAGCTCTACACACACACCTCTTCTGTGGACAGGAGTGGATGTTCTCCAAACACAGGCAGGAAAACAGGAACACAGAGGATTCACTGGAATTGCTACAACTGCTGAGCTAAGTGAGAAACACCCTTGATAACCATTTCCCCCCAGTGGTTTGTGACTGCAGCACCACTGGCACTTAGTCATAAGCTTGAGACTTTTGCCTTAGTATTAAAAAAACAAACCACGGATCCACAGCTCCGCTCCCCTGGACGGTCCCATATCTTCCCGCACAAGGAAGAAAACTGCCTCTAGGACTGTCCCTACAGCTTTACAAGCCCCACTCCCAGAGGCAGTGGGACCTGATGGAGGAACAATGATGATTAAGGTGCCCTTTTCCACCACTGATCTAGGAGAATGGAGAAAAGTTGCAAGAGACTATAGAAGCGACCTGGTGAGTGTTAGTAAGCATTTTCAGTTCATGGTAAAACAACATAATCCAGACTGGAAAGGTATACAGTTGCTCTTAGAGTATATGACAGAAACAGAAAAGCAATTAATTTTGAAAACAGCAGAGAATTTAGCTGAAGACCATTACAAGATCACGGGGGGGGATGTCAAAGAATATTTCCCCTCCGAGACCCAAAATGGGACACTAATAAATCTGCCCATATGGAGAGGCTACAGGAATATCAAGACTGGATTTTGAAGGGAATGGAAAGGGCTATTCCCAAAACCACAAACTGGTCAGCTCTATATGCAGTTAAACAAGGTCCTTCTGAGTCCCCATCCGAGTTCCTGGATCGATTGAGGGATGTAATGCGCCGTAGCACACCGCTGGATCCTGGGTCAGAGGTAGGAATACAACAAATAGTCTCCCTGTTCTTGGGTCAGTCTACGGGGGACAAACTCCAGAAGCTGCGCCCTACAGAAGGTAGAAATCTGGAAGTGTTGCTGGGTGAAGCGTGGAGAGTATTTAGTAATAGAGAGGAAGAATATAGACAAGGGCAAAGAAGAAGGATAGCAGTTGTCAGGGAAGAGGAGGAAGAGAGGCCTAGACGAGAACCATCTTGATTAGGTAAGGATCAATGTGCGTTGTGTAAGAAGTTTGGTCATTGGAAAGGAGGATGTCCAAGAAACAAGGCAAAGAGGCGAAGCCACCAGACAGGAAGAATAGTAGCCCATGTGAAAAAGGATTGACAGGGACCTGGGGAATGTACCCTAGCAGATCCACTGGTTATAATGAGGCTGGGGAAGGAAGAACAAGAAGTAGAATTTTTGGTTGACACAGGGGCAACATACTTGGTTTTACATCAAGCCTTGATGCCCCTGGGAAACGACTATATCATGGTAAAAGGAGCGACTGGCCAAAGTGAAAAGGCATATTTTTGTAAACCTTTGAAGTATAAATTGGGAAAACAATGGGGTATCCACAAATCCCTACATAGGCCCAACTCCCCAAAGCCACTTTTGGGAAGAGATTTGTTAGAACAATTGGGTGCAAAAATTACATTTGAAAAAGGAGAAATTACTCTGGAAGTAAAAGATCAGCAATATATCCAGATACTGAGTCTATTCTTAACCGGTCTCCCCGCAGAAGGGAAGGTAAGGAAGGAATTCGGCCAGTGATTGAAAGATTTTTATAAATAGGATTACTGAAAAACTGTGAGTCTGATTTCAACACCCCTGTATTACCTGTTCGTAAACCTGACGGGTTGTATAGTGTGGTCCAGGATCTACGGGCCGTAAATAAAATAACTGAGGACCTTTACCCCGTAGTAGCAAATCCATATACCCTGTTGACCGTCTTAACACCTGAACTAACTTGGTTTACTGTTTTAGATCTGAAGGATGCCTTCTTTTGCCTCCCTCTCCATGAAGCCAGCCAAAAATTATTTGCATTTGAATGGGAATACCCCAAAAGTGGTCGCAAGACTCAGCTCACTTGGACGGTGTTGCCACAAGGATTTACGAACAGTCTACCATCTTTGGCAATGAGCTCGCAAAAGACTTGGAATCTTGGGAAATACCGTCTGGAGAAAGGAAACTGTTACGATACGATGGTATGATCTGGACGGGCAAAGAGACCACACGAGCCTTTGAGCTACTAAAGAAAGCTTTGGTGTCGGCTCCGGCCTTAGAGCTCCCCGATGTGAGTAAACCGTTTCTTTCTCTTTTCCCACGAGAAACAGGGAATTGCTCTGGGAATATTAGCACAAGATCTGGGCCCCTATCGACGAGCAGTTACCTACTTTTCCAAACAGTTAGACGCAACTGTGAAGAGTTGGCTCCGGGGTGTTGGAAGGCACAACACAAACTTCCTCCGGTCACTCTGACACCTTGAACACAGAAACCAACACAGTTTAATAGGAAGAATCTCACTTTCTCACAGAAACCACCTTTTACATTACATCTTTTCATCCCGTAAGAAAGCATGTGTCCCTACATTACGTACATAGTTACCCACCAAAACCGCCAACGTCATACAACGTATCCCGCGATACGCTCGGAGGGGTTTGCGCAGCCCCCGCTCTCTGTGCACCTCACAGACCTCTGCGCTTTCTGCTTCTGCCCCTGGTGCTGGCGACTCTGTGGCCGATGCACCGGCAAGCCCAGCCGCATCCTCCTCCTCCTCAGAGAGTCCCTGGCCGTGCTCAATGAGCGATTGCTATGAACGTACTTTAAAAAGCCCTTTTTATAGCCCGACACAACACTGGCCAATTTCAACTCTAGCTGAGCTTTGCCCTTTTCTGTTCTCTCCTTACACGTATGAACTACAGCTCTGTGATCTTCCTGCCAAGCCAGACCTTGGTCCCAGGGATCATAACATTCCTTTTTCCACCTGAGTTGAAAAAGGAGGTCCCTGTTCAGCCAAGCTGGTCTTCTGCCAGCTTGTTTGACTTAAGACTCCACGAGATTGCCTGCTCCCGTGCTTGCAGAAGGTGGTTCTGAAAAACTAAGCTGCTCTATGAGCCCTAAGCCCTCCAAAGCAGCTTCGTAGGGGACACTGCAGACTAGCTCTCTGAGTAGCTTCAAGTTTGCTCTCCTGAAAAGCAAGGTAGCAACTCCTCTGAGCTGTATCTCATTACACTCAAAAGTTTAAACTCCCCTGTTTGGTGATCACTGTTATCCCATCTCCTACGAGTCCTTCTCCATACACAAACAGGAGGGACTAAGAGATCTGTTGGGTAGATAAGCAGCCATTGGGAACCACGGTGAGCAGTGGAGTGAGCTGCTGCATGGGCTACGTGCTTTCCGAGTGCGAAGCCAGGCCCTGGCTCAGTGAGTGCCTGGGAAAGGGAGTCTGCAGCCGTGAAGGACAGAGCCGGCCAGCAGGACAGCTGGCAGCCTTCACTCGGGCATTGCCTACCTTGTGACTGGCTGTACCTGTGATGATGTTAATGCTTTTTGTACACAGGTCTGTTGCGTCGTGCTGTGTTGCGAGGCAGACTTGCAGAGGCGTGCCCTGTCTGCCCATCGGGACTCAAGGCACATTTCCTCCAAGCGCAGCAGCCAGGCTTTGGGCAGCCTCGCCTCATGCTGCTTTTGACATTGCCAACCAGGATCAAGTTTCTAGCCTCGGGTTTTCATGTAGGAACCAATTAGTGAACAAGTCCTGTTTTAATGGAGTGGCAACTCAAACAGTATTACGCTGGTAGAAAGCCTTCAGGAGAAGACTGGTGTCCTGTGGATCTCGCAGTAAGGCAGCCAGCAGCTCTGTTTCTGCTATAGCTACAAACATCCACGAGTGAAACAACCGCAGCTTTTTAATACAGTTACAGAGGTTTACACTTTTCTTTGCAGACACAAAGCATGCTTTTGTCTTGAACTTTTCATTAGTCTGAAAAAAAGATCATTGGTAGTATAGGATACCATGCTGTTTATTAAATGGAAATAAATTAACATCTACACAGAAAGGATGTTTTCCTCATCAGAAACAATGCTGAAACGATGAGCAAGTCTGAAAAGAAAGGTACATAAGGCTCCCGTGCACAAACCCCAAAGCTTCAAAGGAGAAAGGTGAAAGAGCGCTACATCCTTATGTCACAGGACAACCTGTGATTAACCCGAGTTATGGACACTGTCACATCATAGGTAGTTGGGGCCAGTTCAGATCCCCTGCCTTCTAGATCAGCCACCTTGATGAGCTGGGTGTTTCAACTGTTATAAAGCTGCAGAATCAACCAGAATGGACACTGAAATGACTGTACTGGCTACAGAATGGCTAGAATAAATATGGGGGTGTGTCCAGATTTTTCCGGTCCTGGAGGGTGGGTGGGATTTGGGGCACCATGTAAGCTGGCTTTTTTAACTCCTCCTTCCCATCAGTCCCTAGGCACAGGCACGTGTTGTGGCTGAAAGCGAAGCATCACCACTCCAGTTCTGATTGACAGAAAGGGGGGTGTTTGCGTCGGTCCAGAGAGCGCTGATGGGTCGGAGAAGTAAGAGCGGAGTTTTTGCTGTAGCTAACCTGGAGTTAACTCAGCTAATGGAAACTGCAAGCCAGTCATGTTTGATCAAGAATACTAAGAAAGGGTATTGTGCTGTGTGCTGCATACAAGGACTTGCACCGACCAAAGGGCAGCAATGGGTGCTCCCTTCTTGTATGCAGCAAGGTGGTGCAGCGTCTCTCTGCCAAGAATGAGTAGCGGCAAAGAAAACCTGGAGGGTTTTATAGTCTGGAACATGCTGTCCAGCATGTCCCTCGTGTCCCTCTCAGATGATATACACCTCCACGCCCAGCACGCCCCATGGAATCTGCAGGTGACATGCCAGCTCCCCACGGGGGCAGCTGTGCCGGCTGGTGGGCTTTTGCTGACGGAGCCGAGGAGTGAGCCAGCAAGGCCTCCCGCCAGGGCTGGGCTGGGTCTGAGGGCGGTGCGGGGCCGCTCCGGCGTCGTGGTGCCCGAGTGAAATGTGCCGGCCGGAGCAGAAGGGCGCGGTGCCTCCCTCCTCGCCCCCGCCGAGGTAGTGCTGGGGCTGCATCGCGCCCCTCAAAGCCCAGGCAGCAGAGCTCATGCGGGCAATCCAGGCAGCAGAAAAAAATCGGCACCTGCAAGAAGAGAGTCCAAAGTGCTGATGAAACCATGAAGGCAGGAAGAGGCACGACTTTGTGCCCCGTCCTTTGGGCAGTGTGCTGTCCAAGGGGCAGTTCCTGGCACACGAGAGGGAACCGTCCCTGGCAGTGGCTACGGCACGGCTTTGTCCCCTTCTCCACACGTGTGACACCCTCAGAGCTCTGCAAGTTGACAGAGATGTGCAGCACTGCTATGCTAGGCAGCAGGGCTGGGCAGGGCAGCTGTGCTGTGGTCCTTTCCAAAAGCCGAGCAGCAGCATGCCTCACTGTCCCTTGCTAGAAAGCCAGGCTTGAAGGCAAAACACGCTGCTTTGGTATTGTTTGGTTGTTTTCTTCTTCCCTCAATTGTCTCAGGTGCAACGTGAGCTTTTTACGAAGTGCCAGTACCTCAGGGTCTACAGCTACGTGACACAGCTCCTTGCTGCGTCTTTGGGATTCAGACACCAGCAGCCAGTGCTGGGCTTGCCAGCTGACATGAACAGAAAAGGCCTCTTTCTGTAGGCAGTGGGTCAAAGAGCTCAAAAAATTGCTATGAGCCTTGTGACTCTGCTGGGGTGTTGCTCAGCCTTGCACAAACAGAGCTGCCACAAGTGCCGAAGGAGAGCTGCCAACGCTGGAGTGATATGTTCCTCCTGACAGACACGCTCTCCCACGGGCAGCTGCGGGCTTCCTGCCCGGTGCCATCTCTGCGCACCTCAGAAATATTGCCCATAGTCGGAGCAGTGTTCGGAGCTTTGAAAGATGGGCAGCAGAGCCTGCTACACACCTGGGCTCCTCGTTCTTCTTGCCTGCCTGGATGTCCTCAGTTGCCCATCCCGCAGAGCTCTGCTCCCAACTTGCTCCTCTCGCTGTCCAGTAGCCCGTTGCTCCCCTCTTCACAGGTTGCTCTTCTCGAGCCTGGCAAACTTTCCATTCAATGTATTGTTAGACAGGTCAAGCCATGATAAACGTGAACCAATTCTGCTCTTAAGCAAACCTAGCTCATTTTACCTTGTCCCCCCAGAGGAGCTCTCCAGGTGTTCACTTTCTGGAGGGACTGGAGGCACCTGCAATGGAAATGTGCAAGTTAACGGGTGGCAAGGACCTTCCTGCCCAATTGCTACCTTAGCTCAGAAAGGCACAGCCCTTGGATGGGTTTGCTCAGCCCAGCTGAGCCAGTTCTGGTGGCATCACCGCACAAACCGCCATGGCCATCCTGCACCACCCTTCCTCTGCACCTTTGCAGAGCTGCCGCCTAGTGGGTGACCTTGCTTGTCCCTGCGGCAGCACTCTCAACTTCTGACAGTGCTGTCACCCTCTTTGTGGCCCTGACATACCGCTGCTGCTTCTGCTTCCACCTCTGGTGCTGGCAACTCCTTGGCCGACGTGCCGGCAAGGCCAGCCACATCCTCCTCCTCCTCAAAGAGCTGCGGGGGATAGAGGAGGACAGTTGCTTGGCTGGGGACAGGCCCCGGGGCCGGTGAGCCTTCCTCCGGGCCAGGAGCGAGCGTGGGCGGCTCTGCTTTCACTAGGGCAGGACGCAGGGGTGGCTGGAGGTGGGGGAGGTGGGGCGGAGCCAGCTTGGTCCCCGAGCCCCAGCCGAGGTCCCTCTGCTGGGGACAGCGCCTCTGCGCAGGAGCCAGCGCCACAGGCACCCCTCGGCCAGGCTGGCTTACCTGGAGGGGCTGGGGCAGCGTGCCGTCCTGGCTGTGGAGAGCTGCCAGGGGCCGGTCGAAGAGACCCGCCCTGCCGGCACAGCCCGACTGCCCGGGCGCCTCCGCAGCGGCCAAGGTCCCTCGCCGCGCAAAGGGCCAGGGCAGCCCCCTCGTCCTGCTGCGGGTCCCGCCTGCCGCCAGGGAAAACAGAGCAGAGAGCCATGGAGGGCAAGCGCCAGGTGAATGCTGCCCGAGCCTCTGCGTGCTGGGCGTCTCCGCCAACAGTGAGGGAGAGGCGTGGCTGGGGAACGAGGCGCCCCGGGGGCTCAGCTCTCTGCGGCCGTGCCCTGCGGGAATGGCAGCAGTAGCCCCCAAGCAGCGCGGGTGCCGCCTGCCAGCGCAGGAGAGAGGGGCCGTCCTGCCCCCGTCTCCTCCAAACTCACCGTCCGAGTGGCCACGTCCACCTTGGCTGCCGGAGGGGACGGGAGGTGGCCGCTGCTGGGCACCAGCCTGCAAGAAATGCGCTGCGCTCAGCAAGCAGCCCCGCAGCACGAAGGGCCCCTGGTGAGCTGCATTGGCCGCGGGCCATGAGTGAGATGTGGGGACGGCCGAGATGGCGGCCCGGGGGCTCCTCACCTCTGCCAGGCCCTCGACCAGCCTCTCCAGGCTGCTGGCGTTGAGTGTTTTGGCCTGGGCAAGGGGAGAAGAGCAGCAGGTGAGAAGCCATGGGGCTGGTGCGGGGTTGGAGCAGCCCCTGGGGCAGAGCGGGGCCAGGAGGGAGACTCACGGCATTGCGGCCGCGCAGCTCCTTCAGCAGGAGCTGGATGGAGGGCAGCTGGGTGACGCGGGGTCCCTGCACTCCTTCTGCTGGCCTGTGCACGGGGCAGGGGCAGAGAAAGAGCTGTGTGAGACCCAAGCTGCCTCTTCCCTCGCCTGCCAGCCCGGGGAGCCCTTCCAAGCTGCCTCGAAGCAGCTGGGCACCGCCCGGCCGTCGAGCGGAGAGCAGCGGCAGGGGGGAGGACGGGGCTGGGTGAAGCAGCTCCGCTAGATCTGCCCGCTCCAGAGCCGCCCGCAGCCGTGGGGGCAGCTCTCCCCAGCTCAGGAGCGGCGTTTCCGCATCGTACGGCTACGGCTAGAGCATCCCCCCGTGCTGTGAGCACGGGCCCCCCAAGCTGCTCTGCCAGGCAGGGCTTACCCACGGAGCGCGCTGAGCCAGAGCTCCTTCAGCGAGCGGGAACTGCAGGAAAGAGAGGAGAAAGAGCCTGAGCGCCCGCTGCTGCC
Source organism: Phaethon aethereus (assembly GCF_964289735.1). Lineage (NCBI taxonomy): Eukaryota > Metazoa > Chordata > Aves > Phaethontiformes > Phaethontidae > Phaethon > Phaethon aethereus. The sequence goes on along the minus strand of NW_028114109.1, from coordinate 272,139 downwards.
CAGCCCACGGGCAGAGGCGGGCGCCGGCACAGCCCTGCCCCGTGGGGATGGTCGCAGAGGCAGGAGGAAGCCGCGTGGGGCCGGACAGAAGCGCTGCCCCGTCCTGCCGGGGGATGTGGCACCGACACTCACCAGAAGGTGACGACGCAGAAGCCGTAGGGCCAGGCGAGGACGAGGGACTTGGTGGCCTTGTCTTCCTCCTCCTGGGCGGCATCCCCGGCCGCCCCCTTGCCGCCGCTCAGCACCCACAGCCGGCGCAGGGCCAGGCAGAGCTGCGGGCGCGGGGCGCTGCCACGTCTGCAGAGAGGAGCGGCAGGGAGTGACCTGGAGGTGGCCGAGCCCGGCGGCTGCCCTCTGGCCTCCGCCTGCCCCGCGCACGGCCACGGGTGCAGCCAGCAGCAGGGTGCCGGGGCCTGGGGCTGCTCCTTGGGCGTCCCTGCCCCGGTGCCGGGGCCAGGCCTTAGGAGGAAAGGCAGCCGGGGTCTTACTTGGCCTTGGCGATGATCAAGGTGTCGCTGAAGAGGAGGAGGTGCCTCTTCCCCGTCCCGCGGCCCTGCGTCACCCGCACGCGCTGGTGGAGCAGCGGCTCGGCTGATGCCGGGCCGGGCGCGCACTGCTGCTCGGGGCCAGGGTAGACCCTGCAGAGCAGGCGGCAAAGGGCGTGAGAAAGGCGGCTGCTGCAGGGCCCGGCTGCGCCGGCGTGTCCCCGAGCCGCGGGGGGAGCCCACCTGGAGCCGTAGCAGCAGTTCAGCTGGCCCATCGTGCCGGGGCCAGGGGAGTCCTCGCGCCGGACACGCTGCTGGGGCTCCGGAGAGCTCCCAGCCGGCTGGAGCGAGGCTGCTGAGGGGGTCCCGGTGCCGGGTAGTGCCGCTGGGTGAGAGCTGGTCTCTCCCTGGAGCTGCCGGGTGCTGGCAGAGCCGTGCCTGCAGGCACTGTGGCCGTTGCCGGGCCAGCGCCGCGACATCACAGCTGCCATTCCGAGCCCGGGGGGGGGGCTGGGGGGCGGGGCTGGGGGGCGGGGCTGGGGGAGGGGCCCTGGGGGGCTCTCCCCAGTCTGCCCCTGTCTCTCTCGGCCTGGGGAGCCCGGGCCTGGGCACAGCACTGCGGGCATGGCCTCAGCAGCGCTGAGCAGAGGGCAAGGCTCCCCTCCCTCCAGCTGCTGGCAAGGCTTTGCCCAGCGCAGCCCAGGGCACCGCCGCCCGCCGCTTTTCGCCAAGGGCACGGTGCTGGCTGCTGCTCAGCTTGGTGTCCAGCAGGACCCACGGGCCTTTTCTGCCACGCCGCTTTCCAGCAGCTTTGCTGAGCTGCTCTTGCTCACGAGTACGTGCGCATGTGTGCCGGGACGCTTCGTGCACGTACCGGTGCCGCCCGCAGTCTGTCCCACCCTCTTCCCGCAGGTCCCCCCGTGCCACTGTCGTGCGGTTGAGACGGGCACGTTGCCTCCAGCCAAAGCAGCGGTCCCAGCGGAAAGGCGCTCACTTGTGCTGGGACTGGGAGGAAGAGGATGCAGCTGGCCACGGAGCCCAGGGGCAGAGCTTCCTTAACTCCAACTTGTTAAAGGCAACCTTCTTCTTCTTCTTCTTCTTCTTCTTCTTCTTCTTCTTCTTCTTCCTGACAGCATGTCCCGCTGGAAGGTGGCCTTGGCACTCTCCCGGAACACTGGAGAGGAGTTTGGCTTTGCCAAGTGCAAAGGAAGCAGCAGCTGCCTAGCTGCCTTCTCGAGTGAGCGGCTGTCTGCAGAAGCCCAGCCTCTCCCGGGCGGCGAGGGGGGAAGTGGCATGAAGCAGAGCAGAGCAGCCTGGTGCAGCCCAGGGGCTTGCAGGCACGCCCTGCCCACTTCCCGCCCTTCCTGCCATGCCTTGGACGGTTGGCAGAGAGAAGAAAGCCACCCTTGCACCTGCTGGAGCCAGGCCTGTTGTCTCTTTGGCTCCAAGTCTATAAAGCAGACTAAGGAGAAGCTAATAACCAAAACACAAGCTCTTGTTTAATGTTTGGCGGAAGGGAAGTAAGAGAGGGGCGGAAGGGAGGAAGGAAGGAAGGAAGGTGTTGCCTTCGCAGGCGTGGCGACCTGGTTCAGGAACAGCACAGCGTCCAACCCCAGGCCGCTCGGTCTATCAGCTCGCTGACACCTATGTGGTGGAGGGCAAATGGCGTTTATTGGTGTGTGACACGGCGTTATATAGCTGAGGTTTATAACCTCACTTCCGTCTGCTTGCATCATAAACTAAACGCCATTGGCTTTCAGGAGAGGGGCCCTAACTTTCCGTACAGCGCAATATCTTCTGGCCGCCAGACCCTAGCTATCTACATTTCCCCCCTCCCTATGTGTAATTAAATTAATTAAATTAATTTATTAATTTATAATAATAAATTAATTATTAATAATTATATTAATTAATATTATCAGTAATTAAATTACTATTTAATTAATAAATTTAATTACATTGGTTAAAATATAGCAATCTTAAAGAATATATATATCGTAATCATGGATAGGAAACATACTAAATACATCCTACTCTTACTCTATGCCTTATAATAATCTTAAAAAATATATGCATATTACTAACTTGAATAGAAAACACAAGGCACTTAAAAAGGTGACTGGGGGATAGCTGGGAGCAACAGGGTATAACTGGGGATAGTTAAAGGAAATTTTGAACAAGAACATTCCTAAAGCAGATGTTGGCGTTCTATCAACATGATGTTGACCTTCTCTAGTCGGTTCTTAACAAACGACGCGAGTCTGTTCAATACACAGGGTCCAAAGATCAATGCTGTCATGATAATTACGATCGGCCCTGTCAAGGTAGATATCAGAGTGGTCAGCCATGGTGAATGGTTAAACCACGATGTAAGCCAATCTTGTTGTGCCTCTCGTTCCCTTTTTCATTTCTCTAATCCCTCTCGTAGTTTGGTCATAGTGTCCCTCACTATTCCGGTGTGGTCCGCATATACACAACATTCTTCCCTTAGTGCAGCGCACACTCCCCCTTGTTGTAAGAACATCAAGTCTAACCCTCTTCAATTTTGCAACACTACTTCAGATAGCGATCTAATTGATTGTTCCAATGCACTTATTGATTGTTCAATTCTAGCCAGGTCCTCATCTACTCTCACCCTCAGGGCGCTAAGTTCTTTATTCTGTTGCACCAAGGATGCTACTCCTGTACCTACTCCCGCACCTCCTACGATCATTAGAGTAGCTATTGTTAGTGCTGTAAGGGGTTCTCGTTTTGACAGGTGATGTTCCGGGGTAATCTGTGAGTCGTAGACAAAGTCTTCGGTATGGTAAAAGATTTTGGGGACTATAGTTACCTGGACACAATATTCTGAGGATTTATCAAATTTTTCCAGCGATAGACAAGGTGTAACTCCCATAGTAGAACAAACCCACTTGGTATTGCTGGCCGGTATTAACCACTTTGCAGGGGTTTTATCTTGTGTCTTGCTAGCACATAGTTGTTTTTTGTGCTTTGGGACTTTACCTACGCACACGCCACTTCCCACCACCCGCGCTAATGTAATTCCTTGCTTTTCTGTGTCCCATATACACTGGGCCGGATTCGAACCATTTACTCGTCTGGGTATGTCACTTACTCCTACAGCCTCATAAAAGGGTGGTCTTATTCCGTAGCACAGCCAACAATGCTCCGTAAGATTTGGGTTACTTTTGTTCAGTAGTTGATAGCTAGCTTGCATCATTTTCCAGAGAGAATTTCGATTGGGAGTTTCGGTGGTGTGTGTCACTCTGGGCGTGGTAACTTTGTACTGGCTACAATATTATGTGGTAATGGTGTAGGTATTCTTGGGTCAGGTATTTTTGGGATAAGAACCAGGTTAGGACCGATTGCTTGGTTGGGGCCTACTGGCCCATTCTGGATAATCTCCTTTTTTATGAGGATTAAACCACCTTTGTCTGTCCCTGGTTCTGTGTACCTTATTCCCCACATTTTCCCAAGTAAACAACTGTCTTCTTGGGGCTCAGTAACATTTAAGAAGAGGTATTGACAATTTCCGCGTCCTCGCCATGCTTGTGGTGGAATGCACTTATATGGACCCCACTGGACTTTTAGGTATTTGTCTCTACCACTATCCGGTATCCAAGCAGGGGCTATGGTCTCACATCCCCAGTAGCTACAGTAATATTGGTTAGGGTAGTTGCAATAACTCTTCCCCGGGTTCGAGCTGGGACACATATAAAATCCTAGGTATCTCCAGCATCGGTCTCTCGGGACAAGTTGACACAGAGAGGCATTAAAACTTGGCGCATCTGATGTAATTTGGGTTGCGATAACTTGCTGATCATCGAATCGAAGGAGGGACCATTTAAATGGCCGATGGGGATGGTGTTCTTATACTGCTTGCCCTATAGTGACGAGCCCTAAAATCAAGATCACAAAAAGACATCGTAGCCTCCCCCTTTGGGGGTTAGGTCGCCACTGTTTGGATTCCACCAGTGTGGAGCTCCCAGGTGCGGACAGGACGCTTGTCGTCTTGTCGTCCTCTCTTGCCACCGGGGTGTACGGGTTACAAGGACGTCCGATAATCCGGTCCTGTGGACAAAAACTCACAGTTTTCATTAGCTTTATTCTGAAGGTCCAGTTTAATAGACTTAAGTGGACACCACTTAACTTTTCCATCTTTTTTAACTGCGGCATACCCTCGCCCTGTAAGGACTAGCCTCCACCCTTGTTCCCATTCTCCCAGCTTTTTTTTTTTTTTTTTTCGTTTGCAGTACCTTTTTGTTGGGCTCCGGCCCCGCCCGCTTCCCTTGTGGGCGGGCCGTTCTCGCCCTCTCGATTTGTCCCGCCCTCTGCTCGGCGGGGTGTTTGTCTTATCAGCGCATTTTTTCGGATGGCCGCTCTGATTGGCTTTCCGCCCTTCGCTCGCGCTCTCCTCCCCTTCCCGGTCACCCTCATCACCTCTCTTTTTCTCGTTCTCCTCCCCTTCCCGGTCACCCTCATCACCTCTCTTTTTCTCGTTCTCCTCCCCTTCACGTTTGTGTGCTCTTGTTAACGCTAACGCTTCCTCCCTGTTCCCGCTAAGGGCATCCTCGCCCTGCCCTTTGCCTTCTTGCTCGGCGCCATCTTGGGGCGCGTAGGGCGGTGGTGTAGCCCAGATTTCCTCAGACTCTGATTTCTCGGCGGCGCCCCTGGCCTCCTCGGCTAGCTTACCCCAGAAGAATTTAGCTCATTTCTGTCCGTCCATAAGCGGATCGGGGTTCGGGAATTGAGGGGACGTGTCGCCCTCTTGCAGATCTTTAGGCTCAGTAGAATCATCATCGTCTGGGGGGTGCAAAGTCTGCGTGGCTGCCCCGACTCCCAATTTCGGGGTGACCAACAAACAGTTCTTTGCCGCCCTCCAGGTGTCCTGTTCTTGTATGGCCTTCTGCAGGGCCTGTACGACTTTCCCCCACGACCCAAGGATATCGTCACTTCGGCTAACGCTTTAGTGCATTTATCCCACACTTCGGGGTGGAGAATATCCACCGGCTGGGCAATGGCCCCAATTTGCAAAAGTCTCGCAACTGCGAGAGTAAAATCTTTGGGTTTACAATCAATACCCCACTGCTTATGTAATTGTGATACGACCTTCACAAGGGCTTCCATCCCTCTTGTTGGTCTGGGAGCGTCCTCCCCGCCGGGCTGGTCCTGGCGCTCCGGCCGCCGTTCACCTGTCCAGGCGACGATTCCCGGGTTTCGGCACCACTTGTTGCCTTCGCAGGCGTGGCGACCTGGTTCAGGAACGGCACGGCGACCAACCCCAGGCCGCTCGGTCTATCAGCTCGCTGACACCTATGTGGTGGAGGGCAAATGGCGTTTATTGGTGTGTGACACGACGTTATATAGCTGAGGTTTATAACCTCACTTCCGTCTGCTTGCATCATAAACTAAACGCTATTGGCTTTCAGGAGAGGGGCCCTAACTTTCCGTACAGCGTGATATCTTCCGGCCGCCAGACCCTAGCTATCAACAGGAAGGAAGGAAGGAAGGACGGAATGGAGTGCAATACTTTCCTTAGAACTCCTCTTTCTCTTAGCATACTTCAAAAGGTTTTTTTTGTTGTCTGACAGAACACTGGCCAGCTTCAACTCTAGCTGAGCTTTGGCCTTCCATCATTTCTCCCTACATATGTGAAGCACAGCTCCGTAGTCTTCCTGCGAAGGCTGGCCTTGCTTCTAGGGATCGTTGATACAATTTCTTTTTCCGCCTGAGTTCCAAAAGGAGTTCCCTCTTCAGGCAAGTGGGTGTTCTACCCCACTTGCTTGACTTTCAACACAAAGGCATGGCCTGCTCCTGGGCTTTTAAAAGGTGGCTCTTTAGAACGGACCAGCTCTCACGGGCCCCGCCTTCCTCCAAAGCAGATGCCCACCTTACACACGGTGCAGCTCCTCCCCCTCGCCTGTCCTGCCTGTCCCTCCTGAAGAGCCTGTTCAGCCCGCCTGAACGGTGATGCTTTCTTACCATTCGGCACCCATGACAGTAAAGCTTGTGTACATAAGTTCCGGATTCGCAAGAGAACAGGGTCACCTGAAGCGTGATATCAAATTGGTTTTGGCATCTAAGGGAGCGACTGCTTCAGAAATTATGTTTTTCTTCAGCCTGTTGACACGTGAAAGTTGACAGCACCCCAGTTTTTGGGAATCCTCTTCCCAAGAACTGAAATTTCTCCCTGCAAGTTCCAAAAGCACTTGAGTCACAGCTGAGCATGGACAGCCATAGCCCACTCCATGAGGCTCTGCATGTCTGTCTCTCATGACATGCCATAGAGCAGTAGAAGCTTGTCTTCGAGAGCTAGCCAGAGATGCTGAGACCACCCACTCAAACACGAGACACCCAGGGTGGCACTCAGCTCCTCTGACTTTAGATAGGCCTATTGCAGATGTTGCGGTTACAAAATTGTGAAGATACCATTAGAGTTAGCAGAGTAAAAAGCTATTCATGCTGTCCTAAAGTAGACGTCTTTAGTTAGGGCCCCTTTAGACTTAACTGGCTGTATTGACTAGGGCCTCAGGTCGATTTCCTACACACGGGCAACTTAATGCCATGTCAGAGGCCGTAATGAAGCTGGCACCTAGAGCCTAGCAGACACGACACAGGACCTACGGACAGCCTTGCCCTTCGGAGGGGACAGCTGGAGGCCAGAGGACATACCTATAGAATCTCAGATCATACCCACATGATGCGCAGGGGGAGGCAACTGCATCAGGCCCTTCATATCCACTCACTACAACGGCTGTGCGGATCCCTAGCCTGAACATAGCCGCAGAAGTTAGAGCGAGCCGAATCCCACCCGAGTTCTAGTTCCCTCTTCTACCAAGGAGGTTTGGATTCTGTATCCCCATAGCTGAGCATTAGTGGGCACTTTCTCCACACATTCTTTGTAGCCTGTGCAGTTAGAGAGCAAATATTGGGGCTAAAGGATGCGTTTTTTCCCCTTGTTCTAAGCATCTCCATTCGGCAAGCTTCAAGAAACGTAATGCAAAGTACTTCTGTGATGGGTTGACTTTGGCTGGATTCCAGGTGCCCACCAAAGCTGCTCTTTCACTCCCCTCCTCGGCTGGAGAGAGGAGAGAAAGTACAACAAGAAGCTTGTGGGTCGAGACGAGGACAAGGAGCGATCATTCAGCAATTGCCGTTAGGGTCAAAAGAGACTGGACTTGGGGAAATTTGTTGCATTTATTGCCAATGGAATCAGAGTAAGGTAATGAGAACTAAACCCAAATCTTAAAACACCTTCCGCCCACCCCTCCTTTCTTCCCGGGCTCAACTTTGCTCCCCCTTTTCTCTGCCTCCTCCCACCGAGTGCCACAGGAGGTCGGGGAATGGGGGTTGCGGTCCGTTCATCACATGTTGTCTCTGCTGCTCCTTCCTCCTCAGCGGGAGGACTCCTCACACTCTTCCCCTGCTCCAGCCTGGGGTCCCTCCCACGCGAGACAGTCCTCCACGGACTTCTCCAACGTGAGTCCTTCCCAGAGGCTGCAGTTCTTCACCAACTGCTCCAGCCTGGGTCCCTGCCACGGGGTGCCGTCCTTCAGGAACAGGCTGCTCCACGGTGGGTCCCCCACGCGGCCACGAGTCCTGCCAGCAAACCTGTGCCAGCGTGGGCTCCTCTCTCCACGGGGCCACAGGTCCTGCCAGGAGCCTGCTCCAGTTCCGGCTTCCAGTGGGCTCACAGCCTCCTTCGTGCAGCCCCCTGCTCCAGCGTGGGGCCCTCCCCAGCCTGCAGGTGGACATCTGCTCCCCCACGGAGCTCCATGGGCTGCAGGGGCACAGCCGGCCTCGCCATGGTCTTCAGCAGGGGCTGCAGAGGGGTCTCTGCTCCGGCCCCTGGAGCCCCTCCTGCCCCTCCTTCTGCACTGACCCGGGTGTCTGCAGAGATGTTTCTCTCATGTATTCTCGCTCCTCTCTCCCGCTGCAGTTGCTGCCTGCCAGTTCTTACCCCCCTTCTGAAATACGTTATCCCAGACGTGCTACTACTGTTGCTGACTGGCTCGGCCTTGGCCAGCGGTGGGGCTGTCTTGGAGCCGGCTGGCATTGGCTCTACTGGACATAGGGGAAGCTTCTAGCAGCTTCCCACAGAAGCCACCCCTGCAGCCCCCCTGCAATGTTTTTAATTGCTAATAAACATTTGTACCTAAAAAAAAAAAAAAAAAAGATATTTCTAAATACTACAAGACATCTGAAGTGAAGAGGCGTTCTAAAGTTAGTTATCCTACAGGAAATACACAGCCCCACCTGTTACTCCTGCTTTCCCTTGAATACCAGAGTGACCTCTAATCTCAGCCCTGCTTAAGGAGAGTGTTACCACTGTTGGTAGATCAACCTTTATTTCAGAAGAGGGGGAGAGAGAGAGAGAGAGAGAGAGAGAGAGAGAAGGAAAGACAGACAGGCAGCAAGGAAGGCTTGTTTTCCCTTGAAGGAGTCAACTCAGGCAGCACCTGGAGCATCACCGGTGTCTGAGCCTGCGCCCAGAACGTTTGTGCTGTCTGTTACAAGCTCCTGAAGGCACTTGCGACAGCAAAGCAATGCCTTGTAACCCTCTGCCGCCTTCCTGTGCATCAGAAGGCCTGCCTATATCTTCCGTAGCTTTGCCCACAGATGCCTGAATGGCTGTGCTCCGGGGTGTTGGAAGGCACAATACAAACTTCCTCCAGTCACTCTGACACCTTGAACACAGAAACCAACACAGTTTAATAGGAAGAATCTCACTTTCTCACAGAAACCACCTTTTACATTACGTCTTTTCATCCTGTAAGAAAGCATGTGTCCCTACAGTACGTATGAACTCCAGCTCTGTGATCTTCCTGCGAAGCTGGACCTTGGTCCCAGGGATCATAACATTTCTTTTTCCGCCTGAGTTGAAAAAGGAGGTCCCTGTTCAGCCAAGCTGGTCTTCTGCCCCTCTTGTTTGACTTCAGACTCCACGAGATTGCCTGCTCCCGTGCTTGCAGAAGGTGGTTCTGAAAAACTAACCTGCTCTCTGAGCCCTAAGCCCTCCAAAGCAGCTTCGTAGGGGACACTGCGGACTAGCTCTCTGAGTAGCTTCAAGTTTGCTCTCCTGAAAAGCAAGGTAGCAACTCCTCTGAGCTGTATCTCATTACACTCAAAAGTTTAAACTCCCCTGTTTGGTGATCACTGTGATCCCATCTCCTACGAGTACTTCTCCATACACAAACAGGAGGGAGGAAGACATCTGTTGGGTAGGTAAGCAGCCATGGGGAACCACGGTGAGCAGTGGAGTGAGCTGCTGCATGGGCTACATGCTTTGCGAGTGCGAAGCCAGACCCTGGCTCAGTGAGTGCCTGGGAAAGGGAGTCTGCAGCCGTGAAGGACAGAGCCGGCCAGCAGGACAGCTGGCAGCCTTCACTCGGGCATTGCCCACCTTGTGACTGGCTGTACCTGTGATGATGTTAATGCTCTTTGTACACAGGTCTGTTGCGTTGTGCTGTGTTGCGAAGCAGACTTGCAGAGGCGTGCCCTGTCTGCCCATCGGGACTCAAGGCACATTTCCTCCAAGCGCAGCAGCCAGGCTTTGGGCAGCCTCGCCTCATTGCTGCTTTTGACATTGCCAACCAGGATCAAGTTTCTAGCCTCGGGTTTTCATGTAGGAACCAATTAGTGAACAAGTCCTGTTTTAATGGAGTGGCAACTCAAACAGTATTACGCTGGTAGAAAGCCTTCAGGAGAAGACTGGTGTCCTGTGGATCTCGCAGTAAGGCAGCCAGCAGCTCTGTTTCTGCTATAGCTACAAACATACGCGAGTGAAACAACCGCAGCTTTTTAATACAGTTACAGAGGTTTACACTGTTCTTTGCAGACACAAAGCATGCTTTTGTCTTGAACTTTTCATTAGTCTGAAAAAAATATCATTGGCAGTATAGGATACCATGCTGTTTATTAAATGGAAATAAATTAACATCTACACAGAAAGGATGTTTTCCTCATCAGAAACAATGCTGAAACGATGAGCAAGTCTGAAAAGAAAGGTACATAAGGCCCTTGTGCACAAACCCCAAAGCTTCAAAGGAGAAAGGTGAAAGAGCGCTACATCCTTATGTCACAGGACAACCTGTGATTAACCCGAGTTATGGACACTGTCACATCATAGGTGGTTGGGGCCAGTTCAGATCCCCTGCCTTCTAGATCAGCCGCCTTGATGAGCTGGGTGTTTCAACTGTTATAAAGCTGCAGAATCAACCAGAATGGACACTGAAATGACTGTACTGGCTACAGAATGGCTAGAATAAATATGGGGGTGTGTCCAGATTTTTCCGGTCCTGGAGGGTGGGTGGGATTTGGGGCACCATGTAAGCTGGCTTTTTTAACTCCTCCTTCCCATCAGTCCCTAGGCACAGGCACGTGTTGTGGCTGAAAGCGAAGCATCACCACTCCAGTTCTGATTGACAGAAAGGGGGGTGTTTGCGTCGGTCCAGAGAGCGCTGATGGGTCGGAGAAGTAAGAGCGGAGTTTTTCATGTAGCTAACCTGGAGTTAACTCAGCTAATGGAAACTGCAAGCCAGTCATGTTTGATCAAGAATACTAAGAAAGGGTATTGTGCTGTGTGCTGCATACAAGGACTTGCACCGACCAAAGGGCAGCAATGGGTGCTCCCTTCTTGTATGCAGCAAGGTGGTGCAGCGTCTCTCTGCCAAGAATGAGTAGCGGCAAAGAAAACCTGGAGGGTTTTATAGTCTGGAACATGCTGTCCAGCGTGTCCCTCGTGTCCCTCTCAGATGATATACACCTCCACGCCCATCACGCCCCATGGAATCTGCAGGTGACATGCCAGCTCCCCACAGGGGCAGCTGTGTCGGCTGGTGGGCTTTTGCTGACGGAGCCGAGGAGTGAGCCAGCAAGGCCTCCCGCCAGGGCTGGGCTGGGTCTGAGGGCGGTGCGGGGCTGCTCCGGCGTCGCGGTGCCCGAGTGAAATGTGCCGGCCGGAGCAGAAGGGCGCGGTGCCTCCCTCCTCGCCTCCACCGAGGTAGTGCTGGGGCTGCATCGCGCCCCTCAAAGCCCAGGCAGCAGAGCTCATGCGGGCAATCCAGGCAGCAGAAAAAAATCAGCACCTGCAAGAAGAGAGTCCAAAGTGCTGATGAAACCATGAAGGCGGGAACAGGCACGACTTTGTGCCCCGTTCTTTGGGCAGTGTGCTGTCCAAGGGGCAGTTCCTGGCACAGGAGAGGGAACCCTCCCTGGCAGTGGCTACGGCACGGCTTTGTCCCCTTCTCCACACGTGTGACACCCTCAGAGCTCTGCAAGTTGACAGAGATGTGCAGCACTGCTATGCTAGGCAGCAGGGCTGGGCAGGGCAGCTGTGCTGTGGTCCTTTCTAAGACCCGAGCAGCAGCACGCCTCACTGTCCCTTGCTAGAAAGCCAGGCTTGAAGACAAAACACGCTGCTTTGGTATTGTTTGGTTGTTTTCTTCTTCCCTCAATTGTCTCAGGTGCAACATGAGCTTTTTACGAAGTGCCAGTACCTCAGGGTCTACAGCTACATGACACAGCTCCTTGCTGCGTCTTTGGGATTCAGACACCAGCAGCCAGTGCTGGGCTTGCCAGCTGACATGAACAGAAAAGTGAGACTTTGCCTCTTTCTGTAGGGAGCGGGTCAAAGACCTCAAAAAATTGCTATGAGCCTTGTGACTCTGCTGGGGTGTTGCTCAGCCTTGCACAAACAGAGCTGCCACAAGTGCCGAAGGAGAGCTGCCAACGCTGGAGTGATATGTTCCTCCTGACAGACACGCTCTCCCACGGGCAGCTGCGGGCTTCCTGCCCGGTGCCATCTCTGCGCACCTCAGAAATATTGCCCATAGTCGGAGCAGTGTTCAGAGCTTTGAAAGACGGGCAGCAGAGCCTGCTACACACCTGGGCTCCTCGTTCTTCTTGCCTGCCTGGATGTCCTCAGTTGCCCATCCCGCAGAGCTCTGCTCCCAACTTGCTCCTCTCACTGTCCAGTAGCCCGTTGCTCCCCTCTTCACAGGTTGCTCTTCTCGAGCCTGGCAAACTTTCCATTCAATGTATTGTTAGACAGGTCAAGCCATGATAAACGTGAACCAATTCTGCTCTTAACCACACCTAGCTCATTTTACCTTGTCTCCCCAGAGGAGCTCTCCCGTTGTTCACTTTCTGGAGGGACTGGAGGCACCTGCAATGGAAATGTGCAAGTTAACGGGTGGCAAGGACCTTCCTGCCCAATTGCTACCTTAGCTCGGAAAGGCACAGCCCTTGGATGGGTTTGCTCAGCCCAGCTGAGCCAGTTCTGGTGGCATCACCGCACAAACCGCCATGGCCATCCTGCACCACCCTTCCTCTGCACCTTTGCAGAGCTGCCGGCTAGTGGGTGACCTTGCTTGTCCCTGCGGCAGCACTCTCAACTTCTGACAGTGCTGTCACCCTCTTTGTGGCCCTGACATACCGCTGCTGCTTCTGCTTCCGCCTCCGGTGCTGGCAACTCCTTGGCCGACGTGCCGGCAAGGCCAGCCACATCCTCCTGCTCCTCAAAGAGCTGCGGGGGACAGAGGAGGACAGTTGCTTAGCTGGGGACAGGCCCCGGGGCCGGTGAGCCTTCCTCCGGGCCAGGAGCGAGCGTGGGCGGCTCTGCTTTCACTAGGGCAGGACGCAGGGGTGACTGGAGGTGGGGGAGGTGGGGCAGAGCCGGCTTGGTCCCCGAGCCCCAGCCGGGGTCCCTCTGCTGGGGTCAGCGCCTCTGCGCAGGAGCCAGCGCCACGGGCACCCCCCGGCCAGGCTGGCTTACGTGGAGGGGCTGGGGCAGCGTGCCGTCCTGGCTGCGGAGAGCTGCCAGGGGCCGGTCGAAGAGACCCGCCCTGCCGGCACAGCCCGACTGCCCGGGCGCCTCCGCAGCCGCGCAAAGGGCCAGGGCAGCCCCCTCGTCCTGCTGCGGGTCACGCCTGCCACCAGTGAAAACAGAGCAGAGAGCCATGGAGGGCAAGCGCCAGGTGAATGCTGCCCGAGTGTCCGTGCGTTGTGCCCCCGCCAACAGCCAGGGAGAGGCATGGCTGGGGAAGCGACTGCTTCAGAAATTACGTTTTTCTTCAGGGAAAGTGAGGACCAGCAAGGTAATTCCTGCCTAGCACCTTCCTTGGAGGAGAGAGAGTGCAACGTTTCATTTTAGCATTTTGGCGCTCACGAGGGAGACGAAATGCATTGGCTGTTTGCAAGGCTAGGAAAGAGCAGAGCCCCAGTCTTGCTGTTTATCTGCAATGACTGCCAGGGCAAGTGAGGACCAGCAAGACAATTCCTGCCTAGCACCTTCCTTGGAGGAGAGTGCAACGTTTCATTTTGCTTTTTTGAGTGCGAGAGTGAGAAAAAGCAGAGTGCCTGTTTGCAAGGCTAGGAAAGGGCAGAGCCCCAGTCTTGCTGCTAATCTGCAACGACTGCCAGGGCAAGTGAGGACCAGGAAGACAATTCCTGCCTAGCACCTTCCTTGGAGGAGAGAGAGTGCAACGTTTCATTTTAGCATTTTGGCGCTCACGAGGGAGACGAACTTCTTTGGCTGTTTGCAAGGCTAGGAAAGAGCAGAGCCCCAGTCTTGCTGTTTGTCTGCAATGACTGCCAGGGCAAGTGAGGACCAGCAAGACAATTCCTGCCTAACACCTACCTTGGAGGAGAGAGAGTGCAACGTTTCATTTTGATTTTTGTGGTGCGAGAGTGAGAAAAAGCAGAGTGCCTGTTTGCAAGGCTAGGAAAGAGCAGAGCCCCAGTCTTGCTGTTTATCTGCAATGACTGCCAGGGCAAGTGAGGACCAGCAAGACAATTCCTGCCTAGCACCTTCCTTGGAGGAGAGAGAGTGCAACCTTTCGTTTTAGCATTTTGGCCCTCACGAGGGAGACAAACTGCTTTGGTTGTTTGCAAGGCTAGGAAAGAGCAGAGCCCCAGTCTTGCTGTTTATCTGCAATGACTGCCAGGGCAAGTGAGGACCAGCACGACAATTCCTGCCTAGCACCTACCTTGGAGGAGAGAGAGTGCAACGTTTCATTTTGATTTTTGGAGTGCGAGAGTGTGAAAAAGCAGAGTGCCTGTTTGCAAGCGTAGGAAAGAGCAGAGCCCCAGTCTTGCTGTTTATCTGCAATGACGGTCAGGGCAAGTGAGGACCAGCAAGACAATTCCTGCCTAGCGCCTACCTTGGAGGAGAGAGAGTGCAACGTTTCATTTTGATTTTTGGTGTGCGAGAGTGAGAAAAAGCAGAGTGCCTGTTTGCAAGGCTAGGAAAGAGCAGAGCCCCAGTCTTGCTGGTTATCTGCAATGACTGCCAGGGCAAGTGAGGACCAGCAAGACAATTCCTGCCTAGCACCTTCCTTGGAGGAGAGAGAGTGCAACTTTTCATTTTAGCATTTTGGCGCTCACTAGGGAGACGAACTTCTTTGGCTGTTTGCAAGGCTAGGAAAGAGCAGAGCCCCAGTCTTGCTGTTTGTCTGCAATGACTGCCAGGGCAAGTGAGGACCAGCAAGACAATTCCTGCCTAACACCTACCTTGGAGGAGAGAGAGTGCAACGTTTCATTTTGATTTTTGTAGTGCGAGAGTGAGAAAAAGCAGAGTGCCTGTTTGCAAGCGTAGGAAAGAGCAGAGCCCCAGTCTTGCTGTTTATCTGCAATGACTGCCAGGGCAAGTGAGGACCAGCAAGACAATTCCTGCCTAGCGCCTTCCTTGGAGGAGAGAGAGTGCAACGTTTCGTTTTGATTTTTGGAGTGCGAGAGTGAGAAAAAGCAGCGTACCTGTTTGCAAGGCTAGGAAAGAGCAGAGCCCCAGTCTTGCTGTTTATCTGCAATGACTGCCAGGGCAAGTGAGGACCAGCAAGACAATTCCTGACTAGCACCTTCCTTGGAGGAGAGAGAGTGCAACGTTTCATTTTGATTTTTGTAGTGCGAGAGTGAGAAAAAGCAGAGTGCCTGTTTGCAAGCGTAGGAAAGAGTAGAGCCCCAGTCTTGCTGTTTATCTGCAATGACTGCCAGGGCAAGTGAGGACCAGCTAGACAATTCCTGCCTAGCACCTTCCTTGGAGGAGAGAGAGTGCAACGTTTCATTTTAGCATTTTGGCGCTCACGAGGGAGACGAACTGCATTGGCTGTTTGCAAGGCTAGGAAAGAGCAGAGCCCCAGTCTTGCTGTTTATCTGCAATGACTGCCAGGGCAAGTGAGGACCAGCTAGACAATTCCTGCCTAGCACCTTCCTTGGAGGAGAGAGAGTGCAACGTTTCATTTTAGCATTTTGGCTCTCAAGAGGGAGACGAAATCCATTGGCTGTTTGCAAGGCTAGGAAAGAGCAGAGCCCCAGTCTTGCTGTTTATCTGCAATGACTGCCAGGGCAAGTGAGGACCAGCAAGACAATTCCTGCCTAGCACCTTCCTTGGAGGAGAGAGAGTGCAACGTTTCATTTTGATTTGTGGAGTGCGAGAGTGCGAAAAATCAGCGTGCCTGTTTGCAAGGCTAGGAAAGAGCAGAGCCCCAGTCTTGCTGTTTATCTGCAATGACTGCCAGGGCAAGTGAGGACCAGCAAGACAATTCCTGCCTAGCGCCTACCTTGGAGGGGAGAGAGTGCAACGTTTCATTTTGCTTTTTGGAGTGCGAGAGTGAGAAAAAGCAGAGTGCCTGTTTGCAAGGCTAGGAAAGAGCAGAGCCCCAGTCTTGCTGTTTATCTGCAATGACTGCCAGGGCAAGTGAGGACCAGCAAGACAATTCCTGCCTAGCACCTTCCTTGGAGGAGAGAGAGTGCAACGTTTCATTTTAGCATTTTGGCGATCAAGAGGGAGACGAAATGCTTTGGCTGTTTGCAAGGCTAGGAAAGAGCAGAGCCCCAGTCTTGCTGTTTATCTGCCATGACTGCCAGGGCAAGTGAGGACCAGCAAGACAATTCCTGCCTAGCACCTTCCTTGGAGGAGAGAGAGTGCAACGTTTCATTTTAGCGTTTTGGCGCTCACGAGGGAGACGAACTGCATTGGCTGTTTGCAAGGCTAGGAAAGAGCAGAGCCCCAGTCTTGCTGTTTATCTGCAATGACTGCCAGGGAAAGCGAGGACCAGCAAGACAATTCCTGCCTAGCACCTTCCTTGGAGGAGAGAGAGAGCAAGGTTTCATTTTAGCATTTTGGCGCTCACGAGGGAGACGAACTGCATTGGCTGTTTGCAAGGCTAGGAAAGAGCAGAGCCCCAGTCTTGCTGTTTATCTGCAATGACTGCCAGGGCAAGTGAGGACCAGCAAGACAATTCCTGCCTAGCACCTTCCTTGGAGGAGAGAGAGTGCAACGTTTCATTTTAGCATTTTGGCGCTCACGAGGGAGTCGAACTGCTTTGGCTGTTTGCAAGCCTAGGAAAGAGGAGAGCCCCAGTGTTGCTGTTTATCTGCAATGACTGCCAGGGCAAGTGAGGACCAGCAAGACAATTCCTGCCTAGCACCTTCCTTGGAGGAGAGAGAGTGCAACGTTTCATTTTGATTTTTGGAGTACGAGAGTGACAAAAAGCAGAGTGCCTGTTTGCAAGCGTAGGAAAGAGCAGAGCCCCAGTCCTGCTGTTTATTTGCAATGACTGCCAGGGCAAGTGAGGACCAGCAAGACAATTCCTGCCTAGCACCTTCCTTGGAGGAGAGAGAGTGCAACGTTTCATTTTAGCATTTTGGCGCTCACGAGGGAGACAAACTGCATTGGCTGTTTGCAAGGCTAGGAAAGAGCAGAGCCCCAGTCTTGCTGTTTATCTGCAATGACTGCCAGGGCAAGTGAGGACCAGCAAGACAATTCCTGCCTAGCAACTTCCTTGGAGGAGAGAGAGTGCAACGTTTCAGTTTGATTTTTGTAGTGCGAGAGTGAGAAAAAGCAGAGTGCCTGTTTGCAAGGCTAGGAAAGAGCAGAGCCCCAGTCTTGCTGTTTATCTGCAATGACTGCCAGGGCAAGTGAGGACCAGCAAGACAATCTCTGCCTAGCGCCTACCTTGGAAGAGAGAGAGAGTGCAACGTTTCATTTTGATTTTTGGTGTGCGAGAGTGAGAAAAGCAGAGTGCCTGTTTGCAAGGCTAGGAAAGAGCAGAGCCCCAGTCTTGCTGTTTATCTGCAATGACTGCCAGGGCAAGTGAGGACCAGCAAGAGAATTCCTGCCTAGCACCTTCCTTGGAGGAGAGAGAGTGCAACGTTTCATTTTAGCATTTTGGTGCTCACGAGGGAGACGAACTGCATTGGCTATTTGCAAGGCTAGGAAAGAGCAGAGCCCCAGTCTTGCTGTTTATCTGCAATGACTGCCAGGGCAAGTGAGGACCAGCAAGACAATTCCTGCCTAGCACCTTCCCTGGAGGAGAGAGAGTGCAACGTTTCATTTTAGCATTTTGGCGCTCACGAGGGAGACGAACTGCATTGGCTGTTTGCAAGGCTAGGAAAGAGCAGAGCCCCAGTCTTGCTGTTTATCTGCAATGACTGCCAGGGCAAGTGAGGACCAGCAAGACAATTCCTGCATAGCACCTTACTTGGAAGAGAGAGTGCAACGTTTAATTTTAGCATTTTGGCGCTCAAGAGGGAGACAAATTGCTTTGGCTGTTTGCAAGGCTAAGAAAGAGCAGAGCCCCAGTCTTGCTGTTTATCCGCAATGACTGCCAGGCCAAGTGAGGACCAGCAAGACAATTCCTGCCTAGCACCTTCCTTGGAGGAGAGAGATTGCAACGTTTCATTTTAGCATTTTGGCGCTCACGAGGGAGACAAACTGCTTTGGCTGTTTGCAAGGCTAGGAAAGAGCAGAGCCCCAGTCTTGCTGTTTATCTGCAATGACTGCCAGGGCAAGTGAGGACCAGCAAGACAATTCCTGCCTAGCACCTTCCTTGGAGGAGAGAGAGTGCAACGTTTCATTTTAGCATTTTGGCGCTCACGAGGGAGACGAACTGCTTTGGCTGTTTGCAAGCCTAGGAAAGAGCAGAGCCCCAGTGTTGCTGTTTATCTGCAATGACTGCCAGGGCAAGTGAGGACCAGCAAGACAATTCCTGCCTAGCGCCTACCTTGGAGGAGAGAGAGTGCAACGTTTCATTTTGATTGTTGGAGTGCGAGAGTGAGAAAAAGCAGAGTGCCTGTTTGCAATGCTAGGAAAGAGCAGAGCCCCAGTCTTGCTGTTTATCTGCAATGACTGCCAGGGCAAGTGAGGACCAGCAAGACAATTCCTGCCTAGCGCCTACCTTGGAGGAGAGAGAGTGCAACGTTTCATTTTGATTTTTGGTGTGCGAGATTGAGAAAAAGCAGAGTGCCTTTTTGCAAGGCTAGGAAAGAGTAGAGCCCCAGTCTTGCTGTTTATCTGCAATGAATGCCAGGGCAAGTGAGGACCAGCAAGACAATTCCTGCCTAGCAGCTTTTTTGGAGGAGAGAGAGTGCAACGATTCTTTTTAGCATTTTGTCTCTCAAGAGGGAGACGAAATCCATTGGATGTTTGCAAGGCTAGGAAAGAGCAGAGCCCCAGTCTTGCTGTTTATCTGCAATGACTGCCAGGGCAAGTGAGGACCAGCAAGACAATTCCTGCCTAGCACCTTCCTTGGAGGAGAGAGAGTGCAACGTTTCATTTTGATTTGTGGAGTGCGAGAGTGCGAAAAATCAGCGTGCCTGTTTGCAAGGCTAGGAAAGAGCAGAGCCCCAGTCTTGCTGTTTATCTGCAATGACTGCCAGGGCAAGTGAGGACCAGCAAGACAATTTCTGCCTAGCACCTTCCTTGGAGGAGAGAGAGTGCAACGTTTAATTTTAGCATTTTGGCGCTCACGAGGGAGACGAACTGCTTTGGCTGTTTGCAAGGCTAGGAAAGAGCAGAGCCCCAGTGTTGCTGTTTATCTGCAATGACTGCCAGGGCAAGTGAGGACCAGCAAGACAATTCCTGCCTAGCGCCTACCTTGGAGGAGAGAGAGTGCAACGTTTCATTTTGATTGTTGGAGTGCGAGAGTGAGAAAAAGCAGAGTGCCTGTTTGCAATGCTAGGAAAGAGCAGAGCCCCAGTGTTGCTGTTTATCTGCAATGACTGCCAGGGCAAGTGAGGACCAGCAAGACAATTCCTGCC
Source organism: Phaethon aethereus (assembly GCF_964289735.1). Taxonomy (NCBI): domain Eukaryota; kingdom Metazoa; phylum Chordata; class Aves; order Phaethontiformes; family Phaethontidae; genus Phaethon; species Phaethon aethereus. The sequence continues at coordinate 252,616 of NW_028114109.1, read as the reverse complement.
TAGCACCTTCCTTGGAGGAGAGAGAGTGCAACGTTTCATTTTAGCATTTTGGCGATCAAGAGGGAGACGAAATGCTTTGGCTGTTTGCAAGGCTAGGAAAGAGCAGAGCCCCAGTCTTGCTGTTTATCTGCCATGACTGCCAGGGCAAGTGAGGACCAGCAAGACAATTCCTGCCTAGCACCTTCCTTGGAGGAGAGAGAGTGCAACGTTTCATTTTAGCGTTTTGGCGCTCACGAGGGAGACGAACTGCATTGGCTGTTTGCAAGGCTAGGAAAGAGCAGAGCCCCAGTCTTGCTGTTTATCTGCAATGACTGCCAGGGCAAGTGAGGACCAGCAAGACAATTCCTGCCTAGCACCTTCCTTGGAGGAGAGAGAGTGCAACGTTTCATTTTGATTTGTGGAGTGCGAGAGTGCGAAAAATCAGCGTGCCTGTTTGCAAGGCTAGGAAAGAGCAGAGCCCCAGTCTTGCTGTTTATCTGCAATGACTGCCAGGGCAAGTGAGGACCAGCAAGACAATTCCTGCCTAGCGCCTACCTTGGAGGAGAGAGAGTGCAACGTTTCATTTTGATTTTTGGTGTGCGAGAGTGAGAAAAAGCAGAGTGCCTTTTTGCAAGGCTAGGAAAGAGTAGAGCCCCAGTCTTGCTGTTTATCTGCAATGAATGCCAGGGCAAGTGAGGACCAGCAAGACAATTCCTGCCTAGCAGCTTTTTTGGAGGAGAGAGAGTGCAACGATTCATTTTAGCATTTTGGCTCTCAAGAGGGAGACGAAATCCATTGGCTGTTTGCAAGGCTAGGAAAGAGCAGAGCCCCAGTCTTGCTGTTTATCTGCAATGACTGCCAGGGCAAGTGAGGACCAGCAAGACAATTCCTGCCTAGCACCTTCCTTGGAGGAGAGAGAGTGCAACGTTTCATTTTGATTTGTGGAGTGCGAGAGTGCGAAAAATCAGCGTGCCTGTTTGCAAGGCTAGGAAAGAGCAGAGCCCCAGTCTTGCTGTTTATCTGCAATGACTGCCAGGGCAAGTGAGGACCAGCAAGACAATTCCTGCCTAGCGCCTACCTTGGAGGGGAGAGAGTGCAACGTTTCATTTTGGTTTTTGGAGTGCGAGAGTGAGAAAAAGCAGAGTGCCTGTTTGCAAGGCTAGGAAAGAGCAGAGCCCCAGTCTTGCTGTTTATCTGCAATGACTGCCAGGGCAAGTGAGGACCAGCAAGACAATTCCTGCCTAGCACCTTCCTTGGAGGAGAGAGAGTGCAACGTTTCATTTTAGCATTTTGGCGATCAAGAGGGAGACGAAATGCTTTGGCTGTTTGCAAGGCTAGGAAAGAGCAGAGCCCCAGTCTTGCTGTTTATCTGCCATGACTGCCAGGGCAAGTGAGGACCAGCAAGACAATTCCTGCCTAGCACCTTCCTTGGAGGAGAGAGAGTGCAACGTTTCATTTTAGCGTTTTGGCGCTCACGAGGGAGACGAACTGCATTGGCTGTTTGCAAGGCTATGAAAGAGCAGAGCCCCAGTCTTGCTGTTTATCTGCAATGACTGCCAGGGCAAGTGAGGACCAGCAAGACAATTCCTGCCTAGCACCTTCCTTGGAGGAGAGAGAGTGCAACGTTTCATTTTGATTTGTGGAGTGCGAGAGTGCGAAAAATCAGCGTGCCTGTTTGCAAGGCTAGGAAAGAGCAGAGCCCCAGTCTTGCTGTTTATCTGCAATGACTGCCAGGGCAAGTGAGGACCAGCAAGACAATTCCTGCCTAGCGCCTACCTTGGAGGGGAGAGAGTGCAACGTTTCATTTTGGTTTTTGGAGTGCGAGAGTGAGAAAAAGCAGAGTGCCTGTTTGCAAGGCTAGGAAAGAGCAGAGCCCCAGTCTTGCTGTTTATCTGCAATGACTGCCAGGGCAAGTGAGGACCAGCAAGACAATTCCTGCCTAGCACCTTCCTTGGAGGAGAGAGAGTGCAACGTTTCATTTTAGCATTTTGGCGATCAAGAGGGAGACGAAATGCTTTGGCTGTTTGCAAGGCTAGGAAAGAGCAGAGCCCCAGTCTTGCTGTTTATCTGCCATGACTGCCAGGGCAAGTGAGGACCAGCAAGACAATTCCTGCCTAGCACCTTCCTTGGAGGAGAGAGAGTGCAACGTTTCATTTTAGCGTTTTGGCGCTCACGAGGGAGACGAACTGCATTGGCTGTTTGCAAGGCTATGAAAGAGCAGAGCCCCAGTCTTGCTGTTTATCTGCAATGACTGCCAGGGCAAGTGAGGACCAGCAAGACAATTCCTGCCTAGCACCTTCCTTGGAGGAGAGAGAGTGCAACGTTTCATTTTGATTTGTGGAGTGCGAGAGTGCGAAAAATCAGCGTGCCTGTTTGCAAGGCTAGGAAAGAGCAGAGCCCCAGTCTTGCTGTTTATCTGCAATGACTGCCAGGGCAAGTGAGGACCAGCAAGACAATTTCTGCCTAGCACCTTCCTTGGAGGAGAGAGAGTGCAACGTTTCATTTTGATTTTTGGTGTGCGAGAGTGAGAAAAAGCAGAGTGCCTTTTTGCAAGGCTAGGAAAGAGTAGAGCCCCAGTCTTGCTGTTTATCTGCAATGACTGCCAGGGCAAGTGAGGACCAGCAGGACAATTCCTGCCTAGCACCTTCCTTGGAGGAGAGAGAGTGCAACGTTTCATTTTGCTTTTTGGAGTGCGAGAGTGAGAAAAAGCAGAGTGCCTGTTTGCAAGGCTAGGAAAGAGCAGAGCCCCAGTCTTGCTGTTTATCTGCAATGACTGCCAGGGCAAGTGAGGACCAGCAAGACAATTCCTGCCTAGCACCTTCCTTGGAGGAGAGAGAGTGCAACGTTTCATTTTAGCATTTTGGCGCTCACGAGGGAGACAAACTGCTTTGGCTGTTTGCAAGGCTAGGAAAGAGCAGAGCCCCAGTCTTGCTGTTTATCTGCAATGACTGCCAGGGCAAGTGAGGACCAGCAAGACAATTCCTGCCTAGCACCTTCCTTGGAGGAGAGAGAGTGCAACGTTTCATTTTAGCATTTTGGCGCTCACGAGGGAGACAAACTGCTTTGGCTGTTTGCAAGGCTAGGAAAGAGCAGAGCCCCAGTCTTGCTGCTTATCTGCAATGACTGCCAGGGCAAGTGAGGACCAGCAAGACAATTCCTGCCTAGCACCTTCCTTGGAGGAGTAAGAGTGCAACGTTTCATTTTGCTTTTTGGAGTGCGAGAGTGAGAAAAAGCAGAGTGCCTGTTTGCAAGGCTAGGAAAGAGCAGAGCCCCAGTCTTGCTGTTTATCTGCAATGACTGCCAGAGCAAGTGAGGACCAGCAAGACAATTCCTGCCTAGCACCTTCCTTGGAGGAGTAAGAGTGCAACGTTTCATTTTGCTTTTTGGAGTGCGAGAGTGAGAAAAAGCAGAGTGCCTGTTTGCAAGGCTAGGAAAGAGCAGAGCCCCAGTCTTGCTGTTTATCTGCAATGACTGCCAGGGCAAGTGAGGACCAGCAAGACAATTCCTGCCTAGCACCTTCCTTGGAGGAGAGAGAGTGCAACATTTCATTTTGCTTTTATAGTGTGAGAGTGAGAAAAAGCAGAGTGCCTGTTTGCAAGGCTAGGAAAGAGCAGAGCCCCAGTCTTGCTGTTTATCCGCAATGACTGCCAGGGCAAGTGAGGACCAGCAAGACAATTCCTGCCTAGCACCTTCCTTGGAGGAGAGAGAGTGCAACGTTTCATTTTGCTTTTTGGAGTGCGAGAGTGAGAAAAAGCAGAGTGCCTGTTTGCAAGGCTAGGAAAGAGCAGACCCCCAGTCTTGCTGTTTATCTGCAATGACTGCCAGGGCAAGTGAGGACCAGCAAGACAATTCCTGCCTAGCACCTTCCGTGGAGGAGAGAGAGTGCAACGTTTCATTTTAGCATTTTGGCGCTCACGAGGGAGACGAAATGCATTGGCTGTTTGCAAGGCTAGGAAAGAGCAGAGCCCCAGTCTTGCTGTTTATCTGCAATGACTGCCAGGGCAAGTGAGGACCAGCAGGACAATTCCTGCCTAGCACCTTCCTTGGAGGAGAGAGAGTGCAACGTTTCATTTTGCTTTTTGGAGTGCGAGAGTGAGAAAAAGCAGAGTGCCTGTTTGCAAGGCTAGGAAAGAGCAGAGCCCCAGTCTTGCTGTTTATCTGCAATGACTGCCAGGGCAAGTGAGGACCAGCAAGACAATTGCTGCCTAGCACCTTCCTTGGAGGAGAGAGAGTGCAACGTTTCATTTTAGCATTTTGGCGCTCACGAGGGAGACAAACTGCTTTGGCTGTTTGCAAGGCTAGGAAAGAGCAGAGCCCCAGTCTTGCTGTTTATCTGCAATGACTGCCAGGGCAAGTGAGGACCAGCAAGACAATTCCTGCCTAGCACCTTCCTTGGAGGAGAGAGAGTGCAACGTTTCATTTTAGCATTTTGGCGCTCACGAGGGAGACAAACTGCTTTGGCTGTTTGCAAGGCTAGGAAAGAGCAGAGCCCCAGTCTTGCTGTTTATCTGCAATGACTGCCAGGGCAAGTGAGGACCAGCAAGACAATTCCTGCCTAGCACCTTCCTTGGAGGAGAGAGAGTGCAACGTTTCATTTTGCTTTTTGGAGTGCGAGAGTGAGAAAAAGCAGAGTGCCTGTTTGCAAGGCTAGGAAAGAGCAGAGCCCCAGTCTTGCTGTTTATCTGCAATGACTGCCAGGGCAAGTGAGGACCAGCAAGACAATTCCTGCCTAGCACCTTCATTGGAGGAGAGAGAGTGCAACGTTTCATTTTGCTTTTTGGAGTGCGAGAGTGAGAAAAAGCAGAGTGCCTGTTTGCAAGGCTAGGAAAGAGCAGAGCCCCAGTCTTGCTGTTTATCTGCAATGACTGCCAGGGCAAGTGAGGACCAGCAAGACAATTCCTGCCTAGCACCTTCCTTGGAGGAGAGAGAGTGCAACGTTTAATTTTAGCATTTTGGCGCTCACGAGGGAGACAAACTGCTTTGGCTGTTTGCAAGGCTAGGAAAGAGCAGAGCCCCAGTCTTGCTGTTTATCTGCAATGACTGCCAGGGCAAGTGAGGACCAGCAAGGCAATTCCTGCCTAGCACCTTCCTTGGAGGAGAGAGAGTGCAACGTTTCATTTTGCTTTTTGGAGTGCGAGAGTGAGAAAAAGCAGAGTGCCTGTTTGCAAGGCTAGGAAAGAGCAGAGCCCCAGTCTTGCTGTTTATCTGCAATGACTGCCAGGGCAAGTGAGGACCAGCAAGACAATTCCTGCCTAGCACCTTCCTTAGAGGAGTAAGAGTGCAACGTTTCATTTTGCTTTTTGGAGTGCGAGAGTGAGAAAAAGCAGAGTGCCTGTTGGCAAGGCTAGGAAAGAGCAGAGCCCCAGTCTTGCTGTTTATCTGCAATGACTGCCAGGGCAAGTGAGGACCAGCAAGACAATTCCTGCCTAGCACCTTCCTTGGAGGAGAGAGAGTGCAACGTTTCATTTTAGCATTGTGGCGCTCACGAGGGAGACAAACTGCTTTGGCTGTTTGCAAGGCTAGGAAAGAGCAGAGCCCCAGTCTTGCTGCTTATCTGCAATGACTGCCAGGGCAAGTGAGGACCAGCAAGACAATTCCTGCCTAGCACCTTCCTTGGAGGAGAGAGAGTGCAACGTTTCATTTTGCTTTTTGGAGTGCGAGAGTGAGAAAAAGCAGAGTGCCTGTTTGCAAGGCTAGGAAAGAGCAGAGCCCCAGTCTTGCTGTTTATCTGCAATGACTGCCAGAGCAAGTGAGGACCAGCAAGACAATTCCTGCCTAGCACCTTCCTTGGAGGAGTAAGAGTGCAACGTTTCATTTTGCTTTTTGGAGTGCGAGAGTGAGAAAAAGCAGAGTGCCTGTTGGCAAGGCTAGGAAAGAGCAGAGCCCCAGTCTTGCTGTTTATCTGCAATGACTGCCAGGGCAAGTGAGGACCAGCAAGACAATTCCTGCCTAGCACCTTCCTTGGAGGAGAGAGAGTGCAACGTTTCATTTTAGCATTGTGGCGCTCACGATGGAGACGAAATGCATTGGCTGTTTGCAAGGCTAGGAAAGAGCAGAGCCCCAGTCTTGCTGCTTATCTGCAATGACTGCCAGGGCAAGTGAGGACCAGCAAGACAATTCCTGCCTAGCACCTTCCTTGGAGGAGAGAGAGTGCAACGTTTCATTTTGCTTTTTGGAGTGCGAGAGTGAGAAAAAGCAGAGTGCCTGTTTGCAAGGCTAGGAAAGAGCAGAGCCCCAGTCTTGCTGTTTATCTGCCATGACTGCCAGGGCAAGTGAGGACCAGCAAGACAATTCCTGCCTAGCACCTTCCTTGGAGGAGAGAGAGTGCAACGTTTCATTTTGCTTTTTGGAGTGCGAGAGTGAGAAAAAGCAGAGTGCCTGTTTGCAAGGCTAGCAAAGAGCAGAGCCCCAGTCTTGCTGTTTATCTGCAATGACTGCCAGGGCAAGTGAGGACCAGCAAGACAATTCCTGCCTAGCACCTTCCTTGGAGGAGAGAGAGTGCAACGATTCATTTTAGCATTTTGGCGCTCACGAGGGAGACAAACTGCTTTGGCTGTTAGCAAGGCTAGGAAAGAGCAGAGCCCCAGTCTTGCTGTTTATCTGCAATGACTGCCAGGGCAAGTGAAGACCAGCAAGACAATTCCTGCCTAGCACCTTCCTTGGAGGAGAGAGAGTGCAACGTTTCATTTTGCTTTTTGGAGTGCGAGAGTGAGAAAAAGCAGAGTGCCTGTTTGCAAGGCTAGGAAAGAGCAGAGCCCCAGTCTTGCTGTTTATCTGCAATGACTGCCAGGGCAAGTGAGGACCAGCAAGACAGTTCCTGCCTAGCACCTTCCTTGGAGGAGAGAGAGTGCAACGTTTCATTTTGCTTTTTGGAGTGCGAGAGTGAGAAAAAGCAGAGTGCCTGTTGGCAAGGCTAGGAAAGAGCAGAGCCCCAGTCTTGCTGTTTATCTGCAATGACTGCCAGGGCAAGTGAGGACCAGCAAGACAATTCCTGCCTAGCACCTTCCTTGGAGGAGAGAGAGTGCAACGTTTAATTTTAGCATTTTGGCGCTCACGAGGGAGACAAACTGCTTTGGCTGTTTGCAAGGCTAGGAAAGAGCAGAGCCCCAGTCTTGCTGTTTATCTGCAATGACTGCCAGGGCAAGTGAGGACCAGCAAGGCAATTCCTGCCTAGCACCTTCCTTGGAGGAGAGAGAGTGCAACGTTTCATTTTGCTTTTTGGAGTGCGAGAGTGAGAAAAAGCAGAGTGCCTGTTTGCAAGGCTAGGAAAGAGCAGAGCCCCAGTCTTGCTGTTTATCTGCAATGACTGCCAGGGCAAGTGAGGACCAGCAAGACAATTCCTGCCTAGCACCTTCCTTAGAGGAGTAAGAGTGCCACGTTTCATTTTGCTTTTTGGAGTGCGAGAGTGAGAAAAAGCAGAGTGCCTGTTTGCAAGGCTAGGAAAGAGCAGAGCCCCAGTCTTGCTGTTTATCTGCAATGACTGCCAGAGCAAGTGAGGACCAGCAAGACAATTCCTGCCTAGCACCTTCCTTGGAGGAGAGAGAGTGCAGCGTTTCGTTTTAGCATTTTGGAGAGCGAGAGTGAGAAAAAGCAGAGTGCCTGTTTGCAAGGCTAGGAAAGAGCAGAGCCCCAGTCTTGCTGTTTATCTGCAATGACTGCCAGGGCAAGTGAGGACCAGCAAGACAATTCCTGCCTAGCACCTTCCTTGGAGGAGAGAGAGTGCAACGTTTCATTTTAGCATTTTGGCGCTCACGAGGGAGACAAACTGCTTTGGCTGTTTGCAAGGCTAGGAAAGAGCAGAGCCCCAGTCTTGCTGTTTATCTGCAATGACTGCCAGGGCAAGTGAGGACCAGCAAGACAATTCCTGCCTAGCACCTTCCTTGGAGGAGAGAGAGTGCAACGTTTGATTTTAGCATTTTGGCGCTAACGAGGGAGACAAACTGCTTTGGCTGTTTGCAAGGCTAGGAAAGAGCAGAGCCCCAGTCTTGCTGTTTATCTGCAATGACTGCCAGGGCAAGTGAGGACCAGCAAGACAATTCCTGCCTAGCACCTTCCTTGGAGGAGAGAGAGTGCAACGTTTCATTTTGCATTTTGGAGTGCGAGAGTGAGAAAAAGCAGAGTGCCTGTTTGCAAGGCTAGGAAAGAGCAGAGCCCCAGTCTTGCTGTTTATCTGCAATGACTGCCAGGGCAAGTGAGGACCAGCAAGACAATTCCTGCCTAGCACCTTCCTTGGAGGAGAGAGAGTGCAACGTTTCATTTTAGCATTTTGGCGCTCACGATGGAGACGAAATGCATTGGCTGTTTGCAAGGCTAGGAAAGAGCAGAGCCCCAGTCTTGCTGTTTATCTGCAATGACTGCCAGGGCAAGTGAGGACCAGCAAGACAATTCCTGCCTAGCACCTTCCTTGGAGGAGAGAGAGTGCAACGTTTCATTTTGCTTTTTGGAGTGCGAGAGTGAGAAAAAGCAGAGTGCCTGTTTGCAAGGCTAGGAAAGAGCAGAGCCCCAGTCTTGCTGTTTATCTGCCATGACTGCCAGGGCAAGTGAGGACCAGCAAGACAATTCCTGCCTAGCACCTTCCTTGGAGGAGAGAGAGTGCAACGTTTCATTTTGCGTTTTGGAGTGCGAGAGTGAGAAAAAGCAGAGTGCCTGTTTGCAAGGCTAGCAAAGAGCAGAGCCCCAGTCTTGCTGTTTATCTGCAATGACTGCCAGGGCAAGTGAGGACCAGCAAGACAATTCCTGCCTAGCACCTTCCTTGGAGGAGAGAGAGTGCAACGATTCATTTTAGCATTTTGGCGCTCACGAGGGAGACAAACTGCTTTGGCTGTTAGCAAGGCTAGGAAAGAGCAGAGCCCCAGTCTTGCTGTTTATCTGCAATGACTGCCAGGGCAAGTGAAGACCAGCAAGACAATTCCTGCCTAGCACCTTCCTTGGAGGAGAGAGAGTGCAACGTTTCATTTTGCTTTTTGGAGTGCGAGAGTGAGAAAAAGCAGAGTGCCTGTTTGCAAGGCTAGGAAAGAGCAGAGCCCCAGTCTTGCTGTTTATCTGCAATGACTGCCAGGGCAAGTGAGGACCAGCAAGACAGTTCCTGCCTAGCACCTTCCTTGGAGGAGAGAGAGTGCAACGTTTCATTTTGCTTTTTGGAGTGCGAGAGTGAGAAAAAGCAGAGTGCCTGTTTGCAAGGCTAGGAAAGAGCAGAGCCCCAGTCTTGCTGTTTATCTGCAATGACTGCCAGGGCAAGTGAGGACCAGCAAGACAATTCCTGCCTAGCACCTTCCTTGGAGGAGAGAGAGTGCAACGTTTCATTTTGCTTTTTGGAGTGCGAGAGTGAGAAAAAGCAGAGTGCCTGTTTGCAAGGCTAGGAAAGAGCAGAGCCCCAGTCTTGCTGTTTATCTGCAATGACTGCCAGGGCAAGTGAGGACCAGCAAGACAATTCCTGCCTAGCACCTTCCTTGGAGGAGAGAGAGTGCAACGTTTCATTTTAGCATTTTGGCGCTCACGAGGGAGACAAACTGCTTTGGCTGTTTGCAAGGCTAGGAAAGAGCAGAGCCCCAGTCTTGCTGTTTATCTGCAATGACTGCCAGGGCAAGTGAGGACCAGCAAGGCAATTCCTGCCTAGCACCTTCCTTGGAGGAGAGAGAGTGCAACGTTTCATTTTGCTTTTTGGAGTGCGAGAGTGAGAAAAAGCAGAGTGCCTGTTTGCAAGGCTAGGAAAGAGCAGAGCCCCAGTCTTGCTGTTTATCTGCAATGACTGCCAGGGCAAGTGAGGACCAGCAAGACAATTCCTGCCTAGCACCTTCCTTGGAGGAGAGAGAGTGCAACGTTTCATTTTGCTTTTTGGAGTGCGAGAGTGAGAAAAAGCAGAGTGCCTGTTGGCAAGGCTAGGAAAGAGCAGAGCCCCAGTCTTGCTGTTTATCTGCAATGACTGCCAGGGAAAGTGAGGACCAGCAAGACAATTCCTGCCTAGCACCTTCCTTGGAGGAGAGAGAGTGCAACGTTTCATTTTAGCATTGTGGCGCTCACGAGGGAGACAAACTGCTTTGGCTGTTTGCAAGGCTAGGAAAGAGCAGAGCCCCAGTCTTGCTGCTTATCTGCAATGACTGCCAGGGCAAGTGAGGACCAGCAAGACAATTCCTGCCTAGCACCTTCCTTGGAGGAGAGAGAGTGCAACGTTTCATTTTGCTTTTTGGAGTGCGAGAGTGAGAAAAAGCAGAGTGCCTGTTTGCAAGGCTAGGAAAGAGCAGAGCCCCAGTCTTGCTGTTTATCTGCAATGACTGCCAGAGCAAGTGAGGACCAGCAAGACAATTCCTGCCTAGCACCTTCCTTGGAGGAGTAAGAGTGCAACGTTTCATTTTGCTTTTTGGAGTGCGAGAGTGAGAAAAAGCAGAGTGCCTGTTTGCAAGGCTAGGAAAGAGCAGAGCCCCAGTCTTGCTGTTTATCTGCAATGACTGCCAGAGCAAGTGAGGACCAGCAAGACAATTCCTGCCTAGCACCTTCCTTGGAGGAGAGAGAGTGCAGCGTTTCGTTTTAGCATTTTGGAGAGCGAGAGTGAGAAAAAGCAGAGTGCCTGTTTGCAAGGCTAGGAAAGAGCAGAGCCCCAGTCTTGCTGTTATCTACAATGACTGCCAGGGCAAGTGAGGATCAGCAAGACAATTCCTGCCTAGCGCCTTCCTTGGAGGTGAGAGAGAGCCACGTTTCATTTTAGCATTTTGGCCCTCACGAGGGAGACAAACTGCTTTGGCTGTTTGCAAGGCTAGGAAAGAGCAGAGCCCCAGTCTTGCTGTTTATCTGCAATGACTGCCAGGGCAAGTGAGGACCAGCAAGGCAATTCCTGCCTAGCACCTTCCTTGGAGGAGAGAGAGTGCAACGTTTCATTTTGCTTTTTGGAGTGCGAGAGTGAGAAAAAGCAGAGTGCCTGTTTGCAAGGCTAGGAAAGAGCAGACCCCCAGTCTTGCTGTTTATCTGCAATGACTGCCAGGGCAAGTGAGGACCAGCAAGACAATTCCTGCCTAGCACCTTCCTTGGAGGAGAGAGAGTGCAACGTTTCATTTTAGCATTTTGGCGCTCACGAGGGAGACAAACTGCTTTGGCTGTTTGCAAGGCTAGGAAAGAGCAGAGCCCCAGTCTTGCTGTTTATCTGCAATGACTGCCAGGGCAAGTGAGGACCAGCAAGACAATTCCTGCCTAGCACCTTCCTTGGAGGAGAGAGAGTGCAACGTTTCATTTTGCTTTTTGGAGTGCGAGAGTGAGAAAAAGCAGAGTGCCTGTTTGCAAGGCTAGGAAAGAGCAGAGCCCCAGTCTTGCTGTTTATCTGCAATGACTGCCAGGGCAAGTGAGGACCAGCAAGACAATTCCTGCCTAGCACCTTCCTTGGAGGAGAGAGAGTGCAACGTTTCATTTTGCTTTTTGGAGTGCGAGAGTGAGAAAAAGCAGAGTGCCTGTTTGCAAGGCTAGGAAAGAGCAGAGCCCCAGTCTTGCTGTTTATCTGCAATGACTGCCAGGGCAAGTGAGGACCAGCAAGACAATTCCTGCCTAGCACCTTCCTTGGAGGAGAGAGAGTGCAACGTTTCATTTTAGCATTTTGGCGCTCACGAGGGAGACAAACTGCTTTGGCTGTTTGCAAGGCTAGGAAAGAGCAGAGCCCCAGTCTTGCTGTTTATCTGCAATGACTGCCAGGGCAAGTGAGGACCAGCAAGACAATTCCTGCCTAGCACCTTCCTTGGAGGAGAGAGAGTGCAACGTTTGATTTTAGCATTTTGGCGCTAACGAGGGAGACAAACTGCTTTGGCTGTTTGCAAGGCTAGGAAAGAGCAGAGCCCCAGTCTTGCTGTTTATCCGCAATGACTGCCAGGCCAACTGAGGACCAGCAAGACAATTCCTGCCTAGCACCTTCCTTGGAGGAGAGAGAGTGCAACGTTTCATTTTGCTTTTTGGAGTGCGAGAGTGAGAAAAAGCAGAGTGCCTGTTTGCAAGGCTAGGAAAGAGCAGAGCCCCAGTCTTGCTGTTTATCTGCAATGACTGCCAGGGCAAGTGAGGACCAGCAAGACAATTCCTGCCTAGCACCTTCCTTAGAGGAGTAAGAGTGCAACGTTTCATTTTGCTTTTTGGAGTGCGAGAGTGAGAAAAAGCAGAGTGCCTGTTGGCAAGGCTAGGAAAGAGCAGAGCCCCAGTCTTGCTGTTTATCTGCAATGACTGCCAGGGAAAGTGAGGACCAGCAAGACAATTCCTGCCTAGCACCTTCCTTGGAGGAGAGAGAGTGCAACGTTTCATTTTAGCATTGTGGCGCTCACGAGGGAGACAAACTGCTTTGGCTGTTTGCAAGGCTAGGAAAGAGCAGAGCCCCAGTCTTGCTGCTTATCTGCAATGACTGCCAGGGCAAGTGAGGACCAGCAAGACAATTCCTGCCTAGCACCTTCCTTGGAGGAGAGAGAGTGCAACGTTTCATTTTGCTTTTTGGAGTGCGAGAGTGAGAAAAAGCAGAGTGCCTGTTTGCAAGGCTAGGAAAGAGCAGAGCCCCAGTCTTGCTGTTTATCTGCAATGACTGCCAGAGCAAGTGAGGACCAGCAAGACAATTCCTGCCTAGCACCTTCCTTGGAGGAGTAAGAGTGCAACGTTTCATTTTGCTTTTTGGAGTGCGAGAGTGAGAAAAAGCAGAGTGCCTGTTTGCAAGGCTAGGAAAGAGCAGAGCCCCAGTCTTGCTGTTATCTACAATGACTGCCAGGGCAAGTGAGGATCAGCAAGACAATTCCTGCCTAGCGCCTTCCTTGGAGGTGAGAGAGTGCCACGTTTCATTTTAGCATTTTGGCCCTCACGAGGGAGACAAACTGCTTTGGCTGTTTGCAAGGCTAGGAAAGAGCAGAGCCCCAGTCTTGCTGTTTATCTGCAATGACTGCCAGGGCAAGTGAGGACCAGCAAGGCAATTCCTGCCTAGCACCTTCCTTGGAGGAGAGAGAGTGCAACGTTTCATTTTGCTTTTTGGAGTGCGAGAGTGAGAAAAAGCAGAGTGCCTGTTTGCAAGGCTAGGAAAGAGCAGAGCCCCAGTCTTGCTGTTTATCTGCAATGACTGCCAGGGCAAGTGAGGACCAGCAAGACAATTCCTGCCTAGCACCTTCCTTGGAGGAGAGAGAGTGCAACGTTTCATTTTAGCATTTTGGCGCTCACGATGGAGACGAAATGCATTGGCTGTTTGCAAGGCTAGGAAAGAGCAGAGCCCCAGTCTTGCTGTTTATCTGCAATGACTGCCAGGGCAAGTGAGGACCAGCAAGACAATTCCTGCCTAGCACCTTCCTTGGAGGAGAGAGAGTGCAACGTTTCATTTTGCTTTTTGGAGTGCGAGAGTGAGAAAAAGCAGAGTGCCTGTTTGCAAGGCTAGCAAAGAGCAGAGCCCCAGTCTTGCTGTTTATCTGCAATGACTGCCAGGGCAAGTGAGGACCAGCAAGACAATTCCTGCCTAGCACCTTCCTTGGAGGAGAGAGAGTGCAACGATTCATTTTAGCATTTTGGCGCTCACGAGGGAGACAAACTGCTTTGGGTGTTTGCAAGGCTAGGAAAGAGCAGAGCCCCAGTCTTGCTGTTTATCTGCAATGACTGCCAGGGCAAGTGAAGACCAGCAAGACAATTCCTGCCTAGCACCTTCCTTGGAGGAGAGAGAGTGCAACGTTTCATTTTGCTTTTTGGAGTGCGAGAGTGAGAAAAAGCAGAGTGCCTGTTTGCAAGGCTAGCAAAGAGCAGAGCCCCAGTCTTGCTGTTTATCTGCAATGACTGCCAGGGCAAGTGAGGACCAGCAAGGCAATTCCTGCCTAGCACCTTCCTTGGAGGAGAGAGAGTGCAACGTTTCATTTTGCTTTTTGGAGTGCGAGAGTGAGAAAAAGCAGAGTGCCTGTTTGCAAGGCTAGGAAAGAGCAGAGCCCCAGTCTTGCTGTTTATCTGCAATGACTGCCAGGGCAAGTGAGGACCAGCAAGACAATTCCTGCCTAGCACCTTCCTTGGAGGAGAGAGAGTGCAACGTTTCATTTTAGCATTTTGGCGCTCACGATGGAGACGAAATGCATTGGCTGTTTGCAAGGCTAGGAAAGAGCAGAGCCCCAGTCTTGCTGTTTATCTGCAATGACTGCCAGGGCAAGTGAGGACCAGCAAGACAATTCCTGCCTAGCACCTTCCTTGGAGGAGAGAGAGTGCAACGTTTCATTTTGCTTTTTGGAGTGCGAGAGTGAGAAAAAGCAGAGTGCCTGTTTGCAAGGCTAGCAAAGAGCAGAGCCCCAGTCTTGCTGTTTATCTGCAATGACTGCCAGGGCAAGTGAGGACCAGCAAGACAATTCCTGCCTAGCACCTTCCTTGGAGGAGAGAGAGTGCAACGATTCATTTTAGCATTTTGGCGCTCACGAGGGAGACAAACTGCTTTGGGTGTTTGCAAGGCTAGGAAAGAGCAGAGCCCCAGTCTTGCTGTTTATCTGCAATGACTGCCAGGGCAAGTGAAGACCAGCAAGACAATTCCTGCCTAGCACCTTCCTTGGAGGAGAGAGAGTGCAACGTTTCATTTTGCTTTTTGGAGTGCGAGAGTGAGAAAAAGCAGAGTGCCTGTTTGCAAGGCTAGCAAAGAGCAGAGCCCCAGTCTTGCTGTTTATCTGCAATGACTGCCAGGGCAAGTGAGGACCAGCAAGACAATTCCTGCCTAGCACCTTCCTTGGAGGAGAGAGAGTGCAACGTTTCATTTTGCTTTTTGGAGTGCGAGAGTGAGAAAAAGCAGAGTGCCTGTTTGCAAGGCTAGGAAAGAGCAGAGCCCCAGTCTTGCTGTTTATCTGCAATGACTGCCAGGGCAAGTGAGGACCAGCAAGACAATTCCTGCCTAGCACCTTCCTTGGAGGAGAGAGAGTGCAACGTTTCATTTTGCTTTTTGGAGTGCGAGAGTGAGAAAAAGCAGAGTGCCTGTTTGCAAGGCTAGGAAAGAGCAGAGCCCCAGTCTTGCTGTTTATCTGCAATGACTGCCAGGGCAAGTGAGGATCAGCAAGACAATTCCTGCCTAGCACCTTCCTTGGAGGAGAGAGAGTGCAACGTTTCATTTTAGCATTTTGGCGCTCACGAGGGAGACGAAATGCATTGGCTGTTTGCAAGGCTAGGAAAGAGCAGAGCCCCAGTCTTGCTGTTTATCTGCAATGACTGCCAGGGCAAGTGAGGACCAGCAAGACAATTCCTGCCTAGCACCTTCCTTGGAGGAGAGAGAGTGCAACGTTTCATTTTAGCATTTTGGCGCTCACGAGGGAGACAAACTGCTTTGGCTGTTTGCAAGGCTAGGAAAGAGCAGAGCCCCAGTCTTGCTGTTTATCTGCAATGACTGCCAGGGCAAGTGAGGACCAGCAAGACAATTCCTGCCTAGCACCTTCCTTGGAGGAGAGAGAGTGCAACGTTTCATTTTGCTTTTTGGAGTGCGAGAGTGAGAAAAAGCAGAGTGCCTGTTTGCAAGGCTAGGAAAGAGCAGAGCCCCAGTCTTGCTGTTTATCTGCAATGACTGCCAGGGCAAGTGAGGACCAGCAAGACAATTCCTGCCTAGCACCTTCCGTGGAGGAGAGAGAGTGCAACGTTTGATTTTAGCATTTTGGCGCTCACGAGGGAGACGAAATTCATTGGCTGTTTGCAAGGCTAGGAAAGAGCAGAGCCCCAGTCTTGCTGTTTATCTGCAATGACTGCCAGGGCAAGTGAGGACCAGCAAGACAATTCCTGCCTAGCACCTTCCTTGGAGGAGAGAGAGTGCAACGTTTCATTTTGCTTTTTGGAGTGCGAGAGTGAGAAAAAGCAGAGTGCCTGTTTGCAAGGCTAGGAAAGAGCAGAGCCCCAGTATTGCTGTTTATCCGCAATGACTGCCAGGGCAAGTGAGGACCAGCAAGACAATTCCTGCCTAGCACCTTCCTTGGAGGAGAGAGAGTGCAACGTTTCATTTTGCTTTTTGGAGTGCGCAAGTGAGAAAAAGCAGAGTGCCTGTTTGCAAGGCTAGGAAAGAGCAGAGCCCCAGTCTTGCTGTTTATCTGCAATGACTGCCAGGGCAAGTGAGGATCAGCAAGACAATTCCTGCCTAGCACCTTCCTTGGAGGAGAGAGAGTGCAACGTTTCATTTTAGCATTTTGGCGCTCACGAGGGAGACAAACTGCTTTGGCTGTTTGCAAGGCTAGGAAAGAGCAGAGCCCCAGTCTTGCTGTTTATCTGCAATGACTGCCAGGGCAAGTGAGGACCAGCAAGACAATTCCTGCCTAGCACCTTCCTTGGAGGAGAGAGAGTGCAACATTTCATTTTGCTTTTATAGTGCGAGAGTGAGAAAAAGCAGAGTGCCTGTTTGCAAGGCTAGGAAAGAGCAGAGCCCCAGTCTTGCTGTTTATCCGCAATGACTGCCAGGCCAAGTGAGAACCAGCAAGACAATTCCTGCCTAGCACCTTCCTTGGAGGAGAGAGAGTGCAACGTCTCATTTTGCTTTTTGGAGTGCGAGAGTGAGAAAAAGCAGAGTGCCTGTTTGCAAGGCTAGGAAAGAGCAGAGCCCCAGTCTTGCTGTTTATCTGCAATGACTGCCAGGGCAAGTGAGGATCAGCAAGACAATTCCTGCCTAGCACCTTCCTTGGAGGAGAGAGAGTGCAACGTTTCATTTTAGCATTTTGGCGCTCACGAGGGAGACAAACTGCTTTGGCTGTTTGCAAGGCTAGGAAAGAGCAGAGCCCCAGTCTTGCTGTTTATCTGCAATGACTGCCAGGGCAAGTGAGGACCAGCAAGACAATTCCTGCCTAGCACCTTCCTTGGAGGAGAGAGAGTGCAACGTTTAATTTTAGCATTTTGGCGCTCACGAGGGAGACAAACTGCTTTGGCTGTTTGCAAGGCTAGGAAAGAGCAGAGCCCCAGTCTTGCTGTTTATCTGCAATGACTGCCAGGGCAAGTGAGGACCAGCAAGACAATTCCTGCCTAGCACCTTCCTTGCAGGAGAGAGAGTGCAACGTTTCATTTTAGCATTTTGGCGCTCACGAGGGACACGAAATGCATTGGCTGTTTGCAAGGCTAGGAAAGAGCAGAGCCCCAGTCTTGGTGTTTATCTGCAATGACTGCCAGGGCAAGTGAGGACCAGCAAGACAATTCCTGCCTAGCACCTTCCTTGGAGGAGAGAGAGTGCAACGTTTCATTTTGCTTTTTGGAGTGCGAGAGTGAGAAAAAGCAGAGTGCCTGTTTGCAAGGCTAGGAAAGAGCAGAGCCCCAGTCTTGCTGTTTATCTGCAATGACTGCCAGGGTAAGTGAGGACCAGCAAGACAATTCCTGCCTAGCACCTTCCTTGGAGGAGAGAGAGTGCAACGTTTCATTTTGCTTTTTGGAGTGCGAGAGTGAGAAAAAGCAGAGTGCCTGTTTGCAAGGCTAGGAAAGAGCAGAGCCCCAGTCTTGCTGTTTATCTGCAATGACTGCCAGGGCAAGTGAGGACCAGCAAGACAATTCCTGCCTAGCACCTTCCTTGGAGGAGAGAGAGTGCAACGTTTCATTTTAGCATTTTGGCGCTCACGAGGGAGACAAAATGCTTTGGCTGTTTGCAAGGCTAGGAAAGAGCAGAGCCCCAGTCTTGCTGTTTATCTGCAATGACTGCCAGGGCAAGTGAGGACCAGCAAGACAATTCCTGCCTAGCACCTTCCTTGGAGGAGAGAGAGTGCAACATTTCATTTTGCTTTTATAGTGCGAGAGTGAGAAAAAGCAGAGTGCCTGTTTGCAAGGCTAGGAAAGAGCAGAGCCCCAGTCTTGCTGTTTATCCGCAATGACTGCCAGGCCAAGTGAGAACCAGCAAGACAATTCCTGCCTAGCACCTTCCTTGGAGGAGAGAGAGTGCAACGTCTCATTTTGCTTTTTGGAGTGCGAGAGTGAGAAAAAGCAGAGTGCCTGTTTGCAAGGCTAGGAAAGAGCAGAGCCCCAGTCTTGCTGTTATCTGCAATTACTGCCAGGGCAAGTGAGGACCAGCAAGACAATTCCTGCCTAGCACCTTCCTTGGAGGAGAGAGAGTGCAACGTTTCATTTTAGCATTTTGGCGCTCACGAGGGAGACAAACTGCTTTGGCTGTTTGCAAGGCTAGGAAAGAGCAGAACCCCAGTCTTGCTGTTTATCTGCAATGACTGCCAGGGCAAGTGAGGACCAGCAAGGCAATTCCTGCCTAGCACCTTCCTTGGAGGAGAGAGAGTGCAACGTTTCATTTTGCTTTTTGGAGTGCGAGAGTGAGAATAAGCAGAGTGCCTGTTTGCAAGGCTAGGAAAGAGCAGAGCCCCAGTATTGCTGTTTATCTGCAATGACTGCCAGGGCAAGTGAGGACCAGCAAGACAATTCCTGCCTAGCACCTTCCTTGGAGGAGAGCGAGTGCAACGTTTCATTTTGCTTTTTGGAGTGCGAGAGTGAGAAAAAGCAGAGTGCCTGTTTGCAAGGCTAGGAAAGAGCAGAGCCCCAGTCTTGCTGTTTATCTGCAATGACTGCCAGGGCAAGTGAGGACCAGCAAGACAATTCCTGCCTAGCACCTTCCTTGGAGGAGAGAGAGTGCAACGTTTCATTTTAGCATTTTGGAGAGCGAGCGTGAGAAAAAGCAGAGTGCCTGTTTGCAAGGCTAGGAAAGAGCAGACCCCCAGTCTTGCTGTTTATCTGCAATGACTGCCAGGGCAAGTGAGGACCAGCAAGACAATTCCTGCCTAGCACCTTCCTTGGAGGAGAGAGAGTGCAACGTTTCATTTTAGCATTTTGGCGCTCACGAGGGAGACGAAATGCATTGGCTGTTTGCAAGGCTAGGAAAGAGCAGAGCCCCAGTCTTGCTGTTTATCTGCAATGACTGCCAGGGCAAGTGAGGACCAGCAAGACAATTCCTGCCTAGCACCTTCCTTGGAGGAGAGAGAGTGCAACGTTTCATTTTGCTTTTTGGAGTGCGAGAGTGAGAAAAAGCAGAGTGCCTGTTTGCAAGGCTAGGAAAGAGCAGAGCCCCAGTATTGCTGTTTATCTGCAATGACTGCCAGGGCAAGTGAGGACCAGCAAGACAATTCCTGCCTAGCACCTTCCTTGGAGGAGAGAGAGTGCAACGTTTCATTTTGCTTTTTGGAGTGCGAGAGTGAGAAAAAGCAGAGTGCCTGTTTGCAAGGCTAGCAAAGAGCAGAGCCCCAGTCTTGCTGTTTATCTGCAATGACTGCCAGGGCAAGTGAGGACCAGCAAGACAATTCCTGCCTAGCACCTTCCTTGGAGGAGAGAGAGTGCAACGTTTCATTTTAGCATTTTGGCGCTCACGAGGGAGACAAACTGCTTTGGCTGTTTGCAAGGCTAGGAAAGAGCAGAGCCCCAGTCTTGCTGTTTATCTGCAATGACTGCCAGGGCAAGTGAGGACCAGCAAGACAATTCCTGCCTAGCACCTTCCTTGGAGGAGAGAGAGTGCAACGTTTCATTTTGCTTTTTGGAGTGCGAGAGTGAGAAAAAGCAGAGTGCCTGTTTGCAAGGCTAGGAAAGAGCAGAGCCCCAGTCTTGCTGTTTATCTGCAATGACTGCCAGGGCAAGTGAGGACCAGCAAGACAATTCCTGCCTAGCACCTTCCTTGGAGGAGAGAGAGTGCAACGTTTCATTTTGCTTTTTGGAGTGCGAGAGTGAGAAAAAGCAGAGTGCCTGTTTGCAAGGCTAGCAAAGCGCAGAGCCCCAGTCTTGCTGTTTATCTGCAATGACTGCCAGGGCAAGTGAGGACCAGCAAGACAATTCCTGCCTAGCACCTTCCTTGGAGGAGAGAGAGTGCAACGTTTCATTTTAGCATTTTGGAGAGCGAGAGTGAGAAAAAGCAGAGTGCCTGTTTGCAAGGCTAGGAAAGAGCAGACCCCCAGTCTTGCTGTTTATCTGCAATGACTGCCAGGGCAAGTGAGGACCAGCAAGACAATTCCTGCCTAGCACCTTCCTTGGAGGAGAGAGAGTGCAACGTTTCATTTTAGCATTTTGGCGCTCACGAGGGAGACGAAATGCATTGGCTGTTTGCAAGGCTAGGAAAGAGCAGAGCCCCAGTCTTGCTGTTTATCTGCAATGACTGCCAGGGCAAGTGAGGACCAGCAAGACAATTCCTGCCTAGCACCTTCCTTGGAGGAGAGAGAGTGCAACGTTTCATTTTGCTTTTTGGAGTGCGAGAGTGAGAAAAAGCAGAGTGCCTGTTTGCAAGGCTAGCAAAGAGCAGAGCCCCAGTCTTGCTGTTTATCTGCAATGACTGCCAGGGCAAGTGAGGACCAGCAAGACAATTCCTGCCTAGCACCTTCCTTGGAGGAGAGAGAGTGCAACGTTTCATTTTAGCATTTTGGCGCTCACGAGGAGACAAACTGCTTTGGCTGTTTGCAAGGCTAGGAAAGAGCAGAGCCCCAGTCTTGCTGTTTATCTGCAATGACTGCCAGGGCAAGTGAGGACCAGCAAGACAATTCCTGCCTAGCACCTTCCTTGGAGGAGAGAGAGTGCAACGTTTCATTTTGCTTTTGGGAGTGCGAGAGTGAGAAAAAGCAGAGTGCCTGTTTGCAAGGCTAGGAAAGAGCAGAGCCCCAGTCTTGCTGTTTATCTGCAATGACTGCCAGGGCAAGTGAGGACCAGCAAGACAATTCCTGCCTAGCACCTTCCTTGGAGGAGAGAGAGTGCAACGTTTCATTTTGCTTTTTGGAGTGCGAGAGTGAGAAAAAGCAGAGTGCCTGTTTGCAAGGCTAGGAAAGAGCAGAGCCCCAGTCTTGCTGTTTATCTGCAATGACTGCCAGGGCAAGTGAGGACCAGCAAGACAATTCCTGCCTAGCACCTTCCTTGGAGGAGAGAGAGTGCAACGTTTCATTTTGCTTTTTGGAGTGCGAGAGTGAGAAAAAGCAGAGTGCCTGTTTGCAAGGCTAGGAAAGAGCAGAGCCCCAGTCTTGCTGTTTATCTGCAATGACTGCCAGGGCAAGTGAGGACCAGCAAGACAATTCCTGCCTAGCACCTTCCTTGGAGGAGTGAGAGTGCAACGTTTCATTTTGCTTTTTGGAGTGCGAGAGTGAGAAAAAGCAGAGTGCCTGTTTGCAAGGCTAGCAAAGAGCAGAGCCCCAGTCTTGCTGTTTATCTGCAATGACTGCCAGGGCAAGTGAGGACCAGCAAGACAATTCCTGCCTAGCACCTTCCTTGGAGGAGAGAGAGTGCAACGTTTCATTTTAGCATTTTGGAGAGCGAGAGTGAGAAAAAGCAGAGTGCCTGTTTGCAAGGCTAGGAAAGAGCAGACCCCCAGTCTTGCTGTTTATCTGCAATGACTGCCAGGGCAAGTGAGGACCAGCAAGACAATTCCTGCCTAGCACCTTCCTTGGAGGAGAGAGAGTGCAACGTTTCATTTTAGCATTTTGGCGCTCACGAGGGAGACGAAATGCATTGGCTGTTTGCAAGGCTAGGAAAGAGCAGAGCCCCAGTCTTGCTGTTTATCTGCAATGACTGCCAGGGCAAGTGAGGACCAGCAAGACAATTCCTGCCTAGCACCTTCCTTGGAGGAGAGAGAGTGCAACGTTTCATTTTGCTTTTTGGAGTGCGAGAGTGAGAAAAAGCAGAGTGCCTGTTTGCAAGGCTAGGAAAGAGCAGAGCCCCAGTATTGCTGTTTATCTGCAATGACTGCCAGGGCAAGTGAGGACCAGCAAGACAATTCCTGCCTAGCACCTTCCTTGGAGGAGAGAGAGTGCAACGTTTCATTTTGCTTTTTGGAGTGCGAGAGTGAGAAAAAGCAGAGTGCCTGTTTGCAAGGCTAGCAAAGAGCAGAGCCCCAGTCTTGCTGTTTATCTGCAATGACTGCCAGGGCAAGTGAGGACCAGCAAGACAATTCCTGCCTAGCACCTTCCTTGGAGGAGAGAGAGTGCAACGTTTCATTTTAGCATTTTGGCGCTCACGAGGGAGACAAACTGCTTTGGCTGTTTGCAAGGCTAGGAAAGAGCAGAGCCCCAGTCTTGCTGTTTATCTGCAATGACTGCCAGGGCAAGTGAGGACCAGCAAGACAATTCCTGCCTAGCACCTTCCTTGGAGGAGAGAGAGTGCAACGTTTCATTTTGCTTTTTGGCGTGCGAGAGTGAGAAAAAGCAGAGTGCCTGTTTGCAAGGCTAGGAAAGAGCAGAGCCCCAGTCTTGCTGTTTATCTGCAATGACTGCCAGGGCAAGTGAGGACCAGCAAGACAATTCCTGCCTAGCACCTTCCTTGGAGGAGAGAGAGTGCAACGTTTCATTTTGCTTTTTGGAGTGCGAGAGTGAGAAAAAGCAGAGTGCCTGTTTGCAAGGCTAGGAAAGAGCAGAGCCCCAGTCTTGCTGTTTATCTGCAATGACTGCCAGGGCAAGTGAGGACCAGCAAGACAATTCCTGCCTAGCACCTTCCTTGGAGGAGAGAGAGTGCAACGTTTCATTTTAGCATTTTGGCGCTCACGAGCGAGACAAACTGCTTTGGCTGTTTGCAAGGCTAGGAAAGAGCAGAGCCCCAGTCTTGCTGTTTATCTGCAATGACTGCCAGGGCAAGTGAGGACCAGCAAGACAATTCCTGCCTAGCACCTTCCTTGGAGGAGAGAGAGTGCAACGTTTCATTTTAGCATTTCGGCGCTCACGAGGGAGACAAACTGCTTTGGCTGTTTGCAAGGCTAGGAAAGAGCAGAGCCCCAGTCTTGCTGTTTATCCGCAATGACTGCCAGGGCAAGTGAGGACCAGCAACACAATTCCTGCCTAGCACCTTCCTTGGAGGAGAGAGAGTGCAACGTTTCATTTTGCTTTTTGGAGTGCGAGAGTGAGAAAAAGCAGAGTGCCTGTTTGCAAGGCTAGGAAAGAGCAGAGCCCCAGTCTTGCTGTTTATCTGCAATGACTGCCAGGGCAAGTGAGGACCAGCAAGACAATTCCTGCCTAGCACCTTCCTTGGAGGAGAGAGAGTGCAACGTTTCATTTTGCTTTTTGGAGTGCGAGAGTGAGAAAAAGCAGAGCGCCTGTTTGCAAGGCTAGGAAAGAGCAGAGCCCCAGTCTTGCTGTTTATCTGCACTGGCTGCCAGGGCAAGTGAGGACCAGCAAGACAATTCCTGCCTAGCACCTTCCTTGGAGGAGAGAGAATGCAACGTTTCATTTTGCTTTTTGGAGTGCGAGAGTGAGAAAAAGCAGAGTGCCTGTTTGCAAGGCTAGGAAAGAGCAGAGCCCCAGTCTTGCTGTTTATCTGCAATGACTGCCAGGGCAAGTGAGGACCAGCAAGACAATTCCTGCCTAGCACCTTCCTTGGAGGAGAGAGAGTGCAACGTTTCATTTTGCTTTTTGGAGTGCGAGAGTGAGAAAAAGCAGAGTGCCTGTTTGAAAGGCTAGGAAAGAGCAGACCCCCAGTATTGCTGTTTATCTGCAATGACTGCCAGGGCAAGTGAGGACCAGCAAGACAATTCCTGCCTAGCACCTTCCTTGGAGGAGAGAGAGTGCAACGTTTCATTTTGCTTTTGGGAGTGCGAGAGTGAGAAAAAGCAGAGTGCCTGTTTGCAAGGCTAGGAAAGAGCAGAGCCCCAGTCTTGCTGTTTATCTGCAATGACTGCCAGGGCAAGTGAGGACCAGCAAGACAATTCCTGCCTAGCACCTTCCTTGGAGGAGAGAGAGTGCAACGTTTCATTTTGCTTTTTGGAGTGCGAGAGTGAGAAAAAGCAGAGTGCCTGTTTGCAAGGCTAGGAAAGAGCAGAGCCCCAGTCTTGCTGTTTATCTGCAATGACTGCCAGGGCAAGTGAGGACCAGCAAGACAATTCCTGCCTAGCACCTTCCTTGGAGGAGTGAGAGTGCAACGTTTCATTTTGCTTTTTGGAGTGCGAGAGTGAGAAAAAGCAGAGTGCCTGTTTGCAAGGCTAGCAAAGAGCAGAGCCCCAGTCTTGCTGTTTATCTGCAATGACTGCCAGGGCAAGTGAGGACCAGCAAGACAATTCCTGCCTAGCACCTTCCTTGGAGGAGAGAGAGTGCAACGTTTCATTTTAGCATTTTGGAGAGCGAGAGTGAGAAAAAGCAGAGTGCCTGTTTGCAAGGCTAGGAAAGAGCAGACCCCCAGTCTTGCTGTTTATCTGCAATGACTGCCAGGGCAAGTGAGGACCAGCAAGACAATTCCTGCCTAGCACCTTCCTTGGAGGAGAGAGAGTGCAACGTTTCATTTTAGCATTTTGGCGCTCACGAGGGAGACGAAATGCATTGGCTGTTTGCAAGGCTAGGAAAGAGCAGAGCCCCAGTCTTGCTGTTTATCTGCAATGACTGCCAGGGCAAGTGAGGACCAGCAAGACAATTCCTGCCTAGCACCTTCCTTGGAGGAGAGAGAGTGCAACGTTTCATTTTGCTTTTTGGAGTGCGAGAGTGAGAAAAAGCAGAGTGCCTGTTTGCAAGGCTAGGAAAGAGCAGAGCCCCAGTATTGCTGTTTATCTGCAATGACTGCCAGGGCAAGTGAGGACCAGCAAGACAATTCCTGCCTAGCACCTTCCTTGGAGGAGAGAGAGTGCAACGTTTCATTTTGCTTTTTGGAGTGCGAGAGTGAGAAAAAGCAGAGTGCCTGTTTGCAAGGCTAGCAAAGAGCAGAGCCCCAGTCTTGCTGTTTATCTGCAATGACTGCCAGGGCAAGTGAGGACCAGCAAGACAATTCCTGCCTAGCACCTTCCTTGGAGGAGAGAGAGTGCAACGTTTCATTTTAGCATTTTGGCGCTCACGAGGGAGACAAACTGCTTTGGCTGTTTGCAAGGCTAGGAAAGAGCAGAGCCCCAGTCTTGCTGTTTATCTGCAATGACTGCCAGGGCAAGTGAGGACCAGCAAGACAATTCCTGCCTAGCACCTTCCTTGGAGGAGAGAGAGTGCAACGTTTCATTTTGCTTTTTGGCGTGCGAGAGTGAGAAAAAGCAGAGTGCCTGTTTGCAAGGCTAGGAAAGAGCAGAGCCCCAGTCTTGCTGTTTATCTGCAATGACTGCCAGGGCAAGTGAGGACCAGCAAGACAATTCCTGCCTAGCACCTTCCTTGGAGGAGAGAGAGTGCAACGTTTCATTTTGCTTTTTGGAGTGCGAGAGTGAGAAAAAGCAGAGTGCCTGTTTGCAAGGCTAGGAAAGAGCAGAGCCCCAGTCTTGCTGTTTATCTGCAATGACTGCCAGGGCAAGTGAGGACCAGCAAGACAATTCCTGCCTAGCACCTTCCTTGGAGGAGAGAGAGTGCAACGTTTCATTTTAGCATTTTGGCGCTCACGAGCGAGACAAACTGCTTTGGCTGTTTGCAAGGCTAGGAAAGAGCAGAGCCCCAGTCTTGCTGTTTATCTGCAATGACTGCCAGGGCAAGTGAGGACCAGCAAGACAATTCCTGCCTAGCACCTTCCTTGGAGGAGAGAGAGTGCAACGTTTCATTTTAGCATTTCGGCGCTCACGAGGGAGACAAACTGCTTTGGCTGTTTGCAAGGCTAGGAAAGAGCAGAGCCCCAGTCTTGCTGTTTATCCGCAATGACTGCCAGGGCAAGTGAGGACCAGCAACACAATTCCTGCCTAGCACCTTCCTTGGAGGAGAGAGAGTGCAACGTTTCATTTTGCTTTTTGGAGTGCGAGAGTGAGAAAAAGCAGAGTGCCTGTTTGCAAGGCTAGGAAAGAGCAGAGCCCCAGTCTTGCTGTTTATCTGCAATGACTGCCAGGGCAAGTGAGGACCAGCAAGACAATTCCTGCCTAGCACCTTCCTTGGAGGAGAGAGAGTGCAACGTTTCATTTTGCTTTTTGGAGTGCGAGAGTGAGAAAAAGCAGAGCGCCTGTTTGCAAGGCTAGGAAAGAGCAGAGCCCCAGTCTTGCTGTTTATCTGCACTGGCTGCCAGGGCAAGTGAGGACCAGCAAGACAATTCCTGCCTAGCACCTTCCTTGGAGGAGAGAGAATGCAACGTTTCATTTTGCTTTTTGGAGTGCGAGAGTGAGAAAAAGCAGAGTGCCTGTTTGCAAGGCTAGGAAAGAGCAGAGCCCCAGTCTTGCTGTTTATCTGCAATGACTGCCAGGGCAAGTGAGGACCAGCAAGACAATTCCTGCCTAGCACCTTCCTTGGAGGAGTGAGAGTGCAACGTTTCATTTTGATTTTTGGAGTGCGAGAGTGAGAAAAAGCAGAGTGCCTGTTTGCAAGGCTAGCAAAGAGCAGAGCCCCAGTCTTGCTGTTTATCTGCAATGACTGCCAGGGCAAGTGAGGACCAGCAAGACAATTCCTGCCTAGCACCTTCCTTGGAGGAGAGAGAGTGCAACGTTTCATTTTAGCATTTTGGAGAGCGAGAGTGAGAAAAAGCAGAGTGCCTGTTTGAAAGGCTAGGAAAGAGCAGACCCCCAGTCTTGCTGTTTATCTGCAATGACTGCCAGGGCAAGTGAGGACCAGCAAGACAATTCCTGCCTAGCACCTTCCTTGGAGGAGAGAGAGTGCAACGTTTCATTTTGCTTTTGGGAGTGCGAGAGTGAGAAAAAGCAGAGTGCCTGTTTGCAAGGCTAGGAAAGAGCAGAGCCCCAGTCTTGCTGTTTATCTGCAATGACTGCCAGGGCAAGTGAGGACCAGCAAGACAATTCCTGCCTAGCACCTTCCTTGGAGGAGAGAGAGTGCAACGTTTCATTTTGCTTTTTGGAGTGCGAGAGTGAGAAAAAGCAGAGTGCCTGTTTGCAAGGCTAGGAAAGAGCAGAGCCCCAGTCTTGCTGTTTATCTGCAATGAGTGCCAGGGCAAGTGAGGACCAGCAAGACAATTCCTGCCTAGCACCTTCCTTGGAGGAGAGAGAGTGCAACGTTTCATTTTGCTTTTTGGAGTGCGAGAGTGAGAAAAAGCAGAGTGCCTGTTTGCAAGGCTAGGAAAGAGCAGAGCCCCAGTCTTGCTGTTTATCTGCAATGACTGCCAGGGCAAGTGAGGACCAGCAAGACAATTCCTGCCTAGCACCTTCCTTGGAGGAGTGAGAGTGCAACGTTTCATTTTGCTTTTTGGAGTGCGAGAGTGAGAAAAAGCAGAGTGCCTGTTTGCAAGGCTAGCAAAGAGCAGAGCCCCAGTCTTGCTGTTTATCTGCAATGACTGCCAGGGCAAGTGAGGACCAGCAAGACAATTCCTGCCTAGCACCTTCCTTGGAGGAGAGAGAGTGCAACGTTTCATTTTAGCATTTTGGAGAGCGAGAGTGAGAAAAAGCAGAGTGCCTGTTTGCAAGGCTAGGAAAGAGCAGACCTCCAGTCTTGCTGTTTATCTGCAATGACTGCCAGGGCAAGTGAGGACCAGCAAGACAATTCCTGCCTAGCACCTTCCTTGGAGGAGAGAGAGTGCAACGTTTCATTTTAGCATTTTGGCGCTCACGAGGGAGACGAAATGCATTGGCTGTTTGCAAGGCTAGGAAAGAGCAGAGCCCCAGTCTTGCTGTTTATCTGCAATGACTGCCAGGGCAAGTGAGGACCAGCAAGACAATTCCTGCCTAGCACCTTCCTTGGAGGAGAGAGAGTGCAACGTTTCATTTTGCTTTTTGGAGTGCGAGAGTGAGAAAAAGCAGAGTGCCTGTTTGCAAGGCTAGGAAAGAGCAGAGCCCCAGTATTGCTGTTTATCTGCAATGACTGCCAGGGCAAGTGAGGACCAGCAAGACAATTCCTGCCTAGCACCTTCCTTGGAGGAGAGAGAGTGCAACGTTTCATTTTGCTTTTTGGAGTGCGAGAGTGAGAAAAAGCAGAGTGCCTGTTTGCAAGGCTAGCAAAGAGCAGAGCCCCAGTCTTGCTGTTTATCTGCAATGACTGCCAGGGCAAGTGAGGACCAGCAAGACAATTCCTGCCTAGCACCTTCCTTGGAGGAGAGAGAGTGCAACGTTTCATTTTAGCATTTTGGCGCTCACGAGGGAGACAAACTGCTTTGGCTGTTTGCAAGGCTAGGAAAGAGCAGAGCCCCAGTCTTGCTGTTTATCTGCAATGACTGCCAGGGCAAGTGAGGACCAGCAAGACAATTCCTGCCTAGCACCTTCCTTGGAGGAGAGAGAGTGCAACGTTTCATTTTGCTTTTTGGCGTGCGAGAGTGAGAAAAAGCAGAGTGCCTGTTTGCAAGGCTAGGAAAGAGCAGAGCCCCAGTCTTGCTGTTTATCTGCAATGACTGCCAGGGCAAGTGAGGACCAGCAAGACAATTCCTGCCTAGCACCTTCCTTGGAGGAGAGAGAGTGCAACGTTTCATTTTGCTTTTTGGAGTGCGAGAGTGAGAAAAAGCAGAGTGCCTGTTTGCAAGGCTAGGAAAGAGCAGAGCCCCAGTCTTGCTGTTTATCTGCAATGACTGCCAGGGCAAGTGAGGAC
Organism: Phaethon aethereus; assembly: GCF_964289735.1. NCBI lineage: Eukaryota > Metazoa > Chordata > Aves > Phaethontiformes > Phaethontidae > Phaethon > Phaethon aethereus. The sequence continues at coordinate 224,390 of NW_028114109.1, read as the reverse complement.
CAGCAAGACAATTCCTGCCTAGCACCTTCCTTGGAGGAGAGAGAGTGCAACGTTTCATTTTAGCATTTTGGCGCTCACGAGCGAGACAAACTGCTTTGGCTGTTTGCAAGGCTAGGAAAGAGCAGAGCCCCAGTCTTGCTGTTTATCTGCAATGACTGCCAGGGCAAGTGAGGACCAGCAAGACAATTCCTGCCTAGCACCTTCCTTGGAGGAGAGAGAGTGCAACGTTTCATTTTAGCATTTCGGCGCTCACGAGGGAGACAAACTGCTTTGGCTGTTTGCAAGGCTAGGAAAGAGCAGAGCCCCAGTCTTGCTGTTTATCCGCAATGACTGCCAGGGCAAGTGAGGACCAGCAACACAATTCCTGCCTAGCACCTTCCTTGGAGGAGAGAGAGTGCAACGTTTCATTTTGCTTTTTGGAGTGCGAGAGTGAGAAAAAGCAGAGTGCCTGTTTGCAAGGCTAGGAAAGAGCAGAGCCCCAGTCTTGCTGTTTATCTGCAATGACTGCCAGGGCAAGTGAGGACCAGCAAGACAATTCCTGCCTAGCACCTTCCTTGGAGGAGAGAGAGTGCAACGTTTCATTTTGCTTTTTGGAGTGCGAGAGTGAGAAAAAGCAGCGTGCCTGTTTGCAAGGCTAGGAAAGAGCAGAGCCCCAGTCTTGCTGTTTATCTGCACTGGCTGCCAGGGCAAGTGAGGACCAGCAAGACAATTCCTGCCTAGCACCTTCCTTGGAGGAGAGAGAGTGCAACGTTTCATTTTGCTTTTTGGAGTGCGAGAGTGAGAAAAAGCAGAGTGCCTGTTTGCAAGGCTAGGAAAGAGCAGAGCCCCAGTCTTGCTGTTTATCTGCAATGACTGCCAGGGCAAGTGAGGACCAGCAAGACAATTCCTGCCTAGCACCTTCCTTGGAGGAGTGAGAGTGCAACGTTTCATTTTGCTTTTTGGAGTGCGAGAGTGAGAAAAAGCAGAGTGCCTGTTTGCAAGGCTAGCAAAGAGCAGAGCCCCAGTCTTGGTGTTTATCTGCAATGACTGCCAGGGCAAGTGAGGACCAGCAAGACAATTCCTGCCTAGCACCTTCCTTGGAGGAGAGAGAGTGCAAAGTTTCATTTTAGCATTTTGGCGCTCACGTCGAGACGAAGTGCTTTGGCTGTTTGCAAGGCTAGGAAAGAGCAGAGCCCCAGTCTTTCTGTTTATCTGCAATGACTGCAGGGCAAGTGAGGACCAGCAAGACAATTCCTGCCTAGCACCTTCCTTGGAGGAGAGAGAGTGCAACGTTTCATTTTGCTTTTTGGAGTGCGAGAGTGAGAAAAAGCAGAGTGCCTGTTTGCAAGGCTAGGAAAGAGCAGAGCCCCAGTATTGCTGTTTATCTGCAATGACTGCCAGGGCAAGTGAGGACCAGCAAGACAATTCCTGCCTAGCACCTTCCTTGGAGGAGAGAGAGTGCAACGTTTCATTTTGCTTTTTGGAGTGCGAGAGTGAGAAAAAGCAGAGTGCCTGTTTGCAAGGCTAGCAAAGAGCAGAGCCCCAGTCTTGCTGTTTATCTGCAATGACTGCCAGGGCAAGTGAGGACCAGCAAGACAATTCCTGCCTAGCACCTTCCTTGGAGGAGAGAGAGTGCAATGTTTCATTTTATCATTTTGGCGCTCACGAGGGAGACAAACTGCTTTGGCTGTTTGCAAGGCTAAGAAAGAGCATAGCCCCAGTCTTGCTGTTTATCTGCAATGACTGCCAGGGCAAGTGAGGACCAACAAGACAATTCCTGCCTAGCACCTTCCTTGGAGGAGAGAGAGTGCAACGTTTCATTTTGCTTTTTGGAGTGCGAGAGTGAGAAAAAGCAGAGCGCCTGTTTGCAAGGCTAGGAAAGAGCAGAGCCCCAGTCTTGCTGTTTATCTGCAATGACTGCCAGGGCAAGTGAGGACCAGCAAGACAATTCCTGCCTAGCACCTTCCTTGGAGGAGAGAGAGTGCAACGTTTCATTTTGCTTTTTGGAGTGCGAGAATGAGAAAAAGCAGAGCGCCTGTTTGCAAGGCTAGGAAAGAGCAGAGCCCAAGTCTTGCTGTTTATCTGCAATGAGTGCCAGGGCAAGTGAGGACCAGCAAGACAATTCCTGCCTAGCACCTTCCTTGGAGGAGAGAGAGTGCAACGTTTCATTTTAGCATTTTGGCGCTCACAAGAGAGACAAACTGCTTTGGCTGTTTGCAAGGCTAGGAAAGAGCAGAGCCCCAGTCTTGCTGTTTATCTGCACTGGCTGCCAGGGCAAGTGAGGACCAGCAAGACAATTCCTGCCTAGCACCTTCCTTGGAGGAGAGAGAATGCAACGTTTCATTTTGCTTTTTGGAGTGCGAGAGTGAGAAAAAGCAGAGTGCCTGTTTGCAAGGCTAGGAAAGAGCAGAGCCCCAGTCTTGCTGTTTATCTGCAATGACTGCCAGGGCAAGTGAGGACCAGCAAGACAATTCCTGCCTAGCACCTTCCTTGGAGGAGTGAGAGTGCAACGTTTCATTTTGCTTTTTGGAGTGCGAGAGTGAGAAAAAGCAGAGTGCCTGTTTGCAAGGCTAGCAAAGAGCAGAGCCCCAGTCTTGCTGTTTATCTGCAATGACTGCCAGGGCAAGTGAGGACCAGCAAGACAATTCCTGCCTAGCACCTTCCTTGGAGGAGAGAGAGTGCAACGTTTCATTTTAGCATTTTGGAGAGCGAGAGTGAGAAAAAGCAGAGTGCCTGTTTGAAAGGCTAGGAAAGAGCAGACCCCCAGTCTTGCTGTTTATCTGCAATGACTGCCAGGGCAAGTGAGGACCAGCAAGACAATTCCTGCCTAGCACCTTCCTTGGAGGAGAGAGAGTGCAACGTTTCATTTTAGCATTTTGGCGCTCACGAGGGAGACGAAATGCATTGGCTGTTTGCAAGGCTAGGAAAGAGCAGAGCCCCAGTCTTGCTGTTTATCTGCAATGACTGCCAGGGCAAGTGAGGACCAGCAAGACAATTCCTGCCTAGCACCTTCCTTGGAGGAGAGAGAGTGCAACGTTTCATTTTGCTTTTTGGAGTGCGAGAGTGAGAAAAAGCAGAGTGCCTGTTTGCAAGGCTAGGAAAGAGCAGAGCCCCAGTATTGCTGTTTATCTGCAATGACTGCCAGGGCAAGTGAGGACCAGCAAGACAATTCCTGCCTAGCACCTTCCTTGGAGGAGAGAGAGTGCAATGTTTCATTTTATCATTTTGGCGCTCACGAGGGAGACAAACTGCTTTGGCTGTTTGCAAGGCTAGGAAAGAGCAGAGCCCCAGTCTTGCTGTTTATCTGTAATGTCTGCCACGGCAAGTGAGGACCAGCAAGACAATTCCTGCCTAGCACCTTCCTTGGAGGAGAGAGAGTGCAACGTTTCATTTTGCTTTTTGGAGTGCGAGAGTGAGAAAAAGCAGAGTGCCTGTTTGCAAGGCTAGGAAAGAGCAGAGCCCGAGTCTTACTGTTTATCTGCAATGACTGCCAGGGCAAGTGAGGACCAGCAAGACAATTCCTGCCTAGCACCTTCATTGGAGGAGAGAGAGTGCAAGGTTTCATTTTAGCATTTTGGCGCTCACGAGCGAGACAAACAGCTTTGGCTGTTTGCAAGGCTAGGAAAGAGCAGAGCCCGAGTCTTGCTGTTTATCTGCAATGACTGCCAGGGCAAGTGAGGACCAGCAAGACAATTCCTGCCTAGCACCTTCCTTGGAGGAGAGAGAGTGCAAAGTTTCATTTTAGCATTTTGGCGCTCACGTCGAGACGAACTGCTTTGGCTGTTTGCAAGGCTAGGAAAGAGCAGAGCCCCAGTCTTGCTGTTTATCTGCAATGACTGCCAGGGCAAGTGAGGACCAGCAAGACAATTCCTGCCTAGCACCTTCCTTGGAGGAGAGAGAGTGCAACGTTTCATTTTGCTTTTTGGAGTGCGAGAGTGAGAAAAAGCAGAGTGCCTGTTTGCAAGGCTAGGAAAGAGCAGAGCCCGAGTCTTGCTGTTTATCTGCAATGACTGCCAGGGCAAGTGAGGACCAGCAAGACAATTCCTGCCTAGCACCTTTCTTGGAGGAGAGAGAGTGCAATGTTTCATTTTAGCATTTTGGCGCTCACGAGCGAGACAAACTTCTTTGGCTGTTTGCAAGGCTAGGAAAGAGAAGAGCCCCAGTCTTGCTGTTTATCTGCAATGACTGCCAGGGCAAGTGAGGACCAGCAAGACAATTCCCGCCTAGCACCTTCCTTGGAGGAGAGAGAGTGCAACGTTTCGTTTTGCTTTTTGGAGTGCGAGAGTGAGAAAAAGCAGAGCGCCTGTTTGCAAGGCTAGGAAAGAGCAGAGCCCCAGTCTTGCTGTTTATCTGTAATGTCTGCCAGGGCAAGTGAGGACCAGCAAGACAATTCCTGCCTAGCACGTTCCTTGGAGGAGAGAGAGTGCAACGTTTCATTTTAGCATTTTGGCGCTCACGAGCGAGACGAACTGCTTTGGCTGTTTGCAAGGCTAGGAAAGAGCAGAGCCCGAGTCTTGCTGTTTACCTGCAATGACTGCCAGGGCAAGTGAGGACCAGCAAGACAATTCCTGCCTAGCACCTTCCTTGGAGGAGAGAGAGTGCAACGTTTCATTTTAGCATTTTGGCGCTCACGAGGGAGACAAACTGCTTTGGCTGTTTGCAAGGCTAGGAAAGAGCAGAGCCCCAGTCTTGCTGTTTATCTGCAATGACTGCCAGGGCAAGTGAGGACCAGCAAGACAATTCCTGCCTAGCACCTTCCTTGGAGGAGAGAGAGTGCAATGTTTCATTTTAGCATTTTGGCGCTCACGAGGGAGACAAACTGCTTTGGCTGTTTGCAAGGCTAAGAAAGAGCATAGCCCCTATCTTGCTGTTTATCTGCAATGACTGCCAGGGCAAGTGAGGACCAGCAAGACAATTCCTGCCTAGCACCTTCCTTGGAGGAGAGAGAGTGCAACGTTTCATTTTAGCATTTTGGCGCTCACGAGCGAGACGAACTGCTTTGGCTGTTTGCAAGGCTAGGAAAGAGCAGAGCCCCAGTCTTGCTGTTTATCTGTAATGTCTGCCACGGCAAGTGAGGACCAGCAAGACAATTCCTGCCTAGCACCTTCCTTGGAGGAGAGAGAGTGCAACGTTTCATTTTAGCATTTTGGCGCTCACGAGCGAGACGAACTGCTTTGGCTGTTTGCAAGGCTAGGAAAGAGCAGAGCCCAAGTCTTGCTGTTTATCTGCAATGACTGCCAGGGCAAGTGAGGACCAGCAAGACAATTCCTGCCTAGCACCTTCCTTGGAGGAGAGAGAGTGCAACGTTTCATTTTGCTTTTTGGAGTGCGAGAGTGAGAAAAAGCAGAGTGCCTGTTTGCAAGGCTAGGAAAGAGCAGAGCCCGAGTCTCACTGTTTACCTGCAATGACTGCCAGGGCAAGTGAGGACCATCAAGACAATTCCTGCCTAGCACCTTCATTGGAGGAGAGAGAGTGCAAGGTTTCATTGCAGCATTTTGGCGCTCACGAGCGAGACAAACTGCTTTGGCTGTTTGCAAGGATAGGAAAGAGCAGAGCCCGAGTCTTGCTGTTTATCTGCAATGACTGCCAGGGCAAGTGAGGACCAGCAAGACAATTCCTGCCTAGCACCTTCCTTGGAGGAGAGAGAGTGCAACGTTTCATTTTAGCATTTTGGCGCTCACGTCGAGACGAACTGCTTTGGCTGTTTGCAAGGCTAGGAAAGAGCAGAGCCCCAGTCTTGCTGTTTACCTGTAATGAGTGCCAGGGCAAGTGAGGACCAGCAAGACAATTCCTGCCTAGCACCTTCCTTGGAGGAGAGAGAGTGCAACGTTTCATTTTAGCATTTTGGCGCTCACGAGCGAGACAAACTGCTTTGGGTGTTTGCAAGGCTAGGAAAGAGCAGAGCCCGAGTCTTGCTGTTTACCTGCAATGACTGCCAGGGCAAGTGAGGACCAACAAGACAATTCCTGCCTAGCACCTTCCTTGGAGGAGAGAGAGTGCAACGTTTCATTTTAGCATTTTGGCGCTCACGAGGGAGACAAACTGCTTTGGCTGTTTGCAAGGCTAGGAAAGAGCAGAGCCCGAGTCTTGCTGTTTATCTGCAATGACTGCCAGGGCAAGTGAGGACCAGCAAGACAATTCCTGCCTAGCACCTTCCTTGGAGGAGAGAGAGTGCAATGTTTCATTTTATCATTTTGGCGCTCACGAGGGAGACGAACTGCTTTGGCTGTTTGCAAGGCTAAGAAAGAGCATAGCCCCAGTCTTGCTGTATATCTGCAATGACTGCCAGGGCAAGTGAGGACCAGCAAGACAATTCCTGCCTAGCACCTTCCTTGGAGGAGAGAGAGTTGAACGTTTCATTTTGCTTTTTGGAGTGCGAGAGTGAGAAAAAGCAGAGCGCCTGTTTGCAAGGCTAGGAAAGAGCAGAGCCCCAGTCTTGCTGTTTATCTGCAATGACTGCCAGGGCAAGTGAGGACCAGCAACACAATTCCTGCCTATCAGCTTCCTTGGAGGAGAGAGAGTGCAACGTTTCATTTTGCTTTATGGAGTGCGAGAGTGAGAAAAAGCAGAGCGCCTGTTTGCAAGGCTAGGAAAGAGCAGAGCCCCAGTCTTGCTGTTTATCTGCAATGACTGCCAGGGCAAGTGAGGACCAGCAAGACAATTCCTGCCTAGCACCTTCCTTGGAGGAGAGAGAGTGCAACGTTTCATTTTGCTTTTTGGAGTGCGAGAGTGAGAAAAAGCAGAGCGCCTGTTTGCAAGGCTAGGAAAGAGCATAGCCCCTATCTTGCTGTTTATCTGCAATGACTGCCAGGGCAAGTGAGGACCAGCAAGACAATTCCTGCCTAGCACCTTCCTTGGAGGAGAGAGAGTGCAACGTTTCATTTTAGCATTTTGGCGCTCACGAGCGAGACGAACTGCTTTGGCTGTTTGCAAGGCTAGGAAAGAGCAGAGCCCGAGTCTTGCTGTTTATCTGCAATGACTGCCAGGGCAAGTGAGGACCAGCAAGACAATTCCTGCCTAGCACCTTCCTTGGAGGAGAGAGAGTGCAACGTTTCATTTTAGCATTTTGGCGCTCACGTCGAGACGAACTGCTTTGGCTGTTTGCAAGGCTAGGAAAGAGCAGAGCCCCAGTCTTGCTGTTTATCTGCAATGACTGCCAGGGCAAGTGAGGACCAGCAAGACAATTCCTGCCTAGCACCTTACTTGGAGGAGAGAGAGTGCAAGGTTTCATTGCAGCATTTTGGCGCTCACGAGCGAGACAAAATGCTTTGGCTGTTTGCAAGGCTAGGAAAGAGCAGAGCCCCAGTCTTGCTGTTTATCTGCAATGACTGCCAGGGCAAGTGAGGACCAGCAAGACAATTCCTGCCTAGCACCTTCCTTGGAGGAGAGAGAGTGCAACGTTTCATTTTGCTTTTTGGAGTGCGAGAGTGAGAAAAAGCAGAGTGCCTGTTTGCAAGGCTAGGAAAGAGCAGAGCCCGAGTCTTACTGTTTATCTGCAATGACTGCCAGGGCAAGTGAGGACCAGCAAGACAATTCCTGCCTAGCACCTTACTTGGAGGAGAGAGAGTGCAATGTTTCATTTTATCATTTTGGCGCTCACGAGGGAGACAAACTGCTTTGGCTCTTTGCAAGGCTAAGAAAGAGCATAGCCCCTATCTTGCTGTTTATCTGCAATGACTGCCAGGGCAAGTGAGGACCAGCAAGACAATTCCTGCCTAGCACCTTCCTTGGAGGGGAGAGAGTGCAACGTTTCATTTTAGCATTTTGGCGCTCACGAGCGAGACGACCTGCTTTGGCTGTTTGCAAGGCTAGGAAAGAGCAGAGCCCCAGTCTTGCTGTTTATCTGTAATGTCTGCCACGGCAAGTGAGGACCAGCAAGACAATTCCTGCCTAGCATCTTCCTTGGAGGAGAGAGAGTGCAACGTTTCATTTTAGCATTTTGGCGCTCACGAGCGAGACGAACTGCTTTGGCTGTTTGCAAGGCTAGGAAAGAGCAGAGCCCCAGTCTTGCTGTTTATCTGCAATGACTGCCAGGGCAAGTGAGGACCAGCAAGACAATTCCTGCCTAGCACCTTCCTTGGAGGAGAGAGAGTGCAACGTTTCATTTTGCTTTTTGGAGTGCGAGAGTGAGAAAAAGCAGAGTGCCTGTTTGCAAGGCTAGGAAAGAGCAGAGCCCGAGTCTTGCTGTTTACCTGCAATGACTGCCAGGGCAAGTGAGGACCAGCAAGACAATTCCTGCCTAGCACCTTCCTTGGAGGAGAGAGAGTGCAACGTTTCATTTTAGCATTTTGGCGCTCACGAGGGAGACAGACTGCTTTGGCTGTTTGCAAGGCTAGGAAAGAGCAGAGCCCGAGTCTTGCTGTTTATCTGCAATGACTGCCAGGGCAAGTGAGGACCAGCAAGACAATTCCTGCCTAGCACCTTCCTTGGAGGAGAGAGAGTGCAATGTTTCATTTTATCATTTTGGCGCTCACGAGGGAGACGAACTGCTTTGGCTGTTTGCAAGGCTAAGAAAGAGCATAGCCCCAGTCTTGCTGTATATCTGCAATGACTGCCAGGGCAAGTGAGGACCAGCAAGACAATTCCTGCCTAGCACCTTCCTTGGAGGAGAGAGAGTTGAACGTTTCATTTTGCTTTTTGGAGTGCGAGAGTGAGAAAAAGCAGAGCGCCTGTTTGCAAGGCTAGGAAAGAGCAGAGCCCCAGTCTTGCTGTTTATCTGCAATGACTGCCAGGGCAAGTGAGGACCAGCAACACAATTCCTGCCTATCAGCTTCCTTGGAGGAGAGAGAGTGCAACGTTTCATTTTGCTTTTTGGAGTGCGAGAGTGAGAAAAAGCAGAGCGCCTGTTTGCAAGTCTAGGAAAGAGCAGAGCCCCAGTCTTGCTGTTTATCTGCAATGACTGCCAGGGCAAGTGAGGACCAGCAAGACAATTCCTGCCTAGCACCTTCCTTGGAGGAGAGAGAGTGCAACGTTTCATTTTGCTTTTTGGAGTGCGAGAGTGAGAAAAAGCAGAGCGCCTGTTTGCAAGGCTAGGAAAGAGCAGAGCCCCAGTCTTGCTGTTTATCTGCAATGACTGCCAGGGCAAGTGAGGACCAGCAAGACAATTCCTGCCTAGCACCTTCCTTGGAGGAGAGAGAGTTCAACGTTTCATTTTAGCATTTTGGCGCTCACGAGCGAGACGAACTGCTTTGGCTGTTTGCAAGGCTAGGAAAGAGCAGAGCCCCAGTCTTGCTGTTTATCTGCAATGACTGCCAGGGCAAGTGAGGACCAGCAAGACAATTCCTGCCTAGCACCTTCCTTGGAGGAGAGAGAGTGGAACGTTTCATTTTGCTTTTTGGAGTGCGAGAGTGAGAAAAAGCAGAGCGCCTGTTTGCAAGGCTAGGAAAGAGCAGAGCCCCAGTCTTGCTGTTTATCTGCAATGACTGCCAGGGCAAGTGAGGACCAGCAAGACAATTCCTGCCTAGCACCTTCCTTGGAGGAGAGAGAGTGCAACGTTTCATTTTAGCATTTTGGAGCTCACGAGCGAGACAAACTGCTTTGGCTGTTTGCAAGGCTAGGAAAGAGAAGAGCCCCAGTCTTGCTATTTATCTGCAGTGACTGCCAGGGCAAGTGAGGACCAGCAAGACAATTCCTGCCTAGCACCTTCCTTGGAGGAGAGAGAGTGCAACGTTTCATTTTATCATTTTGGCGCTCACGAGCGAGACAAACTGCTTTGGCTGATTGCAAGGCTAGGTAAGAGCAGAGCCCCAGTCTTGCTTTTTATCTGCAATGACTGCCAGGGCAAGTGAGGACCAGCAAGACAATTCCTGCCTAGCACCTTCATTGGAGGAGAGAGAGTGCAAGGTTTCATTGCAGCATTTTGGCGCTCACGAGCGAGACAAAATGCTTTGGCTGTTTGCAAGGCTAGGAAAGAGCAGAGCCCCAGTCTTGCTGTTTATCTGCAATGACTGCCAGGGCAAGTGAGGACCAGCAAGACAATTCCTGCCTAGCACCTTCCTTGGAGGAGAGAGAGTGCAACGTTTCATTTTGCTTTTTGGAGTGCGAGAGTGAGAAAAAGCAGAGTGCCTGTTTGCAAGGCTAGGAAAGAGCAGAGCCCGAGTCTTACTGTTTATCTGCAATGACTGCCAGGGCAAGTGAGGACCAGCAAGACAATTCCTGCCTAGCACCTTACTTGGAGGAGAGAGAGTGCAATGTTTCATTTTATCATTTTGGCGCTCACGAGGGAGACAAACTGCTTTGGCTCTTTGCAAGGCTAAGAAAGAGCATAGCCCCTATCTTGCTGTTTATCTGCAATGACTGCCAGGGCAAGTGAGGACCAGCAAGACAATTCCTGCCTAGCACCTTCCTTGGAGGGGAGAGAGTGCAACGTTTCATTTTAGCATTTTGGCGCTCACGAGCGAGACGAACTGCTTTGGCTGTTTGCAAGGCTAGGAAAGAGCAGAGCCCCAGTCTTGCTGTTTATCTGTAATGTCTGCCACGGCAAGTGAGGACCAGCAAGACAATTCCTGCCTAGCACCTTCCTTGGAGGAGAGAGAGTGCAACGTTTCATTTTAGCATTTTGGCGCTCACGAGCGAGACGAACTGCTTTGGCTGTTTGCAAGGCTAGGAAAGAGCAGAGCCCCAGTCTTGCTGTTTATCTGCAATGACTGCCAGGGCAAGTGAGGACCAGCAAGACAATTCCTGCCTAGCACCTTCCTTGGAGGAGAGAGAGTGCAACGTTTCATTTTGCTTTTTGGAGTGCGAGAGTGAGAAAAAGCAGAGTGCCTGTTTGCAAGGCTAGGAAAGAGCAGAGCCCGAGTCTTGCTGTTTATCTGCAATGACTGCCAGGGCAAGTGAGGACCAGCAAGACAATTCCTGCCTAGCACCTTCATTGGAGGAGAGAGAGTGCAAGGTTTCATTGCAGCATTTTGGCGCTCACGAGCGAGACAAACTGCTTTGGCTGTTTGCAAGGCTAGGAAAGAGCAGAGCCCGAGTCTTGCTGTTTATCTGCAATGACTGCCAGGGCAAGTGAGGACCAGCAAGACAATTCCTGCCTAGCACCTTCCTTGGAGGAGAGAGAGTGCAAAGTTTCATTTTAGCATTTTGGCGCTCACGTCGAGACGAACTGCTTTGGCTGTTTGCAAGGCTAGGAAAGAGCAGAGCCCCAGTCTTGCTGTTTATCTGCAATGACTGCCAGGGCAAGTGAGGACCAGCAAGACAATTCCTGCCTAGCACCTTCCTTGGAGGAGAGAGAGTGCAACGTTTCATTTTGCTTTTTGGAGTGCGAGAGTGAGAAAAAGCAGAGTGCCTGTTTGCAAGGCTAGGAAAGAGCAGAGCCCGAGTCTTGCTGTTTATCTGCAATGACTGCCAGGGCAAGTGAGGACCAGCAAGACAATTCCTGCCTAGCACGTTCCTTGGAGGAGAGAGAGTGCAACGTTTCATTTTAGCATTTTGGCGCTCACGAGCGAGACGAACTGCTTTGGCTGTTTGCAAGGCTAGGAAAGAGCAGAGCCCGAGTCTTGCTGTTTACCTGCAATGACTGCCAGGGCAAGTGAGGACCAGCAAGACAATTCCTGCCTAGCACCTTCCTTGGAGGAGAGAGAGTGCAACGTTTCATTTTATCATTTTGGCGCTCACGAGCGAGACAAACTGCTTTGGCTGTTTGCAAGGCTAGGAAAGAGCAGAGCCCCAGTCTTGCTGTTTATCTGCAATGTCTGCCACGGCAAGTGAGGACCAGCAAGACAATTCCTGCCTAGCACCTTCCTTGGAGGAGAGAGAGTGCAACGTTTCATTTTGCTTTTTGGAGTGCGAGAGTGAGAAAAAGCAGAGTGCCTGTTTGCAAGGCTAGGAAATAGCAGAGCCCGAGTCTTACTGTTTATCTGCAATGACTGCCAGGGCAAGTGAGGACCAGCAAGACAATTCCTGCCTAGCACCTTCATTGGAGGAGAGAGAGTGCAAGGTTTCATTGCAGCATTTTGGCGCTCACGAGCGAGACAAACTGCTTTGGCTGTTTGCAAGGCTAGGAAAGAGCAGAGCCCGAGTATTGCTGTTTATCTGCAATGACTGCCAGGGCAAGTGAGGACCAGCAAGACAATTCCTGCCTAGCACCTTCCTTGGAGGAGAGAGAGTGCAAAGTTTCATTTTAGCATTTTGGCGCTCACGTCGAGACGAACTGCTTTGGCTGTTTGCAAGGCTAGGAAAGAGCAGAGCCCCAGTCTTGCTGTTTATCTGCAATGACTGCCAGGGGAAGTGAGGACCAGCAAGACAATTCCTGCCTAGCACCTTCCTTGGAGGAGAGAGAGTGCAACGTTTCATTTTGCTTTTTGGAGTGCGAGAGTGAGAAAAAGCAGAGTGCCTGTTTGCAAGGCTAGGAAAGAGCAGAGCCCGAGTCTTGCTGTTTATCTGTAATGTCTGCCAGGGCAAGTGAGGACCAGCAAGACAATTCCTGCCTAGCACGTTCCTTGGAGGAGAGAGAGTGCAACGTTTCATTTTAGCATTTTGGCGCTGACGAGCGAGACGAACTGCTTTGGCTGTTTGCAAGGCTAGGAAAGAGCAGAGCCCCAGTCTTGCTGTTTATCTGCAATGACTGCCAGGGCAAGTGAGGACCAGCAAGACAATTCCTGCCTAGCACCTTCCTTGGAGGAGAGAGAGTGCAATGTTTCATTTTAGCATTTTGGCGCTCACGAGGGAGACAAACTGCTTTGGCTGTTTGCAAGGCTAAGAAAGAGCATAGCCCCTATCTTGCTGTTTATCTGCAATGACTGCCAGGGCAAGTGAGGACCAGCAAGACAATTCCTGCCTAGCACCTTCCTTGGAGGAGAGAGAGTGCAACGTTTCATTTTAGCATTTTGGCGCTCACGAGCGAGACAAAATGCTTTGGCTGTTTGCAAGGCTAGGAAAGAGCAGAGCCCCAGTCTTGCTGTTTATCTGTAATGTCTGCCACGGCAAGTGAGGACCAGCAAGACAATTCCTGCCTAGCACCTTCCTTGGAGGAGAGAGAGTGCAACGTTTCATTTTGCTTTTTGGAGTGCGAGAGTGAGAAAAAGCAGAGTGCCTGTTTGCAAGGCTAGGAAATAGCAGAGCCCGAGTCTTACTGTTTATCTGCAATGACTGCCAGGGCAAGTGAGGACGAGCAAGACAATTCCTGCCTAGCACCTTCATTGGAGGAGAGAGAGTGCAAGGTTTCATTGCAGCATTTTGGCGCTCACGAGCGAGACAAACTGCTTTGGCTGTTTGCAAGGCTAGGAAAGAGCAGAGCCCGAGTCTTGCTGTTTATCTGTAATGTCTGCCAGGGCAAGTGAGGACCAGCAAGACAATTCCTGCCTAGCACGTTCCTTGGAGGAGAGAGAGTGCAACGTTTCATTTTAGCATTTTGGCGCTCACGAGCGAGACGAACTGCTTTGGCTGTTTGCAAGGCTAGGAAAGAGCAGAGCCCGAGTCTTGCTGTTTACCTGCAATGACTGCCAGGGCAAGTGAGGACCAGCAAGACAATTCCTGCCTAGCACCTTCCTTGGAGGAGAGAGAGTGCAACGTTTCATTTTAGCATTTTCGCGCTCACGAGGGAGACGAACTGCTTTGGCTGTTTGCAAGGCTAGGAAAGAGCAGAGCCCCAGTCTTGGTGTTTATCTGCAATGACTGCCAGGGCAAGTGAGGACCAGCAAGACAATTCCTGCCTAGCACCTTCCTTGGAGGAGAGAGAGTGCAATGTTTCATTTTAGCATTTTGGCGCTCACGAGGGAGACAAACTTCTTTGGCTGTTTGCAAGGCTAAGAAAGAGCATAGCCCCTATCTTGCTGTTTATCTGCAATGACTGCCAGGGCAAGTGAGGACCAGCAAGACAATTCCTGCCTAGCACCTTCCTTGGAGGAGAGAGAGTGCAAGGTTTCATTGCAGCATTTTGGCGCTCACGAGCGAGACAAACTGCTTTGGCTGTTTGCAAGGCTAGGAAAGAGCAGAGCCCGAGTCCTGCTGTTTATCTGCAATGACTGCCAGGGCAAGTGAGGACCAGCAAGACAATTCCTGCCTAGCACCTTCCTTGGAGGAGAGAGAGTGCAAAGTTTCATTTTAGCATTTTGGCGCTCACGTCGAGACGAACTGCTTTGGCTGTTTGCAAGGCTAGGAAAGAGCAGAGCCCCAGTCTTGCTGTTTATCTGCAATGACTGCCAGGGGAAGTGAGGACCAGCAAGACAATTCCTGCCTAGCACCTTCCTTGGAGGAGAGAGAGTGCAACGTTTCATTTTGCTTTTTGGAGTGCGAGAGTGAGAAAAAGCAGAGTGCCTGTTTGCAAGGCTAGGAAAGAGCAGAGCCCGAGTCTTGCTGTTTATCTGTAATGTCTGCCAGGGCAAGTGAGGACCAGCAAGACAATTCCTGCCTAGCACGTTCCTTGGAGGAGAGAGAGTGCAACGTTTCATTTTAGCATTTTGGCGCTGACGAGCGAGACGAACTGCTTTGGCTGTTTGCAAGGCTAGGAAAGAGCAGAGCCCCAGTCTTGCTGTTTATCTGCAATGACTGCCAGGGCAAGTGAGGACCAGCAAGACAATTCCTGCCTAGCACCTTCCTTGGAGGAGAGAGAGTGCAATGTTTCATTTTAGCATTTTGGCGCTCACGAGGGAGACAAACTGCTTTGGCTGTTTGCAAGGCTAAGAAAGAGCATAGCCCCTATCTTGCTGTTTATCTGCAATGACTGCCAGGGCAAGTGAGGACCAGCAAGACAATTCCTGCCTAGCACCTTCCTTGGAGGAGAGAGAGTGCAACGTTTCATTTTAGCATTTTGGCGCTCACGAGCGAGACAAAATGCTTTGGCTGTTTGCAAGGCTAGGAAAGAGCAGAGCCCCAGTCTTGCTGTTTATCTGTAATGTCTGCCACGGCAAGTGAGGACCAGCAAGACAATTCCTGCCTAGCACCTTCCTTGGAGGAGAGAGAGTGCAACGTTTCATTTTGCTTTTTGGAGTGCGAGAGTGAGAAAAAGCAGAGTGCCTGTTTGCAAGGCTAGGAAATAGCAGAGCCCGAGTCTTACTGTTTATCTGCAATGACTGCCAGGGCAAGTGAGGACGAGCAAGACAATTCCTGCCTAGCACCTTCATTGGAGGAGAGAGAGTGCAAGGTTTCATTGCAGCATTTTGGCGCTCACGAGCGAGACAAACTGCTTTGGCTGTTTGCAAGGCTAGGAAAGAGCAGAGCCCGAGTCTTGCTGTTTATCTGTAATGTCTGCCAGGGCAAGTGAGGACCAGCAAGACAATTCCTGCCTAGCACCTTCCTTGGAGGAGAGAGAGTGCAACGTTTCATTTTAGCATTTTCGCGCTCACGAGGGAGACGAACTGCTTTGGCTGTTTGCAAGGCTAGGAAAGAGCAGAGCCCCAGTCTTGCTGTTTATCTGCAATGACTGCCAGGGCAAGTGAGGACCAGCAAGACAATTCCTGCCTAGCACCTTCCTTGGAGGAGAGAGAGTGCAATGTTTCATTTTAGCATTTTGGCGCTCACGAGGGAGACAAACTTCTTTGGCTGTTTGCAAGGCTAAGAAAGAGCATAGCCCCTATCTTGCTGTTTATCTGCAATGACTGCCAGGGCAAGTGAGGACCAGCAAGACAATTCCTGCCTAGCACCTTCCTTGGAGGAGAGATAGTGCAACGTTTCATTTTAGCATTTTGGCGCTCACGAGCGAGACAAAATGCTTTGGCTGTTTGCAAGGCTAGGAAAGAGCAGAGCCCGAGTCTTGCTGTTTATCTGTAATGTCTGCCACGGCAAGTGAGGACCAGCAAGACAATTCCTGCCTAGCACCTTCCTTGGAGGAGAGAGAGTGCAACGTTTCATTTTGCTTTTTGGAGTGCGAGAGTGAGAAAAAGCAGAGTGCCTGTTTGCAAGGCTAGGAAATAGCAGAGCCCGAGTCTTACTGTTTATCTGCAATGACTGCCAGGGCAAGTGAGGACGAGCAAGACAATTCCTGCCTAGCACCTTCATTGGAGGAGAGAGAGTGCAAGGTTTCATTGCAGCATTTTGGCGCTCACGAGCGAGACAAACTGCTTTGGCTGTTTGCAAGGCTAGGAAAGAGCAGAGCCCGAGTCTTGCTGTTTATCTGTAATGTCTGCCAGGGCAAGTGAGGACCAGCAAGACAATTCCTGCCTAGCACGTTCCTTGGAGGAGAGAGAGTGCAACGTTTCATTTTAGCATTTTGGCGCTCACGAGCGAGACGAACTGCTTTGGCTGTTTGCAAGGCTAGGAAAGAGCAGAGCCCGAGTCTTGCTGTTTACCTGCAATGACTGCCAGGGCAAGTGAGGACCAGCAAGACAATTCCTGCCTAGCACCTTCCTTGGAGGAGAGAGAGTGCAACGTTTCATTTTATCATTTTGGCGCTCACGAGCGAGACAAACTGCTTTGGCTGTTTGCAAGGCTAGGAAAGAGCAGAGCCCCAGTCTTGCTGTTTATCTGCAATGTCTGCCACGGCAAGTGAGGACCAGCAAGACAATTCCTGCCTAGCACCTTCCTTGGAGGAGAGAGAGTGCAACGTTTCATTTTGCTTTTTGGAGTGCGAGAGTGAGAAAAAGCAGAGTGCCTGTTTGCAAGGCTAGGAAATAACAGAGCCCGAGTCTTACTGTTTATCTGCAATGACTGCCAGGGCAAGTGAGGACCAGCAAGACAATTCCTGCCTAGCACCTTCATTGGAGGAGAGAGAGTGCAAGGTTTCATTGCAGCATTTTGGCGCTCACGAGCGAGACAAACTGCTTTGGCTGTTTGCAAGGCTAGGAAAGAGCAGAGCCCGAGTCCTGCTGTTTATCTGCAATGACTGCCAGGGCAAGTGAGGACCAGCAAGACAATTCCTGCCTAGCACCTTCCTTGGAGGAGAGAGAGTGCAAAGTTTCGTTTTATCATTTTGGCGCTCACGTCGAGACGAACTGCTTTGGCTGTTTGCAAGGCTAGGAAAGAGCAGAGCCCCAGTCTTGCTGTTTATCTGCAATGACTGCCAGGGGAAGTGAGGACCAGCAAGACAATTCCTGCCTAGCACCTTCCTTGGAGGAGAGAGAGTGCAACGTTTCATTTTGCTTTTTGGAGTGCGAGAGTGAGAAAAAGCAGAGTGCCTGTTTGCAAGGCTAGGAAAGAGCAGAGCCCGAGTCTTGCTGTTTATCTGTAATGTCTGCCAGGGCAAGTGAGGACCAGCAAGACAATTCCTGCCTAGCACGTTCCTTGGAGGAGAGAGAGTGCAACGTTTCATTTTAGCATTTTGGCGCTGACGAGCGAGACGAACTGCTTTGGCTGTTTGCAAGGCTAGGAAAGAGCAGAGCCCCAGTATTGCTGTTTATCTGCAATGACTGCCAGGGCAAGTGAGGACCAGCAAGACAATTCCTGCCTAGCACCTTCCTTGGAGGAGAGAGAGTGCAATGTTTCATTTTAGCATTTTGGCGCTCACGAGGGAGACAAACTGCTTTGGCTGTTTGCAAGGCTAAGAAAGAGCATAGCCCCTATCTTGCTGTTTATCTGCAATGACTGCCAGGGCAAGTGAGGACCAGCAAGACAATTCCTGCCTAGCACCTTCCTTGGAGGAGAGAGAGTGCAACGTTTCATTTTAGCATTTTGGCGCTCACGAGCGAGACAAAATGCTTTGGCTGTTTGCAAGGCTAGGAAAGAGCAGAGCCCCAGTCTTGCTGTTTATCTGTAATGTCTGCCACGGCAAGTGAGGACCAGCAAGACAATTCCTGCCTAGCACCTTCCTTGGAGGAGAGAGAGTGCAACGTTTCATTTTGCTTTTTGGAGTGCGAGAGTGAGAAAAAGCAGAGTGCCTGTTTGCAAGGCTAGGAAAGAGCAGAGCCCCAGTCTTGCTGTTTATCTGCAATGACTGCCAGGGCAAGTGAGGACCAGCAAGACAATTCCTGCCTAGCACCTTCCTTGGAGGAGAGAGAGTGCAATGTTTCATTTTAGCATTTTGGCGCTCACGAGCGAGACAAACTGCTTTGGCTCTTTGCAAGGCTAGGAAAGAGCAGAGCCCCAGTCTTGCTGTTTATCTGCAATGACTACCAGGGCAAGTGAGGAACAGCAAGACAATTCCTGCCTAGCACCTTTCTTGGAAGAGTGAGAGTGCAACGTTTCATTTTACCATTTTGGCGCTCACGAGCGAGACGAACTGCTTTGGCTGTTTGAAAGGCTAGGAAAGAGCAGAGCCCCAGTCTTGCTGTTTATCTGCAATGACTGCCAGGGCAAGTGAGGACCAGCAAGACAATTCCTGCCTAGCACCTTCCTTGGAGGAGAGAGAGTGCAACGTTTCATTTTGCTTTTTGGAGTGCGAGAGTGAGAAAAAGCAGAGCGCCTGTTTGCAAAGCTAGGAAAGAGCAGAGCCCCAGTCTTGCTGTTTATCTGCAATGAGTGCCAGGGCAAGTGAGGACCAGCAAGACAATTCCTGCCTAGCACCTTCCAAGGAGGAGAGAGAGTGCAACGTTTCATTTTAGCATTTTTGCGCTCACAAGCGAGACAAACTGCTTTGGCTGTTTGCAAGGCTAGGAAAGAGCAGAGCCCCAGTCTTGCTGTTTATCTGCAATGACTGCCAGGGCAAGTGAGGACCAGCAAGACAATTCCTGCCTAGCACCTTCCTTGGAGGAGAGAGAGTGCAACGTTTCATTTTAGCATTTTGGCGCTCACGAGCGAGACGAACTGCTTTGGCTGTTTGCAAGGCTAGGAAAGAGCAGAGCCCCAGTCTTGCTGTTTATCTGCAATGACTGCCAGGGCAAGTGAGGACCAGCAAGACAATTCCTGCCTAGCACCTTCCTTGGAGGAGAGAGAGTGCAATGTTTCATTTTATCATTTTGGCGCTCACGAGGGAGACAAACTGCTTTGGCTGTTTGCAAGGCTAAGAAAGAGCATAGCCCCAGTCTTGCTGTTTATCTGCAATGACTGCCAGGGCAAGTGAGGACCAGCAAGACAATTCCTGCCTAGCACCTTCCTTGGAGGAGAGAGAGTGCAACGTTTCATTTTGCTTTTTGGAGTGCGAGAGTGAGAAAAAGCAGAGCGCCTGTTTGCAAGGCTAGGAAAGAGCAGAGCCCCAGTCTTGCTGTTTATCTGCAATGACTGCCAGGGCAAGTGAGGACCAGCAACACAATTCCTGCCTAGCAGCTTCCTTGGAGGAGAGAGAGTGCAACGTTTCATTTTGCTTTTTGGAGTGCGAGAGTGAGAAAAAGCAGAGCGCCTGTTTGCAAGGCTAGGAAAGAGCAGAGCCCCAGTCTTGCTGTTTATCTGCAATGAGTGCCAGGGCAAGTGAGGACCAGCAAGACAATTCCTGCCTAGCACGTTCCTTGGAGGAGAGAGAGTGCAACGTTTCATTTTAGCATTTTGGCGCTCACAAGCGAGACAAACTGCTTTGGCTGTTTGCAAGGCTAGGAAAGAGCAGAGTCCCAGTCTTGCTGTTTATCTGCAATGACTGCCAGGGCAAGTGAGGACCAGCAAGACAATTCCTGCCTAGCACCTTCCTTGGAGGAGAGAGAGTGCAACGTTTCATTTTGCTTTTTGGAGTGCGAGAGTGAGAAAAAGCAGAGTGCCTGTTTGCAAGGCTAGGAAAGAGCAGAGCCCGAGTCTTACTGTTTATCTGCAATGACTGCCAGGGCAAGTGAGGACCAGCAAGACAATTCCTGCCTAGCACCTTCATTGGAGGAGAGATAGTGCAAGGTTTCATTGCAGCATTTTGGCGCTCACGAGCGAGACAAACTGCTTTGGCTGTTTGCAAGGCTAGGAAAGAGCAGAGCCCGAGTATTGCTGTTTATCTGCAATGACTGCCAGGGCAAGTGAGGACCAGCAAGACAATTCCTGCCTAGCACCTTCCTTGGAGGAGAGAGAGTGCAAAGTTTCATTTTAGCATTTTGGCGCTCACGTCGAGACGAACTGCTTTGGCTGTTTGCAAGGCTAGGAAAGAGCAGAGCCCCAGTCTTGCTGTTTATCTGCAATGACTGCCAGGGCAAGTGAGGACCAGCAAGACAATTCCTGCCTAGCACCTTCCTTGGAGGAGAGAGAGTGCAACGTTTCATTTTGCTTTTTGGAGTGCGAGAGTGAGAAAAAGCAGAGTGCCTGTTTGCAAGGCTAGGAAAGAGCAGAGCCCGAGTCTTGCTGTTTATCTGCAATGACTGCCAGGGCAAGTGAGGACCAGCAAGACAATTCCTGCCTAGCACCTTTCTTGGAGGAGAGAGAGTGCAATGTTTCATTTTAGCATTTTGGCGCTCACGAGCGAGACAAACTGCTTTGGCTGTTTGCAAGGCTAGGAAAGAGAAGAGCCCCAGTCTTGCTGTTTATCTGCAATGACTGCCAGGGCAAGTGAGGACCAGCAAGACAATTCCCGCCTAGCACCTTCCTTGGAGGAGAGAGAGTGCAACGTTTCGTTTTGCTTTTTGGAGTGCGAGTGAGAAAAAGCAGAGCGCCTGTTTGCAAGGCTAGGAAAGAGCAGAGCCCCAGTCTTGCTGTTTATCTGTAATGTCTGCCAGGGCAAGTGAGGACCAGCAAGACAATTCCTGCCTAGCACGTTCCTTGGAGGAGAGAGAGTGCAACGTTTCATTTTAGCATTTTGGCGCTCACGAGCGAGACGAACTGCTTTGGCTGTTTGCAAGGCTAGGAAAGAGCAGAGCCCGAGTCTTGCTGTTTACCTGCAATGACTGCCAGGGCAAGTGAGGACCAGCAAGACAATTCCTGCCTAGCACCTTCCTTGGAGGAGAGAGAGTGCAACGTTTCATTTTAGCATTTTGGCGCTCACGAGGGAGACAAACTGCTTTGGCTGTTTGCAAGGCTAGGAAAGAGCAGAGCCCCAGTCTTGCTGTTTATCTGCAATGACTGCCAGGGCAAGTGAGGACCAGCAAGACAATTCCTGCCTAGCACCTTCCTTGGAGGAGAGAGAGTGCAACGTTTCATTTTGCTTTTTGGAGTGCGAGAGTGAGAAAAAGTAGAGTGCCTGTTTGCAAGGCTAGGAAAGAGCAGAGCCCGAGTCTTACTGTTTACCTGCAATGACTGCCAGGGCAAGTGAGGACCAGCAAGACAATTCCTGCCTAGCACCTTCATTGGAGGAGAGAGAGTGCAAGGTTTCATTGCACCATTTTGGCGCTCACGAGCGAGACAAACTGCTTTGGCTGTTTGCAAGGATAGGAAAGAGCAGAGCCCGAGTCTTGCTGTTTACCTGTAATGAGTGCCAGGGCAAGTGAGGACCAGCAAGACAATTCCTGCCTAGCACCTTCCTTGGAGGAGAGAGAGTGCAACGTTTCATTTTAGCATTTTGGCGCTCACGTCGAGACGAACTGCTTTGGCTGTTTGCAAGGCTAGGAAAGAGCAGAGCCCCAGTCTTGCTGTTTATCTGCAATGACTGCCAGGGCAAGTGAGGACCAGCAAGACAATTCCTGCCTAGCACGTTCCTTGGAGGAGAGAGAGTGCAACGTTTCATTTTAGCATTTTGGCGCTCACGAGCGAGACGAACTGCTTTGGCTGTTTCAAGGCTAGGAAAGAGCAGAGCCCGAGTCTTGCTGTTTACCTGCAATGACTGCCAGGGCAAGTGAGGACCAGCAAGACAATTCCTGCCTAGCACCTTCCTTGGAGGAGAGAGAGTGCAACGTTTCATTTTAGCATTTTCGCGCTCACGAGGGAGACGAACTGCTTTGGCTGTTTGCAAGGCTAGGAAAGAGCAGAGCCCCAGTCTTGCTGTTTATCTGCAATGACTGCCAGGGCAAGTGAGGACCAGCAAGACAATTCCTGCCTAGCACCTTCCTTGGAGGAGAGAGAGTGCAATGTTTCATTTTAGCATTTTGGCGCTCACGAGGGAGACAAACTTCTTTGGCTGTTTGCAAGGCTAAGAAAGAGCATAGCCCCTATCTTGCTGTTTATCTGCAATGACTGCCAGGGCAAGTGAGGACCAGCAAGACAATTCCTGCCTAGCACCTTCCTTGGAGGAGAGAGAGTGCAACGTTTCATTTTGCTTTTTGGAGTGCGAGAGTGAGAAAAAGCAGTGCGCCTGTTTGCAAGGCTAGGAAAGAGCAGAGCCCCAGTCTTGCTGTTTATCTGCAATGACTGCCAGGGCAAGTGAGGACCAGCAAGACAATTCCAGCCTAGCACCTTCCTTGGAGGAGAGAGAGTGCAACGTTTCATTTTAGCATTTTGGAGCTCACGAGCGAGACAAACTGCTTTGGCTGTTTGCCAGGCTAGGAAAGAGAAGAGCCCCAGTCTTGCTATTTATCTGCAGTGACTGCCAGGGCAAGTGAGGACCAGCAAGACAATTCCTGCCTAGCACCTTCCTTGGAGGAGAGAGAGTGCAACGTTTCATTTTAGCATTTTGGCGCTCACGAGCGAGAGAAACTGCTTTGGCTGTTTGCAAGGCTAGGAAAGAGAAGAGCCCCAGTCTTGCTGTTTATCTGCAATGACTGCCAGGGCAAGTGAGGACCAGCAAGACAATTCCTGCCTAGCACCTTCCTTGGAGGAGAGATAGTGCAACGTTTCATTTTAGCATTTTGGCGCTCACGAGCGAGACAAAATGCTTTGGCTGTTTGCAAGGCTAGGAAAGAGCAGAGCCCGAGTCTTGCTGTTTATCTGTAATGTCTGCCACGGCAAGTGAGGACCAGCAAGACAATTCCTGCCTAGCACCTTCCTTGGAGGAGAGAGAGTGCAACGTTTCATTTTGCTTTTTGGAGTGCGAGAGTGAGAAAAAGCAGAGTGCCTGTTTGCAAGGCTAGGAAATAGCAGAGCCCGAGTCTTACTGTTTATCTGCAATGACTGCCAGGGCAAGTGAGGACGAGGAAGACAATTCCTGCCTAGCACCTTCATTGGAGGAGAGAGAGTGCAAGGTTTCATTGCAGCATTTTGGCGCTCACGAGCGAGACAAACTGCTTTGGCTGTTTGCAAGGCTAGGAAAGAGCAGAGCCCGAGTCTTGCTGTTTATCTGTAATGTCTGCCAGGGCAAGTGAGGACCAGCAAGACAATTCCTGCCTAGCACGTTCCTTGGAGGAGAGAGAGTGCAACGTTTCATTTTAGCATTTTGGCGCTCACGAGCGAGACGAACTGCTTTGGCTGTTTGCAAGGCTAGGAAAGAGCAGAGCCCGAGTCTTGCTGTTTATCTGTAATGTCTGCCAGGGCAAGTGAGGACCAGCAAGACAATTCCTGCCTAGCACGTTCCTTGGAGGAGAGAGAGTGCAACGTTTCATTTTAGCATTTTGGCGCTGACGAGCGAGACGAACTGCTTTGGCTGTTTGCAAGGCTAGGAAAGAGCAGAGCCCCAGTCTTGCTGTTTATCTGCAATGACTGCCAGGGCAAGTGAGGACCAGCAAGACAATTCCTGCCTAGCACCTTCCTTGGAGGAGAGAGAGTGCAACGTTTCATTTTAGCATTTTGGCGCTCACGAGCGAGACGAACTGCTTTGGCTGTTTGCAAGGCTAGGAAAGAGCAGAGCCCGAGTCTTGCTGTTTACCTGCAATGACTGCCAGGGCAAGTGAGGACCAGCAAGACAATTCCTGCCTAGCACCTTCCTTGGAGGAGAGAGAGTGCAACGTTTCATTTTAGCATTTTCGCGCTCACGAGGGAGACGAACTGCTTTGGCTGTTTGCAAGGCTAGGAAAGAGCAGAGCCCCAGTCTTGCTGTTTATCTGCAATGACTGCCAGGGCAAGTGAGGACCAGCAAGACAATTCCTGCCTAGCACCTTCCTTGGAGGAGAGAGAGTGCAATGTTTCATTTTAGCATTTTGGCGCTCACGAGGGAGACAAACTTCTTTGGCTGTTTGCAAGGCTAAGAAAGAGCATAGCCCCTATCTTGCTGTTTATCTGCAATGACTGCCAGGGCAAGTGAGGACCAGCAAGACAATTCCTGCCTAGCACCTTCCTTGGAGGAGAGATAGTGCAACGTTTCATTTTAGCATTTTGGCGCTCACGAGCGAGACAAAATGCTTTGGCTGTTTGCAAGGCTAGGAAAGAGCAGAGCCCGAGTCTTGCTGTTTATCTGTAATGTCTGCCACGGCAAGTGAGGACCAGCAAGACAATTCCTGCCTAGCACCTTCCTTGGAGGAGAGAGAGTGCAACGTTTCATTTTGCTTTTTGGAGTGCGAGAGTGAGAAAAAGCAGAGTGCCTGTTTGCAAGGCTAGGAAATAGCAGAGCCCGAGTCTTACTGTTTATCTGCAATGACTGCCAGGGCAAGTGAGGACGAGCAAGAC
The DNA here is from genome assembly GCF_964289735.1 of Phaethon aethereus. Taxonomy (NCBI): domain Eukaryota; kingdom Metazoa; phylum Chordata; class Aves; order Phaethontiformes; family Phaethontidae; genus Phaethon; species Phaethon aethereus. The sequence goes on along the minus strand of NW_028114109.1, from coordinate 200,291 downwards.
AATTCCTGCCTAGCACCTTCATTGGAGGAGAGAGAGTGCAAGGTTTCATTGCAGCATTTTGGCGCTCACGAGCGAGACAAACTGCTTTGGCTGTTTGCAAGGCTAGGAAAGAGCAGAGCCCGAGTCTTGCTGTTTATCTGTAATGTCTGCCAGGGCAAGTGAGGACCAGCAAGACAATTCCTGCCTAGCACGTTCCTTGGAGGAGAGAGAGTGCAACGTTTCATTTTAGCATTTTGGCGCTCACGAGCGAGACGAACTGCTTTGGCTGTTTGCAAGGCTAGGAAAGAGCAGAGCCCGAGTCTTGCTGTTTACCTGCAATGACTGCCAGGGCAAGTGAGGACCAGCAAGACAATTCCTGCCTAGCACCTTCCTTGGAGGAGAGAGAGTGCAACGTTTCATTTTATCATTTTGGCGCTCACGAGCGAGACAAACTGCTTTGGCTGTTTGCAAGGCTAGGAAAGAGCAGAGCCCCAGTCTTGCTGTTTATCTGCAATGTCTGCCACGGCAAGTGAGGACCAGCAAGACAATTCCTGCCTAGCACCTTCCTTGGAGGAGAGAGAGTGCAACGTTTCATTTTGCTTTTTGGAGTGCGAGAGTGAGAAAAAGCAGAGTGCCTGTTTGCAAGGCTAGGAAATAGCAGAGCCCGAGTCTTACTGTTTATCTGCAATGACTGCCAGGGCAAGTGAGGACCAGCAAGACAATTCCTGCCTAGCACCTTCATTGGAGGAGAGAGAGTGCAAGGTTTCATTGCAGCATTTTGGCGCTCACGAGCGAGACAAACTGCTTTGGCTGTTTGCAAGGCTAGGAAAGAGCAGAGCCCGAGTATTGCTGTTTATCTGCAATGACTGCCAGGGCAAGTGAGGACCAGCAAGACAATTCCTGCCTAGCACCTTCCTTGGAGGAGAGAGAGTGCAAAGTTTCATTTTAGCATTTTGGCGCTCACGTCGAGACGAACTGCTTTGGCTGTTTGCAAGGCTAGGAAAGAGCAGAGCCCCAGTCTTGCTGTTTATCTGCAATGACTGCCAGGGGAAGTGAGGACCAGCAAGACAATTCCTGCCTAGCACCTTCCTTGGAGGAGAGAGAGTGCAACGTTTCATTTTGCTTTTTGGAGTGCGAGAGTGAGAAAAAGCAGAGTGCCTGTTTGCAAGGCTAGGAAAGAGCAGAGCCCGAGTCTTGCTGTTTATCTGTAATGTCTGCCAGGGCAAGTGAGGACCAGCAAGACAATTCCTGCCTAGCACGTTCCTTGGAGGAGAGAGAGTGCAACGTTTCATTTTAGCATTTTGGCGCTGACGAGCGAGACGAACTGCTTTGGCTGTTTGCAAGGCTAGGAAAGAGCAGAGCCCCAGTCTTGCTGTTTATCTGCAATGACTGCCAGGGCAAGTGAGGACCAGCAAGACAATTCCTGCCTAGCACCTTCCTTGGAGGAGAGAGAGTGCAATGTTTCATTTTAGCATTTTGGCGCTCACGAGGGAGACAAACTGCTTTGGCTGTTTGCAAGGCTAAGAAAGAGCATAGCCCCTATCTTGCTGTTTATCTGCAATGACTGCCAGGGCAAGTGAGGACCAGCAAGACAATTCCTGCCTAGCACCTTCCTTGGAGGAGAGAGAGTGCAACGTTTCATTTTAGCATTTTGGCGCTCACGAGCGAGACAAAATGCTTTGGCTGTTTGCAAGGCTAGGAAAGAGCAGAGCCCCAGTCTTGCTGTTTATCTGTAATGTCTGCCACGGCAAGTGAGGACCAGCAAGACAATTCCTGCCTAGCACCTTCCTTGGAGGAGAGAGAGTGCAACGTTTCATTTTGCTTTTTGGAGTGCGAGAGTGAGAAAAAGCAGAGTGCCTGTTTGCAAGGCTAGGAAATAGCAGAGCCCGAGTCTTACTGTTTATCTGCAATGACTGCCAGGGCAAGTGAGGACGAGCAAGACAATTCCTGCCTAGCACCTTCATTGGAGGAGAGAGAGTGCAAGGTTTCATTGCAGCATTTTGGCGCTCACGAGCGAGACAAACTGCTTTGGCTGTTTGCAAGGCTAGGAAAGAGCAGAGCCCGAGTCTTGCTGTTTATCTGTAATGTCTGCCAGGGCAAGTGAGGACCAGCAAGACAATTCCTGCCTAGCACGTTCCTTGGAGGAGAGAGAGTGCAACGTTTCATTTTAGCATTTTGGCGCTCACGAGCGAGACGAACTGCTTTGGCTGTTTGCAAGGCTAGGAAAGAGCAGAGCCCGAGTCTTGCTGTTTACCTGCAATGACTGCCAGGGCAAGTGAGGACCAGCAAGACAATTCCTGCCTAGCACCTTCCTTGGAGGAGAGAGAGTGCAACGTTTCATTTTAGCATTTTCGCGCTCACGAGGGAGACGAACTGCTTTGGCTGTTTGCAAGGCTAGGAAAGAGCAGAGCCCCAGTCTTGGTGTTTATCTGCAATGACTGCCAGGGCAAGTGAGGACCAGCAAGACAATTCCTGCCTAGCACCTTCCTTGGAGGAGAGAGAGTGCAATGTTTCATTTTAGCATTTTGGCGCTCACGAGGGAGACAAACTTCTTTGGCTGTTTGCAAGGCTAAGAAAGAGCATAGCCCCTATCTTGCTGTTTATCTGCAATGACTGCCAGGGCCAGTGAGGACCAGCAAGACAATTCCTGCCTAGCACCTTCCTTGGAGGAGAGAGAGTGCAAGGTTTCATTGCAGCATTTTGGCGCTCACGAGCGAGACAAACTGCTTTGGCTGTTTGCAAGGCTAGGAAAGAGCAGAGCCCGAGTCCTGCTGTTTATCTGCAATGACTGCCAGGGCAAGTGAGGACCAGCAAGACAATTCCTGCCTAGCACCTTCCTTGGAGGAGAGAGAGTGCAAAGTTTCATTTTAGCATTTTGGCGCTCACGTCGAGACGAACTGCTTTGGCTGTTTGCAAGGCTAGGAAAGAGCAGAGCCCCAGTCTTGCTGTTTATCTGCAATGACTGCCAGGGGAAGTGAGGACCAGCAAGACAATTCCTGCCTAGCACCTTCCTTGGAGGAGAGAGAGTGCAACGTTTCATTTTGCTTTTTGGAGTGCGAGAGTGAGAAAAAGCAGAGTGCCTGTTTGCAAGGCTAGGAAAGAGCAGAGCCCGAGTCTTGCTGTTTATCTGTAATGTCTGCCAGGGCAAGTGAGGACCAGCAAGACAATTCCTGCCTAGCACGTTCCTTGGAGGAGAGAGAGTGCAACGTTTCATTTTAGCATTTTGGCGCTGACGAGCGAGACGAACTGCTTTGGCTGTTTGCAAGGCTAGGAAAGAGCAGAGCCCCAGTCTTGCTGTTTATCTGCAATGACTGCCAGGGCAAGTGAGGACCAGCAAGACAATTCCTGCCTAGCACCTTCCTTGGAGGAGAGAGAGTGCAATGTTTCATTTTAGCATTTTGGCGCTCACGAGGGAGACAAACTGCTTTGGCTGTTTGCAAGGCTAAGAAAGAGCATAGCCCCTATCTTGCTGTTTATCTGCAATGACTGCCAGGGCAAGTGAGGACCAGCAAGACAATTCCTGCCTAGCACCTTCCTTGGAGGAGAGAGAGTGCAACGTTTCATTTTAGCATTTTGGCGCTCACGAGCGAGACAAAATGCTTTGGCTGTTTGCAAGGCTAGGAAAGAGCAGAGCCCCAGTCTTGCTGTTTATCTGTAATGTCTGCCACGGCAAGTGAGGACCAGCAAGACAATTCCTGCCTAGCACCTTCCTTGGAGGAGAGAGAGTGCAACGTTTCATTTTGCTTTTTGGAGTGCGAGAGTGAGAAAAAGCAGAGTGCCTGTTTGCAAGGCTAGGAAATAGCAGAGCCCGAGTCTTATTGTTTATCTGCAATGACTGCCAGGGCAAGTGAGGACGAGCAAGACAATTCCTGCCTAGCACCTTCATTGGAGGAGAGAGAGTGCAAGGTTTCATTGCAGCATTTTGGCGCTCACGAGCGAGACAAACTGCTTTGGCTGTTTGCAAGGCTAGGAAAGAGCAGAGCCCGAGTCTTGCTGTTTATCTGTAATGTCTGCCAGGGCAAGTGAGGACCAGCAAGACAATTCCTGCCTAGCACGTTCCTTGGAGGAGAGAGAGTGCAACGTTTCATTTTAGCATTTTGGCGCTCACGAGCGAGACGAACTGCTTTGGCTGTTTGCAAGGCTAGGAAAGAGCAGAGCCCGAGTCTTGCTGTTTACCTGCAATGACTGCCAGGGCAAGTGAGGACCAGCAAGACAATTCCTGCCTAGCACCTTCCTTGGAGGAGAGAGAGTGCAACGTTTCATTTTAGCATTTTCGCGCTCACGAGGGAGACGAACTGCTTTGGCTGTTTGCAAGGCTAGGAAAGAGCAGAGCCCCAGTCTTGCTGTTTATCTGCAATGACTGCCAGGGCAAGTGAGGACCAGCAAGACAATTCCTGCCTAGCACCTTCCTTGGAGGAGAGAGAGTGCAATGTTTCATTTTAGCATTTTGGCGCTCACGAGGGAGACAAACTTCTTTGGCTGTTTGCAAGGCTAAGAAAGAGCATAGCCCCTATCTTGCTGTTTATCTGCAATGACTGCCAGGGCAAGTGAGGACCAGCAAGACAATTCCTGCCTAGCACCTTCCTTGGAGGAGAGATAGTGCAACGTTTCATTTTAGCATTTTGGCGCTCACGAGCGAGACAAAATGCTTTGGCTGTTTGCAAGGCTAGGAAAGAGCAGAGCCCGAGTCTTGCTGTTTATCTGTAATGTCTGCCACGGCAAGTGAGGACCAGCAAGACAATTCCTGCCTAGCACCTTCCTTGGAGGAGAGAGAGTGCAACGTTTCATTTTGCTTTTTGGAGTGCGAGAGTGAGAAAAAGCAGAGTGCCTGTTTGCAAGGCTAGGAAATAGCAGAGCCCGAGTCTTACTGTTTATCTGCAATGACTGCCAGGGCAAGTGAGGACGAGCAAGACAATTCCTGCCTAGCACCTTCATTGGAGGAGAGAGAGTGCAAGGTTTCATTGCAGCATTTTGGCGCTCACGAGCGAGACAAACTGCTTTGGCTGTTTGCAAGGCTAGGAAAGAGCAGAGCCCGAGTCTTGCTGTTTATCTGTAATGTCTGCCAGGGCAAGTGAGGACCAGCAAGACAATTCCTGCCTAGCACGTTCCTTGGAGGAGAGAGAGTGCAACGTTTCATTTTAGCATTTTGGCGCTCACGAGCGAGACGAACTGCTTTGGCTGTTTGCAAGGCTAGGAAAGAGCAGAGCCCGAATCTTGCTGTTTACCTGCAATGACTGCCAGGGCAAGTGAGGACCAGCAAGACAATTCCTGCCTAGCACCTTCCTTGGAGGAGAGAGAGTGCAACGTTTCATTTTATCATTTTGGCGCTCACGAGCGAGACAAACTGCTTTGGCTGTTTGCAAGGCTAGGAAAGAGCAGAGCCCCAGTCTTGCTGTTTATCTGCAATGTCTGCCACGGCAAGTGAGGACCAGCAAGACAATTCCTGCCTAGCACCTTCCTTGGAGGAGAGAGAGTGCAACGTTTCATTTTGCTTTTTGGAGTGCGAGAGTGAGAAAAAGCAGAGTGCCTGTTTGCAAGGCTAGGAAATAGCAGAGCCCGAGTCTTACTGTTTATCTGCAATGACTGCCAGGGCAAGTGAGGACCAGCAAGACAATTCCTGCCTAGCACCTTCATTGGAGGAGAGAGAGTGCAAGGTTTCATTGCAGCATTTTGGCGCTCACGAGCGAGACAAACTGCTTTGGCTGTTTGCAAGGCTAGGAAAGAGCAGAGCCCGAGTCCTGCTGTTTATCTGCAATGACTGCCAGGGCAAGTGAGGACCAGCAAGACAATTCCTGCCTAGCACCTTCCTTGGAGGAGAGAGAGTGCAAAGTTTCATTTTATCATTTTGGCGCTCACGTCGAGACGAACTGCTTTGGCTGTTTGCAAGGCTAGGAAAGAGCAGAGCCCCAGTCTTGCTGTTTATCTGCAATGACTGCCAGGGGAAGTGAGGACCAGCAAGACAATTCCTGCCTAGCACCTTCCTTGGAGGAGAGAGAGTGCAACGTTTCATTTTGCTTTTTGGAGTGCGAGAGTGAGAAAAAGCAGAGTGCCTGTTTGCAAGGCTAGGAAAGAGCAGAGCCCGAGTCTTGCTGTTTATCTGTAATGTCTGCCAGGGCAAGTGAGGACCAGCAAGACAATTCCTGCCTAGCACGTTCCTTGGAGGAGAGAGAGTGCAACGTTTCATTTTAGCATTTTGGCGCTGACGAGCGAGACGAACTGCTTTGGCTGTTTGCAAGGCTAGGAAAGAGCAGAGCCCCAGTATTGCTGTTTATCTGCAATGACTGCCAGGGCAAGTGAGGACCAGCAAGACAATTCCTGCCTAGCACCTTCCTTGGAGGAGAGAGAGTGCAATGTTTCATTTTAGCATTTTGGCGCTCACGAGGGAGACAAACTGCTTTGGCTGTTTGCAAGGCTAAGAAAGAGCATAGCCCCTATCTTGCTGTTTATCTGCAATGACTGCCAGGGCAAGTGAGGACCAGCAAGACAATTCCTGCCTAGCACCTTCCTTGGAGGAGAGAGAGTGCAACGTTTCATTTTAGCATTTTGGCGCTCACGAGCGAGACAAAATGCTTTGGCTGTTTGCAAGGCTAGGAAAGAGCAGAGCCCCAGTCTTGCTGTTTATCTGTAATGTCTGCCACGGCAAGTGAGGACCAGCAAGACAATTCCTGCCTAGCACCTTCCTTGGAGGAGAGAGAGTGCAACGTTTCATTTTGCTTTTTGGAGTGCGAGAGTGAGAAAAAGCAGAGTGCCTGTTTGCAAGGCTAGGAAATAGCAGAGCCCGAGTCTTACTGTTTATCTGCAATGACTGCCAGGGCAAGTGAGGACGAGCAAGACAATTCCTGCCTAGCACCTTCATTGGAGGAGAGAGAGTGCAAGGTTTCATTGCAGCATTTTGGCGCTCACGAGCGAGACAAACTGCTTTGGCTGTTTGCAAGGCTAGGAAAGAGCAGAGCCCGAGTCTTGCTGTTTATCTGTAATGTCTGCCAGGGCAAGTGAGGACCAGCAAGACAATTCCTGCCTAGCACGTTCCTTGGAGGAGAGAGAGTGCAACGTTTCATTTTAGCATTTTGGCGCTCACGAGCGAGACGAACTGCTTTGGCTGTTTGCAAGGCTAGGAAAGAGCAGAGCCCGAGTCTTGCTGTTTACCTGCAATGACTGCCAGGGCAAGTGAGGACCAGCAAGACAATTCCTGCCTAGCACCTTCCTTGGAGGAGAGAGAGTGCAACGTTTCATTTTATCATTTTGGCGCTCACGAGCGAGACAAAATGCTTTGGCTGTTTGCAAGGCTAGGAAAGAGCAGAGCCCCAGTCTTGCTGTTTATCTGCAATGTCTGCCACGGCAAGTGAGGACCAGCAAGACAATTCCTGCCTAGCACCTTCCTTGGAGGAGAGAGAGTGCAACGTTTCATTTTGCTTTTTGGAGTGCGAGAGTGAGAAAAAGCAGAGTGCCTGTTTGCAAGGCTAGGAAATAGCAGAGCCCGAGTCTTACTGTTTATCTGCAATGACTGCCAGGGCAAGTGAGGACCAGCAAGACAATTCCTGCCTAGCACCTTCATTGGAGGAGAGAGAGTGCAAGGTTTCATTGCAGCATTTTGGCGCTCACGTCGAGACGAACTGCTTTGGCTGTTTGCAAGGCTAGGAAAGAGCAGAGCCCCAGTCTTGCTGTTTATCTGCAATGACTGCCAGGGGAAGTGAGGACCAGCAAGACAATTCCTGCCTAGCACCTTCCTTGGAGGAGAGAGAGTGCAACGTTTCATTTTGCTTTTTGGAGTGCGAGAGTGAGAAAAAGCAGAGTGCCTGTTTGCAAGGCTAGGAAAGAGCAGAGCCCGAGTCTTGCTGTTTATCTGTAATGTCTGCCAGGGCAAGTGAGGACCAGCAAGACAATTCCTGCCTAGCACGTTCCTTGGAGGAGAGAGAGTGCAACGTTTCATTTTAGCATTTTGGCGCTGACGAGCGAGACGAACTGCTTTGGCTGTTTGCAAGGCTAGGAAAGAGCAGAGCCCCAGTATTGCTGTTTATCTGCAATGACTGCCAGGGCAAGTGAGGACCAGCAAGACAATTCCTGCCTAGCACCTTCCTTGGAGGAGAGAGAGTGCAATGTTTCATTTTAGCATTTTGGCGCTCACGAGGGAGACAAACTGCTTTGACTGTTTGCAAGGCTAAGAAAGAGCATAGCCCCTATCTTGCTGTTTATCTGCAATGACAGCCAGGGCAAGTGAGGACCAGCAAGACAATTCCTGCCTAGCACCTTCCTTGGAGGAGAGAGAGTGCAACGTTTCATTTTAGCATTTTGGCGCTCACGAGCGAGACAAAATGCTTTGGCTGTTTGCAAGGCTAGGAAAGAGCAGAGCCCCAGTCTTGCTGTTTATCTGTAATGTCTGCCACGGCAAGTGAGGACCAGCAAGACAATTCCTGCCTAGCACCTTCCTTGGAGGAGAGAGAGTGCAACGTTTCATTTTAGCATTTTGGCGCTCACGAGGGAGACAAACTGCTTTGGCTGTTTGCAAGGCTAGGAAAGAGCAGAGCCCCAGTCTTGCTGTTTATCTGCAATGACTGCCAGGGCAAGTGAGGACCAGCAAGACAATTCCTGCCTAGCACCTTCCTTGGAGGAGAGAGAGTGCAATGTTTCATTTTAGCATTTTGGCGCTCACGAGGGAGACAAACTGCTTTGGCTGTTTGCAAGGCTAAGAAAGAGCATAGCCCCTATCTTGCTGTTTATCTGCAATGACTGCCAGGGCAAGTGAGGACCAGCAAGACAATTCCTGCCTAGCACCTTCCTTGGAGGAGAGAGAGTGCAACGTTTCATTTTAGCATTTTGGCGCTCACGAGCGAGACGAACTGCTTTGGCTGTTTGCAAGGCTAGGAAAGAGCAGAGCCCCAGTCTTGCTGTTTATCTGTAATGTCTGCCACGGCAAGTGAGGACCAGCAAGACAATTCCTGCCTAGCACCTTCCTTGGAGGAGAGAGAGTGCAACGTTTCATTTTAGCATTTTGGCGCTCACGAGCGAGACGAACTGCTTTGGCTGTTTGCAAGGCTAGGAAAGAGCAGAGCCCCAGTCTTGCTGTTTATCTGCAATGACTGCCAGGGCAAGTGAGGACCAGCAAGACAATTCCTGCCTAGCACCTTCCTTGGAGGAGAGAGAGTGCAACGTTTCATTTTGCTTTTTGGAGTGCGAGAGTGAGAAAAAGCAGAGTGCCTGTTTGCAAGGCTAGGAAAGAGCAGAGCCCGAGTCTTACTGTTTACCTGCAATGACTGCCAGGGCAAGTGAGGACCAGCAAGACAATTCCTGCCTAGCACCTTCATTGGAGGAGAGAGAGTGCAAGGTTTCATTGCAGCATTTTGGCGCTCACGAGCGAGACAAACTGCTTTGGCTGTTTGCAAGGCTAGGAAAGAGAAGAGCCCCAGTCTTGCTATTTATCTGCAGTGACTGCCAGGGCAAGTGAGGACCAGCAAGACAATTCCTGCCTAGCACCTTCCTTGGAGGAGAGAGAGTGCAACGTTTCATTTTATCATTTTGGCGCTCACGAGCGAGACAAACTGCTTTGGCTGTTTGCAAGGCTAGGAGAGAGGAGAGCCCGAGTCTTGCTGTTTATCTGCAATGACTGCCAGGGCAAGTGAGGACCAGCAAGACAATTCCTGCCTAGCACCTTCCTTGGAGGAGAGAGAGTGCAAAGTTTCATTTTAGCATTTTGGCGCTCACGTCGAGACGAACTGCTTTGGCTGTTTGCAAGGCTAGGAAAGAGCAGAGCCTGAGTCTTACTGTTTATCTGCAATGACTGCCAGGGCAAGTGAGGACCAGCAAGACAATTCCTGCCTAGCACCTTCCTTGGAGGAGAGAGAGTGCAACGTTTCATTTTGCTTTTTGGAGTGCGAGAGTGGGAAAAAGCAGAGTGCCTGTTTCCAAGGCTAGGAAAGAGCAGAGCCCGAGTCTTGCTGTTTATCTGCAATGACTGCCAGGGCAAGTGAGGACCAGCAAGACAATTCCTGCCTAGCACCTTTCTTGGAGGAGAGAGAGTGCAATGTTTCATTTTAGCATTTTGGCGCTCACGAGCGAGACAAACTGCTTTGGCTGTTTGCAAGGCTAGGAAAGAGCAGAGCCCCAGTCTTGCTGTTTATCTGCAATGACTGCCAGGGCAAGTGAGGACCAGCAAGACAATTCCCGCCTAGCACCTTCCTTGGAGGAGAGAGAGTGGAACGTTTCGTTTTGCTTTTTGGAGTGCGAGAGTGAGAAAAAGCAGAGCGCCTGTTTGCAAGGCTAGGAAAGAGCAGAGCCCCAGTCTTGCTGTTTATCTGTAATGTCTGCCAGGGCAAGTGAGGACCAGCAAGACAATTCCTGCCTAGCACCTTCCTTGGAGGAGAGAGAGTGCAACGTTTCATTTTAGCATTTTGGCGCTCACGAGGGAGACAAACTGCTTTGGCTGTTTGCAAGGCTAGGAAAGAGCAGAGCCCCAGTCTTGCTGTTTATCTGCAATGACTGCCAGGGCAAGTGAGGACCAGCAAGACAATTCCTGCCTAGCACCTTCCTTGGAGGAGAGAGAGTGCAAAGTTTCATTTTAGCATTTTGGCGCTCACGTCGAGACGAACTGCTTTGGCTGTTTGCAAGGCTAGGAAAGAGCAGAGCCCGAGTCTTGCTGTTTATCTGCAATGACTGCCAGGGCAAGTGAGGACCAGCAAGACAATTCCTGCCTAGCACCTTCCTTGGAGGAGAGAGAGTGCAACGTTTCATTTTAGCATTTTGGCGCTCACGAGCGAGACGAACTGCTTTGGCTGTTTGCAAGGCTAGGAAAGAGCAGAGCCCCAGTCTTGCTGTTTATCTGTAATGTCTGCCACGGCAAGTGAGGACCAGCAAGACAATTCCTGCCTAGCACCTTCCTTGGAGGAGAGAGAGTGCAACGTTTCATTTTAGCATTTTGGCGCTCACGAGCGAGACGAACTGCTTTGGCTGTTTGCAAGGCTAGGAAAGAGCAGAGCCCCAGTCTTGCTGTTTATCTGCAATGACTGCCAGGGCAAGTGAGGACCAGCAAGACAATTCCTGCCTAGCACGTTCCTTGGAGGAGAGAGAGTGCAACGTTTCATTTTAGCATTTTGGCGCTCACGAGCGAGACAAAATGCTTTGGCTGTTTGCAAGGCTAGGAAAGAGCAGAGCCCCAGTCTTGCTGTTTATCTGCAATGTCTGCCAGGGCAAGTGAGGACCAGCAAGACAATTCCTGCCTAGCACCTTCCTTGGAGGAGAGAGAGTGCAACGTTTCATTTTGCTTTTTGGAGTGCGAGAGTGAGAAAAAGCAGAGCGCCTGTTTGCAAGGCTAGGAAAGAGCAGAGCCCCAGTCTTGCTGTTTATCTGCAATGACTGCCAGGGCAAGTGAGGACCAGCAAGACAATTCCTGCCTAGCACCTTCCTTGGAGGAGAGAGAGTGCAACGTTTCATTTTGCTTTTTGGAGTGCGAGAGTGAGAAAAAGCAGAGTGCCTGTTTGCAAGGCTAGGAAAGAGCAGAGCCCCAGTCTTGCTGTTTATCTGCAATGACTGCCAGGGCAAGTGAGGACCAGCAAGACAATTCCTGCCTAGCACCTTCCTTGGAGGAGAGAGAGTGCAACGTTTCATTTTAGCATTTTGGCGCTCACGAGCGAGACAAACTGCTTTGGCTGTTTGCAAGGCTAGGAAAGAGCAGAGCCCCAGTCTTGCTGTTTATCTGCAATGACTGCCAGGGCAAGTGAGGACCAGCAAGACAATTCCTGCCTAGCACCTTCCTTGGAGGAGAGAGAGTGCAACGTTTAATTTTGCTTTTTGGAGTGCGAGAGTGAGAAAAAGCAGAGGGCCTGTTTGCAAGGCTAGGAAAGAGCAGAGCCCGAGTCTTACTGTTTACCTGCAATGACTGCCAGGGCAAGTGAGGACCAGCAAGACAATTCCTGCCTAGCACCTTCATTGGAGGAGAGAGAGTGCAAGGTTTCATTGCAGCATTTTGGCGCTCACGAGCGAGACAAACTGCTTTGGCTGTTTGCAAGGATAGGAAAGAGCAGAGCCCGAGTCTTGCTGTTTATCTGCAATGACTGCCAGGGCAAGTGAGGACCAGCAAGACAATTCCTGCCTAGCACCTTCCTTGGAGGAGAGAGAGTGCAACGTTTCATTTTAGCATTTTGGCGCTCACGTCGAGACGAACTGCTTTGGCTGTTTGCAAGGCTAGGAAAGAGCAGAGCCCCAGTCTTGCTGTTTATCTGCAATGACTGCCAGGGCAAGTGAGGACCAGCAAGACAATTCCTGCCTAGCACCTTCCTTGGAGGAGAGAGAGTGCAATGTTTCATTTTAGCATTTTGGCGCTCACGAGGGAGACAAACTGCTTTGGCTGTTTGCAAGGCTAAGAAAGAGCATAGCCCCTATCTTGCTGTTTATCTGCAATGACTGCCAGGGCAAGTGAGGACCAGCAAGACAATTCCTGCCTAGCACCTTCCTTGGAGGAGAGAGAGTGCAACGTTTCATTTTAGCATTTTGGCGCTCACGAGCGAGACTAACTGCTTTGGCTGTTTGCAAGGCTAGGAAAGAGCAGAGCCCGAGTCTTGCTGTTTACCTGCAATGACTGCCAGGGCAAGTGAGGACCAGCAAGACAATTCCTGCCTAGCACCTTCCTTGGAGGAGAGAGAGTGCAACGTTTCATTTTAGCATTTTGGCGCTCACGAGGGAGACAAACTGCTTTGGCTGTTTGCAAGGCTAGGAAAGAGCAGAGCCCCAGTCTTGCTGTTTATCTGCAATGACTGCCAGGGCAAGTGAGGACCAGCAAGACAATTCCTGCCTAGCACCTTCATTGGAGGAGAGAGAGTGGAAGGTTTCATTGCAGCATTTTGGCGCTCACGAGCGAGACAAACTGCTTTGGCTGTTTGCAAGGCTAGGAAAGAGCAGAGCCCGAGTCTTGCTGTTTATCTGCAATGACTGCCAGGGCAAGTGAGGACCAGCAAGACAATTCCTGCCTAGCACCTTCATTGGAGGAGAGAGAGTGCAACGTTTCATTTTAGCATTTTGGAGTGCGAGAGTGAGAAAAAGCAGAGTGCCTGTTTGCAAGGCTAGGAAAGAGCAGAGCCCCAGTCTTGCTGTTTACCTGTAATGAGTGCCAGGGCAAGTGAGGACCAGCAAGACAATTCCTGCCTAGCACCTTCCTTGGAGGAGAGAGAGTGCAACGTTTCATTTTAGCATTTTGGCGCTCACGAGCGAGACAAACTGCTTTGGCTGTTTGCAAGGCTAGGAAAGAGCAGAGCCCGAGTCTTGCTGTTTACCTGCAATGACTGCCAGGGCAAGTGAGGACCAAGAAGACAATTCCTGCCTAGCGCCTTCCTTGGAGGAGAGAGAGTGCAATGTTTCCTTTTATCATTTTGGCGCTCACGAGGGAGACAAACTGCTTTGGCTGTTTGCAAGGCTAGGAAAGAGCAGAGCCCGAGTCTTGCTGTTTATCTGCAATGACTGCCAGGGCAAGTGAGGACCAGCAAGACAATTCCTGCCTAGCACCTTCCTTGGAGGAGAGAGAGTGGAACGTTTCATTTTGCTTTTTGGAGTGCGAGAGTGAGAAAAAGCAGAGCGCCTGTTTGCAAGGCTAGGAAAGAGCAGAGCCCCAGTCTTGCTGTTTATCTGCAATGACTGCCAGGGCAAGTGAGGACCAGCAACACAATTCCTGCCTATCAGCTTCCTTGGAGGAGAGAGAGTGCAACGTTTCATTTTGCTTTTAGGAGTGCGAGAGTGAGAAAAAGCAGAGCGCCTGTTTGCAAGGCTAGGAAAGAGCAGAGCCCCAGTCTTGCTGTTTATCTGCAATGACTGCCAGGGCAAGTGAGGACCAGCAAGACAATTCCTGCCTAGCACCTTCCTTGGAGGAGAGAGAGTGCAACGTTTCATTTTGCTTTTTGGGATGCGAGAGTGAGAAAAAGCAGAGCGCCTGTTTGCAAGGCTAGGAAAGAGCAGAGCCCGAGTCTTGCTGTTTATCTGCAATGACTGCCAGGGCAAGTGAGGACCAGCAAGACAATTCCTGCCTAGCACCTTCATTGGAGGAGAGAGAGTGCAAGGTTTCATTGCAGCATTTTGGCGCTCACGAGCGAGACAAACTGCTTTGGCTGTTTGCAAGGCTAGGAAAGAGCAGAGCCCGAGTCTTGCTGTTTATCTGTAATGACTGCCAGGGCAAGTGAGGACCAGCAAGACAATTCCTGCCTAGCACCTTCCTTGGAGGAGAGAGAGTGCAAAGTTTCATTTTAGCATTTTGGCGCTCACGTCGAGACGAACTGCTTTGGCTGTTTGCAAGGCTAGGAAAGAGCAGAGCCCCAGTCTTGCTGTTTATCTGCAATGACTGCCAGGGCAAGTGAGGACCAGCAAGACAATTCCTGCCTAGCACCTTCCTTGGAGGAGAGAGAGTGCAACGTTTCATTTTGCTTTTTGGAGTGCGAGAGTGAGAAAAAGCAGAGCGCCTGTTTGCAAGGCTAGGAAAGAGCAGAGCCCCAGTCTTGCTGTTTATCTGCAATGACTGCCAGGGCAAGTGAGGACCAGCAAGACAATTCCTGCCTAGCACCTTCCTTGGAGGAGAGAGAGTGCAACGTTTCATTTTGCTTTTTGGAGTGCGAGAATGAGAAAAAGCAGAGCGCCTGTTTGCAAGGCTAGGAAAGAGCAGAGCCCCAGTCTTGCTGTTTATCTGCAATGACTGCCAGGGCAAGTGAGGACCAGCAAGACAATTCCTGCCTAGCACCTTCCTTGGAGGAGAGAGAGTGCAACGTTTCATTTTGCTTTTTGGAGTGCGAGAGTGAGAAAAAGCAGAGCGCCTGTTTGCAAGGCTAGGAAAGAGCAGAGCCCCAGTCTTGCTGTTTATCTGTAATGTCTGCCAGGGCAAGTGAGGACCAGCAAGACAATTCCTGCCTAGCACGTTCCTTGGAGGAGAGAGAGTGCAACGTTTCATTTTAGCATTTTGGCGCTCACGAGCGAGACAAAATGCTTTGGCTGTTTGCAAGGCTAGGAAAGAGCAGAGCCCCAGTCTTGCTGTTTATCTGTAATGTCTGCCACTGCAAGTGAGGACCAGCAAGACAATTCCTGCCTAGCACCTTCCTTGGAGGAGAGAGAGTGCAACGTTTCATTTTGCTTTTTGGAGTGCGAGAGTGAGAAAAAGCAGAGTGCCTGTTTGCAAGGCTAGGAAAGAGCAGAGCCCGAGTCTTACTGTTTATCTGCAATGACTGCCAGGGCAAGTGAGGACCAGCAAGACAATTCCTGCCTAGCACCTTCATTGGAGGAGAGAGAGTGCAAGGTTTCATTTTGCTTTTTGGAGTGCGAGAGTGAGAAAAAGCAGAGTGCCTGTTTGCAAGGCTAGGAAAGAGCAGAGCCCCAGTCTTGCTGTTTACCTGTAATGAGTGCCAGGGCAAGTGAGGACCAGCAAGACAATTCCTGCCTAGCACCTTCCTTGGAGGAGAGAGAGTGCAACGTTTCATTTTAGCATTTTGGCGCTCACGAGCGAGACAAACTGCTTTGGCTGTTTGCAAGGCTAGGAAAGAGCAGAGCCCGAGTCTTGCTGTTTACCTGCAATGACTGCCAGGGCAAGTGAGGACCAACAAGACAATTCCTGCCTAGCGCCTTCCTTGGAGGAGAGAGAGTGCAATGTTTCCTTTTATCATTTTGGCGCTCACGAGGGAGACAAACTGCTTTGGCTGTTTGCAAGGCTAGGAAAGAGCAGAGCCCGAGTCTTGCTGTTTATCTGCAATGACTGCCAGGGCAAGTGAGGACCAGCAAGACAATTCCTGCCTAGCACCTTCCTTGGAGGAGAGAGAGTGGAACGTTTCATTTTGCTTTTTGGAGTGCGAGAGTGAGAAAAAGCAGAGCGCCTGTTTGCAAGGCTAGGAAAGAGCAGAGCCCCAGTCTTGCTGTTTATCTGCAATGACTGCCAGGGCAAGTGAGGACCAGCAACACAATTCCTGCCTATCAGCTTCCTTGGAGGAGAGAGAGTGCAACGTTTCATTTTGCTTTTAGGAGTGCGAGAGTGAGAAAAAGCAGAGCGCCTGTTTGCAAGGCTAGGAAAGAGCAGAGCCCCAGTCTTGCTGTTTATCTGCAATGACTGCCAGGGCAAGTGAGGACCAGCAAGACAATTCCTGCCTAGCACGTTCCTTGGAGGAGAGAGAGTGCAACGTTTCATTTTGCTTTTTGGAGTGCGAGAATGAGAAAAAGCAGAGCGCCTGTTTGCAAGGCTAGGAAAGAGCAGAGCCCCAGTCTTGCTGTTTATCTGCAATGACTGCCAGGGCAAGTGAGGACCAGCAAGACAATTCCTGCCTAGCACCTTCCTTGGAGGAGAGAGAGTGCAACGTTTCATTTTGCTTTTTGGAGTGCGAGAGTGAGAAAAAGCAGAGCGCCTGTTTGCAAGGCTAGGAAAGAGCAGAGCCCCAGTCTTGCTGTTTATCTGTAATGTCTGCCAGGGCAAGTGAGGACCAGCAAGACAATTCCTGCCTAGCACGTTCCTTGGAGGAGAGAGAGTGCAACGTTTCATTTTAGCATTTTGGCGCTCACGAGCGAGACAAAATGCTTTGGCTGTTTGCAAGGCTAGGAAAGAGCAGAGCCCCAGTCTTGCTGTTTATCTGTAATGTCTGCCACTGCAAGTGAGGACCAGCAAGACAATTCCTGCCTAGCACCTTCCTTGGAGGAGAGAGAGTGCAATGTTTCATTTTGCTTTTTGGAGTGCGAGAGTGAGAAAAAGCAGAGTGCCTGTTTGCAAGGCTAGGAAAGAGCAGAGCCCGAGTCTTACTGTTTATCTGCAATGACTGCCAGGGCAAGTGAGGACCAGCAAGACAATTCCTGCCTAGCACCTTCATTGGAGGAGAGAGAGTGCAAGGTTTCATTTTGCTTTTTGGAGTGCGAGAGTGAGAAAAAGCAGAGTGCCTGTTTGCAAGGCTAGGAAAGAGCAGAGCCCCAGTCTTGCTGTTTACCTGTAATGAGTGCCAGGGCAAGTGAGGACCAGCAAGACAATTCCTGCCTAGCACCTTCCTTGGAGGAGAGAGAGTGCAACGTTTCATTTTAGCATTTTGGCGCTGACGAGCGAGACAAACTGCTTTGGCTGTTTGCAAGGCTAGGAAAGAGCAGAGCCCGAGTCTTGCTGTTTACCTGCAATGACTGCCAGGGCAAGTGAGGACCAACAAGACAATTCCTGCCTAGCGCCTTCCTTGGAGGAGAGAGAGTGCAATGTTTCCTTTTATCATTTTGGCGCTCACGAGGGAGACAAACTGCTTTGGCTGTTTGCAAGGCTAGGAAAGAGCAGAGCCCGAGTCTTGCTGTTTATCTGCAATGACTGCCAGGGCAAGTGAGGACCAGCAAGACAATTCCTGCCTAGCACCTTCCTTGGAGGAGAGAGAGTGGAACGTTTCATTTTGCTTTTTGGAGTGCGAGAGTGAGAAAAAGCAGAGCGCCTGTTTGCAAGGCTAGGAAAGAGCAGAGCCCCAGTCTTGCTGTTTATCTGCAATGACTGCCAGGGCAAGTGAGGACCAGCAACACAATTCCTGCCTATCAGCTTCCTTGGAGGAGAGAGAGTGCAACGTTTCATTTTGCTTTTAGGAGTGCGAGAGTGAGAAAAAGCAGAGCGCCTGTTTGCAAGGCTAGGAAAGAGCAGAGCCCCAGTCTTGCTGTTTATCTGCAATGACTGCCAGGGCAAGTGAGGACCAGCAAGACAATTCCTGCCTAGCACCTTCCTTGGAGGAGAGAGAGTGCAACGTTTCATTTTGCTTTTTGGGATGCGAGAGTGAGAAAAAGCAGAGCGCCTGTTTGCAAGGCTAGGAAAGAGCAGAGCCCGAGTCTTGCTGTTTATCTGCAATGACTGCCAGGGCAAGTGAGGACCAGCAAGACAATTCCTGCCTAGCACCTTCATTGGAGGAGAGAGAGTGCAAGGTTTCATTGCAGCATTTTGGCGCTCACGAGCGAGACAAACTGCTTTGGCTGTTTGCAAGGCTAGGAAAGAGCAGAGCCCGAGTCTTGCTGTTTATCTGCAATGACTGCCAGGGCAAGTGAGGACCAGCAAGACAATTCCTGCCTAGCACCTTCCTTGGAGGAGAGAGAGTGCAAAGTTTCATTTTAGCATTTTGGCGCTCACGTCGAGACGAACTGCTTTGGCTGTTTGCAAGGCTAGGAAAGAGCAGAGCCCCAGTCTTGCTGTTTATCTGCAATGACTGCCAGGGCAAGTGAGGACCAGCAAGACAATTCCTGCCTAGCACCTTCCTTGGAGGAGAGAGAGTGGAACGTTTCATTTTGCTTTTTGGAGTGCGAGAGTGAGAAAAAGCAGAGCGCCTGTTTGCAAGGCTAGGAAAGAGCAGAGCCCCAGTCTTGCTGTTTATCTGCAATGACTGCCAGGGCAAGTGAGGACCAGCAACACAATTCCTGCCTATCAGCTTCCTTGGAGGAGAGAGAGTGCAACGTTTCATTTTGCTTTTAGGAGTGCGAGAGTGAGAAAAAGCAGAGCGCCTGTTTGCAAGGCTAGGAAAGAGCAGAGCCCCAGTCTTGCTGTTTATCTGCAATGACTGCCAGGGCAAGTGAGGACCAGCAAGACAATTCCTGCCTAGCACCTTCCTTGGAGGAGAGAGAGTGCAACGTTTCATTTTGCTTTTTGGAGTGCGAGAGTGAGAAAAAGCAGAGCGCCTGTTTGCAAGGCTAGGAAAGAGCAGAGCCCCAGTCTTGCTGTTTATCTGCAATGACTGCCAGGGCAAGTGAGGACCAGCAAGACAATTCCTGCCTAGCACCTTCCTTGGAGGAGAGAGAGTGCAACGTTTCATTTTGCTTTTTGGAGTGCGAGAATGAGAAAAAGCAGAGCGCCTGTTTGCAAGGCTAGGAAAGAGCAGAGCCCCAGTCTTGCTGTTTATCTGCAATGACTGCCAGGGCAAGTGAGGACCAGCAAGACAATTCCTGCCTAGCACCTTCCTTGGAGGAGAGAGAGTGCAACGTTTCATTTTGCTTTTTGGAGTGCGAGAGTGAGAAAAAGCAGAGCGCCTGTTTGCAAGGCTAGGAAAGAGCAGAGCCCCAGTCTTGCTGTTTATCTGTAATGTCTGCCAGGGCAAGTGAGGACCAGCAAGACAATTCCTGCCTAGCACGTTCCTTGGAGGAGAGAGAGTGCAACGTTTCATTTTAGCATTTTGGCGCTCACGAGCGAGACAAAATGCTTTGGCTGTTTGCAAGGCTAGGAAAGAGCAGAGCCCCAGTCTTGCTGTTTATCTGTAATGTCTGCCACTGCAAGTGAGGACCAGCAAGACAATTCCTGCCTAGCACCTTCCTTGGAGGAGAGAGAGTGCAACGTTTCATTTTGCTTTTTGGAGTGCGAGAGTGAGAAAAAGCAGAGTGCCTGTTTGCAAGGCTAGGAAAGAGCAGAGCCCGAGTCTTACTGTTTATCTGCAATGACTGCCAGGGCAAGTGAGGACCAGCAAGACAATTCCTGCCTAGCACCTTCATTGGAGGAGAGAGAGTGCAAGGTTTCATTTTGCTTTTTGGAGTGCGAGAGTGAGAAAAAGCAGAGTGCCTGTTTGCAAGGCTAGGAAAGAGCAGAGCCCCAGTCTTGCTGTTTACCTGTAATGAGTGCCAGGGCAAGTGAGGACCAGCAAGACAATTCCTGCCTAGCACCTTCCTTGGAGGAGAGAGAGTGCAACGTTTCATTTTAGCATTTTGGCGCTCACGAGCGAGACAAACTGCTTTGGCTGTTTGCAAGGCTAGGAAAGAGCAGAGCCCGAGTCTTGCTGTTTACCTGCAATGACTGCCAGGGCAAGTGAGGACCAACAAGACAATTCCTGCCTAGCGCCTTCCTTGGAGGAGAGAGAGTGCAATGTTTCCTTTTATCATTTTGGCGCTCACGAGGGAGACAAACTGCTTTGGCTGTTTGCAAGGCTAGGAAAGAGCAGAGCCCGAGTCTTGCTGTTTATCTGCAATGACTGCCAGGGCAAGTGAGGACCAGCAAGACAATTCCTGCCTAGCACCTTCCTTGGAGGAGAGAGAGTGGAACGTTTCATTTTGCTTTTTGGAGTGCGAGAGTGAGAAAAAGCAGAGCGCCTGTTTGCAAGGCTAGGAAAGAGCAGAGCCCCAGTCTTGCTGTTTATCTGCAATGACTGCCAGGGCAAGTGAGGACCAGCAACACAATTCCTGCCTATCAGCTTCCTTGGAGGAGAGAGAGTGCAACGTTTCATTTTGCTTTTAGGAGTGCGAGAGTGAGAAAAAGCAGAGCGCCTGTTTGCAAGGCTAGGAAAGAGCAGAGCCCCAGTCTTGCTGTTTATCTGCAATGACTGCCAGGGCAAGTGAGGACCAGCAAGACAATTCCTGCCTAGCACCTTCCTTGGAGGAGAGAGAGTGCAACGTTTCATTTTGCTTTTTGGGATGCGAGAGTGAGAAAAAGCAGAGCGCCTGTTTGCAAGGCTAGGAAAGAGCAGAGCCCGAGTCTTGCTGTTTATCTGCAATGACTGCCAGGGCAAGTGAGGACCAGCAAGACAATTCCTGCCTAGCACCTTCATTGGAGGAGAGAGAGTGCAAGGTTTCATTTTAGCATTTTGGCGCTCACGAGCGAGACAAAATGCTTTGGCTGTTTGCAAGGCTAGGAAAGAGCAGAGCCCCAGTCTTGCTGTTTATCTGTAATGTCTGCCACTGCAAGTGAGGACCAGCAAGACAATTCCTGCCTAGCACCTTCCTTGGAGGAGAGAGAGTGCAACGTTTCATTTTGCTTTTTGGAGTGCGAGAGTGAGAAAAAGCAGAGTGCCTGTTTGCAAGGCTAGGAAAGAGCAGAGCCCGAGTCTTACTGTTTATCTGCAATGACTGCCAGGGCAAGTGAGGACC
Source organism: Phaethon aethereus (assembly GCF_964289735.1). Lineage (NCBI taxonomy): Eukaryota > Metazoa > Chordata > Aves > Phaethontiformes > Phaethontidae > Phaethon > Phaethon aethereus. The sequence continues at coordinate 179,528 of NW_028114109.1, read as the reverse complement.
AGCAAGACAATTCCTGCCTAGCACCTTCATTGGAGGAGAGAGAGTGCAAGGTTTCATTTTGCTTTTTGGAGTGCGAGAGTGAGAAAAAGCAGAGTGCCTGTTTGCAAGGCTAGGAAAGAGCAGAGCCCCAGTCTTGCTGTTTACCTGTAATGAGTGCCAGGGCAAGTGAGGACCAGCAAGACAATTCCTGCCTAGCACCTTCCTTGGAGGAGAGAGAGTGCAACGTTTCATTTTAGCATTTTGGCGCTCACGAGCGAGACAAACTGCTTTGGCTGTTTGCAAGGCTAGGAAAGAGCAGAGCCCGAGTCTTGCTGTTTACCTGCAATGACTGCCAGGGCAAGTGAGGACCAACAAGACAATTCCTGCCTAGCGCCTTCCTTGGAGGAGAGAGAGTGCAATGTTTCCTTTTATCATTTTGGCGCTCACGAGGGAGACAAACTGCTTTGGCTGTTTGCAAGGCTAGGAAAGAGCAGAGCCCGAGTCTTGCTGTTTATCTGCAATGACTGCCAGGGCAAGTGAGGACCAGCAAGACAATTCCTGCCTAGCACCTTCCTTGGAGGAGAGAGAGTGGAACGTTTCATTTTGCTTTTTGGAGTGCGAGAGTGAGAAAAAGCAGAGCGCCTGTTTGCAAGGCTAGGAAAGAGCAGAGCCCCAGTCTTGCTGTTTATCTGCAATGACTGCCAGGGCAAGTGAGGACCAGCAACACAATTCCTGCCTATCAGCTTCCTTGGAGGAGAGAGAGTGCAACGTTTCATTTTGCTTTTAGGAGTGCGAGAGTGAGAAAAAGCAGAGCGCCTGTTTGCAAGGCTAGGAAAGAGCAGAGCCCCAGTCTTGCTGTTTATCTGCAATGACTGCCAGGGCAAGTGAGGACCAGCAAGACAATTCCTGCCTAGCACCTTCCTTGGAGGAGAGAGAGTGCAACGTTTCATTTTGCTTTTTGGGATGCGAGAGTGAGAAAAAGCAGAGCGCCTGTTTGCAAGGCTAGGAAAGAGCAGAGCCCGAGTCTTGCTGTTTATCTGCAATGACTGCCAGGGCAAGTGAGGACCAGCAAGACAATTCCTGCCTAGCACCTTCATTGGAGGAGAGAGAGTGCAAGGTTTCATTGCAGCATTTTGGCGCTCACGAGCGAGACAAACTGCTTTGGCTGTTTGCAAGGCTAGGAAAGAGCAGAGCCCCAGTCTTGCTGTTTATCTGTAATGACTGCCAGGGCAAGTGAGGACCAGCAAGACAATTCCTGCCTAGCACCTTCCTTGGAGGAGAGAGAGTGCAAAGTTTCATTTTAGCATTTTGGCGCTCACGTCGAGACGAACTGCTTTGGCTGTTTGCAAGGCTAGGAAAGAGCAGAGCCCCAGTCTTGCTGTTTATCTGCAATGACTGCCAGGGCAAGTGAGGACCAGCAAGACAATTCCTGCCTAGCACCTTCCTTGGAGGAGAGAGAGTGCAACGTTTCATTTTGCTTTTTGGAGTGCGAGAGTGAGAAAAAGCAGAGCGCCTGTTTGCAAGGCTAGGAAAGAGCAGAGCCCCAGTCTTGCTGTTTATCTGCAATGACTGCCAGGGCAAGTGAGGACCAGCAAGACAATTCCTGCCTAGCACCTTCCTTGGAGGAGAGAGAGTGCAACGTTTCATTTTGCTTTTTGGAGTGCGAGAATGAGAAAAAGCAGAGCGCCTGTTTGCAAGGCTAGGAAAGAGCAGAGCCCCAGTCTTGCTGTTTATCTGCAATGACTGCCAGGGCAAGTGAGGACCAGCAAGACAATTCCTGCCTAGCACCTTCCTTGGAGGAGAGAGAGTGCAACGTTTCATTTTGCTTTTTGGAGTGCGAGAGTGAGAAAAAGCAGAGCGCCTGTTTGCAAGGCTAGGAAAGAGCAGAGCCCCAGTCTTGCTGTTTATCTGTAATGTCTGCCAGGGCAAGTGAGGACCAGCAAGACAATTCCTGCCTAGCACCTTCCTTGGAGGAGAGAGAGTGCAACGTTTCATTTTAGCATTTTGGCGCTCACGAGCGAGACAAAATGCTTTGGCTGTTTGCAAGGCTAGGAAAGAGCAGAGCCCCAGTCTTGCTGTTTATCTGTAATGTCTGCCACTGCAAGTGAGGACCAGCAAGACAATTCCTGCCTAGCACCTTCCTTGGAGGAGAGAGAGTGCAACGTTTCATTTTGCTTTTTGGAGTGCGAGAGTGAGAAAAAGCAGAGTGCCTGTTTGCAAGGCTAGGAAAGAGCAGAGCCCGAGTCTTACTGTTTATCTGCAATGACTGCCAGGGCAAGTGAGGACCAGCAAGACAATTCCTGCCTAGCACCTTCATTGGAGGAGAGAGAGTGCAAGGTTTCATTTTGCTTTTTGGAGTGCGAGAGTGAGAAAAAGCAGAGTGCCTGTTTGCAAGGCTAGGAAAGAGCAGAGCCCCAGTCTTGCTGTTTACCTGTAATGAGTGCCAGGGCAAGTGAGGACCAGCAAGACAATTCCTGCCTAGCACCTTCCTTGGAGGAGAGAGAGTGCAACGTTTCATTTTAGCATTTTGGCGCTCACGAGCGAGACAAACTGCTTTGGCTGTTTGCAAGGCTAGGAAAGAGCAGAGCCCGAGTCTTGCTGTTTACCTGCAATGACTGCCAGGGCAAGTGAGGACCAACAAGACAATTCCTGCCTAGCGCCTTCCTTGGAGGAGAGAGAGTGCAATGTTTCCTTTTATCATTTTGGCGCTCACGAGGGAGACAAACTGCTTTGGCTGTTTGCAAGGCTAGGAAAGAGCAGAGCCCGAGTCTTGCTGTTTATCTGCAATGACTGCCAGGGCAAGTGAGGACCAGCAAGACAATTCCTGCCTAGCACCTTCCTTGGAGGAGAGAGAGTGGAACGTTTCATTTTGCTTTTTGGAGTGCGAGAGTGAGAAAAAGCAGAGCGCCTGTTTGCAAGGCTAGGAAAGAGCAGAGCCCCAGTCTTGCTGTTTATCTGCAATGACTGCCAGGGCAAGTGAGGACCAGCAACACAATTCCTGCCTATCAGCTTCCTTGGAGGAGAGAGAGTGCAACGTTTCATTTTGCTTTTAGGAGTGCGAGAGTGAGAAAAAGCAGAGCGCCTGTTTGCAAGGCTAGGAGAGAGCAGAGCCCCAGTCTTGCTGTTTATCTGCAATGACTGCCAGGGCAAGTGAGGACCAGCAAGACAATTCCTGCCTAGCACCTTCCTTGGAGGAGAGAGAGTGCAACGTTTCATTTTGCTTTTTGGAGTGCGAGAGTGAGAAAAAGCAGAGCGCCTGTTTGCAAGGCTAGGAAAGAGCAGAGCCCCAGTCTTGCTGTTTATCTGCAATGACTGCCAGGGCAAGTGAGGACCAGCAAGACAATTCCTGCCTAGCACCTTCCTTGGAGGAGAGAGAGTGCAACGTTTCATTTTGCTTTTTGGAGTGCGAGAATGAGAAAAAGCAGAGCGCCTGTTTGCAAGGCTAGGAAAGAGCAGAGCCCCAGTCTTGCTGTTTATCTGCAATGACTGCCAGGGCAAGTGAGGACCAGCAAGACAATTCCTGCCTAGCACCTTCCTTGGAGGAGAGAGAGTGCAACGTTTCATTTTGCTTTTTGGAGTGCGAGAGTGAGAAAAAGCAGAGCGCCTGTTTGCAAGGCTAGGAAAGAGCAGAGCCCCAGTCTTGCTGTTTATCTGTAATGTCTGCCAGGGCAAGTGAGGACCAGCAAGACAATTCCTGCCTAGCACGTTCCTTGGAGGAGAGAGAGTGCAACGTTTCATTTTAGCATTTTGGCGCTCACGAGCGAGACAAAATGCTTTGGCTGTTTGCAAGGCTAGGAAAGAGCAGAGCCCCAGTCTTGCTGTTTATCTGTAATGTCTGCCACTGCAAGTGAGGACCAGCAAGACAATTCCTGCCTAGCACCTTCCTTGGAGGAGAGAGAGTGCAACGTTTCATTTTGCTTTTTGGAGTGCGAGAGTGAGAAAAAGCAGAGTGCCTGTTTGCAAGGCTAGGAAAGAGCAGAGCCCGAGTCTTACTGTTTATCTGCAATGACTGCCAGGGCAAGTGAGGACCAGCAAGACAATTCCTGCCTAGCACCTTCATTGGAGGAGAGAGAGTGCAAGGTTTCATTTTGCTTTTTGGAGTGCGAGAGTGAGAAAAAGCAGAGTGCCTGTTTGCAAGGCTAGGAAAGAGCAGAGCCCCAGTCTTGCTGTTTACCTGTAATGAGTGCCAGGGCAAGTGAGGACCAGCAAGACAATTCCTGCCTAGCACCTTCCTTGGAGGAGAGAGAGTGCAACGTTTCATTTTAGCATTTTGGCGCTCACGAGCGAGACAAACTGCTTTGGCTGTTTGCAAGGCTAGGAAAGAGCAGAGCCCGAGTCTTGCTGTTTACCTGCAATGACTGCCAGGGCAAGTGAGGACCAACAAGACAATTCCTGCCTAGCGCCTTCCTTGGAGGAGAGAGAGTGCAATGTTTCCTTTTATCATTTTGGCGCTCACGAGGGAGACAAACTGCTTTGGCTGTTTGCAAGGCTAGGAAAGAGCAGAGCCCGAGTCTTGCTGTTTATCTGCAATGACTGCCAGGGCAAGTGAGGACCAGCAAGACAATTCCTGCCTAGCACCTTCCTTGGAGGAGAGAGAGTGGAACGTTTCATTTTGCTTTTTGGAGTGCGAGAGTGAGAAAAAGCAGAGCGCCTGTTTGCAAGGCTAGGAAAGAGCAGAGCCCCAGTCTTGCTGTTTATCTGCAATGACTGCCAGGGCAAGTGAGGACCAGCAACACAATTCCTGCCTATCAGCTTCCTTGGAGGAGAGAGAGTGCAACGTTTCATTTTGCTTTTAGGAGTGCGAGAGTGAGAAAAAGCAGAGCGCCTGTTTGCAAGGCTAGGAAAGAGCAGAGCCCCAGTCTTGCTGTTTATCTGCAATGACTGCCAGGGCAAGTGAGGACCAGCAAGACAATTCCTGCCTAGCACCTTCCTTGGAGGAGAGAGAGTGCAACGTTTCATTTTGCTTTTTGGGATGCGAGAGTGAGAAAAAGCAGAGCGCCTGTTTGCAAGGCTAGGAAAGAGCAGAGCCCGAGTCTTGCTGTTTATCTGCAATGACTGCCAGGGCAAGTGAGGACCAGCAAGACAATTCCTGCCTAGCACCTTCATTGGAGGAGAGAGAGTGCAAGGTTTCATTGCAGCATTTTGGCGCTCACGAGGGAGACAAACTGCTTTGGCTGTTTGCAAGGCTAGGAAAGAGCAGAGCCCGAGTCTTGCTGTTTATCTGCAATGACTGCCAGGGCAAGTGAGGACCAGCAAGACAATTCCTGCCTAGCACCTTCCTTGGAGGAGAGAGAGTGCAAAGTTTCATTTTAGCATTTTGGCGCTCACGTCGAGACGAACTGCTTTGGCTGTTTGCAAGGCTAGGAAAGAGCAGAGCCCCAGTCTTGCTGTTTATCTGCAATGACTGCCAGGGCAAGTGAGGACCAGCAAGACAATTCCTGCCTAGCACCTTCCTTGGAGGAGAGAGAGTGCAACGTTTCATTTTGCTTTTTGGAGTGCGAGAATGAGAAAAAGCAGAGCGCCTGTTTGCAAGGCTAGGAAAGAGCAGAGCCCCAGTCTTGCTGTTTATCTGCAATGACTGCCAGGGCAAGTGAGGACCAGCAAGACAATTCCTGCCTAGCACCTTCCTTGGAGGAGAGAGAGTGCAACGTTTCATTTTGCTTTTTGGAGTGCGAGAGTGAGAAAAAGCAGAGCGCCTGTTTGCAAGGCTAGGAAAGAGCAGAGCCCCAGTCTTGCTGTTTATCTGTAATGTCTGCCAGGGCAAGTGAGGACCAGCAAGACAATTCCTGCCTAGCACGTTCCTTGGAGGAGAGAGAGTGCAACGTTTCATTTTAGCATTTTGGCGCTCACGAGCGAGACAAAATGCTTTGGCTGTTTGCAAGGCTAGGAAAGAGCAGAGCCCCAGTCTTGCTGTTTATCTGTAATGTCTGCCACTGCAAGTGAGGACCAGCAAGACAATTCCTGCCTAGCACCTTCCTTGGAGGAGAGAGAGTGCAACGTTTCATTTTGCTTTTTGGAGTGCGAGAGTGAGAAAAAGCAGAGTGCCTGTTTGCAAGGCTAGGAAAGAGCAGAGCCCGAGTCTTACTGTTTATCTGCAATGACTGCCAGGGCAAGTGAGGACCAGCAAGACAATTCCTGCCTAGCACCTTCATTGGAGGAGAGAGAGTGCAAGGTTTCATTTTGCTTTTTGGAGTGCGAGAGTGAGAAAAAGCAGAGTGCCTGTTTGCAAGGCTAGGAAAGAGCAGAGCCCCAGTCTTGCTGTTTACCTGTAATGAGTGCCAGGGCAAGTGAGGACCAGCAAGACAATTCCTGCCTAGCACCTTCCTTGGAGGAGAGAGAGTGCAACGTTTCATTTTAGCATTTTGGCGCTCACGAGCGAGACAAACTGCTTTGGCTGTTTGCAAGGCTAGGAAAGAGCAGAGCCCGAGTCTTGCTGTTTACCTGCAATGACTGCCAGGGCAAGTGAGGACCAACAAGACAATTCCTGCCTAGCGCCTTCCTTGGAGGAGAGAGAGTGCAATGTTTCCTTTTATCATTTTGGCGCTCACGAGGGAGACAAACTGCTTTGGCTGTTTGCAAGGCTAGGAAAGAGCAGAGCCCGAGTCTTGCTGTTTATCTGCAATGACTGCCAGGGCAAGTGAGGACCAGCAAGACAATTCCTGCCTAGCACCTTCCTTGGAGGAGAGAGAGTGGAACGTTTCATTTTGCTTTTTGGAGTGCGAGAGTGAGAAAAAGCAGAGCGCCTGTTTGCAAGGCTAGGAAAGAGCAGAGCCCCAGTCTTGCTGTTTATCTGCAATGACTGCCAGGGCAAGTGAGGACCAGCAACACAATTCCTGCCTATCAGCTTCCTTGGAGGAGAGAGAGTGCAACGTTTCATTTTGCTTTTTGGAGTGCGAGAGTGAGAAAAAGCAGAGCGCCTGTTTGCAAGGCTAGGAAAGAGCAGAGCCCCAGTCTTGCTGTTTATCTGCAATGACTGCCAGGGCAAGTGAGGACCAGCAAGACAATTCCTGCCTAGCACCTTCCTTGGAGGAGAGAGAGTGCAACGTTTCATTTTGCTTTTTGGAGTGCGAGAATGAGAAAAAGCAGAGCGCCTGTTTGCAAGGCTAGGAAAGAGCAGAGCCCCAGTCTTGCTGTTTATCTGCAATGACTGCCAGGGCAAGTGAGGACCAGCAAGACAATTCCTGCCTAGCACCTTCCTTGGAGGAGAGAGAGTGCAACGTTTCATTTTGCTTTTTGGAGTGCGAGAGTGAGAAAAAGCAGAGCGCCTGTTTGCAAGGCTAGGAAAGAGCAGAGCCCCAGTCTTGCTGTTTATCTGTAATGTCTGCCAGGGCAAGTGAGGACCAGCAAGACAATTCCTGCCTAGCACGTTCCTTGGAGGAGAGAGAGTGCAACGTTTCATTTTAGCATTTTGGCGCTCACGAGCGAGACAAAATGCTTTGGCTGTTTGCAAGGCTAGGAAAGAGCAGAGCCCCAGTCTTGCTGTTTATCTGTAATGTCTGCCACTGCAAGTGAGGACCAGCAAGACAATTCCTGCCTAGCACCTTCCTTGGAGGAGAGAGAGTGCAACGTTTCATTTTGCTTTTTGGAGTGCGAGAGTGAGAAAAAGCAGAGTGCCTGTTTGCAAGGCTAGGAAAGAGCAGAGCCCGAGTCTTACTGTTTATCTGCAATGACTGCCAGGGCAAGTGAGGACCAGCAAGACAATTCCTGCCTAGCACCTTCATTGGAGGAGAGAGAGTGCAAGGTTTCATTTTGCTTTTTGGAGTGCGAGAGTGAGAAAAAGCAGAGTGCCTGTTTGCAAGGCTAGGAAAGAGCAGAGCCCCAGTCTTGCTGTTTACCTGTAATGAGTGCCAGGGCAAGTGAGGACCAGCAAGACAATTCCTGCCTAGCACCTTCCTTGGAGGAGAGAGAGTGCAACGTTTCATTTTAGCATTTTGGCGCTCACGAGCGAGACAAACTGCTTTGGCTGTTTGCAAGGCTAGGAAAGAGCAGAGCCCGAGTCTTGCTGTTTACCTGCAATGACTGCCAGGGCAAGTGAGGACCAACAAGACAATTCCTGCCTAGCGCCTTCCTTGGAGGAGAGAGAGTGCAATGTTTCCTTTTATCATTTTGGCGCTCACGAGGGAGACAAACTGCTTTGGCTGTTTGCAAGGCTAGGAAAGAGCAGAGCCCGAGTCTTGCTGTTTATCTGCAATGACTGCCAGGGCAAGTGAGGACCACAAGACAATTCCTGCCTAGCACCTTCATTGGAGGAGAGAGAGTGCAAGGTTTCATTGCAGCATTTTGGCGCTCACGAGCGAGACAAACTGCTTTGGCTGTTTGCAAGGCTAGGAAAGAGCAGAGCCCGAGTCTTGCTGTTTATCTGCAATGACTGCCAGGGCAAGTGAGGACCAGCAAGACAATTCCTGCCTAGCACCTTCCTTGGAGGAGAGAGAGTGCAAAGTTTCATTTTAGCATTTTGGCGCTCACGTCGAGACGAACTGCTTTGGCTGTTTGCAAGGCTAGGAAAGAGCAGAGCCCCAGTCTTGCTGTTTATCTGCAATGACTGCCAGGGCAAGTGAGGACCAGCAAGACAATTCCTGCCTAGCACCTTCCTTGGAGGAGAGAGAGTGCAACGTTTCATTTTGCTTTTTGGAGTGCGAGAGTGAGAAAAAGCAGAGCGCCTGTTTGCAAGGCTAGGAAAGAGCAGAGCCCGAGTCTTGCTGTTTATCTGCAATGACTGCCAGGGCAAGTGAGGACCAGCAAGACAATTCCTGCCTAGCACCTTCATTGGAGGAGAGAGAGTGCAAGGTTTCATTGCAGCATTTTGGCGCTCACGAGCGAGACAAACTGCTTTGGCTGTTTGCAAGGCTAGGAAAGAGCAGAGCCCGAGTCTTGCTGTTTATCTGCAATGACTGCCAGGGCAAGTGAGGACCAGCAAGACAATTCCTGCCTAGCACCTTCCTTGGAGGAGAGAGAGTGCAAAGTTTCATTTTAGCATTTTGGCGCTCACGTCGAGACGAACTGCTTTGGCTGTTTGCAAGGCTAGGAAAGAGCAGAGCCCCAGTCTTGCTGTTTATCTGCAATGACTGCCAGGGCAAGTGAGGACCAGCAAGACAATTCCTGCCTAGCACCTTCCTTGGAGGAGAGAGAGTGGAACGTTTCATTTTGCTTTTCGGAGTGCGAGAGTGAGAAAAAGCAGAGCGCCTGTTTGCAAGGCTAGGAAAGAGCAGAGCCCCAGTCTTGCTGTTTATCTGCAATGACTGCCAGGGCAAGTGAGGACCAGCAACACAATTCCTGCCTATCAGCTTCCTTGGAGGAGAGAGAGTGCAACGTTTCATTTTGCTTTTAGGAGTGCGAGAGTGAGAAAAAGCAGAGCGCCTGTTTGCAAGGCTAGGAAAGAGCAGAGCCCCAGTCTTGCTGTTTATCTGCAATGACTGCCAGGGCAAGTGAGGACCAGCAAGACAATTCCTGCCTAGCACCTTCCTTGGAGGAGAGAGAGTGCAACGTTTCATTTTGCTTTTTGGGATGCGAGAGTGAGAAAAAGCAGAGCGCCTGTTTGCAAGGCTAGGAAAGAGCAGAGCCCGAGTCTTGCTGTTTATCTGCAATGACTGCCAGGGCAAGTGAGGACCAGCAAGACAATTCCTGCCTAGCACCTTCATTGGAGGAGAGAGAGTGCAAGGTTTCATTGCAGCATTTTGGCGCTCACGAGGGAGACAAACTGCTTTGGCTGTTTGCAAGGCTAGGAAAGAGCAGAGCCCGAGTCTTGCTGTTTATCTGCAATGACTGCCAGGGCAAGTGAGGACCAGCAAGACAATTCCTGCCTAGCACCTTCCTTGGAGGAGAGAGAGTGCAACGTTTCATTTTAGCATTTCGGCGCTCACGAGGGAGACAAACTGCTTTGGCTGTTTGCAAGGCTAGGAAAGAGCAGAGCCCCAGTCTTGCTGTTTATCCGCAATGACTGCCAGGGCAAGTGAGGACCAGCAAGACAATTCCTGCCTAGCACCTTCCTTGGAGGAGAGAGAGTGCAACGTTTCATTTTGCTTTTTGGAGTGCGAGAGTGAGAAAAAGCAGAGTGCCTGTTTGCAAGGCTAGGAAAGAGCAGAGCCCCAGTCTTGCTGTTTATCTGCAATGACTGCCAGGGCAAGTGAGGACCAGCAAGACAATTCCTGCCTAGCACCTTCCTTGGAGGAGAGAGAGTGCAACGTTTCATTTTGCTTTTTGGAGTGCGAGAGTGAGAAAAAGCAGAGCGCCTGTTTGCAAGGCTAGGAAAGAGCAGAGCCCCAGTCTTGCTGTTTATCTGTAATGTCTGCCAGGGCAAGTGAGGACCAGCAAGACAATTCCTGCCTAGCACGTTCCTTGGAGGAGAGAGAGTGCAACGTTTCATTTTAGCATTTTGGCGCTCACGAGCGAGACAAAATGCTTTGGCTGTTTGCAAGGCTAGGAAAGAGCAGAGCCCCAGTCTTGCTGTTTATCTGTAATGTCTGCCACTGCAAGTGAGGACCAGCAAGACAATTCCTGCCTAGCACCTTCCTTGGAGGAGAGAGAGTGCAACGTTTCATTTTGCTTTTTGGAGTGCGAGAGTGAGAAAAAGCAGAGTGCCTGTTTGCAAGGCTAGGAAAGAGCAGAGCCCGAGTCTTACTGTTTATCTGCAATGACTGCCAGGGCAAGTGAGGACCAGCAAGACAATTCCTGCCTAGCACCTTCATTGGAGGAGAGAGAGTGCAAGGTTTCATTTTGCTTTTTGGAGTGCGAGAGTGAGAAAAAGCAGAGTGCCTGTTTGCAAGGCTAGGAAAGAGCAGAGCCCCAGTCTTGCTGTTTACCTGTAATGAGTGCCAGGGCAAGTGAGGACCAGCAAGACAATTCCTGCCTAGCACCTTCCTTGGAGGAGAGAGAGTGCAACGTTTCATTTTAGCATTTTGGCGCTCACGAGCGAGACAAACTGCTTTGGCTGTTTGCAAGGCTAGGAAAGAGCAGAGCCCGAGTCTTGCTGTTTACCTGCAATGACTGCCAGGGCAAGTGAGGACCAACAAGACAATTCCTGCCTAGCGCCTTCCTTGGAGGAGAGAGAGTGCAATGTTTCCTTTTATCATTTTGGCGCTCACGAGGGAGACAAACTGCTTTGGCTGTTTGCAAGGCTAGGAAAGAGCAGAGCCCGAGTCTTGCTGTTTATCTGCAATGACTGCCAGGGCAAGTGAGGACCAGCAAGACAATTCCTGCCTAGCACCTTCCTTGGAGGAGAGAGAGTGGAACGTTTCATTTTGCTTTTTGGAGTGCGAGAGTGAGAAAAAGCAGAGCGCCTGTTTGCAAGGCTAGGAAAGAGCAGAGCCCCAGTCTTGCTGTTTATCTGCAATGACTGCCAGGGCAAGTGAGGACCAGCAACACAATTCCTGCCTATCAGCTTCCTTGGAGGAGAGAGAGTGCAACGTTTCATTTTGCTTTTAGGAGTGCGAGAGTGAGAAAAAGCAGAGCGCCTGTTTGCAAGGCTAGGAGAGAGCAGAGCCCCAGTCTTGCTGTTTATCTGCAATGACTGCCAGGGCAAGTGAGGACCAGCAAGACAATTCCTGCCTAGCACCTTCCTTGGAGGAGAGAGAGTGCAACGTTTCATTTTGCTTTTTGGGATGCGAGAGTGAGAAAAAGCAGAGCGCCTGTTTGCAAGGCTAGGAAAGAGCAGAGCCCGAGTCTTGCTGTTTATCTGCAATGACTGCCAGGGCAAGTGAGGACCAGCAAGACAATTCCTGCCTAGCACCTTCATTGGAGGAGAGAGAGTGCAAGGTTTCATTGCAGCATTTTGGCGCTCACGAGCGAGACAAACTGCTTTGGCTGTTTGCAAGGCTAGGAAAGAGCAGAGCCCGAGTCTTGCTGTTTATCTGCAATGACTGCCAGGGCAAGTGAGGACCAGCAAGACAATTCCTGCCTAGCACCTTCCTTGGAGGAGAGAGAGTGCAAAGTTTCATTTTAGCATTTTGGCGCTCACGTCGAGACGAACTGCTTTGGCTGTTTGCAAGGCTAGGAAAGAGCAGAGCCCCAGTCTTGCTGTTTATCTGCAATGACTGCCAGGGCAAGTGAGGACCAGCAAGACAATTCCTGCCTAGCACCTTCCTTGGAGGAGAGAGAGTGCAACGTTTCATTTTGCTTTTTGGAGTGCGAGAGTGAGAAAAAGCAGAGTGCCTGTTTGCAAGGCTAGGAAAGAGCAGAGCCCGAGTCTTGCTGTTTATCTGCAATGACTGCCAGGGCAAGTGAGGACCAGCAAGACAATTCCTGCCTAGCACCTTCCTTGGAGGAGAGAGAGTGCAACGTTTCATTTTAGCATTTTGGCGCTCACGAGCGAGACGAACTGCTTTGGCTGTTTGCAAGGCTAGGAAAGAGCAGAGCCCCAGTCTTGCTGTTTATCTGCAATGACTGCCAGGGCAAGTGAGGACCAGCAAGACAATTCCTGCCTAGCACGTTCCTTGGAGGAGAGAGAGTGCAACGTTTCATTTTAGCATTTTGGCGCTCACGAGCGAGACAAAATGCTTTGGCTGTTTGCAAGGCTAGGAAAGAGCAGAGCCCCAGTCTTGCTGTTTATCTGCAATGACTGCCAGGGCAAGTGAGGACCAGCAAGACAATTCCTGCCTATCAGCTTCCTTGGAGGAGAGAGAGTGCAACGTTTCATTTTGCTTTTAGGAGTGCGAGAGTGAGAAAAAGCAGAGCGCCTGTTTGCAAGGCTAGGAAAGAGCAGAGCCCCAGTCTTGCTGTTTATCTGCAATGACTGCCAGGGCAAGTGAGGACCAGCAAGACAATTCCTGCCTAGCACCTTCCTTGGAGGAGAGAGAGTGCAACGTTTCATTTTGCTTTTTGGGATGCGAGAGTGAGAAAAAGCAGAGCGCCTGTTTGCAAGGCTAGGAAAGAGCAGAGCCCGAGTCTTGCTGTTTATCTGCAATGACTGCCAGGGCAAGTGAGGACCAGCAAGACAATTCCTGCCTAGCACCTTCATTGGAGGAGAGAGAGTGCAAGGTTTCATTGCAGCATTTTGGCGCTCACGAGCGAGACAAACTGCTTTGGCTGTTTGCAAGGCTAGGAAAGAGCAGAGCCCGAGTCTTGCTGTTTATCTGCAATGACTGCCAGGGCAAGTGAGGACCAGCAAGACAATTCCTGCCTAGCACCTTCCTTGGAGGAGAGAGAGTGCAAAGTTTCATTTTAGCATTTTGGCGCTCACGTCGAGACGAACTGCTTTGGCTGTTTGCAAGGCTAGGAAAGAGCAGAGCCCCAGTCTTGCTGTTTATCTGCAATGACTGCCAGGGCAAGTGAGGACCAGCAAGACAATTCCTGCCTAGCACCTTCCTTGGAGGAGAGAGAGTGCAACGTTTCATTTTGCTTTTTGGAGTGCGAGAGTGAGAAAAAGCAGAGCGCCTGTTTGCAAGGCTAGGAAAGAGCAGAGGCCGAGTCTTGCTGTTTATCTGCAATGACTGCCAGGGCAAGTGAGGACCAGCAAGACAATTCCTGCCTAGCACCTTCCTTGCAGGAGAGAGAGTGCAACGTTTCATTTTAGCATTTTGGCGCTCACGAGCGAGACGAACTGCTTTGGCTGTTTGCAAGGCTAGGAAAGAGCAGAGCCCCAGTCTTGCTGTTTATCTGCAATGACTGCCAGGGCAAGTGAGGACCAGCAAGACAATTCCTGCCTAGCACGTTCCTTGGAGGAGAGAGAGTGCAACGTTTCATTTTGCTTTTTGGAGTGCGAGAGTGAGAAAAAGCAGAGTGCCTGTTTGCAAGGCTAGGAAAGAGCAGAGCCCGAGTCTTGCTGTTTATCTGCAATGACTGCCAGGGCAAGTGAGGACCAGCAAGACAATTCCTGCCTAGCACCTTCCTTGGAGGAGAGAGAGTGCAACGTTTCATTTTAGCATTTTGGCGCTCACGAGCGAGACGAACTGCTTTGGCTGTTTGCAAGGCTAGGAAAGAGCAGAGCCCCAGTCTTGCTGTTTATCTGCAATGACTGCCAGGGCAAGTGAGGACCAGCAAGACAATTCCTGCCTAGCACGTTCCTTGGAGGAGAGAGAGTGCAACGTTTCATTTTAGCATTTTGGCGCTCACGAGCGAGACAAAATGCTTTGGCTGTTTGCAAGGCTAGGAAAGAGCAGAGCCCCAGTCTTGCTGTTTATCTGCAATGACTGCCAGGGCAAGTGAGGACCAGCAAGACAATTCCTGCCTATCAGCTTCCTTGGAGGAGAGAGAGTGCAACGTTTCATTTTGCTTTTAGGAGTGCGAGAGTGAGAAAAAGCAGAGCGCCTGTTTGCAAGGCTAGGAAAGAGCAGAGCCCCAGTCTTGCTGTTTATCTGCAATGACTGCCAGGGCAAGTGAGGACCAGCAAGACAATTCCTGCCTAGCACCTTCATTGGAGGAGAGAGAGTGCAAGGTTTCATTGCAGCATTTTGGCGCTCACGAGCGAGACAAACTGCTTTGGCTGTTTGCAAGGCTAGGAAAGAGCAGAGCCCGAGTCTTGCTGTTTATCTGCAATGACTGCCAGGGCAAGTGAGGACCAGCAAGACAATTCCTGCCTAGCACCTTCCTTGGAGGAGAGAGAGTGCAAAGTTTCATTTTAGCATTTTGGCGCTCACGTCGAGACGAACTGCTTTGGCTGTTTGCAAGGCTAGGAAAGAGCAGAGCCCCAGTCTTGCTGTTTATCTGCAATGACTGCCAGGGCAAGTGAGGACCAGCAAGACAATTCCTGCCTAGCACCTTCCTTGGAGGAGAGAGAGTGCAACGTTTCATTTTGCTTTTTGGAGTGCGAGAGTGAGAAAAAGCAGAGCGCCTGTTTGCAAGGCTAGGAAAGAGCAGAGCCCGAGTCTTGCTGTTTATCTGCAATGACTGCCAGGGCAAGTGAGGACCAGCAAGACAATTCCTGCCTAGCACCTTCCTTGGAGGAGAGAGAGTGCAACGTTTCATTTTAGCATTTTGGCGCTCACGAGCGAGACGAACTGCTTTGGCTGTTTGCAAGGCTAGGAAAGAGCAGAGCCCCAGTCTTGCTGTTTATCTGCAATGACTGCCAGGGCAAGTGAGGACCAGCAAGACAATTCCTGCCTAGCACGTTCCTTGGAGGAGAGAGAGTGCAACGTTTCATTTTAGCATTTTGGCGCTCACGAGCGAGACAAAATGCTTTGGCTGTTTGCAAGGCTAGGAAAGAGCAGAGCCCCAGTCTTGCTGTTTATCTGCAATGACTGCCAGGGCAAGTGAGGACCAGCAAGACAATTCCTGCCTAGCACCTTCCTTGGAGGAGAGAGAGTGCAACGTTTCATTTTGCTTTTTGGAGTGCGAGAGTGAGAAAAAGCAGAGCGCCTGTTTGCAAGGCTAGGAAAGAGCAGAGCCCCAGTCTTGCTGTTTATCTGCAATGACTGCCAGGGCAAGTGAGGACCAGCAAGACAATTCCTGCCTAGCACCTTCCTTGGAGGAGAGAGAGTGCAACGTTTCATTTTGCTTTTTGGAGTGCGAGAGTGAGAAAAAGCAGAGTGCCTGTTTGCAAGGCTAGGAAAGAGCAGAGCCCCAGTCTTGCTGTTTATCTGCAATGACTGCCAGGGCAAGTGAGGACCAGCAAGACAATTCCTGCCTAGCACGTTCCTTGGAGGAGAGAGAGTGCAACGTTTCATTTTAGCATTTTGGCGCTCACGAGCGAGACAAAATGCTTTGGCTGTTTGCAAGGCTAGGAAAGAGCAGAGCCCCAGTCTTGCTGTTTATCTGTAATGACTGCCAGGGCAAGTGAGGACCAGCAAGACAATTCCTGCCTAGCACCTTCCTTGGAGGAGAGAGAGTGCAAAGTTTCATTTTAGCATTTTGGCGCTCACGTCGAGACGAACTGCTTTGGCTGTTTGCAAGGCTAGGAAAGAGCAGAGCCCCAGTCTTGCTGTTTATCTGCAATGACTGCCAGGGCAAGTGAGGACCAGCAAGACAATTCCTGCCTAGCACCTTCCTTGGAGGAGAGAGAGTGCAACGTTTCATTTTGCTTTTTGGAGTGCGAGAGTGAGAAAAAGCAGAGTGCCTGTTTGCAAGGCTAGGAAAGAGCAGAGCCCGAGTCTTGCTGTTTATCTGCAATGACTGCCAGGGCAAGTGAGGACCAGCAAGACAATTCCTGCCTAGCACCTTCCTTGGAGGAGAGAGAGTGCAACGTTTCATTTTAGCATTTTGGCGCTCACGAGCGAGAGGAACTGCTTTGGCTGTTTGCAAGGCTAGGAAAGAGCAGAGCCCCAGTCTTGCTGTTTATCTGTAATGTCTGCCACGGCAAGTGAGGACCAGCAAGACAATTCCTGCCTAGCACCTTCCTTGGAGGAGAGAGAGTGCAACGTTTCATTTTAGCATTTTGGCGCTCACGAGCGAGACGAACTGCTTTGGCTGTTTGCAAGGCTAGGAAAGAGCAGAGCCCCAGTCTTGCTGTTTATCTGCAATGACTGCCAGGGCAAGTGAGGACCAGCAAGACAATTCCTGCCTAGCACGTTCCTTGGAGGAGAGAGAGTGCAACGTTTCATTTTAGCATTTTGGCGCTCACGAGCGAGACAAAATGCTTTGGCTGTTTGCAAGGCTAGGAAAGAGCAGAGCCCGAGTCTTGCTGTTTATCTGCAATGACTGCCAGGGCAAGTGAGGACCAGCAAGACAATTCCTGCCTAGCACCTTCCTTGGAGGAGAGAGAGTGCAACGTTTCATTTTGCTTTTTGGAGTGCGAGAGTGAGAAAAAGCAGAGCGCCTGTTTGCAAGGCTAGGAAAGAGCAGAGCCCCAGTCTTGCTGTTTATCTGCAATGACTGCCAGGGCAAGTGAGGACCAGCAAGACAATTCCTGCCTAGCACCTTCCTTGGAGGAGAGAGAGTGCAACGTTTCATTTTGCTTTTTGGAGTGCGAGAGTGAGAAAAAGCAGAGTGCCTGTTTGCAAGGCTAGGAAAGAGCAGAGCCCCAGTCTTGCTGTTTATCTGCAATGACTGCCAGGGCAAGTGAGGACCAGCAAGACAATTCCTGCCTAGCACGTTCCTTGGAGGAGAGAGAGTGCAACGTTTCATTTTAGCATTTTGGCGCTCACGAGCGAGACAAAATGCTTTGGCTGTTTGCAAGGCTAGGAAAGAGCAGAGCCCCAGTCTTGCTGTTTATCTGCAATGACTGCCAGGGCAAGTGAGGACCAGCAAGACAATTCCTGCCTAGCACCTTCCTTGGAGGAGAGAGAGTGCAACGTTTCATTTTGCTTTTTGGAGTGCGAGAGTGAGAAAAAGCAGAGGGCCTGTTTGCAAGGCTAGGAAAGAGCAGAGCCCGAGTCTTACTGTTTACCTGCAATGACTGCCAGGGCAAGTGAGGACCAGCAAGACAATTCCTGCCTAGCACCTTCATTGGAGGAGAGAGAGTGCAAGGTTTCATTGCAGCATTTTGGCGCTCACGAGGGAGACAAACTGCTTTGGCTGTTTGCAAGGATAGGAAAGAGCAGAGCCCGAGTCTTGCTGTTTATCTGCAATGACTGCCAGGGCAAGTGAGGACCAGCAAGACAATTCCTGCCTAGCACCTTCCTTGGAGGAGAGAGAGTGCAACGTTTCATTTTAGCATTTTGGCGCTCACGTCGAGACGAACTGCTTTGGCTGTTTGCAAGGCTAGGAAAGAGCAGAGCCCCAGTCTTGCTGTTTATCTGCAATGACTGCCAGGGCAAGTGAGGACCAGCAAGACAATTCCTGCCTAGCACCTTCCTTGGAGGAGAGAGAGTGCAATGTTTCATTTTAGCATTTTGGCGCTCACGAGGGACACAAACTGCTTTGGCTGTTTGCAAGGCTAAGAAAGAGCATAGCCCCTATCTTGCTGTTTATCTGCAATGACTGCCAGGGCAAGTGAGGACCAGCAAGACAATTCCTGCCTAGCACCTTCCTTGGAGGAGAGAGAGTGCAACGTTTCATTTTAGCATTTTGGCGCTCACGAGCGAGACGAACTGCTTTGGCTGTTTGCAAGGCTAGGAAAGAGCAGAGCCCGAGTCTTGCTGTTTACCTGCAATGACTGCCAGGGCAAGTGAGGACCAGCAAGACAATTCCTGCCTAGCACCTTCCTTGGAGGAGAGAGAGTGCAACGTTTCATTTTAGCATTTTGGCGCTCACGAGGGAGACAAACTGCTTTGGCTGTTTGCAAGGCTAGGAAAGAGCAGAGCCCCAGTCTTGCTGTTTATCTGCAATGACTGCCAGGGCAAGTGAGGACCAGCAAGACAATTCCTGCCTAGCACCTTCATTGGAGGAGAGAGAGTGGAAGGTTTCATTGCAGCATTTTGGCGCTCACGAGCGAGACAAACTGCTTTGGCTGTTTGCAAGGCTAGGAAAGAGCAGAGCCCGAGTCTTGCTGTTTATCTGCAATGACTGCCAGGGCAAGTGAGGACCAGCAAGACAATTCCTGCCTAGCACCTTCCTTGGAGGAGAGAGAGTGCAACGTTTCATTTTAGCATTTTGGCGCTCACGTCGAGACGAACTGCTTTGGCTGTTTGCAAGGCTAGGAAAGAGCAGAGTCCCAGTCTTGCTGTTTATCTGCAATGACTGCCAGGGCAAGTGAGGACCAGCAAGACAATTCCTGCCTAGCACCTTCCTTGGAGGAGAGAGAGTGCAACGTTTCATTTTGCTTTTTGGAGTGCGAGAGTGAGAAAAAGCAGAGTGCCTGTTTGCAAGGCTAGGAAAGAGCAGAGCCCGAGTCTTGCTGTTTATCTGCAATGACTGCCAGGGCAAGTGAGGACCAGCAAGACAATTCCTGCCTAGCACCTTCCTTGGAGGAGAGAGAGTGCAACGTTTCATTTTAGCATTTTGGCGCTCACGAGCGAGACGAACTGCTTTGGCTGTTTGCAAGGCTAGGAAAGAGCAGAGCCCCAGTCTTGCTGTTTATCTGTAATGTCTGCCACGGCAAGTGAGGACCAGCAAGACAATTCCTGCCTAGCACCTTCCTTGGAGGAGAGAGAGTGCAACGTTTCATTTTAGCATTTTGGCGCTCACGAGCGAGACGAACTGCTTTGGCTGTTTGCAAGGCTAGGAAAGAGCAGAGCCCCAGTCTTGCTGTTTATCTGCAATGACTGCCAGGGCAAGTGAGGACCAGCAAGACAATTCCTGCCTAGCACCTTCCTTGGAGGAGAGAGAGTGCAACGTTTCATTTTAGCATTTTGGCGCTCACGAGCGAGACAAAATGCTTTGGCTGTTTGCAAGGCTAGGAAAGAGCAGAGCCCCAGTCTTGCTGTTTATCTGCAATGACTGCCAGGGCAAGTGAGGACCAGCAAGACAATTCCTGCCTAGCACCTTCCTTGGAGGAGAGAGAGTGCAACGTTTCATTTTGCTTTTTGGAGTGCGAGAGTGAGAAAAAGCAGAGCGCCTGTTTGCAAGGCTAGGAAAGAGCAGAGCCCCAGTCTTGCTGTTTATCTGCAATGACTGCCAGGGCAAGTGAGGACCAGCAAGACAATTCCTGCCTAGCACCTTCCTTGGAGGAGAGAGAGTGCAACGTTTCATTTTGCTTTTTGGAGTGCGAGAATGAGAAAAAGCAGAGCGCCTGTTTGCAAGGCTAGGAAAGAGCAGAGCCCCAGTCTTGCTGTTTATCTGCAATGACTGCCAGGGCAAGTGAGGACCAGCAAGACAATTCCTGCCTAGCACCTTCCTTGGAGGAGAGAGAGTGCAACGTTTCATTTTGCTTTTTGGAGTGCGAGAGTGAGAAAAAGCAGAGCGCCTGTTTGCAAGGCTAGGAAAGAGCAGAGCCCCAGTCTTGCTGTTTATCTGCAATGTCTGCCAGGGCAAGTGAGGACCAGCAAGACAATTCCTGCCTAGCACGTTCCTTGGAGGAGAGAGAGTGCAAGGTTTCATTGCAGCATTTTGGCGCTCACGAGCGAGACAAACTGCTTTGGCTGTTTGCAAGGCTAGGAAAGAGCAGAGCCCGAGTCTTGCTGTTTATCTGCAATGACTGCCAGGGCAAGTGAGGACCAGCAAGACAATTCCTGCCTAGCACCTTCCTTGGAGGAGAGAGAGTGCAAAGTTTCATTTTAGCATTTTGGCGCTCACGTCGAGACGAACTGCTTTGGCTGTTTGCAAGGCTAGGAAAGAGCAGAGCCCCAGTCTTGCTGTTTATCTGCAATGACTGCCAGGGCAAGTGAGGACCAGCAAGACAATTCCTGCCTAGCACCTTCCTTGGAGGAGAGAGAGTGCAACGTTTCATTTTGCTTTTTGGAGTGCGAGAGTGAGAAAAAGCAGAGCGCCTGTTTGCAAGGCTAGGAAAGAGCAGAGCCCGAGTCTTGCTGTTTATCTGCAATGACTGCCAGGGCAAGTGAGGACCAGCAAGACAATTCCTGCCTAGCACCTTCCTTGGAGGAGAGAGAGTGCAACGTTTCATTTTAGCATTTTGGCGCTCACGAGCGAGACGAACTGCTTTGGCTGTTTGCAAGGCTAGGAAAGAGCAGAGCCCCAGTCTTGCTGTTTATCTGCAATGACTGCCAGGGCAAGTGAGGACCAGCAAGACAATTCCTGCCTAGCACGTTCCTTGGAGGAGAGAGAGTGCAACGTTTCATTTTAGCATTTTGGCGCTCACGAGCGAGACAAAATGCTTTGGCTGTTTGCAAGGCTAGGAAAGAGCAGAGCCCCAGTCTTGCTGTTTATCTGCAATGACTGCCAGGGCAAGTGAGGACCAGCAAGACAATTCCTGCCTAGCACCTTCCTTGGAGGAGAGAGAGTGCAACGTTTCATTTTGCTTTTTGGAGTGCGAGAGTGAGAAAAAGCAGAGCGCCTGTTTGCAAGGCTAGGAAAGAGCAGAGCCCCAGTCTTGCTGTTTATCTGCAATGACTGCCAGGGCAAGTGAGGACCAGCAAGACAATTCCTGCCTAGCACCTTCCTTGGAGGAGAGAGAGTGCAACGTTTCATTTTGCTTTTTGGAGTGCGAGAGTGAGAAAAAGCAGAGTGCCTGTTTGCAAGGCTAGGAAAGAGCAGAGCCCCAGTCTTGCTGTTTATCTGCAATGACTGCCAGGGCAAGTGAGGACCAGCAAGACAATTCCTGCCTAGCACGTTCCTTGGAGGAGAGAGAGTGCAACGTTTCATTTTAGCATTTTGGCGCTCACGAGCGAGACAAAATGCTTTGGCTGTTTGCAAGGCTAGGAAAGAGCAGAGCCCCAGTCTTGCTGTTTATCTGTAATGACTGCCAGGGCAAGTGAGGACCAGCAAGACAATTCCTGCCTAGCACCTTCCTTGGAGGAGAGAGAGTGCAAAGTTTCATTTTAGCATTTTGGCGCTCACGTCGAGACGAACTGCTTTGGCTGTTTGCAAGGCTAGGAAAGAGCAGAGCCCCAGTCTTGCTGTTTATCTGCAATGACTGCCAGGGCAAGTGAGGACCAGCAAGACAATTCCTGCCTAGCACCTTCCTTGGAGGAGAGAGAGTGCAACGTTTCATTTTGCTTTTTGGAGTGCGAGAGTGAGAAAAAGCAGAGTGCCTGTTTGCAAGGCTAGGAAAGAGCAGAGCCCGAGTCTTGCTGTTTATCTGCAATGACTGCCAGGGCAAGTGAGGACCAGCAAGACAATTCCTGCCTAGCACCTTCCTTGGAGGAGAGAGAGTGCAACGTTTCATTTTAGCATTTTGGCGCTCACGAGCGAGAGGAACTGCTTTGGCTGTTTGCAAGGCTAGGAAAGAGCAGAGCCCCAGTCTTGCTGTTTATCTGTAATGTCTGCCACGGCAAGTGAGGACCAGCAAGACAATTCCTGCCTAGCACCTTCCTTGGAGGAGAGAGAGTGCAACGTTTCATTTTAGCATTTTGGCGCTCACGAGCGAGACGAACTGCTTTGGCTGTTTGCAAGGCTAGGAAAGAGCAGAGCCCCAGTCTTGCTGTTTATCTGCAATGACTGCCAGGGCAAGTGAGGACCAGCAAGACAATTCCTGCCTAGCACGTTCCTTGGAGGAGAGAGAGTGCAACGTTTCATTTTAGCATTTTGGCGCTCACGAGCGAGACAAAATGCTTTGGCTGTTTGCAAGGCTAGGAAAGAGCAGAGCCCCAGTCTTGCTGTTTATCTGCAATGACTGCCAGGGCAAGTGAGGACCAGCAAGACAATTCCTGCCTAGCACCTTCCTTGGAGGAGAGAGAGTGCAACGTTTCATTTTGCTTTTTGGAGTGCGAGAGTGAGAAAAAGCAGAGCGCCTGTTTGCAAGGCTAGGAAAGAGCAGAGCCCCAGTCTTGCTGTTTATCTGCAATGACTGCCAGGGCAAGTGAGGACCAGCAAGACAATTCCTGCCTAGCACCTTCCTTGGAGGAGAGAGAGTGCAACGTTTCATTTTGCTTTTTGGAGTGCGAGAGTGAGAAAAAGCAGAGTGCCTGTTTGCAAGGCTAGGAAAGAGCAGAGCCCCAGTCTTGCTGTTTATCTGCAATGACTGCCAGGGCAAGTGAGGACCAGCAAGACAATTCCTGCCTAGCACGTTCCTTGGAGGAGAGAGAGTGCAACGTTTCATTTTAGCATTTTGGCGCTCACGAGCGAGACAAAATGCTTTGGCTGTTTGCAAGGCTAGGAAAGAGCAGAGCCCCAGTCTTGCTGTTTATCTGCAATGACTGCCAGGGCAAGTGAGGACCAGCAAGACAATTCCTGCCTAGCACCTTCCTTGGAGGAGAGAGAGTGCAACGTTTCATTTTGCTTTTTGGAGTGCGAGAGTGAGAAAAAGCAGAGGGCCTGTTTGCAAGGCTAGGAAAGAGCAGAGCCCGAGTCTTACTGTTTACCTGCAATGACTGCCAGGGCAAGTGAGGACCAGCAAGACAATTCCTGCCTAGCACCTTCATTGGAGGAGAGAGAGTGCAAGGTTTCATTGCAGCATTTTGGCGCTCACGAGGGAGACAAACTGCTTTGGCTGTTTGCAAGGATAGGAAAGAGCAGAGCCCGAGTCTTGCTGTTTATCTGCAATGACTGCCAGGGCAAGTGAGGACCAGCAAGACAATTCCTGCCTAGCACCTTCCTTGGAGGAGAGAGAGTGCAACGTTTCATTTTAGCATTTTGGCGCTCACGTCGAGACGAACTGCTTTGGCTGTTTGCAAGGCTAGGAAAGAGCAGAGCCCCAGTCTTGCTGTTTATCTGCAATGACTGCCAGGGCAAGTGAGGACCAGCAAGACAATTCCTGCCTAGCACCTTCCTTGGAGGAGAGAGAGTGCAATGTTTCATTTTAGCATTTTGGCGCTCACGAGGGACACAAACTGCTTTGGCTGTTTGCAAGGCTAAGAAAGAGCATAGCCCCTATCTTGCTGTTTATCTGCAATGACTGCCAGGGCAAGTGAGGACCAGCAAGACAATTCCTGCCTAGCACCTTCCTTGGAGGAGAGAGAGTGCAACGTTTCATTTTAGCATTTTGGCGCTCACGAGCGAGACGAACTGCTTTGGCTGTTTGCAAGGCTAGGAAAGAGCAGAGCCCGAGTCTTGCTGTTTACCTGCAATGACTGCCAGGGCAAGTGAGGACCAGCAAGACAATTCCTGCCTAGCACCTTCCTTGGAGGAGAGAGAGTGCAACGTTTCATTTTAGCATTTTGGCGCTCACGAGGGAGACAAACTGCTTTGGCTGTTTGCAAGGCTAGGAAAGAGCAGAGTCCCAGTCTTGCTGTTTATCTGCAATGACTGCCAGGGCAAGTGAGGACCAGCAAGACAATTCCTGCCTAGCACCTTCCTTGGAGGAGAGAGAGTGCAACGTTTCATTTTGCTTTTTGGAGTGCGAGAGTGAGAAAAAGCAGAGTGCCTGTTTGCAAGGCTAGGAAAGAGCAGAGCCCGAGTCTTGCTGTTTATCTGCAATGACTGCCAGGGCAAGTGAGGACCAGCAAGACAATTCCTGCCTAGCACCTTCCTTGGAGGAGAGAGAGTGCAACGTTTCATTTTAGCATTTTGGCGCTCACGAGCGAGACGAACTGCTTTGGCTGTTTGCAAGGCTAGGAAAGAGCAGAGCCCCAGTCTTGCTGTTTATCTGTAATGTCTGCCACGGCAAGTGAGGACCAGCAAGACAATTCCTGCCTAGCACCTTCCTTGGAGGAGAGAGAGTGCAACGTTTCATTTTAGCATTTTGGCGCTCACGAGCGAGACGAACTGCTTTGGCTGTTTGCAAGGCTAGGAAAGAGCAGAGCCCCAGTCTTGCTGTTTATCTGCAATGACTGCCAGGGCAAGTGAGGACCAGCAAGACAATTCCTGCCTAGCACGTTCCTTGGAGGAGAGAGAGTGCAACGTTTCATTTTAGCATTTTGGCGCTCACGAGCGAGACAAAATGCTTTGGCTGTTTGCAAGGCTAGGAAAGAGCAGAGCCCCAGTCTTGCTGTTTATCTGCAATGACTGCCAGGGCAAGTGAGGACCAGCAAGACAATTCCTGCCTAGCACCTTCCTTGCAGGAGAGAGAGTGCAACGTTTCATTTTGCTTTTTGGAGTGCGAGAGTGAGAAAAAGCAGAGCGCCTGTTTGCAAGGCTAGGAAAGAGCAGAGCCCCAGTCTTGCTGTTTATCTGCAATGACTGCCAGGGCAAGTGAGGACCAGCAAGACAATTCCTGCCTAGCACCTTCCTTGGAGGAGAGAGAGTGCAACGTTTCATTTTGCTTTTTGGAGTGCGAGAATGAGAAAAAGCAGAGCGCCTGTTTGCAAGGCTAGGAAAGAGCAGAGCCCCAGTCTTGCTGTTTATCTGCAATGACTGCCAGGGCAAGTGAGGACCAGCAAGACAATTCCTGCCTAGCACCTTCCTTGGAGGAGAGAGAGTGCAACGTTTCATTTTGCTTTTTGGAGTGCGAGAGTGAGAAAAAGCAGAGCGCCTGTTTGCAAGGCTAGGAAAGAGCAGAGCCCCAGTCTTGCTGTTTACCTGCAATGTCTGCCAGGGCAAGTGAGGACCAGCAAGACAATTCCTGCCTAGCACGTTCCTTGGAGGAGAGAGAGTGCAACGTTTCATTTTAGCATTTTGGCGCTCACGAGCGAGACAAAATGCTTTGGCTGTTTGCAAGGCTAGGAAAGAGCAGAGCCCCAGTCTTGCTGTTTATCTGTAATGTCTGCCACTGCAAGTGAGGACCAGCAAGACAATTCCTGCCTAGCACCTTCCTTGGAGGAGAGAGAGTGCAACGTTTCATTTTGCTTTTTGGAGTGCGAGAGTGAGAAAAAGCAGAGTGCCTGTTTGCAAGGCTAGGAAAGAGCAGAGCCCGAGTCTTACTGTTTATCTGCAATGACTGCCAGGGCAAGTGAGGACCAGCAAGACAATTCCTGCCTAGCACCTTCATTGGAGGAGAGAGAGTGCAAGGTTTCATTGCAGCATTTTGGCGCTCACGAGCGAGACAAACTGCTTTGGCTGTTTGCAAGGCTAGGAAAGAGCAGAGCCCGAGTATTGCTGTTTATCTGCAATGACTGCCAGGGCAAGTGAGGACCAGCAAGACAATTCCTGCCTAGCACCTTCATTGGAGGAGAGAGAGTGCAAGGTTTCATTGCAGCATTTTGGCGCTCACGAGGGAGACAAACTGCTTTGGCTGTTTGCAAGGATAGGAAAGAGCAGAGCCCGAGTCTTGCTGTTTATCTGCAATGACTGCCAGGGCAAGTGAGGACCAGCAAGACAATTCCTGCCTAGCACCTTCCTTGGAGGAGAGAGAGTGCAACGTTTCATTTTAGCATTTTGGCGCTCACGTCGAGACGAACTGCTTTGGCTGTTTGCAAGGCTAGGAAAGAGCAGAGCCCCAGTCTTGCTGTTTATCTGCAATGACTGCCAGGGCAAGTGAGGACCAGCAAGACAATTCCTGCCTAGCACCTTCCTTGGAGGAGAGAGAGTGCAATGTTTCATTTTAGCATTTTGGCGCTCACGAGGGACACAAACTGCTTTGGCTGTTTGCAAGGCTAAGAAAGAGCATAGCCCCTATCTTGCTGTTTATCTGCAATGACTGCCAGGGCAAGTGAGGACCAGCAAGACAATTCCTGCCTAGCACCTTCCTTGGAGGAGAGAGAGTGCAACGTTTCATTTTAGCATTTTGGCGCTCACGAGCGAGACGAACTGCTTTGGCTGTTTGCAAGGCTAGGAAAGAGCAGAGCCCGAGTCTTGCTGTTTACCTGCAATGACTGCCAGGGCAAGTGAGGACCAGCAAGACAATTCCTGCCTAGCACCTTCCTTGGAGGAGAGAGAGTGCAACGTTTCATTTTAGCATTTTGGCGCTCACGAGGGAGACAAACTGCTTTGGCTGTTTGCAAGGCTAGGAAAGAGCAGAGTCCCAGTCTTGCTGTTTATCTGCAATGACTGCCAGGGCAAGTGAGGACCAGCAAGACAATTCCTGCCTAGCACCTTCCTTGGAGGAGAGAGAGTGCAACGTTTCATTTTGCTTTTTGGAGTGCGAGAGTGAGAAAAAGCAGAGTGCCTGTTTGCAAGGCTAGGAAAGAGCAGAGCCCGAGTCTTGCTGTTTATCTGCAATGACTGCCAGGGCAAGTG
Organism: Phaethon aethereus; assembly: GCF_964289735.1. Lineage (NCBI taxonomy): Eukaryota > Metazoa > Chordata > Aves > Phaethontiformes > Phaethontidae > Phaethon > Phaethon aethereus. The sequence continues at coordinate 153,194 of NW_028114109.1, read as the reverse complement.
AGGACCAGCAAGACAATTCCTGCCTAGCACCTTCCTTGGAGGAGAGAGAGTGCAACGTTTCATTTTAGCATTTTGGCGCTCACGAGCGAGACGAACTGCTTTGGCTGTTTGCAAGGCTAGGAAAGAGCAGAGCCCCAGTCTTGCTGTTTATCTGTAATGTCTGCCACGGCAAGTGAGGACCAGCAAGACAATTCCTGCCTAGCACCTTCCTTGGAGGAGAGAGAGTGCAACGTTTCATTTTAGCATTTTGGCGCTCACGAGCGAGACGAACTGCTTTGGCTGTTTGCAAGGCTAGGAAAGAGCAGAGCCCCAGTCTTGCTGTTTATCTGCAATGACTGCCAGGGCAAGTGAGGACCAGCAAGACAATTCCTGCCTAGCACGTTCCTTGGAGGAGAGAGAGTGCAACGTTTCATTTTAGCATTTTGGCGCTCACGAGCGAGACAAAATGCTTTGGCTGTTTGCAAGGCTAGGAAAGAGCAGAGCCCCAGTCTTGCTGTTTATCTGCAATGACTGCCAGGGCAAGTGAGGACCAGCAAGACAATTCCTGCCTAGCACCTTCCTTGCAGGAGAGAGAGTGCAACGTTTCATTTTGCTTTTTGGAGTGCGAGAGTGAGAAAAAGCAGAGCGCCTGTTTGCAAGGCTAGGAAAGAGCAGAGCCCCAGTCTTGCTGTTTATCTGCAATGACTGCCAGGGCAAGTGAGGACCAGCAAGACAATTCCTGCCTAGCACCTTCCTTGGAGGAGAGAGAGTGCAACGTTTCATTTTGCTTTTTGGAGTGCGAGAATGAGAAAAAGCAGAGCGCCTGTTTGCAAGGCTAGGAAAGAGCAGAGCCCCAGTCTTGCTGTTTATCTGCAATGACTGCCAGGGCAAGTGAGGACCAGCAAGACAATTCCTGCCTAGCACCTTCCTTGGAGGAGAGAGAGTGCAACGTTTCATTTTGCTTTTTGGAGTGCGAGAGTGAGAAAAAGCAGAGCGCCTGTTTGCAAGGCTAGGAAAGAGCAGAGCCCCAGTCTTGCTGTTTACCTGCAATGTCTGCCAGGGCAAGTGAGGACCAGCAAGACAATTCCTGCCTAGCACGTTCCTTGGAGGAGAGAGAGTGCAACGTTTCATTTTAGCATTTTGGCGCTCACGAGCGAGACAAAATGCTTTGGCTGTTTGCAAGGCTAGGAAAGAGCAGAGCCCCAGTCTTGCTGTTTATCTGTAATGTCTGCCACTGCAAGTGAGGACCAGCAAGACAATTCCTGCCTAGCACCTTCCTTGGAGGAGAGAGAGTGCAACGTTTCATTTTGCTTTTTGGAGTGCGAGAGTGAGAAAAAGCAGAGTGCCTGTTTGCAAGGCTAGGAAAGAGCAGAGCCCGAGTCTTACTGTTTATCTGCAATGACTGCCAGGGCAAGTGAGGACCAGCAAGACAATTCCTGCCTAGCACCTTCATTGGAGGAGAGAGAGTGCAAGGTTTCATTGCAGCATTTTGGCGCTCACGAGCGAGACAAACTGCTTTGGCTGTTTGCAAGGCTAGGAAAGAGCAGAGCCCGAGTATTGCTGTTTATCTGCAATGACTGCCAGGGCAAGTGAGGGCCAGCAAGACAATTCCTGCCTAGCACCTTCATTGGAGGAGAGAGAGTGCAAGGTTTCATTGCAGCATTTTGGCGCTCACGAGCGAGACGAACTGCTTTGGCTGTTTGCAAGGCTAGGAAAGAGCAGAGCCCCAGTCTTGCTGTTTATCTGCAATGACTGCCAGGGCAAGTGAGGACCAGCAAGACAATTCCTGCCTAGCACGTTCCTTGGAGGAGAGAGAGTGCAACGTTTCATTTTAGCATTTTGGCGCTCACGAGCGAGACAAAATGCTTTGGCTGTTTGCAAGGCTAGGAAAGAGCAGAGCCCCAGTCTTGCTGTTTATCTGCAATGACTGCCAGGGCAAGTGAGGACCAGCAAGACAATTCCTGCCTAGCACCTTCCTTGGAGGAGAGAGAGTGCAACGTTTCATTTTGCTTTTAGGAGTGCGAGAGTGAGAAAAAGCAGAGCGCCTGTTTGCAAGGCTAGGAAAGAGCAGAGCCCCAGTCTTGCTGTTTATCTGCAATGACTGCCACGGCAAGTGAGGACCAGCAAGACAATTCCTGCCTAGCACCTTCCTTGGAGGAGAGAGAGTGCAAAGTTTCATTTTGCTTTTTGGGATGCGAGAGTGAGAAAAAGCAGAGCGCCTGTTTGCAAGGCTAGGAAAGAGCAGAGCCCCAGTCTTGCTGTTTATCTGCAATGACTGCCAGGGCAAGTGAGGACCAGCAAGACAATTCCTGCCTAGCACCTTCATTGGAGGAGAGAGAGTGCAAGGTTTCATTGCAGCATTTTGGCGCTCACGAGCGAGACAAACTGCTTTGGCTGTTTGCAAGGCTAGGAAAGAGCAGAGCCCGAGTCTTGCTGTTTATCTGCAATGACTGCCAGGGCAAGTGAGGACCAGCAAGACAATTCCTGCCTAGCACCTTCCTTGGAGGAGAGAGAGTGCAAAGTTTCATTTTAGCATTTTGGCGCTCACGTCGAGACGAACTGCTTTGGCTGTTTGCAAGGCTAGGAAAGAGCAGAGCCCCAGTCTTGCTGTTTATCTGCAATGACTGCCAGGGCAAGTGAGGACCAGCAAGACAATTCCTGCCTAGCACCTTCCTTGGAGGAGAGAGAGTGCAACGTTTAATTTTGCTTTTTGGAGTGCGAGAGTGAGAAAAAGCAGAGCGCCTGTTTGCAAGGCTAGGAAAGAGCAGAGCCCGAGTCTTGCTGTTTATCTGCAATGACTGCCAGGGCAAGTGAGGACCAGCAAGACAATTCCTGCCTAGCACGTTCCTTGGAGGAGAGAGAGTGCAACGTTTCATTTTAGCATTTTGGCGCTCACGAGCGAGACAAAATGCTTTGGCTGTTTGCAAGGCTAGGAAAGAGCAGAGCCCCAGTCTTGCTGTTTATCTGCAATGACTGCCAGGGCAAGTGAGGACCAGCAAGACAATTCCTGCCTAGCACCTTCCTTGGAGGAGAGAGAGTGCAACGTTTCATTTTGCTTTTTGGAGTGCGAGAGTGAGAAAAAGCAGAGCGCCTGTTTGCAAGGCTAGGAAAGAGCAGAGCCCCAGTCTTGCTGTTTATCTGCAATGACTGCCAGGGCAAGTGAGGACCAGCAAGACAATTCCTGCCTAGCACCTTCCTTGGAGGAGAGAGAGTGCAACGTTTCATTTTGCTTTTTGGAGTGCGAGAATGAGAAAAAGCAGAGCGCCTGTTTGCAAGGCTAGGAAAGAGCAGAGCCCCAGTCTTGCTGTTTATCTGCAATGACTGCCAGGGCAAGTGAGGACCAGCAAGACAATTCCTGCCTAGCACCTTCCTTGGAGGAGAGAGAGTGCAACGTTTCATTTTGCTTTTTGGAGTGCGAGAGTGAGAAAAAGCAGAGCGCCTGTTTGCAAGGCTAGGAAAGAGCAGAGCCCCAGTCTTGCTGTTTATCTGTAATGTCTGCCAGGGCAAGTGAGGACCAGCAAGACAATTCCTGCCTAGCACGTTCCTTGGAGGAGAGAGAGTGCAACGTTTCATTTTAGCATTTTGGCGCTCACGAGCGAGACAAAATGCTTTGGCTGTTTGCAAGGCTAGGAAAGAGCAGAGCCCCAGTCTTGCTGTTTATCTGTAATGTCTGCCACTGCAAGTGAGGACCAGCAAGACAATTCCTGCCTAGCACCTTCCTTGGAGGAGAGAGAGTGCAACGTTTCATTTTGCTTTTTGGAGTGCGAGAGTGAGAAAAAGCAGAGTGCCTGTTTGCAAGGCTAGGAAAGAGCAGAGCCCGAGTCTTACTGTTTATCTGCAATGACTGCCAGGGCAAGTGAGGACCAGCAAGACAATTCCTGCCTAGCACCTTCATTGGAGGAGAGAGAGTGCAAGGTTTCATTGCAGCATTTTGGCGCTCACGAGCGAGACAAACTGCTTTGGCTGTTTGCAAGGCTAGGAAAGAGCAGAGCCCGAGTATTGCTGTTTATCTGCAATGACTGCCAGGGCAAGTGAGGACCAGCAAGACAATTCCTGCCTAGCACCTTCATTGGAGGAGAGAGAGTGCAAGGTTTCATTGCAGCATTTTGGCGCTCACGAGCGAGACGAACTGCTTTGGCTGTTTGCAAGGCTAGGAAAGAGCAGAGCCCCAGTCTTGCTGTTTATCTGCAATGACTGCCAGGGCAAGTGAGGACCAGCAAGACAATTCCTGCCTAGCACGTTCCTTGGAGGAGAGAGAGTGCAACGTTTCATTTTAGCATTTTGGCGCTCACGAGCGAGACAAAATGCTTTGGCTGTTTGCAAGGCTAGGAAAGAGCAGAGCCCCAGTCTTGCTGTTTATCTGCAATGACTGCCAGGGCAAGTGAGGACCAGCAATACAATTCCTGCCTATCAGCTTCCTTGGAGGAGAGAGAGTGCAACGTTTCATTTTGCTTTTAGGAGTGCGAGAGTGAGAAAAAGCAGAGCGCCTGTTTGCAAGGCTAGGAAAGAGCAGAGCCCCAGTCTTGCTGTTTATCTGCAATGACTGCCAGGGCAAGTGAGGACCAGCAAGACAATTCCTGCCTAGCACCTTCCTTGGAGGAGAGAGAGTGCAACGTTTCATTTTGCTTTTTGGGATGCGAGAGTGAGAAAAAGCAGAGCGCCTGTTTGCAAGGCTAGGAAAGAGCAGAGCCCGAGTCTTGCTGTTTATCTGCAATGACTGCCAGGGCAAGTGAGGACCAGCAAGACAATTCCTGCCTAGCACCTTCATTGGAGGAGAGAGAGTGCAAGGTTTCATTGCAGCATTTTGGCGCTCACGAGCGAGACAAACTGCTTTGGCTGTTTGCAAGGCTAGGAAAGAGCAGAGCCCGAGTCTTGCTGTTTATCTGCAATGACTGCCAGGGCAAGTGAGGACCAGCAAGACAATTCCTGCCTAGCACCTTCCTTGGAGGAGAGAGAGTGCAAAGTTTCATTTTAGCATTTTGGCGCTCACGTCGAGACGAACTGCTTTGGCTGTTTGCAAGGCTAGGAAAGAGCAGAGCCCCAGTCTTGCTGTTTATCTGCAATGACTGCCAGGGCAAGTGAGGACCAGCAAGACAATTCCTGCCTAGCACCTTCCTTGGAGGAGAGAGAGTGCAACGTTTAATTTTGCTTTTTGGAGTGCGAGAGTGAGAAAAAGCAGAGCGCCTGTTTGCAAGGCTAGGAAAGAGCAGAGCCCGAGTCTTGCTGTTTATCTGCAATGACTGCCAGGGCAAGTGAGGACCAGCAAGACAATTCCTGCCTAGCACCTTCCTTGGAGGAGAGAGAGTGCAACGTTTCATTTTAGCATTTTGGCGCTCACGAGCGAGACGAACTGCTTTGGCTGTTTGCAAGGCTAGGAAAGAGCAGAGCCCCAGTCTTGCTGTTTATCTGCAATGACTGCCAGGGCAAGTGAGGACCAGCAAGACAATTCCTGCCTAGCACGTTCCTTGGAGGAGAGAGAGTGCAACGTTTCATTTTAGCATTTTGGCGCTCACGAGCGAGACAAAATGCTTTGGCTGTTTGCAAGGCTAGGAAAGAGCAGAGCCCCAGTCTTGCTGTTTATCTGCAATGACTGCCAGGGCAAGTGAGGACCAGCAAGACAATTCCTGCCTAGCACCTTCCTTGGAGGAGAGAGAGTGCAACGTTTCATTTTGCTTTTTGGAGTGCGAGAGTGAGAAAAAGCAGAGCGCCTGTTTGCAAGGCTAGGAAAGAGCAGAGCCCCAGTCTTGCTGTTTATCTGCAATGACTGCCAGGGCAAGTGAGGACCAGCAAGACAATTCCTGCCTAGCACCTTCCTTGGAGGAGAGAGAGTGCAACGTTTCATTTTGCTTTTTGGGATGCGAGAGTGAGAAAAAGCAGAGCGCCTGTTTGCAAGGCTAGGAAAGAGCAGAGCCCGAGTCTTGCTGTTTATCTGCAATGACTGCCAGGGCAAGTGAGGACCAGCAAGACAATTCCTGCCTAGCACCTTCATTGGAGGAGAGAGAGTGCAAGGTTTCATTGCAGCATTTTGGCGCTCACGAGCGAGACAAACTGCTTTGGCTGTTTGCAAGGCTAGGAAAGAGCAGAGCCCGAGTCTTGCTGTTTATCTGCAATGACTGCCAGGGCAAGTGAGGACCAGCAAGACAATTCCTGCCTAGCACCTTCCTTGGAGGAGAGAGAGTGCAAAGTTTCATTTTAGCATTTTGGCGCTCACGTCGAGACGAACTGCTTTGGCTGTTTGCAAGGCTAGGAAAGAGCAGAGCCCCAGTCTTGCTGTTTATCTGCAATGACTGCCAGGGCAAGTGAGGACCAGCAAGACAATTCCTGCCTAGCACCTTCCTTGGAGGAGAGAGAGTGCAACGTTTAATTTTGCTTTTTGGAGTGCGAGAGTGAGAAAAAGCAGAGCGCCTGTTTGCAAGGCTAGGAAAGAGCAGAGCCCGAGTCTTGCTGTTTATCTGCAATGACTGCCAGGGCAAGTGAGGACCAGCAAGACAATTCCTGCCTAGCACCTTCCTTGGAGGAGAGAGAGTGCAACGTTTCATTTTAGCATTTTGGCGCTCACGAGCGAGACGAACTGCTTTGGCTGTTTGCAAGGCTAGGAAAGAGCAGAGCCCCAGTCTTGCTGTTTATCTGCAATGACTGCCAGGGCAAGTGAGGACCAGCAAGACAATTCCTGCCTAGCACGTTCCTTGGAGGAGAGAGAGTGCAACGTTTCATTTTAGCATTTTGGCGCTCACGAGCGAGACAAAATGCTTTGGCTGTTTGCAAGGCTAGGAAAGAGCAGAGCCCCAGTCTTGCTGTTTATCTGCAATGACTGCCAGGGCAAGTGAGGACCAGCAAGACAATTCCTGCCTAGCACCTTCCTTGGAGGAGAGAGAGTGCAACGTTTCATTTTGCTTTTTGGAGTGCGAGAGTGAGAAAAAGCAGAGCGCCTGTTTGCAAGGCTAGGAAAGAGCAGAGCCCCAGTCTTGCTGTTTATCTGTAATGTCTGCCAGGGCAAGTGAGGACCAGCAAGACAATTCCTGCCTAGCACGTTCCTTGGAGGAGAGAGAGTGCAACGTTTCATTTTAGCATTTTGGCGCTCACGAGCGAGACAAAATGCTTTGGCTGTTTGCAAGGCTAGGAAAGAGCAGAGCCCCAGTCTTGCTGTTTATCTGTAATGTCTGCCACTGCAAGTGAGGACCAGCAAGACAATTCCTGCCTAGCACCTTCCTTGGAGGAGAGAGAGTGCAACGTTTCATTTTGCTTTTTGGAGTGCGAGAGTGAGAAAAAGCAGAGTGCCTGTTTGCAAGGCTAGGAAAGAGCAGAGCCCGAGTCTTACTGTTTATCTGCAATGACTGCCAGGGCAAGTGAGGACCAGCAAGACAATTCCTGCCTAGCACCTTCATTGGAGGAGAGAGAGTGCAAGGTTTCATTGCAGCATTTTGGCGCTCACGAGCGAGACAAACTGCTTTGGCTGTTTGCAAGGCTAGGAAAGAGCAGAGCCCGAGTATTGCTGTTTATCTGCAATGACTGCCAGGGCAAGTGAGGACCAGCAAGACAATTCCTGCCTAGCACCTTCATTGGAGGAGAGAGAGTGCAAGGTTTCATTGCAGCATTTTGGCGCTCACGAGCGAGACGAACTGCTTTGGCTGTTTGCAAGGCTAGGAAAGAGCAGAGCCCCAGTCTTGCTGTTTATCTGCAATGACTGCCAGGGCAAGTGAGGACCAGCAAGACAATTCCTGCCTAGCACGTTCCTTGGAGGAGAGAGAGTGCAACGTTTCATTTTAGCATTTTGGCGCTCACGAGCGAGACAAAATGCTTTGGCTGTTTGCAAGGCTAGGAAAGAGCAGAGCCCCAGTCTTGCTGTTTATCTGCAATGACTGCCAGGGCAAGTGAGGACCAGCAAGACAATTCCTGCCTATCAGCTTCCTTGGAGGAGAGAGAGTGCAACGTTTCATTTTGCTTTTAGGAGTGCGAGAGTGAGAAAAAGCAGAGCGCCTGTTTGCAAGGCTAGGAAAGAGCAGAGCCCCAGTCTTGCTGTTTATCTGCAATGACTGCCAGGGCAAGTGAGGACCAGCAAGACAATTCCTGCCTAGCACCTTCCTTGGAGGAGAGAGAGTGCAACGTTTCATTTTGCTTTTTGGGATGCGAGAGTGAGAAAAAGCAGAGCGCCTGTTTGCAAGGCTAGGAAAGAGCAGAGCCCGAGTCTTGCTGTTTATCTGCAATGACTGCCAGGGCAAGTGAGGACCAGCAAGACAATTCCTGCCTAGCACCTTCATTGGAGGAGAGAGAGTGCAAGGTTTCATTGCAGCATTTTGGCGCTCACGAGCGAGACAAACTGCTTTGGCTGTTTGCAAGGCTAGGAAAGAGCAGAGCCCGAGTCTTGCTGTTTATCTGCAATGACTGCCAGGGCAAGTGAGGACCAGCAAGACAATTCCTGCCTAGCACCTTCCTTGGAGGAGAGAGAGTGCAAAGTTTCATTTTAGCATTTTGGCGCTCACGTCGAGACGAACTGCTTTGGCTGTTTGCAAGGCTAGGAAAGAGCAGAGCCCCAGTCTTGCTGTTTATCTGCAATGACTGCCAGGGCAAGTGAGGACCAGCAAGACAATTCCTGCCTAGCACCTTCCTTGGAGGAGAGAGAGTGCAACGTTTAATTTTGCTTTTTGGAGTGCGAGAGTGAGAAAAAGCAGAGCGCCTGTTTGCAAGGCTAGGAAAGAGCAGAGCCCGAGTCTTGCTGTTTATCTGCAATGACTGCCAGGGCAAGTGAGGACCAGCAAGACAATTCCTGCCTAGCACCTTCCTTGGAGGAGAGAGAGTGCAACGTTTCATTTTAGCATTTTGGCGCTCACGAGCGAGACGAACTGCTTTGGCTGTTTGCAAGGCTAGGAAAGAGCAGAGCCCCAGTCTTGCTGTTTATCTGCAATGACTGCCAGGGCAAGTGAGGACCAGCAAGACAATTCCTGCCTAGCACGTTCCTTGGAGGAGAGAGAGTGCAACGTTTCATTTTAGCATTTTGGCGCTCACGAGCGAGACAAAATGCTTTGGCTGTTTGCAAGGCTAGGAAAGAGCAGAGCCCCAGTCTTGCTGTTTATCTGCAATGACTGCCAGGGCAAGTGAGGACCAGCAAGACAATTCCTGCCTAGCACCTTACTTGGAGGAGAGAGAGTGCAACGTTTCATTTTGCTTTTTGGAGTGCGAGAGTGAGAAAAAGCAGAGCGCCTGTTTGCAAGGCTAGGAAAGAGCAGAGCCCCAGTCTTGCTGTTTATCTGCAATGACTGCCAGGGCAAGTGAGGACCAGCAAGACAATTCCTGCCTAGCACCTTCCTTGGAGGAGAGAGAGTGCAACGTTTCATTTTGCTTTTTGGAGTGCGAGAGTGAGAAAAAGCAGAGTGCCTGTTTGCAAGGCTAGGAAAGAGCAGAGCCCCAGTCTTGCTGTTTACCTGCAATGTCTGCCAGGGCAAGTGAGGACCAGCAAGACAATTCCTGCCTAGCACGTTCCTTGGAGGAGAGAGAGTGCAACGTTTCATTTTAGCATTTTGGCGCTCACGAGCGAGACAAAATGCTTTGGCTGTTTGCAAGGCTAGGAAAGAGCAGAGCCCCAGTCTTGCTGTTTATCTGTAATGACTGCCAGGGCAAGTGAGGACCAGCAAGACAATTCCTGCCTAGCACCTTCCTTGGAGGAGAGAGAGTGCAAAGTTTCATTTTAGCATTTTGGCGCTCACGTCGAGACGAACTGCTTTGGCTGTTTGCAAGGCTAGGAAAGAGCAGAGCCCCAGTCTTGCTGTTTATCTGCAATGACTGCCAGGGCAAGTGAGGACCAGCAAGACAATTCCTGCCTAGCACCTTCCTTGGAGGAGAGAGAGTGCAACGTTTCATTTTGCTTTTTGGAGTGCGAGAGTGAGAAAAAGCAGAGTGCCTGTTTGCAAGGCTAGGAAAGAGCAGAGCCCGAGTCTTGCTGTTTATCTGCAATGACTGCCAGGGCAAGTGAGGACCAGCAAGACAATTCCTGCCTAGCACCTTCCTTGGAGGAGAGAGAGTGCAACGTTTCATTTTAGCATTTTGGCGCTCACGAGCGAGAGGAACTGCTTTGGCTGTTTGCAAGGCTAGGAAAGAGCAGAGCCCCAGTCTTGCTGTTTATCTGTAATGTCTGCCACGGCAAGTGAGGACCAGCAAGACAATTCCTGCCTAGCACCTTCCTTGGAGGAGAGAGAGTGCAACGTTTCATTTTAGCATTTTGGCGCTCACGAGCGAGACGAACTGCTTTGGCTGTTTGCAAGGCTAGGAAAGAGCAGAGCCCCAGTCTTGCTGTTTATCTGCAATGACTGCCAGGGCAAGTGAGGAGCAGCAAGACAATTCCTGCCTAGCACGTTCCTTGGAGGAGAGAGAGTGCAACGTTTCATTTTAGCATTTTGGCGCTCACGAGCGAGACAAAATGCTTTGGCTGTTTGCAAGGCTAGGAAAGAGCAGAGCCCCAGTCTTGCTGTTTATCTGCAATGACTGCCAGGGCAAGTGAGGACCAGCAAGACAATTCCTGCCTAGCACCTTCCTTGGAGGAGAGAGAGTGCAACGTTTCATTTTGCTTTTTGGAGTGCGAGAGTGAGAAAAAGCAGAGCGCCTGTTTGCAAGGCTAGGAAAGAGCAGAGCCCCAGTCTTGCTGTTTATCTGCAATGACTGCCAGGGCAAGTGAGGACCAGCAAGACAATTCCTGCCTAGCACCTTCCTTGGAGGAGAGAGAGTGCAACGTTTCATTTTGCTTTTTGGAGTGCGAGAGTGAGAAAAAGCAGAGTGCCTGTTTGCAAGGCTAGGAAAGAGCAGAGCCCCAGTCTTGCTGTTTATCTGCAATGACTGCCAGGGCAAGTGAGGACCAGCAAGACAATTCCTGCCTAGCACGTTCCTTGGAGGAGAGAGAGTGCAACGTTTCATTTTAGCATTTTGGCGCTCACGAGCGAGACAAAATGCTTTGGCTGTTTGCAAGGCTAGGAAAGAGCAGAGCCCCAGTCTTGCTGTTTATCTGCAATGACTGCCAGGGCAAGTGAGGACCAGCAAGACAATTCCTGCCTAGCACCTTCCTTGGAGGAGAGAGAGTGCAACGTTTCATTTTGCTTTTTGGAGTGCGAGAGTGAGAAAAAGCAGAGGGCCTGTTTGCAAGGCTAGGAAAGAGCAGAGCCCGAGTCTTACTGTTTACCTGCAATGACTGCCAGGGCAAGTGAGGACCAGCAAGACAATTCCTGCCTAGCACCTTCCTTGGAGGAGAGAGAGTGCAACGTTTCATTGCAGCATTTTGGCGCTCACGAGCGAGACAAACTGCTTTGGCTGTTTGCAAGGATAGGAAAGAGCAGAGCCCGAGTCTTGCTGTTTATCTGCAATGACTGCCAGGGCAAGTGAGGACCAGCAAGACAATTCCTGCCTAGCACCTTCCTTGGAGGAGAGAGAGTGCAACGTTTCATTTTAGCATTTTGGCGCTCACGTCGAGACGAACTGCTTTGGCTGTTTGCAAGGCTAGGAAAGAGCAGAGCCCCAGTCTTGCTGTTTATCTGCAATGACTGCCAGGGCAAGTGAGGACCAGCAAGACAATTCCTGCCTAGCACCTTCCTTGGAGGAGAGAGAGTGCAATGTTTCATTTTAGCATTTTGGCGCTCACGAGGGACACAAACTGCTTTGGCTGTTTGCAAGGCTAAGAAAGAGCATAGCCCCTATCTTGCTGTTTATCTGCAATGACTGCCAGGGCAAGTGAGGACCAGCAAGACAATTCCTGCCTAGCACCTTCCTTGGAGGAGAGAGAGTGCAACGTTTCATTTTAGCATTTTGGCGCTCACGAGCGAGACGAACTGCTTTGGCTGTTTGCAAGGCTAGGAAAGAGCAGAGCCCGAGTCTTGCTGTTTACCTGCAATGACTGCCAGGGCAAGTGAGGACCAGCAAGACAATTCCTGCCTAGCACCTTCCTTGGAGGAGAGAGAGTGCAACGTTTCATTTTAGCATTTTGGCGCTCACGAGGGAGACAAACTGCTTTGGCTGTTTGCAAGGCTAGGAAAGAGCAGAGCCCCAGTCTTGCTGTTTATCTGCAATGACTGCCAGGGCAAGTGAGGACCAGCAAGACAATTCCTGCCTAGCACCTTCCTTGGAGGAGAGAGAGTGCAACGTTTCATTTTGCTTTTTGGAGTGCGAGAGTGAGAAAAAGCAGAGTGCCTGTTTGCAAGGCTAGGAAAGAGCAGAGCCCGAGTCTTGCTGTTTATCTGCAATGACTGCCAGGGCAAGTGAGGACCAGCAAGACAATTCCTGCCTAGCACCTTCCTTGGAGGAGAGAGAGTGCAACGTTTCATTTTAGCATTTTGGCGCTCACGAGCGAGACGAACTGCTTTGGCTGTTTGCAAGGCTAGGAAAGAGCAGAGCCCCAGTCTTGCTGTTTATCTGTAATGTCTGCCACGGCAAGTGAGGACCAGCAAGACAATTCCTGCCTAGCACCTTCCTTGGAGGAGAGAGAGTGCAACGTTTCATTTTAGCATTTTGGCGCTCACGAGCGAGACGAACTGCTTTGGCTGTTTGCAAGGCTAGGAAAGAGCAGAGCCCCAGTCTTGCTGTTTATCTGCAATGACTGCCAGGGCAAGTGAGGACCAGCAAGACAATTCCTGCCTAGCACGTTCCTTGGAGGAGAGAGAGTGCAACGTTTCATTTTAGCATTTTGGCGCTCACGAGCGAGACAAAATGCTTTGGCTGTTTGCAAGGCTAGGAAAGAGCAGAGCCCCAGTCTTGCTGTTTATCTGCAATGACTGCCAGGGCAAGTGAGGACCAGCAAGACAATTCCTGCCTAGCACCTTCCTTGCAGGAGAGAGAGTGCAACGTTTCATTTTGCTTTTTGGAGTGCGAGAGTGAGAAAAAGCAGAGCGCCTGTTTGCAAGGCTAGGAAAGAGCAGAGCCCCAGTCTTGCTGTTTATCTGCAATGACTGCCAGGGCAAGTGAGGACCAGCAAGACAATTCCTGCCTAGCACCTTCCTTGGAGGAGAGAGAGTGCAACGTTTCATTTTGCTTTTTGGAGTGCGAGAATGAGAAAAAGCAGAGCGCCTGTTTGCAAGGCTAGGAAAGAGCAGAGCCCCAGTCTTGCTGTTTATCTGCAATGACTGCCAGGGCAAGTGAGGACCAGCAAGACAATTCCTGCCTAGCACCTTCCTTGGAGGAGAGAGAGTGCAACGTTTCATTTTGCTTTTTGGAGTGCGAGAGTGAGAAAAAGCAGAGCGCCTGTTTGCAAGGCTAGGAAAGAGCAGAGCCCCAGTCTTGCTGTTTACCTGCAATGTCTGCCAGGGCAAGTGAGGACCAGCAAGACAATTCCTGCCTAGCACGTTCCTTGGAGGAGAGAGAGTGCAACGTTTCATTTTAGCATTTTGGCGCTCACGAGCGAGACAAAATGCTTTGGCTGTTTGCAAGGCTAGGAAAGAGCAGAGCCCCAGTCTTGCTGTTTATCTGTAATGTCTGCCACTGCAAGTGAGGACCAGCAAGACAATTCCTGCCTAGCACCTTCCTTGGAGGAGAGAGAGTGCAACGTTTCATTTTGCTTTTTGGAGTGCGAGAGTGAGAAAAAGCAGAGTGCCTGTTTGCAAGGCTAGGAAAGAGCAGAGCCCGAGTCTTACTGTTTATCTGCAATGACTGCCAGGGCAAGTGAGGACCAGCAAGACAATTCCTGCCTAGCACCTTCATTGGAGGAGAGAGAGTGCAAGGTTTCATTGCAGCATTTTGGCGCTCACGAGCGAGACAAACTGCTTTGGCTGTTTGCAAGGCTAGGAAAGAGCAGAGCCCGAGTATTGCTGTTTATCTGCAATGACTGCCAGGGCAAGTGAGGACCAGCAAGACAATTCCTGCCTAGCACCTTCATTGGAGGAGAGAGAGTGCAAGGTTTCATTGCAGCATTTTGGCGCTCACGAGGGAGACAAACTGCTTTGGCTGTTTGCAAGGATAGGAAAGAGCAGAGCCCGAGTCTTGCTGTTTATCTGCAATGACTGCCAGGGCAAGTGAGGACCAGCAAGACAATTCCTGCCTAGCACCTTCCTTGGAGGAGAGAGAGTGCAACGTTTCATTTTAGCATTTTGGCGCTCACGTCGAGACGAACTGCTTTGGCTGTTTGCAAGGCTAGGAAAGAGCAGAGCCCCAGTCTTGCTGTTTATCTGCAATGACTGCCAGGGCAAGTGAGGACCAGCAAGACAATTCCTGCCTAGCACCTTCCTTGGAGGAGAGAGAGTGCAATGTTTCATTTTAGCATTTTGGCGCTCACGAGGGACACAAACTGCTTTGGCTGTTTGCAAGGCTAAGAAAGAGCATAGCCCCTATCTTGCTGTTTATCTGCAATGACTGCCAGGGCAAGTGAGGACCAGCAAGACAATTCCTGCCTAGCACCTTCCTTGGAGGAGAGAGAGTGCAACGTTTCATTTTAGCATTTTGGCGCTCACGAGCGAGACGAACTGCTTTGGCTGTTTGCAAGGCTAGGAAAGAGCAGAGCCCCAGTCTTGCTGTTTATCTGCAATGACTGCCAGGGCAAGTGAGGACCAGCAAGACAATTCCTGCCTAGCACGTTCCTTGGAGGAGAGAGAGTGCAACGTTTCATTTTAGCATTTTGGCGCTCACGAGCGAGACAAAATGCTTTGGCTGTTTGCAAGGCTAGGAAAGAGCAGAGCCCCAGTCTTGCTGTTTATCTGCAATGACTGCCAGGGCAAGTGAGGACCAGCAAGACAATTCCTGCCTAGCACCTTCCTTGGAGGAGAGAGAGTGCAACGTTTCATTTTGCTTTTTGGAGTGCGAGAGTGAGAAAAAGCAGAGCGCCTGTTTGCAAGGCTAGGAAAGAGCAGAGCCCCAGTCTTGCTGTTTATCTGCAATGACTGCCAGGGCAAGTGAGGACCAGCAAGACAATTCCTGCCTAGCACCTTCCTTGGAGGAGAGAGAGTGCAACGTTTCATTTTGCTTTTTGGAGTGCGAGAGTGAGAAAAAGCAGAGTGCCTGTTTGCAAGGCTAGGAAAGAGCAGAGCCCCAGTCTTGCTGTTTATCTGCAATGACTGCCAGGGCAAGTGAGGACCAGCAAGACAATTCCTGCCTAGCACGTTCCTTGGAGGAGAGAGAGTGCAACGTTTCATTTTAGCATTTTGGCGCTCACGAGCGAGACAAAATGCTTTGGCTGTTTGCAAGGCTAGGAAAGAGCAGAGCCCCAGTCTTGCTGT
The DNA here is from genome assembly GCF_964289735.1 of Phaethon aethereus. Lineage (NCBI taxonomy): Eukaryota > Metazoa > Chordata > Aves > Phaethontiformes > Phaethontidae > Phaethon > Phaethon aethereus. The sequence continues at coordinate 138,039 of NW_028114109.1, read as the reverse complement.
TTATCTGCAATGACTGCCAGGGCAAGTGAGGACCAGCAAGACAATTCCTGCCTAGCACCTTCCTTGGAGGAGAGAGAGTGCAACGTTTCATTTTGCTTTTTGGAGTGCGAGAGTGAGAAAAAGCAGAGGGCCTGTTTGCAAGGCTAGGAAAGAGCAGAGCCCGAGTCTTACTGTTTACCTGCAATGACTGCCAGGGCAAGTGAGGACCAGCAAGACAATTCCTGCCTAGCACCTTCCTTGGAGGAGAGAGAGTGCAACGTTTCATTGCAGCATTTTGGCGCTCACGAGCGAGACAAACTGCTTTGGCTGTTTGCAAGGATAGGAAAGAGCAGAGCCCGAGTCTTGCTGTTTATCTGCAATGACTGCCAGGGCAAGTGAGGACCAGCAAGACAATTCCTGCCTAGCACCTTCCTTGGAGGAGAGAGAGTGCAACGTTTCATTTTAGCATTTTGGCGCTCACGTCGAGACGAACTGCTTTGGCTGTTTGCAAGGCTAGGAAAGAGCAGAGCCCCAGTCTTGCTGTTTATCTGCAATGACTGCCAGGGCAAGTGAGGACCAGCAAGACAATTCCTGCCTAGCACCTTCCTTGGAGGAGAGAGAGTGCAATGTTTCATTTTAGCATTTTGGCGCTCACGAGGGACACAAACTGCTTTGGCTGTTTGCAAGGCTAAGAAAGAGCATAGCCCCTATCTTGCTGTTTATCTGCAATGACTGCCAGGGCAAGTGAGGACCAGCAAGACAATTCCTGCCTAGCACCTTCCTTGGAGGAGAGAGAGTGCAACGTTTCATTTTAGCATTTTGGCGCTCACGAGCGAGACGAACTGCTTTGGCTGTTTGCAAGGCTAGGAAAGAGCAGAGCCCGAGTCTTGCTGTTTACCTGCAATGACTGCCAGGGCAAGTGAGGACCAGCAAGACAATTCCTGCCTAGCACCTTCCTTGGAGGAGAGAGAGTGCAACGTTTCATTTTAGCATTTTGGCGCTCACGAGGGAGACAAACTGCTTTGGCTGTTTGCAAGGCTAGGAAAGAGCAGAGCCCCAGTCTTGCTGTTTATCTGCAATGACTGCCAGGGCAAGTGAGGACCAGCAAGACAATTCCTGCCTAGCACCTTCCTTGGAGGAGAGAGAGTGCAACGTTTCATTTTGCTTTTTGGAGTGCGAGAGTGAGAAAAAGCAGAGTGCCTGTTTGCAAGGCTAGGAAAGAGCAGAGCCCGAGTCTTGCTGTTTATCTGCAATGACTGCCAGGGCAAGTGAGGACCAGCAAGACAATTCCTGCCTAGCACCTTCCTTGGAGGAGAGAGAGTGCAACGTTTCATTTTAGCATTTTGGCGCTCACGAGCGAGACGAACTGCTTTGGCTGTTTGCAAGGCTAGGAAAGAGCAGAGCCCCAGTCTTGCTGTTTATCTGTAATGTCTGCCACGGCAAGTGAGGACCAGCAAGACAATTCCTGCCTAGCACCTTCCTTGGAGGAGAGAGAGTGCAACGTTTCATTTTAGCATTTTGGCGCTCACGAGCGAGACGAACTGCTTTGGCTGTTTGCAAGGCTAGGAAAGAGCAGAGCCCCAGTCTTGCTGTTTATCTGCAATGACTGCCAGGGCAAGTGAGGACCAGCAAGACAATTCCTGCCTAGCACGTTCCTTGGAGGAGAGAGAGTGCAACGTTTCATTTTAGCATTTTGGCGCTCACGAGCGAGACAAAATGCTTTGGCTGTTTGCAAGGCTAGGAAAGAGCAGAGCCCCAGTCTTGCTGTTTATCTGCAATGACTGCCAGGGCAAGTGAGGACCAGCAAGACAATTCCTGCCTAGCACCTTCCTTGCAGGAGAGAGAGTGCAACGTTTCATTTTGCTTTTTGGAGTGCGAGAGTGAGAAAAAGCAGAGCGCCTGTTTGCAAGGCTAGGAAAGAGCAGAGCCCCAGTCTTGCTGTTTATCTGCAATGACTGCCAGGGCAAGTGAGGACCAGCAAGACAATTCCTGCCTAGCACCTTCCTTGGAGGAGAGAGAGTGCAACGTTTCATTTTGCTTTTTGGAGTGCGAGAATGAGAAAAAGCAGAGCGCCTGTTTGCAAGGCTAGGAAAGAGCAGAGCCCCAGTCTTGCTGTTTATCTGCAATGACTGCCAGGGCAAGTGAGGACCAGCAAGACAATTCCTGCCTAGCACCTTCCTTGGAGGAGAGAGAGTGCAACGTTTCATTTTGCTTTTTGGAGTGCGAGAGTGAGAAAAAGCAGAGCGCCTGTTTGCAAGGCTAGGAAAGAGCAGAGCCCCAGTCTTGCTGTTTACCTGCAATGTCTGCCAGGGCAAGTGAGGACCAGCAAGACAATTCCTGCCTAGCACGTTCCTTGGAGGAGAGAGAGTGCAACGTTTCATTTTAGCATTTTGGCGCTCACGAGCGAGACAAAATGCTTTGGCTGTTTGCAAGGCTAGGAAAGAGCAGAGCCCCAGTCTTGCTGTTTATCTGTAATGTCTGCCACTGCAAGTGAGGACCAGCAAGACAATTCCTGCCTAGCACCTTCCTTGGAGGAGAGAGAGTGCAACGTTTCATTTTGCTTTTTGGAGTGCGAGAGTGAGAAAAAGCAGAGTGCCTGTTTGCAAGGCTAGGAAAGAGCAGAGCCCGAGTCTTACTGTTTATCTGCAATGACTGCCAGGGCAAGTGAGGACCAGCAAGACAATTCCTGCCTAGCACCTTCATTGGAGGAGAGAGAGTGCAAGGTTTCATTGCAGCATTTTGGCGCTCACGAGCGAGACAAACTGCTTTGGCTGTTTGCAAGGCTAGGAAAGAGCAGAGCCCGAGTATTGCTGTTTATCTGCAATGACTGCCAGGGCAAGTGAGGACCAGCAAGACAATTCCTGCCTAGCACCTTCATTGGAGGAGAGAGAGTGCAAGGTTTCATTGCAGCATTTTGGCGCTCACGAGGGAGACAAACTGCTTTGGCTGTTTGCAAGGATAGGAAAGAGCAGAGCCCGAGTCTTGCTGTTTATCTGCAATGACTGCCAGGGCAAGTGAGGACCAGCAAGACAATTCCTGCCTAGCACCTTCCTTGGAGGAGAGAGAGTGCAACGTTTCATTTTAGCATTTTGGCGCTCACGTCGAGACGAACTGCTTTGGCTGTTTGCAAGGCTAGGAAAGAGCAGAGCCCCAGTCTTGCTGTTTATCTGCAATGACTGCCAGGGCAAGTGAGGACCAGCAAGACAATTCCTGCCTAGCACCTTCCTTGGAGGAGAGAGAGTGCAATGTTTCATTTTAGCATTTTGGCGCTCACGAGGGACACAAACTGCTTTGGCTGTTTGCAAGGCTAAGAAAGAGCATAGCCCCTATCTTGCTGTTTATCTGCAATGACTGCCAGGGCAAGTGAGGACCAGCAAGACAATTCCTGCCTAGCACCTTCCTTGGAGGAGAGAGAGTGCAACGTTTCATTTTAGCATTTTGGCGCTCACGAGCGAGACGAACTGCTTTGGCTGTTTGCAAGGCTAGGAAAGAGCAGAGCCCGAGTCTTGCTGTTTACCTGCAATGACTGCCAGGGCAAGTGAGGACCAGCAAGACAATTCCTGCCTAGCACCTTCCTTGGAGGAGAGAGAGTGCAACGTTTCATTTTAGCATTTTGGCGCTCACGAGGGAGACAAACTGCTTTGGCTGTTTGCAAGGCTAGGAAAGAGCAGAGTCCCAGTCTTGCTGTTTATCTGCAATGACTGCCAGGGCAAGTGAGGACCAGCAAGACAATTCCTGCCTAGCACCTTCCTTGGAGGAGAGAGAGTGCAACGTTTCATTTTGCTTTTTGGAGTGCGAGAGTGAGAAAAAGCAGAGTGCCTGTTTGCAAGGCTAGGAAAGAGCAGAGCCCGAGTCTTGCTGTTTATCTGCAATGACTGCCAGGGCAAGTGAGGACCAGCAAGACAATTCCTGCCTAGCACCTTCCTTGGAGGAGAGAGAGTGCAACGTTTCATTTTAGCATTTTGGCGCTCACGAGCGAGACGAACTGCTTTGGCTGTTTGCAAGGCTAGGAAAGAGCAGAGCCCCAGTCTTGCTGTTTATCTGTAATGTCTGCCACGGCAAGTGAGGACCAGCAAGACAATTCCTGCCTAGCACCTTCCTTGGAGGAGAGAGAGTGCAACGTTTCATTTTAGCATTTTGGCGCTCACGAGCGAGACGAACTGCTTTGGCTGTTTGCAAGGCTAGGAAAGAGCAGAGCCCCAGTCTTGCTGTTTATCTGCAATGACTGCCAGGGCAAGTGAGGACCAGCAAGACAATTCCTGCCTAGCACGTTCCTTGGAGGAGAGAGAGTGCAACGTTTCATTTTAGCATTTTGGCGCTCACGAGCGAGACAAAATGCTTTGGCTGTTTGCAAGGCTAGGAAAGAGCAGAGCCCCAGTCTTGCTGTTTATCTGCAATGACTGCCAGGGCAAGTGAGGACCAGCAAGACAATTCCTGCCTAGCACCTTCCTTGCAGGAGAGAGAGTGCAACGTTTCATTTTGCTTTTTGGAGTGCGAGAGTGAGAAAAAGCAGAGCGCCTGTTTGCAAGGCTAGGAAAGAGCAGAGCCCCAGTCTTGCTGTTTATCTGCAATGACTGCCAGGGCAAGTGAGGACCAGCAAGACAATTCCTGCCTAGCACCTTCCTTGGAGGAGAGAGAGTGCAACGTTTCATTTTGCTTTTTGGAGTGCGAGAATGAGAAAAAGCAGAGCGCCTGTTTGCAAGGCTAGGAAAGAGCAGAGCCCCAGTCTTGCTGTTTATCTGCAATGACTGCCAGGGCAAGTGAGGACCAGCAAGACAATTCCTGCCTAGCACCTTCCTTGGAGGAGAGAGAGTGCAACGTTTCATTTTGCTTTTTGGAGTGCGAGAGTGAGAAAAAGCAGAGCGCCTGTTTGCAAGGCTAGGAAAGAGCAGAGCCCCAGTCTTGCTGTTTACCTGCAATGTCTGCCAGGGCAAGTGAGGACCAGCAAGACAATTCCTGCCTAGCACGTTCCTTGGAGGAGAGAGAGTGCAACGTTTCATTTTAGCATTTTGGCGCTCACGAGCGAGACAAAATGCTTTGGCTGTTTGCAAGGCTAGGAAAGAGCAGAGCCCCAGTCTTGCTGTTTATCTGTAATGTCTGCCACTGCAAGTGAGGACCAGCAAGACAATTCCTGCCTAGCACCTTCCTTGGAGGAGAGAGAGTGCAACGTTTCATTTTGCTTTTTGGAGTGCGAGAGTGAGAAAAAGCAGAGTGCCTGTTTGCAAGGCTAGGAAAGAGCAGAGCCCGAGTCTTACTGTTTATCTGCAATGACTGCCAGGGCAAGTGAGGACCAGCAAGACAATTCCTGCCTAGCACCTTCATTGGAGGAGAGAGAGTGCAAGGTTTCATTGCAGCATTTTGGCGCTCACGAGCGAGACAAACTGCTTTGGCTGTTTGCAAGGCTAGGAAAGAGCAGAGCCCGAGTATTGCTGTTTATCTGCAATGACTGCCAGGGCAAGTGAGGACCAGCAAGACAATTCCTGCCTAGCACCTTCATTGGAGGAGAGAGAGTGCAAGGTTTCATTGCAGCATTTTGGCGCTCACGAGCGAGACGAACTGCTTTGGCTGTTTGCAAGGCTAGGAAAGAGCAGAGCCCCAGTCTTGCTGTTTATCTGCAATGACTGCCAGGGCAAGTGAGGACCAGCAAGACAATTCCTGCCTAGCACGTTCCTTGGAGGAGAGAGAGTGCAACGTTTCATTTTAGCATTTTGGCGCTCACGAGCGAGACAAAATGCTTTGGCTGTTTGCAAGGCTAGGAAAGAGCAGAGCCCCAGTCTTGCTGTTTATCTGCAATGACTGCCAGGGCAAGTGAGGACCAGCAAGACAATTCCTGCCTATCAGCTTCCTTGGAGGAGAGAGAGTGCAACGTTTCATTTTGCTTTTAGGAGTGCGAGAGTGAGAAAAAGCAGAGCGCCTGTTTGCAAGGCTAGGAAAGAGCAGAGCCCCAGTCTTGCTGTTTATCTGCAATGACTGCCACGGCAAGTGAGGACCAGCAAGACAATTCCTGCCTAGCACCTTCCTTGGAGGAGAGAGAGTGCAAAGTTTCATTTTGCTTTTTGGGATGCGAGAGTGAGAAAAAGCAGAGCGCCTGTTTGCAAGGCTAGGAAAGAGCAGAGCCCCAGTCTTGCTGTTTATCTGCAATGACTGCCAGGGCAAGTGAGGACCAGCAAGACAATTCCTGCCTAGCACCTTCATTGGAGGAGAGAGAGTGCAAGGTTTCATTGCAGCATTTTGGCGCTCACGAGCGAGACAAACTGCTTTGGCTGTTTGCAAGGCTAGGAAAGAGCAGAGCCCGAGTCTTGCTGTTTATCTGCAATGACTGCCAGGGCAAGTGAGGACCAGCAAGACAATTCCTGCCTAGCACCTTCCTTGGAGGAGAGAGAGTGCAAAGTTTCATTTTAGCATTTTGGCGCTCACGTCGAGACGAACTGCTTTGGCTGTTTGCAAGGCTAGGAAAGAGCAGAGCCCCAGTCTTGCTGTTTATCTGCAATGACTGCCAGGGCAAGTGAGGACCAGCAAGACAATTCCTGCCTAGCACCTTCCTTGGAGGAGAGAGAGTGCAACGTTTAATTTTGCTTTTTGGAGTGCGAGAGTGAGAAAAAGCAGAGCGCCTGTTTGCAAGGCTAGGAAAGAGCAGAGCCCGAGTCTTGCTGTTTATCTGCAATGACTGCCAGGGCAAGTGAGGACCAGCAAGACAATTCCTGCCTAGCACGTTCCTTGGAGGAGAGAGAGTGCAACGTTTCATTTTAGCATTTTGGCGCTCACGAGCGAGACAAAATGCTTTGGCTGTTTGCAAGGCTAGGAAAGAGCAGAGCCCCAGTCTTGCTGTTTATCTGCAATGACTGCCAGGGCAAGTGAGGACCAGCAAGACAATTCCTGCCTAGCACCTTCCTTGGAGGAGAGAGAGTGCAACGTTTCATTTTGCTTTTTGGAGTGCGAGAGTGAGAAAAAGCAGAGCGCCTGTTTGCAAGGCTAGGAAAGAGCAGAGCCCCAGTCTTGCTGTTTATCTGCAATGACTGCCAGGGCAAGTGAGGACCAGCAAGACAATTCCTGCCTAGCACCTTCCTTGGAGGAGAGAGAGTGCAACGTTTCATTTTGCTTTTTGGAGTGCGAGAATGAGAAAAAGCAGAGCGCCTGTTTGCAAGGCTAGGAAAGAGCAGAGCCCCAGTCTTGCTGTTTATCTGCAATGACTGCCAGGGCAAGTGAGGACCAGCAAGACAATTCCTGCCTAGCACCTTCCTTGGAGGAGAGAGAGTGCAACGTTTCATTTTGCTTTTTGGAGTGCGAGAGTGAGAAAAAGCAGAGCGCCTGTTTGCAAGGCTAGGAAAGAGCAGAGCCCCAGTCTTGCTGTTTATCTGTAATGTCTGCCAGGGCAAGTGAGGACCAGCAAGACAATTCCTGCCTAGCACGTTCCTTGGAGGAGAGAGAGTGCAACGTTTCATTTTAGCATTTTGGCGCTCACGAGCGAGACAAAATGCTTTGGCTGTTTGCAAGGCTAGGAAAGAGCAGAGCCCCAGTCTTGCTGTTTATCTGTAATGTCTGCCACTGCAAGTGAGGACCAGCAAGACAATTCCTGCCTAGCACCTTCCTTGGAGGAGAGAGAGTGCAACGTTTCATTTTGCTTTTTGGAGTGCGAGAGTGAGAAAAAGCAGAGTGCCTGTTTGCAAGGCTAGGAAAGAGCAGAGCCCGAGTCTTACTGTTTATCTGCAATGACTGCCAGGGCAAGTGAGGACCAGCAAGACAATTCCTGCCTAGCACCTTCATTGGAGGAGAGAGAGTGCAAGGTTTCATTGCAGCATTTTGGCGCTCACGAGCGAGACAAACTGCTTTGGCTGTTTGCAAGGCTAGGAAAGAGCAGAGCCCGAGTATTGCTGTTTATCTGCAATGACTGCCAGGGCAAGTGAGGACCAGCAAGACAATTCCTGCCTAGCACCTTCATTGGAGGAGAGAGAGTGCAAGGTTTCATTGCAGCATTTTGGCGCTCACGAGCGAGACGAACTGCTTTGGCTGTTTGCAAGGCTAGGAAAGAGCAGAGCCCCAGTCTTGCTGTTTATCTGCAATGACTGCCAGGGCAAGTGAGGACCAGCAAGACAATTCCTGCCTAGCACGTTCCTTGGAGGAGAGAGAGTGCAACGTTTCATTTTAGCATTTTGGCGCTCACGAGCGAGACAAAATGCTTTGGCTGTTTGCAAGGCTAGGAAAGAGCAGAGCCCCAGTCTTGCTGTTTATCTGCAATGACTGCCAGGGCAAGTGAGGACCAGCAATACAATTCCTGCCTATCAGCTTCCTTGGAGGAGAGAGAGTGCAACGTTTCATTTTGCTTTTAGGAGTGCGAGAGTGAGAAAAAGCAGAGCGCCTGTTTGCAAGGCTAGGAAAGAGCAGAGCCCCAGTCTTGCTGTTTATCTGCAATGACTGCCAGGGCAAGTGAGGACCAGCAAGACAATTCCTGCCTAGCACCTTCCTTGGAGGAGAGAGAGTGCAACGTTTCATTTTGCTTTTTGGGATGCGAGAGTGAGAAAAAGCAGAGCGCCTGTTTGCAAGGCTAGGAAAGAGCAGAGCCCGAGTCTTGCTGTTTATCTGCAATGACTGCCAGGGCAAGTGAGGACCAGCAAGACAATTCCTGCCTAGCACCTTCATTGGAGGAGAGAGAGTGCAAGGTTTCATTGCAGCATTTTGGCGCTCACGAGCGAGACAAACTGCTTTGGCTGTTTGCAAGGCTAGGAAAGAGCAGAGCCCCAGTCTTGCTGTTTATCTGCAATGACTGCCAGGGCAAGTGAGGACCAGCAAGACAATTCCTGCCTAGCACCTTCCTTGGAGGAGAGAGAGTGCAAAGTTTCATTTTAGCATTTTGGCGCTCACGTCGAGACGAACTGCTTTGGCTGTTTGCAAGGCTAGGAAAGAGCAGAGCCCCAGTCTTGCTGTTTATCTGCAATGACTGCCAGGGCAAGTGAGGACCAGCAAGACAATTCCTGCCTAGCACGTTCCTTGGAGGAGAGAGAGTGCAACGTTTCATTTTAGCATTTTGGCGCTCACGAGCGAGACAAAATGCTTTGGCTGTTTGCAAGGCTAGGAAAGAGCAGAGCCCCAGTCTTGCTGTTTATCTGTAATGTCTGCCACTGCAAGTGAGGACCAGCAAGACAATTCCTGCCTAGCACCTTCCTTGGAGGAGAGAGAGTGCAACGTTTCATTTTGCTTTTTGGAGTGCGAGAGTGAGAAAAAGCAGAGTGCCTGTTTGCAAGGCTAGGAAAGAGCAGAGCCCGAGTCTTACTGTTTATCTGCAATGACTGCCAGGGCAAGTGAGGACCAGCAAGACAATTCCTGCCTAGCACCTTCATTGGAGGAGAGAGAGTGCAAGGTTTCATTGCAGCATTTTGGCGCTCACGAGCGAGACAAACTGCTTTGGCTGTTTGCAAGGCTAGGAAAGAGCAGAGCCCGAGTATTGCTGTTTATCTGCAATGACTGCCAGGGCAAGTGAGGACCAGCAAGACAATTCCTGCCTAGCACCTTCATTGGAGGAGAGAGAGTGCAAGGTTTCATTGCAGCATTTTGGCGCTCACGAGCGAGACGAACTGCTTTGGCTGTTTGCAAGGCTAGGAAAGAGCAGAGCCCCAGTCTTGCTGTTTATCTGCAATGACTGCCAGGGCAAGTGAGGACCAGCAAGACAATTCCTGCCTAGCACGTTCCTTGGAGGAGAGAGAGTGCAACGTTTCATTTTAGCATTTTGGCGCTCACGAGCGAGACAAAATGCTTTGGCTGTTTGCAAGGCTAGGAAAGAGCAGAGCCCCAGTCTTGCTGTTTATCTGCAATGACTGCCAGGGCAAGTGAGGACCAGCAATACAATTCCTGCCTATCAGCTTCCTTGGAGGAGAGAGAGTGCAACGTTTCATTTTGCTTTTAGGAGTGCGAGAGTGAGAAAAAGCAGAGCGCCTGTTTGCAAGGCTAGGAAAGAGCAGAGCCCCAGTCTTGCTGTTTATCTGCAATGACTGCCAGGGCAAGTGAGGACCAGCAAGACAATTCCTGCCTAGCACCTTCCTTGGAGGAGAGAGAGTGCAACGTTTCATTTTGCTTTTTGGGATGCGAGAGTGAGAAAAAGCAGAGCGCCTGTTTGCAAGGCTAGGAAAGAGCAGAGCCCGAGTCTTGCTGTTTATCTGCAATGACTGCCAGGGCAAGTGAGGACCAGCAAGACAATTCCTGCCTAGCACCTTCATTGGAGGAGAGAGAGTGCAAGGTTTCATTGCAGCATTTTGGCGCTCACGAGCGAGACAAACTGCTTTGGCTGTTTGCAAGGCTAGGAAAGAGCAGAGCCCCAGTCTTGCTGTTTATCTGCAATGACTGCCAGGGCAAGTGAGGACCAGCAAGACAATTCCTGCCTAGCACCTTCCTTGGAGGAGAGAGAGTGCAAAGTTTCATTTTAGCATTTTGGCGCTCACGTCGAGACGAACTGCTTTGGCTGTTTGCAAGGCTAGGAAAGAGCAGAGCCCCAGTCTTGCTGTTTATCTGCAATGACTGCCAGGGCAAGTGAGGACCAGCAAGACAATTCCTGCCTAGCACCTTCCTTGGAGGAGAGAGAGTGCAACGTTTAATTTTGCTTTTTGGAGTGCGAGAGTGAGAAAAAGCAGAGCGCCTGTTTGCAAGGCTAGGAAAGAGCAGAGCCCGAGTCTTGCTGTTTATCTGCAATGACTGCCAGGGCAAGTGAGGACCAGCAAGACAATTCCTGCCTAGCACCTTCCTTGGAGGAGAGAGAGTGCAACGTTTCATTTTAGCATTTTGGCGCTCACGAGCGAGACGAACTGCTTTGGCTGTTTGCAAGGCTAGGAAAGAGCAGAGCCCCAGTCTTGCTGTTTATCTGCAATGACTGCCAGGGCAAGTGAGGACCAGCAAGACAATTCCTGCCTAGCACGTTCCTTGGAGGAGAGAGAGTGCAACGTTTCATTTTAGCATTTTGGCGCTCACGAGCGAGACAAAATGCTTTGGCTGTTTGCAAGGCTAGGAAAGAGCAGAGCCCCAGTCTTGCTGTTTATCTGCAATGACTGCCAGGGCAAGTGAGGACCAGCAAGACAATTCCTGCCTAGCACCTTCCTTGGAGGAGAGAGAGTGCAACGTTTCATTTTGCTTTTTGGAGTGCGAGAGTGAGAAAAAGCAGAGCGCCTGTTTGCAAGGCTAGGAAAGAGCAGAGCCCCAGTCTTGCTGTTTATCTGCAATGACTGCCAGGGCAAGTGAGGACCAGCAAGACAATTCCTGCCTAGCACCTTCCTTGGAGGAGAGAGAGTGCAACGTTTCATTTTGCTTTTTGGGATGCGAGAGTGAGAAAAAGCAGAGCGCCTGTTTGCAAGGCTAGGAAAGAGCAGAGCCCGAGTCTTGCTGTTTATCTGCAATGACTGCCAGGGCAAGTGAGGACCAGCAAGACAATTCCTGCCTAGCACCTTCATTGGAGGAGAGAGAGTGCAAGGTTTCATTGCAGCATTTTGGCGCTCACGAGCGAGACAAACTGCTTTGGCTGTTTGCAAGGCTAGGAAAGAGCAGAGCCCGAGTCTTGCTGTTTATCTGCAATGACTGCCAGGGCAAGTGAGGACCAGCAAGACAATTCCTGCCTAGCACCTTCCTTGGAGGAGAGAGAGTGCAAAGTTTCATTTTAGCATTTTGGCGCTCACGTCGAGACGAACTGCTTTGGCTGTTTGCAAGGCTAGGAAAGAGCAGAGCCCCAGTCTTGCTGTTTATCTGCAATGACTGCCAGGGCAAGTGAGGACCAGCAAGACAATTCCTGCCTAGCACCTTCCTTGGAGGAGAGAGAGTGCAACGTTTAATTTTGCTTTTTGGAGTGCGAGAGTGAGAAAAAGCAGAGCGCCTGTTTGCAAGGCTAGGAAAGAGCAGAGCCCGAGTCTTGCTGTTTATCTGCAATGACTGCCAGGGCAAGTGAGGACCAGCAAGACAATTCCTGCCTAGCACCTTCCTTGGAGGAGAGAGAGTGCAACGTTTCATTTTAGCATTTTGGCGCTCACGAGCGAGACGAACTGCTTTGGCTGTTTGCAAGGCTAGGAAAGAGCAGAGCCCCAGTCTTGCTGTTTATCTGCAATGACTGCCAGGGCAAGTGAGGACCAGCAAGACAATTCCTGCCTAGCACGTTCCTTGGAGGAGAGAGAGTGCAACGTTTCATTTTAGCATTTTGGCGCTCACGAGCGAGACAAAATGCTTTGGCTGTTTGCAAGGCTAGGAAAGAGCAGAGCCCCAGTCTTGCTGTTTATCTGCAATGACTGCCAGGGCAAGTGAGGACCAGCAAGACAATTCCTGCCTAGCACCTTCCTTGGAGGAGAGAGAGTGCAACGTTTCATTTTGCTTTTTGGAGTGCGAGAGTGAGAAAAAGCAGAGCGCCTGTTTGCAAGGCTAGGAAAGAGCAGAGCCCCAGTCTTGCTGTTTATCTGTAATGTCTGCCAGGGCAAGTGAGGACCAGCAAGACAATTCCTGCCTAGCACGTTCCTTGGAGGAGAGAGAGTGCAACGTTTCATTTTAGCATTTTGGCGCTCACGAGCGAGACAAAATGCTTTGGCTGTTTGCAAGGCTAGGAAAGAGCAGAGCCCCAGTCTTGCTGTTTATCTGTAATGTCTGCCACTGCAAGTGAGGACCAGCAAGACAATTCCTGCCTAGCACCTTCCTTGGAGGAGAGAGAGTGCAACGTTTCATTTTGCTTTTTGGAGTGCGAGAGTGAGAAAAAGCAGAGTGCCTGTTTGCAAGGCTAGGAAAGAGCAGAGCCCGAGTCTTACTGTTTATCTGCAATGACTGCCAGGGCAAGTGAGGACCAGCAAGACAATTCCTGCCTAGCACCTTCATTGGAGGAGAGAGAGTGCAAGGTTTCATTGCAGCATTTTGGCGCTCACGAGCGAGACAAACTGCTTTGGCTGTTTGCAAGGCTAGGAAAGAGCAGAGCCCGAGTATTGCTGTTTATCTGCAATGACTGCCAGGGCAAGTGAGGACCAGCAAGACAATTCCTGCCTAGCACCTTCATTGGAGGAGAGAGAGTGCAAGGTTTCATTGCAGCATTTTGGCGCTCACGAGCGAGACGAACTGCTTTGGCTGTTTGCAAGGCTAGGAAAGAGCAGAGCCCCAGTCTTGCTGTTTATCTGCAATGACTGCCAGGGCAAGTGAGGACCAGCAAGACAATTCCTGCCTAGCACGTTCCTTGGAGGAGAGAGAGTGCAACGTTTCATTTTAGCATTTTGGCGCTCACGAGCGAGACAAAATGCTTTGGCTGTTTGCAAGGCTAGGAAAGAGCAGAGCCCCAGTCTTGCTGTTTATCTGCAATGACTGCCAGGGCAAGTGAGGACCAGCAAGACAATTCCTGCCTAGCACCTTCCTTGGAGGAGAGAGAGTGCAACGTTTCATTTTGCTTTTTGGGATGCGAGAGTGAGAAAAAGCAGAGCGCCTGTTTGCAAGGCTAGGAAAGAGCAGAGCCCGAGTCTTGCTGTTTATCTGCAATGACTGCCAGGGCAAGTGAGGACCAGCAAGACAATTCCTGCCTAGCACCTTCATTGGAGGAGAGAGAGTGCAAGGTTTCATTGCAGCATTTTGGCGCTCACGAGCGAGACAAACTGCTTTGGCTGTTTGCAAGGCTAGGAAAGAGCAGAGCCCGAGTCTTGCTGTTTATCTGCAATGACTGCCAGGGCAAGTGAGGACCAGCAAGACAATTCCTGCCTAGCACCTTCCTTGGAGGAGAGAGAGTGCAAAGTTTCATTTTAGCATTTTGGCGCTCACGTCGAGACGAACTGCTTTGGCTGTTTGCAAGGCTAGGAAAGAGCAGAGCCCCAGTCTTGCTGTTTATCTGCAATGACTGCCAGGGCAAGTGAGGACCAGCAAGACAATTCCTGCCTAGCACCTTCCTTGGAGGAGAGAGAGTGCAACGTTTAATTTTGCTTTTTGGAGTGCGAGAGTGAGAAAAAGCAGAGCGCCTGTTTGCAAGGCTAGGAAAGAGCAGAGCCCGAGTCTTGCTGTTTATCTGCAATGACTGCCAGGGCAAGTGAGGACCAGCAAGACAATTCCTGCCTAGCACCTTCCTTGGAGGAGAGAGAGTGCAACGTTTCATTTTAGCATTTTGGCGCTCACGAGCGAGACGAACTGCTTTGGCTGTTTGCAAGGCTAGGAAAGAGCAGAGCCCCAGTCTTGCTGTTTATCTGCAATGACTGCCAGGGCAAGTGAGGACCAGCAAGACAATTCCTGCCTAGCACGTTCCTTGGAGGAGAGAGAGTGCAACGTTTCATTTTAGCATTTTGGCGCTCACGAGCGAGACAAAATGCTTTGGCTGTTTGCAAGGCTAGGAAAGAGCAGAGCCCCAGTCTTGCTGTTTATCTGCAATGACTGCCAGGGCAAGTGAGGACCAGCAAGACAATTCCTGCCTAGCACCTTACTTGGAGGAGAGAGAGTGCAACGTTTCATTTTGCTTTTTGGAGTGCGAGAGTGAGAAAAAGCAGAGCGCCTGTTTGCAAGGCTAGGAAAGAGCAGAGCCCCAGTCTTGCTGTTTATCTGCAATGACTGCCAGGGCAAGTGAGGACCAGCAAGACAATTCCTGCCTAGCACCTTCCTTGGAGGAGAGAGAGTGCAACGTTTCATTTTGCTTTTTGGAGTGCGAGAGTGAGAAAAAGCAGAGTGCCTGTTTGCAAGGCTAGGAAAGAGCAGAGCCCCAGTCTTGCTGTTTATCTGCAATGACTGCCAGGGCAAGTGAGGACCAGCAAGACAATTCCTGCCTAGCACGTTCCTTGGAGGAGAGAGAGTGCAACGTTTCATTTTAGCATTTTGGCGCTCACGAGCGAGACAAAATGCTTTGGCTGTTTGCAAGGCTAGGAAAGAGCAGAGCCCCAGTCTTGCTGTTTATCTGTAATGACTGCCAGGGCAAGTGAGGACCAGCAAGACAATTCCTGCCTAGCACCTTCCTTGGAGGAGAGAGAGTGCAAAGTTTCATTTTAGCATTTTGGCGCTCACGTCGAGACGAACTGCTTTGGCTGTTTGCAAGGCTAGGAAAGAGCAGAGCCCCAGTCTTGCTGTTTATCTGCAATGACTGCCAGGGCAAGTGAGGACCAGCAAGACAATTCCTGCCTAGCACCTTCCTTGGAGGAGAGAGAGTGCAACGTTTCATTTTGCTTTTTGGAGTGCGAGAGTGAGAAAAAGCAGAGTGCCTGTTTGCAAGGCTAGGAAAGAGCAGAGCCCGAGTCTTGCTGTTTATCTGCAATGACTGCCAGGGCAAGTGAGGACCAGCAAGACAATTCCTGCCTAGCACCTTCCTTGGAGGAGAGAGAGTGCAACGTTTCATTTTAGCATTTTGGCGCTCACGAGCGAGAGGAACTGCTTTGGCTGTTTGCAAGGCTAGGAAAGAGCAGAGCCCCAGTCTTGCTGTTTATCTGTAATGTCTGCCACGGCAAGTGAGGACCAGCAAGACAATTCCTGCCTAGCACCTTCCTTGGAGGAGAGAGAGTGCAACGTTTCATTTTAGCATTTTGGCGCTCACGAGCGAGACGAACTGCTTTGGCTGTTTGCAAGGCTAGGAAAGAGCAGAGCCCCAGTCTTGCTGTTTATCTGCAATGACTGCCAGGGCAAGTGAGGACCAGCAAGACAATTCCTGCCTAGCACGTTCCTTGGAGGAGAGAGAGTGCAACGTTTCATTTTAGCATTTTGGCGCTCACGAGCGAGACAAAATGCTTTGGCTGTTTGCAAGGCTAGGAAAGAGCAGAGCCCCAGTCTTGCTGTTTATCTGCAATGACTGCCAGGGCAAGTGAGGACCAGCAAGACAATTCCTGCCTAGCACCTTCCTTGGAGGAGAGAGAGTGCAACGTTTCATTTTGCTTTTTGGAGTGCGAGAGTGAGAAAAAGCAGAGCGCCTGTTTGCAAGGCTAGGAAAGAGCAGAGCCCCAGTCTTGCTGTTTATCTGCAATGACTGCCAGGGCAAGTGAGGACCAGCAAGACAATTCCTGCCTAGCACCTTCCTTGGAGGAGAGAGAGTGCAACGTTTCATTTTGCTTTTTGGAGTGCGAGAGTGAGAAAAAGCAGAGTGCCTGTTTGCAAGGCTAGGAAAGAGCAGAGCCCCAGTCTTGCTGTTTATCTGCAATGACTGCCAGGGCAAGTGAGGACCAGCAAGACAATTCCTGCCTAGCACGTTCCTTGGAGGAGAGAGAGTGCAACGTTTCATTTTAGCATTTTGGCGCTCACGAGCGAGACAAAATGCTTTGGCTGTTTGCAAGGCTAGGAAAGAGCAGAGCCCCAGTCTTGCTGTTTATCTGCAATGACTGCCAGGGCAAGTGAGGACCAGCAAGACAATTCCTGCCTAGCACCTTCCTTGGAGGAGAGAGAGTGCAACGTTTCATTTTGCTTTTTGGAGTGCGAGAGTGAGAAAAAGCAGAGGGCCTGTTTGCAAGGCTAGGAAAGAGCAGAGCCCGAGTCTTACTGTTTACCTGCAATGACTGCCAGGGCAAGTGAGGACCAGCAAGACAATTCCTGCCTAGCACCTTCCTTGGAGGAGAGAGAGTGCAACGTTTCATTGCAGCATTTTGGCGCTCACGAGCGAGACAAACTGCTTTGGCTGTTTGCAAGGATAGGAAAGAGCAGAGCCCGAGTCTTGCTGTTTATCTGCAATGACTGCCAGGGCAAGTGAGGACCAGCAAGACAATTCCTGCCTAGCACCTTCCTTGGAGGAGAGAGAGTGCAACGTTTCATTTTAGCATTTTGGCGCTCACGTCGAGACGAACTGCTTTGGCTGTTTGCAAGGCTAGGAAAGAGCAGAGCCCCAGTCTTGCTGTTTATCTGCAATGACTGCCAGGGCAAGTGAGGACCAGCAAGACAATTCCTGCCTAGCACCTTCCTTGGAGGAGAGAGAGTGCAATGTTTCATTTTAGCATTTTGGCGCTCACGAGGGACACAAACTGCTTTGGCTGTTTGCAAGGCTAAGAAAGAGCATAGCCCCTATCTTGCTGTTTATCTGCAATGACTGCCAGGGCAAGTGAGGACCAGCAAGACAATTCCTGCCTAGCACCTTCCTTGGAGGAGAGAGAGTGCAACGTTTCATTTTAGCATTTTGGCGCTCACGAGCGAGACGAACTGCTTTGGCTGTTTGCAAGGCTAGGAAAGAGCAGAGTCCCAGTCTTGCTGTTTATCTGCAATGACTGCCAGGGCAAGTGAGGACCAGCAAGACAATTCCTGCCTAGCACCTTCCTTGGAGGAGAGAGAGTGCAACGTTTCATTTTGCTTTTTGGAGTGCGAGAGTGAGAAAAAGCAGAGTGCCTGTTTGCAAGGCTAGGAAAGAGCAGAGCCCGAGTCTTGCTGTTTATCTGCAATGACTGCCAGGGCAAGTGAGGACCAGCAAGACAATTCCTGCCTAGCACCTTCCTTGGAGGAGAGAGAGTGCAACGTTTCATTTTAGCATTTTGGCGCTCACGAGCGAGACGAACTGCTTTGGCTGTTTGCAAGGCTAGGAAAGAGCAGAGCCCCAGTCTTGCTGTTTATCTGTAATGTCTGCCACGGCAAGTGAGGACCAGCAAGACAATTCCTGCCTAGCACCTTCCTTGGAGGAGAGAGAGTGCAACGTTTCATTTTAGCATTTTGGCGCTCACGAGCGAGACGAACTGCTTTGGCTGTTTGCAAGGCTAGGAAAGAGCAGAGCCCCAGTCTTGCTGTTTATCTGCAATGACTGCCAGGGCAAGTGAGGACCAGCAAGACAATTCCTGCCTAGCACGTTCCTTGGAGGAGAGAGAGTGCAACGTTTCATTTTAGCATTTTGGCGCTCACGAGCGAGACAAAATGCTTTGGCTGTTTGCAAGGCTAGGAAAGAGCAGAGCCCCAGTCTTGCTGTTTATCTGCAATGACTGCCAGGGCAAGTGAGGACCAGCAAGACAATTCCTGCCTAGCACCTTCCTTGGAGGAGAGAGAGTGCAACGTTTCATTTTGCTTTTTGGAGTGCGAGAGTGAGAAAAAGCAGAGCGCCTGTTTGCAAGGCTAGGAAAGAGCAGAGCCCCAGTCTTGCTGTTTATCTGCAATGACTGCCAGGGCAAGTGAGGACCAGCAAGACAATTCCTGCCTAGCACCTTCCTTGGAGGAGAGAGAGTGCAACGTTTCATTTTGCTTTTTGGAGTGCGAGAATGAGAAAAAGCAGAGCGCCTGTTTGCAAGGCTAGGAAAGAGCAGAGCCCCAGTCTTGCTGTTTATCTGCAATGACTGCCAGGGCAAGTGAGGACCAGCAAGACAATTCCTGCCTAGCACCTTCCTTGGAGGAGAGAGAGTGCAACGTTTCATTTTGCTTTTTGGAGTGCGAGAGTGAGAAAAAGCAGAGCGCCTGTTTGCAAGGCTAGGAAAGAGCAGAGCCCCAGTCTTGCTGTTTATCTGTAATGTCTGCCAGGGCAAGTGAGGACCAGCAAGACAATTCCTGCCTAGCACGTTCCTTGGAGGAGAGAGAGTGCAACGTTTCATTTTAGCATTTTGGCGCTCACGAGCGAGACAAAATGCTTTGGCTGTTTGCAAGGCTAGGAAAGAGCAGAGCCCCAGTCTTGCTGTTTATCTGTAATGTCTGCCACTGCAAGTGAGGACCAGCAAGACAATTCCTGCCTAGCACCTTCCTTGGAGGAGAGAGAGTGCAACGTTTCATTTTGCTTTTTGGAGTGCGAGAGTGAGAAAAAGCAGAGTGCCTGTTTGCAAGGCTAGGAAAGAGCAGAGCCCGAGTCTTACTGTTTATCTGCAATGACTGCCAGGGCAAGTGAGGACCAGCAAGACAATTCCTGCCTAGCACCTTCATTGGAGGAGAGAGAGTGCAAGGTTTCATTGCAGCATTTTGGCGCTCACGAGCGAGACAAACTGCTTTGGCTGTTTGCAAGGCTAGGAAAGAGCAGAGCCCGAGTCTTGCTGTTTATCTGCAATGACTGCCAGGGCAAGTGAGGACCAGCAAGACAATTCCTGCCTAGCACCTTCCTTGGAGGAGAGAGAGTGCAAAGTTTCATTTTAGCATTTTGGCGCTCACGAGCGAGACGAACTGCTTTGGCTGTTTGCAAGGCTAGGAAAGAGCAGAGCCCCAGTCTTGCTGTTTATCTGCAATGACTGCCAGGGCAAGTGAGGACCAGCAAGACAATTCCTGCCTAGCACCTTCCTTGGAAGAGAGAGAGTGCAACGTTTCATTTTGCTTTTTGGAGTGCGAGAGTGAGAAAAAGCAGAGTGCCTGTTTGCAAGGCTAGGAAAGAGCAGAGCCCCAGTCTTGCTGTTTATCTGCAATGACTGCCAGGGCAAGTGAGGACCAGCAAGACAATTCCTGCCTAGCACCTTCCTTGGAGGAGAGAGAGTGCAACGTTTCATTTTGCTTTTTGGAGTGCGAGAGTGAGAAAAAGCAGAGGGCCTGTTTGCAAGGCTAGGAAAGAGCAGAGCCCGAGTCTTACTGTTTACCTGCAATGACTGCCAGGGCAAGTGAGGACCAGCAAAACAATTCCTGCCTAGCACCTTCATTGGAGGAGAGAGAGTGCAAGGTTTCATTGCAGCATTTTGGCGCTCACGAGCGAGACAAACTGCTTTGGCTGTTTGCAAGGATAGGAAAGAGCAGAGCCCGAGTCTTGCTGTTTATCTGCAATGACTGCCAGGGCAAGTGAGGACCAGCAAGACAATTCCTGCCTAGCACCTTCCTTGGAGGAGAGAGAGTGCAACGTTTCATTTTAGCATTTTGGCGCTCACGTCGAGACGAACTGCTTTGGCTGTTTGCAAGGCTAGGAAAGAGCAGAGCCCCAGTCTTGCTGTTTATCTGCAATGACTGCCAGGGCAAGTGAGGACCAGCAAGACAATTCCTGCCTAGCACCTTCCTTGGAGGAGAGAGAGTGCAATGTTTCATTTTAGCATTTTGGCGCTCACGAGGGAGACAAACTGCTTTGGCTGTTTGCAAGGCTAAGAAAGAGCATAGCCCCTATCTTGCTGTTTATCTGCAATGACTGCCAGGGCAAGTGAGGACCAGCAAGACAATTCCTGCCTAGCACCTTCCTTGGAGGAGAGAGAGTGCAACGTTTCATTTTAGCATTTTGGCGCTCACGAGCGAGACGAACTGCTTTGGCTGTTTGCAAGGCTAGGAAAGAGCAGAGCCCCAGTCTTGCTGTTTACCTGCAATGACTGCCAGGGCAAGTGAGGACCAGCAAGACAATTCCTGCCTAGCACCTTCCTTGGAGGAGAGAGAGTGCAACGTTTCATTTTAGCATTTTGGCGCTCACGAGGGAGACAAACTGCTTTGGCTGTTTGCAAGGCTAGGAAAGAGCAGAGCCCCAGTCTTGCTGTTTATCTGCAATGACTGCCAGGGCAAGTGAGGACCAGCAAGACAATTCCTGCCTAGCACCTTCATTGGAGGAGAGAGAGTGGAAGGTTTCATTGCAGCATTTTGGCGCTCACGAGCGAGACAAACTGCTTTGGCTGTTTGCAAGGATAGGAAAGAGCAGAGCCCGAGTCTTGCTGTTTATCTGCAATGACTGCCAGGGCAAGTGAGGACCAGCAAGACAATTCCTGCCTAGCACCTTCCTTGGAGGAGAGAGAGTGCAACGTTTCATTTTAGCATTTTGGCGCTCACGTCGAGACGAACTGCTTTGGCTGTTTGCAAGGCTAGGAAAGAGCAGAGTCCCAGTCTTGCTGTTTATCTGCAATGACTGCCAGGGCAAGTGAGGACCAGCAAGACAATTCCTGCCTAGCACCTTCCTTGGAGGAGAGAGAGTGCAACGTTTCATTTTGCTTTTTGGAGTGCGAGAGTGAGAAAAAGCAGAGTGCCTGTTTGCAAGGCTAGGAAAGAGCAGAGCCCGAGTCTTGCTGTTTATCTGCAATGACAGCCAGGGCAAGTGAGGACCAGCAAGACAATTCCTGCCTAGCACCTTCCTTGGAGGAGAGAGAGTGCAATGTTTCATTTTAGCATTTTGGCGCTCACGAGGGAGACAAACTGCTTTGGCTGTTTGCAAGGCTAAGAAAGAGCATAGCCCCTATCTTGCTGTTTATCTGCAATGACTGCCAGGGCAAGTGAGGACCAGCAAGACAATTCCTGCCTAGCACCTTCCTTGGAGGAGAGAGAGTGCAACGTTTCATTTTAGCATTTTGGCGCTCACGAGCGAGACGAACTGCTTTGGCTGTTTGCAAGGCTAGGAAAGAGCAGAGCCCCAGTCTTGCTGTTTATCTGTAATGTCTGCTACGGCAAGTGAGGACCAGCAAGACAATTCCTGCCTAACACCTTCCTTGGAGGAGAGAGAGTGCAACGTTTCATTTTAGCATTTTGGCGCTCACGAGCGAGACGAACTGCTTTGGCTGTTTGCAAGGCTAGGAAAGAGCAGAGCCCCAGTCTTGCTGTTTATCTGCAATGACTGCCAGGGCAAGTGAGGACCAGCAAGACAATTCCTGCCTAGCACCTTCCTTGGAGGAGAGAGAGTGCAACGTTTCATTTTGCTTTTTGGAGTGCGAGAGTGAGAAAAAGCAGAGTGCCTGTTTGCAAGGCTAGGAAAGAGCAGAGCCCGAGTCTTACTGTTTACCTGCAATGACTGCCAGGGCAAGTGAGGACCAGCAAGACAATTCCTGCCTAGCACCTTCATTGGAGGAGAGAGAGTGCAAGGTTTCATTGCAGCATTTTGGCGCTCACGAGGGAGACAAACTGCTTTGGCTGTTTGCAAGGATAGGAAAGAGCAGAGCCCGAGTCTTGCTGTTTATCTGCAATGACTGCCAGGGCAAGTGAGGACCAGCAAGACAATTCCTGCCTAGCACCTTCCTTGGAGGAGAGAGAGTGCAATGTTTCATTTTAGCATTTTGGCGCTCACGAGGGAGACAAACTGCTTTGGCTGTTTGCAAGGCTAAGAAAGAGCATAGCCCCTATCTTGCTGTTTATCTGCAATGACTGCCAGGGCAAGTGAGGACCAGCAAGACAATTCCTGCCTAGCACCTTCCTTGGAGGAGAGAGAGTGCAACGTTTCATTTTAGCATTTTGGCGCTCACGAGCGAGACGAACTGCTTTGGCTGTTTGCAAGGCTAGGAAAGAGCAGAGCCCGAGTCTTGCTGTTTACCTGCAATGACTGCCAGGGCAAGTGAGGACCAGCAAGACAATTCCTGCCTAGCACCTTCCTTGGAGGAGAGAGAGTGCAACGTTTCATTTTAGCATTTTGGCGCTCACGAGGGAGACAAACTGCTTTGGCTGTTTGCAAGGCTAGGAAAGAGCAGAGCCCCAGTCTTGCTGTTTATCTGCAATGACTGCCAGGGCAAGTGAGGACCAGCAAGACAATTCCTGCCTAGCACCTTCCTTGGAGGAGAGAGAGTGCAACGTTTCATTTTAGCATTTTGGCGCTCACGAGGGAGACAAACTGCTTTGGCTGTTTGCAAGGATAGGAAAGAGCAGAGCCCGAGTCTTGCTGTTTATCTGCAATGACTGCCAGGGCAAGTGAGTACCAGCAAGACAATTCCTGCCTAGCACCTTCCTTGGAGGAGAGAGAGTGCAACGTTTCATTTTAGCATTTTGGCGCTCACGAGCGAGACGAACTGCTTTGGCTGTTTGCAAGGCTAGGAAAGAGCAGAGCCCCAGTCTTGCTGTTTATCTGCAATGACTGCCAGGGCAAGTGAGGACCAGCAAGACAATTCCTGCCTAGCACCTTCCTTGGAGGAGAGAGAGTGCAACGTTTCATTTTAGCATTTTGGCGCTCACGAGGGAGACAAACTGCTTTGGCTGTTTGCAAGGCTAGGAAAGAGCAGAGCCCCAGTCTTGCTGTTTATCTGCAATGACTGCCAGGGCAAGTGAGGACCAGCAAGACAATTCCTGCCTAGCACCTTCCTTGGAGGAGAGAGAGTGGAAGGTTTCATTGCAGCATTTTGGCGCTCACGAGCGAGACAAACTGCTTTGGCTGTTTGCAAGGATAGGAAAGAGCAGAGCCCGAGTCTTGCTGTTTATCTGCAATGACTGCCAGGGCAAGTGAGGACCAGCAAGACAATTCCTGCCTAGCACCTTCCTTGGAGGAGAGAGAGTGCAACGTTTCATTTTAGCATTTTGGCGCTCACGTCGAGACGAACTGCTTTGGCTGTTTGCAAGGCTAGGAAAGAGCAGAGTCCCAGTCTTGCTGTTTATCTGCAATGACTGCCAGGGCAAGTGAGGACCAGCAAGACAATTCC
This sequence comes from Phaethon aethereus, assembly GCF_964289735.1. Taxonomy (NCBI): domain Eukaryota; kingdom Metazoa; phylum Chordata; class Aves; order Phaethontiformes; family Phaethontidae; genus Phaethon; species Phaethon aethereus. The sequence continues at coordinate 114,949 of NW_028114109.1, read as the reverse complement.
TGCCTAGCACCTTCCTTGGAGGAGAGAGAGTGCAACGTTTCATTTTGCTTTTTGGAGTGCGAGAGTGAGAAAAAGCAGAGTGCCTGTTTGCAACGCTAGGAAAGAGCAGAGCCCGAGTCTTGCTGTTTATCTGCAATGACAGCCAGGGCAAGTGAGGACCAGCAAGACAATTCCTGCCTAGCACCTTCCTTGGAGGAGAGAGAGTGCAATGTTTCATTTTAGCATTTTGGCGCTCACGAGGGAGACAAACTGCTTTGGCTGTTTGCAAGGCTAAGAAAGAGCATAGCCCCTATCTTGCTGTTTATCTGCAATGACTGCCAGGGCAAGTGAGGACCAGCAAGACAATTCCTGCCTAGCACCTTCCTTGGAGGAGAGAGAGTGCAACGTTTCATTTTAGCATTTTGGCGCTCACGAGCGAGACGAACTGCTTTGGCTGTTTGCAAGGCTAGGAAAGAGCAGAGCCCCAGTCTTGCTGTTTATCTGTAATGTCTGCTACGGCAAGTGAGGACCAGCAAGACAATTCCTGCCTAGCACCTTTCTTGGAAGAGTGAGAGTGCAACGTTTCATTTTAGCATTTTGGCGCTCACGAGCGAGACGAACTGCTTTGGCTGTTTGCAAGGCTAGGAAAGAGCAGAGCCCCAGTCTTGCTGTTTATCTGCAATGACTGCCAGGGCAAGTGAGGACCAGCAAGACAATTCCTGCCTAGCACCTTCCTTGGAGGAGAGAGAGTGCAACGTTTCATTTTAGCATTTTGGCGCTCACGAGCGAGACAAACTGCTTTGGCTCTTTGCAAGGCTAGGAAAGAGCAGAGCCCCAGTCTTGCTGTTTATCTGTAATGTCTGCTACGGCAAGTGAGGACCAGCAAGACAATTCCTGCCTAGCACCTTTCTTGGAAGAGTGAGAGTGCAACGTTTCATTTTAGCATTTTGGCGCTCACGAGCGAGACGAACTGCTTTGGCTGTTTGCAAGGCTAGGAAAGAGCAGAGCCCCAGTCTTGCTGTTTATCTGCAATGACTGCCAGGGCAAGTGAGGACCAGCAAGACAAATCCTGCCTAGCACCTTCCTTGGAGGAGAGAGAGTGCAACGTTTCGTTTTGCTATTTGGAGTGCGAGAGTGAGAAAAAGCAGAGCGCCTGTTTGCAAGGCTAGGAAAGAGCAGAGCCCCAGTCTTGCTGTTTACCTGTAATGAGTGCCAGGGCAAGTGAGGACCAGCAAGACAATTCCTGCCTAGCACCTTCCTTGGAGGAGAGAGAGTGCAACGTTTCATTTTAGCATTTTGGCGCTCACGAGCGAGACAAACTGCTTTGGCTGTTTGCAAGGCTAGGGAAGAGCAGAGCCCCAGTCTTGCTGTTTACCTGCAATGACTGCCAGGGCAAGTGAGGACCAACAAGACAATTCCTGCCTAGCACCTTCCTTGGAGGAGAGAGAGTGCAACGTTTCATTTTAGCATTTTGGCGCTCACGAGCGAGACAAACTGCTTTGGCTGTTTGCAAGGCTAGGAAAGAGCAGAGCCCGAGTCTTGCTGTTTATCTGCAATGACTGCCAGGGCAAGTGAGGACCAGCAAGACAATTCCTGCCTAGCACCTTCCTTGGAGGAGAGAGAGTGCAACGTTTCATTTTAGCATTTTGGCGCTCACGAGCGAGACGAACTGCTTTGGCTGTTTGCAAGGCTAGGAAAGAGCAGAGCCCCAGTCTTGCTGTTTATCTGCAATGACTGCCAGGGCAAGTGAGGACCAGCAAGACAATTCCTGCCTAGCACCTTCCTTGGAGGAGAGAGAGTGCAACGTTTCATTTTGCTTTTTGGAGTGCGAGAGTGAGAAAAAGCAGAGTGCCTGTTTGCAAGGCTAGGAAAGAGCAGAGCCCGAGTCTTACTGTTTACCTGCAATGACTGCCAGGGCAAGTGAGGACCAGCAAGACAATTCCTGCCTAGCACGTTCCTTGGAGGAGAGAGAGTGCAAGGTTTCATTGCAGCATTTTGGCGCTCACGAGCGAGACAAACTGCTTTGGCTGTTTGCAAGGCTAGGAAAGAGCAGAGCCCCAGTCTTGCTGTTTATCTGTAATGTCTGCTACGGCAAGTGAGGACCAGCAAGACAATTCCTGCCTAGCACCTTCCTTGGAGGAGAGAGAGTGCAACGTTTCATTTTAGCATTTTGGCGCTCACGAGCGAGACGAACTGCTTTGGCTGTTTGCAAGGCTAGGAAAGAGCAGAGCCCCAGTCTTGCTGTTTATCTGCAATGACTGCCAGGGCAAGTGAGGACCAGCAAGACAATTCCTGCCTAGCACCTTCCTTGGAGGAGAGAGAGTGCAACGTTTCATTTTGCTTTTTGGAGTGCGAGAGTGAGAAAAAGCAGAGCGCCTGTTTGCAAGGCTAGGAAAGAGCAGAGCCCCAGTCTTGCTGTTTACCTGTAATGAGTGCCAGGGCAAGTGAGGACCAGCAAGACAATTCCTGCCTAGCACCTTCCTTGGAGGAGAGAGAGTGCAACGTTTCATTTTAGCATTTTGGCGCTCACGAGGGAGACAAACTGCTTTGGCTGTTTGCAAGGCTAGGAAAGAGCAGAGCCCGAGTCTTGCTGTTTATCTGCAATGACTGCCAGGGCAAGTGAGGACCAGCAAGACAATTCCTGCCTAGCACCTTCCTTGGAGGAGAGAGAGTGCAATGTTTCATTTTATCATTTTGGCGCTCACGAGGGAGACGAACTGCTTTGGCTGTTTGCAAGGCTAAGAAAGAGCATAGCCCCAGTCTTGCTGTTTATCTGCAATGACTGCCAGGGCAAGTGAGGACCAGCAAGACAATTCCTGCCTAGCACCTTCCTTGGAGGAGAGAGAGTGGAACGTTTCATTTTGCTTTTTGGAGTGCGAGAGTGAGAAAAAGCAGAGCGCCTGTTTGCAAGGCTAGGAAAGAGCAGAGCCCCAGTCTTGCTGTTTATCTGCAATGACTGCCAGGGCAAGTGAGGACCAGCAACACAATTCCTGCCTATCAGCTTCCTTGGAGGAGAGAGAGTGCAACGTTTCATTTTGCTTTTTGGAGTGCGAGAGTGAGAAAAAGCAGAGCGCCTGTTTGCAAGGCTAGGAAAGAGCAGAGCCCCAGTCTTGCTGTTTATCTGCAATGAGTGCCAGGGCAAGTGAGGACCAGCAAGACAATTCCTGCCTAGCACCTTCCTTGGAGGAGAGAGAGTGCAACGTTTCATTTTAGCATTTTGCCGCTCACAAGCGAGACAAACTGCTTTGGCTGTTTGCAAGGCTAGGAAAGAGCAGAGCCCCAGTCTTGCTGTTTATCTGCAATGACTGCCAGGGCAAGTGAGGACCAGCAAGACAATTCCCGCCTAGCACCTTCCTTGGAGGAGAGAGAGTGCATCGTTTCATTTTGCTTTTTGGAGTGCGAGAGTGAGAAAAAGCAGAGTGCCTGTTTGCAAGGCTAGGAAAGAGCAGAGCCCCAGTCTTGCTGTTTATCTGCAATGACTGCCAGGGCAAGTGAGGACCAGCAAGACAATTCCTGCCTAGCACCTTCCTTGGAGGAGAGAGAGTGGAACGTTTCATTTTGCTTTTTGGAGTGCGAGAGTGAGAAAAAGCAGAGCGCCTGTTTGCAAGGCTAGGAAAGAGCAGAGCCCCAGTCTTGCTGTTTATCTGCAATGACTGCCAGGGCAAGTGAGGACCAGCAAGACAATTCCTGCCTAGCACCTTCCTTGGAGGAGAGAGAGTGCAACGTTTCATTTTATCATTTTGGCGCTCACGAGCGAGACAAACTGCTTTGGCTGTTTGCAAGGCTAGGAAAGAGCAGAGCCCCAGTCTTGCTGTTTATCTGCAATGACTGCCAGGGCAAGTGAGGACCAGCAAGACAATTCCTGCCTAGCACCTTCCTTGGAGGAGAGAGAGTGCAACGTTTCATTTTAGCATTTTGGCGCTCACGAGCGAGACAAAATGCTTTGGCTGTTTGCAAGGCTAGGAAAGAGCAGAGCCCCAGTCTTGCTGTTTATCTGTAATGTCTGCCACGGCAAGTGAGGACCAGGAAGACAATTCCTGCCTAGCACCTTCCTTGGAGGAGAGAGAGTGCAACGTTTCATTTTGCTTTTTGGAGTGCGAGAGTGAGAAAAAGCAGAGTGCCTGTTTGCAAGGCTAGGAAATAGCAGAGCCCGAGTCTTACTGTTTATCTGCAATGACTGCCAGGGCAAGTGAGGACCAGCAAGACAATTCCTGCCTAGCACCTTCATTGGAGGAGAGAGAGTGCAAGGTTTCATTGCAGCATTTTGGCGCTCACGAGGGAGACAAACTGCTTTGGCTGTTTGCAAGGCAAGGAAAGAGCAGAGCCCGAGTCTTGCTGTTTATCTGCAATGACTGCCAGGGCAAGTGAGGACCAGCAAGACAATTCCTGCCTAGCACCTTCCTTGGAGGAGAGAGAGTGCAAAGTTTCATTTTAGCATTTTGGCGCTCACGTCGAGACGAACTGCTTTGGCTGTTTGCAAGGCTAGGAAAGAGCAGAGCCCCAGTCTTGCTGTTTATCTGCAATGACTGCCAGGGCAAGTGAGGACCAGCAAGACAATTCCTGCCTAGCACCTTCCTTGGAGGAGAGAGAGTGCAACGTTTCATTTTGCTTTTTGGAGTGCGAGAGTGAGAAAAAGCAGAGGGCCTGTTTGCAAGGCTAGGAAAGAGCACAGCCCGAGTCTTGCTGTTTATCTGCAATGCCTGCCAGGGCAAGTGAGGACCAGCAAGACAATTCCTGCCTAGCACCTTCATTGGAGGAGAGTGCAAGGTTTCATTGCAGCATTTTGGCGCTCACGAGCGAGACAAACTGCTTTGGCTGTTTGCAAGGCTAGGAAAGAGCAGAGCCCCAGTCTTGCTGTTTATCTGCAATGACTACCAGGGCAAGTGAGGAACAGCAAGACAATTCCTGCCTAGCACCTTTCTTGGAAGAGTGAGAGTGCAACGTTTCATTTTACCATTTTGGCGCTCACGAGCGAGACGAACTGCTTTGGCTGTTTGCAAGGCTAGGAAAGAGCAGAGCCCCAGTCTTGCTGTTTATCTGCAATGACTGCCAGGGCAAGTGAGGACCAGCAAGACAATTCCTGCCTAGCACCTTCCTTGGAGGAGAGAGAGTGCAACGTTTCATTTTGCTTTTTGGAGTGCGAGAGTGAGAAAAAGCAGAGCGCCTGTTTGCAAGGCTAGGAAAGAGCAGAGCCCCAGTCTTGCTGTTTACCTGTAATGAGTGCCTGGGCAAGTGAGGACCAGCAAGACAATTCCTGCCTAGCACCTTCCTTGGAGGAGAGAGAGTGCAACGTTTCATTTTAGCATTTTGGCGCTCACGAGGGAGACAAACTGCTTTGGCTGTTTGCAAGGCTAGGAAAGAGCAGAGCCCGAGTCTTGCTGTTTATCTGCAATGACTGCCAGGGCAAGTGAGGACCAGCAAGACAATTCCTGCCTAGCACCTTCCTTGGAGGAGAGAGAGTGCAATGCTTCATTTTATCATTTTGGCGCTCACGAGGGAGACGAACTGCTTTGGCTGTTTGCAAGGCTAAGAAAGAGCATAGCCCCAGTCTTGCTGTTTATCTGCAATGACTGCCAGGGCAAGTGAGGACCAGCAAGACAATTCCTGCCTAGCACCTTCCTTGGAGGAGAGAGAGTGGAACGTTTCATTTTGCTTTTTGGAGTGCGAGAGTGAGAAAAAGCAGAGCGCCTGTTTGCAAGTCTAGGAAAGAGCAGAGCCCCAGTCTTGCTGTTTATCTGCAATGACTGCCAGGGCAAGTGAGGACCAGCAACACAATTCCTGCCTATCAGCTTCCTTGGAGGAGAGAGAGTGCAACGTTTCATTTTGCTTTTTGGAGTGCGAGAGTGAGAAAAAGCAGAGCGCCTGTTTGCAAGGCTAGGAAAGAGCAGAGCCCCAGTCTTGCTGTTTATCTGCAATGAGTGCCAGGGCAAGTGAGGACCAGCAAGACAATTCCTGCCTAGCACCTTCCTTGGAGGAGAGAGAGTGCAACGTTTCATTTTAGCATTTTGCCGCTCACAAGCGAGACAAACTGCTTTGGCTGTTTGCAAGGCTAGGAAAGAGCAGAGCCCCAGTCTTGCTGTTTATCTGCAATGACTGCCAGGGCAAGTGAGGACCAGCAAGACAATTCCCGCCTAGCACCTTCCTTGGAGGAGAGAGAGTGCATCGTTTCATTTTGCTTTTTGGAGTGCGAGAGTGAGAAAAAGCAGAGTGCCTGTTTGCAAGGCTAGGAAAGAGCAGAGCCCCAGTCTTGCTGTTTATCTGCAATGACTGCCAGGGCAAGTGAGGACCAGCAAGACAATTCCTGCCTAGCACCTTCCTTGGAGGAGAGAGAGTGGAACGTTTCATTTTGCTTTTTGGAGTGCGAGAGTGAGAAAAAGCAGAGCGCCTGTTTGCAAGGCTAGGAAAGAGCAGAGCCCCAGTCTTGCTGTTTATCTGCAATGACTGCCAGGGCAAGTGAGGACCAGCAAGACAATTCCTGCCTAGCACCTTCCTTGGAGGAGAGAGAGTGCAACGTTTCATTTTATCATTTTGGCGCTCACGAGCGAGACAAACTGCTTTGGCTGTTTGCAAGGCTAGGAAAGAGCAGAGCCCCAGTCTTGCTGTTTATCTGCAATGACTGCCAGGGCAAGTGAGGACCAGCAAGACAATTCCTGCCTAGCACCTTCCTTGGAGGAGAGAGAGTGCAACGTTTCATTTTAGCATTTTGGCGCTCACGAGCGAGACAAAATGCTTTGGCTGTTTGCAAGGCTAGGAAAGAGCAGAGCCCCAGTCTTGCTGTTTATCTGTAATGTCTGCCACGGCAAGTGAGGACCAGGAAGACAATTCCTGCCTAGCACCTTCCTTGGAGGAGAGAGAGTGCAACGTTTCATTTTGCTTTTTGGAGTGCGAGAGTGAGAAAAAGCAGAGGGCCTGTTTGCAAGGCTAGGAAAGAGCACAGCCCGAGTCTTGCTGTTTATCTGCAATGCCTGCCAGGGCAAGTGAGGACCAGCAAGACAATTCCTGCCTAGCACCTTCATTGGAGGAGAGTGCAAGGTTTCATTGCAGCATTTTGGCGCTCACGAGCGAGACAAACTGCTTTGGCTGTTTGCAAGGCTAGGAAAGAGCAGAGCCCCAGTCTTGCTGTTTATCTGCAATGACTACCAGGGCAAGTGAGGAACAGCAAGACAATTCCTGCCTAGCACCTTTCTTGGAAGAGTGAGAGTGCAACGTTTCATTTTACCATTTTGGCGCTCACGAGCGAGACGAACTGCTTTGGCTGTTTGCAAGGCTAGGAAAGAGCAGAGCCCCAGTCTTGCTGTTTATCTGCAATGAGTGCCAGGGCAAGTGAGGACCAGCAAGACAATTCCTGCCTAGCACCTTCCTTGGAGGAGAGAGAGTGCAACGTTTCATTTTGCTTTTTGGAGTGCGAGAGTGAGAAAAAGCAGAGCGCCTGTTTGCAAGGCTAGGAAAGAGCAGAGCCCCAGTCTTGCTGTTTACCTGTAATGAGTGCCAGGGCAAGTGAGGACCAGCAAGACAATTCCTGCCTAGCACCTTCCTTGGAGGAGAGAGAGTGCAACGTTTCATTTTAGCATTTTGGCGCTCACGAGGGAGACAAACTGCTTTGGCTGTTTGCAAGGCTAGGAAAGAGCAGAGCCCGAGTCTTGCTGTTTATCTGCAATGACTGCCAGGGCAAGTGAGGACCAGCAAGACAATTCCTGCCTAGCACCTTCCTTGGAGGAGAGAGAGTGCAATGCTTCATTTTATCATTTTGGCGCTCACGAGGGAGACGAACTGCTTTGGCTGTTTGCAAGGCTAAGAAAGAGCATAGCCCCAGTCTTGCTGTTTATCTGCAATGACTGCCAGGGCAAGTGAGGACCAGCAACACAATTCCTGCCTATCAGCTTCCTTGGAGGAGAGAGAGTGCAACGTTTCATTTTGCTTTTTGGAGTGCGAGAGTGAGAAAAAGCAGAGCGCCTGTTTGCAAGGCTAGGAAAGAGCAGAGCCCCAGTCTTGCTGTTTATCTGCAATGACTGCCAGGGCAAGTGAGGACCAGCAACACAATTCCTGCCTATCAGCTTCCTTGGAGGAGAGAGAGTGCAACGTTTCATTTTGCTTTTTGGAGTGCGAGAGTGAGAAAAAGCAGAGCGCCTGTTTGCAAGGCTAGGAAAGAGCAGAGCCCCAGTCTTGCTGTTTATCTGCAATGAGTGCCAGGGCAAGTGAGGACCAGCAAGACAATTCCTGCCTAGCACCTTCCTTGGAGGAGAGAGAGTGCAACGTTTCATTTTAGCATTTTGGCGCTCACAAGCGAGACAAACTGCTTTGGCTGTTTGCAAGGCTAGGAAAGAGCAGAGCCCCAGTCTTGCTGTTTATCTGCAATGACTGCCAGGGCAAGTGAGGACCAGCAAGACAATTCCCGCCTAGCACCTTCCTTGGAGGAGAGAGAGTGCAACGTTTCATTTTGCTTTTTGGAGTGCGAGAGTGAGAAAAAGCAGAGCGCCTGTTTGCAAGGCTAGGAAAGAGCAGAGCCCCAGTCTTGCTGTTTATCTGCAATGACTGCCAGGGCAAGTGAGGACCAGCAAGACAATTCCTGCCTAGCACCTTCCTTGGAGGAGAGAGAGTGGAACGTTTCATTTTGCTTTTTGGAGTGCGAGAGTGAGAAAAAGCAGAGCGCCTGTTTGCAAGGCTAGGAAAGAGCAGAGCCCCAGTCTTGCTGTTTATCTGCAATGACTGCCAGGGCAAGTGAGGACCAGCAAGACAATTCCTGCCTAGCACCTTCCTTGGAGGAGAGAGAGTGCAACGTTTCATTTTAGCATTTTGGCGCTCACGAGCGAGACAAAATGCTTTGGCTGTTTGCAAGGCTAGGAAAGAGCAGAGCCCCAGTCTTGCTGTTTATCTGTAATGTCTGCCACGGCAAGTGAGGACCAGGAAGACAATTCCTGCCTAGCACCTTCCTTGGAGGAGAGAGAGTGCAACGTTTCATTTTGCTTTTTGGAGTGCGAGAGTGAGAAAAAGCAGAGTGCCTGTTTGCAAGGCTAGGAAATAGCAGAGCCCGAGTCTTACTGTTTATCTGCAATGACTGCCAGGGCAAGTGAGGACCAGCAAGACAATTCCTGCCTAGCACCTTCATTGGAGGAGAGAGAGTGCAAGGTTTCATTGCAGCATTTTGGCGCTCACGAGGGAGACAAACTGCTTTGGCTGTTTGCAAGGCAAGGAAAGAGCAGAGCCCGAGTCTTGCTGTTTATCTGCAATGACTGCCAGGGCAAGTGAGGACCAGCAAGACAATTCCTGCCTAGCACCTTCCTTGGAGGAGAGAGAGTGCAAAGTTTCATTTTAGCATTTTGGCGCTCACGTCGAGACGAACTGCTTTGGCTGTTTGCAAGGCTAGGAAAGAGCAGAGCCCCAGTCTTGCTGTTTATCTGCAATGACTACCAGGGCAAGTGAGGACCAGCAAGACAATTCCTGCCTAGCACCTTCCTTGGAGGAGAGAGAGTGCAACGTTTCATTTTGCTTTTTGGAGTGCGAGAGTGAGAAAAAGCAGAGTGCCTGTTTGCAAGGCTAGGAAAGAGCACAGCCCGAGTCTTGCTGTTTATCTGCAATGCCTGCCAGGGCAAGTGAGGACCAGCAAGACAATTCCTGCCTAGCACCTTCATTGGAGGAGAGTGCAAGGTTTCATTGCAGCATTTTGGCGCTCACGAGCGAGACAAACTGCTTTGGCTGTTTGCAAGGCTAGGAAAGAGCAGAGCCCCAGTCTTGCTGTTTATCTGCAATGACTGCCAGGGCAAGTGAGGACCAGCAACACAATTCCTGCCTATCAGCTTCCTTGGAGGAGAGAGAGTGCAACGTTTCATTTTGCTTTTTGGAGTGCGAGAGTGAGAAAAAGCAGAGCGCCTGTTTGCAAGGCTAGGAAAGAGCAGAGCCCCAGTCTTGCTGTTTACCTGTAATGAGTGCCAGGGCAAGTGAGGACCAGCAAGACAATTCCTGCCTAGCACCTTCCTTGGAGGAGAGAGAGTGCAACGTTTCATTTTAGCATTTTGGCGCTCACGAGCGAGACAAACTGCTTTGGCTGTTTGCAAGGCTAGGGAAGAGCAGAGCCCCAGTCTTGCTGTTTACCTGCAATGACTGCCAGGGCAAGTGAGGACCAACAAGACAATTCCTGCCTAGCACCTTCCTTGGAGGAGAGAGAGTGCAACGTTTCATTTTAGCATTTTGGCGCTCACGAGCGAGACGAACTGCTTTGGCTGTTTGCAAGGCTAGGAAAGAGCAGAGCCCGAGTCTTGCTGTTTATCTGCAATGACTGCCAGGGCAAGTGAGGACCAGCAAGACAATTCCTGCCTAGCACCTTTCTTGGAAGAGTGAGAGTGCAACGTTTCATTTTAGCATTTTGGCGCTCACGAGCGAGACGAACTGCTTTGGCTGTTTGCAAGGCTAGGAAAGAGCAGAGCCCCAGTCTTGCTGTTTATCTGCAATGACTGCCAGGGCAAGTGAGGACCAGCAAGACAATTCCTGCCTAGCACCTTCCTTGGAGGAGAGAGAGTGCAACGTTTCATTTTGCTTTTTGGAGTGCGAGAGTGAGAAAAAGCAGAGTGCCTGTTTGCAAGGCTAGGAAAGAGCAGAGCCCGAGTCTTACTGTTTACCTGCAATGACTGCCAGGGCAAGTGAGGACCAGCAAGACAATTCCTGCCTAGCACGTTCCTTGGAGGAGAGAGAGTGCAAGGTTTCATTGCAGCATTTTGGCGCTCACGAGCGAGACAAACTGCTTTGGCTGTTTGCAAGGCTAGGAAAGAGCAGAGCCCCAGTCTTGCTGTTTATCTGTAATGTCTGCTACGGCAAGTGAGGACCAGCAAGACAATTCCTGCCTAGCACCTTCCTTGGAGGAGAGAGAGTGCAACGTTTCATTTTAGCATTTTGGCGCTCACGAGCGAGACGAACTGCTTTGGCTGTTTGCAAGGCTAGGAAAGAGCAGAGCCCCAGTCTTGCTGTTTATCTGCAATGACTGCCAGGGCAAGTGAGGACCAGCAAGACAATTCCTGCCTAGCACCTTCCTTGGAGGAGAGAGAGTGCAACGTTTCATTTTGCTTTTTGGAGTGCGAGAGTGAGAAAAAGCAGAGCGCCTGTTTGCAAGGCTAGGAAAGAGCAGAGCCCCAGTCTTGCTGTTTACCTGTAATGAGTGCCAGGGCAAGTGAGGACCAGCAAGACAATTCCTGCCTAGCACCTTCCTTGGAGGAGAGAGAGTGCAACGTTTCATTTTAGCATTTTGGCGCTCACGAGGGAGACAAACTGCTTTGGCTGTTTGCAAGGCTAGGAAAGAGCAGAGCCCGAGTCTTGCTGTTTATCTGCAATGACTGCCAGGGCAAGTGAGGACCAGCAAGACAATTCCTGCCTAGCACCTTCCTTGGAGGAGAGAGAGTGCAATGTTTCATTTTATCATTTTGGCGCTCACGAGGGAGACGAACTGCTTTGGCTGTTTGCAAGGCTAAGAAAGAGCATAGCCCCAGTCTTGCTGTTTATCTGCAATGACTGCCAGGGCAAGTGAGGACCAGCAAGACAATTCCTGCCTAGCACCTTCCTTGGAGGAGAGAGAGTGGAACGTTTCATTTTGCTTTTTGGAGTGCGAGAGTGAGAAAAAGCAGAGCGCCTGTTTGCAAGGCTAGGAAAGAGCAGAGCCCCAGTCTTGCTGTTTATCTGCAATGACTGCCAGGGCAAGTGAGGACCAGCAACACAATTCCTGCCTATCAGCTTCCTTGGAGGAGAGAGAGTGCAACGTTTCATTTTGCTTTTTGGAGTGCGAGAGTGAGAAAAAGCAGAGCGCCTGTTTGCAAGGCTAGGAAAGAGCAGAGCCCCAGTCTTGCTGTTTATCTGCAATGAGTGCCAGGGCAAGTGAGGACCAGCAAGACAATTCCTGCCTAGCACCTTCCTTGGAGGAGAGAGAGTGCAACGTTTCATTTTAGCATTTTGCCGCTCACAAGCGAGACAAACTGCTTTGGCTGTTTGCAAGGCTAGGAAAGAGCAGAGCCCCAGTCTTGCTGTTTATCTGCAATGACTGCCAGGGCAAGTGAGGACCAGCAAGACAATTCCCGCCTAGCACCTTCCTTGGAGGAGAGAGAGTGCATCGTTTCATTTTGCTTTTTGGAGTGCGAGAGTGAGAAAAAGCAGAGTGCCTGTTTGCAAGGCTAGGAAAGAGCAGAGCCCCAGTCTTGCTGTTTATCTGCAATGACTGCCAGGGCAAGTGAGGACCAGCAAGACAATTCCTGCCTAGCACCTTCCTTGGAGGAGAGAGAGTGGAACGTTTCATTTTGCTTTTTGGAGTGCGAGAGTGAGAAAAAGCAGAGCGCCTGTTTGCAAGGCTAGGAAAGAGCAGAGCCCCAGTCTTGCTGTTTATCTGCAATGACTGCCAGGGCAAGTGAGGACCAGCAAGACAATTCCTGCCTAGCACCTTCCTTGGAGGAGAGAGAGTGCAACGTTTCATTTTATCATTTTGGCGCTCACGAGCGAGACAAACTGCTTTGGCTGTTTGCAAGGCTAGGAAAGAGCAGAGCCCCAGTCTTGCTGTTTATCTGCAATGACTGCCAGGGCAAGTGAGGACCAGCAAGACAATTCCTGCCTAGCACCTTCCTTGGAGGAGAGAGAGTGCAACGTTTCATTTTAGCATTTTGGCGCTCACGAGCGAGACAAAATGCTTTGGCTGTTTGCAAGGCTAGGAAAGAGCAGAGCCCCAGTCTTGCTGTTTATCTGTAATGTCTGCCACGGCAAGTGAGGACCAGGAAGACAATTCCTGCCTAGCACCTTCCTTGGAGGAGAGAGAGTGCAACGTTTCATTTTGCTTTTTGGAGTGCGAGAGTGAGAAAAAGCAGAGTGCCTGTTTGCAAGGCTAGGAAATAGCAGAGCCCGAGTCTTACTGTTTATCTGCAATGACTGCCAGGGCAAGTGAGGACCAGCAAGACAATTCCTGCCTAGCACCTTCATTGGAGGAGAGAGAGTGCAAGGTTTCATTGCAGCATTTTGGCGCTCACGAGGGAGACAAACTGCTTTGGCTGTTTGCAAGGCAAGGAAAGAGCAGAGCCCGAGTCTTGCTGTTTATCTGCAATGACTGCCAGGGCAAGTGAGGACCAGCAAGACAATTCCTGCCTAGCACCTTCCTTGGAGGAGAGAGAGTGCAAAGTTTCATTTTAGCATTTTGGCGCTCACGTCGAGACGAACTGCTTTGGCTGTTTGCAAGGCTAGGAAAGAGCAGAGCCCCAGTCTTGCTGTTTATCTGCAATGACTGCCAGGGCAAGTGAGGACCAGCAAGACAATTCCTGCCTAGCACCTTCCTTGGAGGAGAGAGAGTGCAACGTTTCATTTTGCTTTTTGGAGTGCGAGAGTGAGAAAAAGCAGAGGGCCTGTTTGCAAGGCTAGGAAAGAGCACAGCCCGAGTCTTGCTGTTTATCTGCAATGCCTGCCAGGGCAAGTGAGGACCAGCAAGACAATTCCTGCCTAGCACCTTCATTGGAGGAGAGTGCAAGGTTTCATTGCAGCATTTTGGCGCTCACGAGCGAGACAAACTGCTTTGGCTGTTTGCAAGGCTAGGAAAGAGCAGAGCCCCAGTCTTGCTGTTTATCTGCAATGACTACCAGGGCAAGTGAGGAACAGCAAGACAATTCCTGCCTAGCACCTTTCTTGGAAGAGTGAGAGTGCAACGTTTCATTTTACCATTTTGGCGCTCACGAGCGAGACGAACTGCTTTGGCTGTTTGCAAGGCTAGGAAAGAGCAGAGCCCCAGTCTTGCTGTTTATCTGCAATGACTGCCAGGGCAAGTGAGGACCAGCAAGACAATTCCTGCCTAGCACCTTCCTTGGAGGAGAGAGAGTGCAACGTTTCATTTTGCTTTTTGGAGTGCGAGAGTGAGAAAAAGCAGAGCGCCTGTTTGCAAGGCTAGGAAAGAGCAGAGCCCCAGTCTTGCTGTTTACCTGTAATGAGTGCCTGGGCAAGTGAGGACCAGCAAGACAATTCCTGCCTAGCACCTTCCTTGGAGGAGAGAGAGTGCAACGTTTCATTTTAGCATTTTGGCGCTCACGAGGGAGACAAACTGCTTTGGCTGTTTGCAAGGCTAGGAAAGAGCAGAGCCCGAGTCTTGCTGTTTATCTGCAATGACTGCCAGGGCAAGTGAGGACCAGCAAGACAATTCCTGCCTAGCACCTTCCTTGGAGGAGAGAGAGTGCAATGCTTCATTTTATCATTTTGGCGCTCACGAGGGAGACGAACTGCTTTGGCTGTTTGCAAGGCTAAGAAAGAGCATAGCCCCAGTCTTGCTGTTTATCTGCAATGACTGCCAGGGCAAGTGAGGACCAGCAAGACAATTCCTGCCTAGCACCTTCCTTGGAGGAGAGAGAGTGGAACGTTTCATTTTGCTTTTTGGAGTGCGAGAGTGAGAAAAAGCAGAGCGCCTGTTTGCAAGGCTAGGAAAGAGCAGAGCCCCAGTCTTGCTGTTTATCTGCAATGACTGCCAGGGCAAGTGAGGACCAGCAACACAATTCCTGCCTAGCACCTTCCTTGGAGGAGAGAGAGTGCAACGTTTCATTTTGCTTTTTGGAGTGCGAGAGTGAGAAAAAGCAGAGCGCCTGTTTGCAAGGCTAGGAAAGAGCAGAGCCCCAGTCTTGCTGTTTATCTGCAATGAGTGCCAGGGCAAGTGAGGACCAGCAAGACAATTCCTGCCTAGCACCTTCCTTGGAGGAGAGAGAGTGCAACGTTTCATTTTAGCATTTTGCCGCTCACAAGCGAGACAAACTGCTTTGGCTGTTTGCAAGGCTAGGAAAGAGCAGAGCCCCAGTCTTGCTGTTTATCTGCAATGACTGCCAGGGCAAGTGAGGACCAGCAAGACAATTCCCGCCTAGCACCTTCCTTGGAGGAGAGAGAGTGCATCGTTTCATTTTGCTTTTTGGAGTGCGAGAGTGAGAAAAAGCAGAGTGCCTGTTTGCAAGGCTAGGAAAGAGCAGAGCCCCAGTCTTGCTGTTTATCTGCAATGACTGCCAGGGCAAGTGAGGACCAGCAAGACAATTCCTGCCTAGCACCTTCCTTGGAGGAGAGAGAGTGGAACGTTTCATTTTGCTTTTTGGAGTGCGAGAGTGAGAAAAAGCAGAGCGCCTGTTTGCAAGGCTAGGAAAGAGCAGAGCCCCAGTCTTGCTGTTTATCTGCAATGACTGCCAGGGCAAGTGAGGACCAGCAAGACAATTCCTGCCTAGCACCTTCCTTGGAGGAGAGAGAGTGCAACGTTTCATTTTATCATTTTGGCGCTCACGAGCGAGACAAACTGCTTTGGCTGTTTGCAAGGCTAGGAAAGAGCAGAGCCCCAGTCTTGCTGTTTATCTGCAATGACTGCCAGGGCAAGTGAGGACCAGCAAGACAATTCCTGCCTAGCACCTTCCTTGGAGGAGAGAGAGTGCAACGTTTCATTTTAGCATTTTGGCGCTCACGAGCGAGACAAAATGCTTTGGCTGTTTGCAAGGCTAGGAAAGAGCAGAGCCCCAGTCTTGCTGTTTATCTGTAATGTCTGCCACGGCAAGTGAGGACCAGGAAGACAATTCCTGCCTAGCACCTTCCTTGGAGGAGAGAGAGTGCAACGTTTCATTTTGCTTTTTGGAGTGCGAGAGTGAGAAAAAGCAGAGGGCCTGTTTGCAAGGCTAGGAAAGAGCACAGCCCGAGTCTTGCTGTTTATCTGCAATGCCTGCCAGGGCAAGTGAGGACCAGCAAGACAATTCCTGCCTAGCACCTTCATTGGAGGAGAGTGCAAGGTTTCATTGCAGCATTTTGGCGCTCACGAGCGAGACAAACTGCTTTGGCTGTTTGCAAGGCTAGGAAAGAGCAGAGCCCCAGTCTTGCTGTTTATCTGCAATGACTACCAGGGCAAGTGAGGAACAGCAAGACAATTCCTGCCTAGCACCTTTCTTGGAAGAGTGAGAGTGCAACGTTTCATTTTACCATTTTGGCGCTCACGAGCGAGACGAACTGCTTTGGCTGTTTGCAAGGCTAGGAAAGAGCAGAGCCCCAGTCTTGCTGTTTATCTGCAATGAGTGCCAGGGCAAGTGAGGACCAGCAAGACAATTCCTGCCTAGCACCTTCCTTGGAGGAGAGAGAGTGCAACGTTTCATTTTGCTTTTTGGAGTGCGAGAGTGAGAAAAAGCAGAGCGCCTGTTTGCAAGGCTAGGAAAGAGCAGAGCCCCAGTCTTGCTGTTTACCTGTAATGAGTGCCAGGGCAAGTGAGGACCAGCAAGACAATTCCTGCCTAGCACCTTCCTTGGAGGAGAGAGAGTGCAACGTTTCATTTTAGCATTTTGGCGCTCACGAGGGAGACAAACTGCTTTGGCTGTTTGCAAGGCTAGGAAAGAGCAGAGCCCGAGTCTTGCTGTTTATCTGCAATGACTGCCAGGGCAATTGAGGACCAGCAAGACAATTCCTGCCTAGCACCTTCCTTGGAGGAGAGAGAGTGCAATGCTTCATTTTATCATTTTGGCGCTCACGAGGGAGACGAACTGCTTTGGCTGTTTGCAAGGCTAAGAAAGAGCATAGCCCCAGTCTTGCTGTTTATCTGCAATGACTGCCAGGGCAAGTGAGGACCAGCAACACAATTCCTGCCTATCAGCTTCCTTGGAGGAGAGAGAGTGCAACGTTTCATTTTGCTTTTTGGAGTGCGAGAGTGAGAAAAAGCAGAGCGCCTGTTTGCAAGGCTAGGAAAGAGCAGAGCCCCAGTCTTGCTGTTTATCTGCAATGACTGCCAGGGCAAGTGAGGACCAGCAACACAATTCCTGCCTATCAGCTTCCTTGGAGGAGAGAGAGTTCAACGTTTCATTTTGCTTTTTGGAGTGCGAGAGTGAGAAAAAGCAGAGCGCCTGTTTGCAAGGCTAGGAAAGAGCAGAGCCCCAGTCTTGCTGTTTATCTGCAATGAGTGCCAGGGCAAGTGAGGACCAGCAAGACAATTCCTGCCTAGCACCTTCCTTGGAGGAGAGAGAGTGCAACGTTTCATTTTAGCATTTTGGCGCTCACAAGCGAGACAAACTGCTTTGGCTGTTTGCAAGGCTAGGAAAGAGCAGAGCCCCAGTCTTGCTGTTTATCTGCAATGACTGCCAGGGCAAGTGAGGACCAGCAAGACAATTCCCGCCTAGCACCTTCCTTGGAGGAGAGAGAGTGCAACGTTTCATTTTGCTTTTTGGAGTGCGAGAGTGAGAAAAAGCAGAGCGCCTGTTTGCAAGGCTAGGAAAGAGCAGAGCCCCAGTCTTGCTGTTTATCTGCAATGACTGCCAGGGCAAGTGAGGACCAGCAAGACAATTCCTGCCTAGCACCTTCCTTGGAGGAGAGAGAGTGGAACGTTTCATTTTGCTTTTTGGAGTGCGAGAGTGAGAAAAAGCAGAGCGCCTGTTTGCAAGGCTAGGAAAGAGCAGAGCCCCAGTCTTGCTGTTTATCTGCAATGACTGCCAGGGCAAGTGAGGACCAGCAAGACAATTCCTGCCTAGCACCTTCCTTGGAGGAGAGAGAGTGCAACGTTTCATTTTAGCATTTTGGCGCTCACGAGCGAGACAAAATGCTTTGGCTGTTTGCAAGGCTAGGAAAGAGCAGAGCCCCAGTCTTGCTGTTTATCTGTAATGTCTGCCACGGCAAGTGAGGACCAGGAAGACAATTCCTGCCTAGCACCTTCCTTGGAGGAGAGAGAGTGCAACGTTTCATTTTGCTTTTTGGAGTGCGAGAGTGAGAAAAAGCAGAGTGCCTGTTTGCAAGGCTAGGAAATAGCAGAGCCCGAGTCTTACTGTTTATCTGCAATGACTGCCAGGGCAAGTGAGGACCAGCAAGACAATTCCTGCCTAGCACCTTCATTGGAGGAGAGAGAGTGCAAGGTTTCATTGCAGCATTTTGGCGCTCACGAGGGAGACAAACTGCTTTGGCTGTTTGCAAGGCAAGGAAAGAGCAGAGCCCGAGTCTTGCTGTTTATCTGCAATGACTGCCAGGGCAAGTGAGGACCAGCAAGACAATTCCTGCCTAGCACCTTCCTTGGAGGAGAGAGAGTGCAAAGTTTCATTTTAGCATTTTGGCGCTCACGTCGAGACGAACTGCTTTGGCTGTTTGCAAGGCTAGGAAAGAGCAGAGCCCCAGTCTTGCTGTTTATCTGCAATGACTACCAGGGCAAGTGAGGACCAGCAAGACAATTCCTGCCTAGCACCTTCCTTGGAGGAGAGAGAGTGCAACGTTTCATTTTGCTTTTTGGAGTGCGAGAGTGAGAAAAAGCAGAGTGCCTGTTTGCAAGGCTAGGAAAGAGCACAGCCCGAGTCTTGCTGTTTATCTGCAATGCCTGCCAGGGCAAGTGAGGACCAGCAAGACAATTCCTGCCTAGCACCTTCATTGGAGGAGAGTGCAAGGTTTCATTGCAGCATTTTGGCGCTCACGAGCGAGACAAACTGCTTTGGCTGTTTGCAAGGCTAGGAAAGAGCAGAGCCCCAGTCTTGCTGTTTATCTGCAATGACTGCCAGGGCAAGTGAGGACCAGCAACACAATTCCTGCCTATCAGCTTCCTTGGAGGAGAGAGAGTGCAACGTTTCATTTTGCTTTTTGGAGTGCGAGAGTGAGAAAAAGCAGAGCGCCTGTTTGCAAGGCTAGGAAAGAGCAGAGCCCCAGTCTTGCTGTTTACCTGTAATGAGTGCCAGGGCAAGTGAGGACCAGCAAGACAATTCCTGCCTAGCACCTTCCTTGGAGGAGAGAGAGTGCAACGTTTCATTTTAGCATTTTGGCGCTCACGAGCGAGACAAACTGCTTTGGCTGTTTGCAAGGCTAGGGAAGAGCAGAGCCCCAGTCTTGCTGTTTACCTGCAATGACTGCCAGGGCAAGTGAGGACCAACAAGACAATTCCTGCCTAGCACCTTCCTTGGAGGAGAGAGAGTGCAACGTTTCATTTTAGCATTTTGGCGCTCACGAGCGAGACGAACTGCTTTGGCTGTTTGCAAGGCTAGGAAAGAGCAGAGCCCGAGTCTTGCTGTTTATCTGCAATGACTGCCAGGGCAAGTGAGGACCAGCAAGACAATTCCTGCCTAGCACCTTTCTTGGAAGAGTGAGAGTGCAACGTTTCATTTTAGCATTTTGGCGCTCACGAGCGAGACGAACTGCTTTGGCTGTTTGCAAGGCTAGGAAAGAGCAGAGCCCCAGTCTTGCTGTTTATCTGCAATGACTGCCAGGGCAAGTGAGGACCAGCAAGACAATTCCTGCCTAGCACCTTCCTTGGAGGAGAGAGAGTGCAACGTTTCATTTTGCTTTTTGGAGTGCGAGAGTGAGAAAAAGCAGAGTGCCTGTTTGCAAGGCTAGGAAAGAGCAGAGCCCGAGTCTTACTGTTTACCTGCAATGACTGCCAGGGCAAGTGAGGACCAGCAAGACAATTCCTGCCTAGCACGTTCCTTGGAGGAGAGAGAGTGCAAGGTTTCATTGCAGCATTTTGGCGCTCACGAGCGAGACAAACTGCTTTGGCTGTT
The DNA here is from genome assembly GCF_964289735.1 of Phaethon aethereus. Taxonomy (NCBI): domain Eukaryota; kingdom Metazoa; phylum Chordata; class Aves; order Phaethontiformes; family Phaethontidae; genus Phaethon; species Phaethon aethereus. The sequence goes on along the minus strand of NW_028114109.1, from coordinate 95,510 downwards.
TGCAAGGCTAGGAAAGAGCAGAGCCCCAGTCTTGCTGTTTATCTGTAATGTCTGCTACGGCAAGTGAGGACCAGCAAGACAATTCCTGCCTAGCACCTTCCTTGGAGGAGAGAGAGTGCAACGTTTCATTTTAGCATTTTGGCGCTCACGAGCGAGACGAACTGCTTTGGCTGTTTGCAAGGCTAGGAAAGAGCAGAGCCCCAGTCTTGCTGTTTATCTGCAATGACTGCCAGGGCAAGTGAGGACCAGCAAGACAATTCCTGCCTAGCACCTTCCTTGGAGGAGAGAGAGTGCAACGTTTCATTTTGCTTTTTGGAGTGCGAGAGTGAGAAAAAGCAGAGCGCCTGTTTGCAAGGCTAGGAAAGAGCAGAGCCCCAGTCTTGCTGTTTACCTGTAATGAGTGCCAGGGCAAGTGAGGACCAGCAAGACAATTCCTGCCTAGCACCTTCCTTGGAGGAGAGAGAGTGCAACGTTTCATTTTAGCATTTTGGCGCTCACGAGGGAGACAAACTGCTTTGGCTGTTTGCAAGGCTAGGAAAGAGCAGAGCCCGAGTCTTGCTGTTTATCTGCAATGACTGCCAGGGCAAGTGAGGACCAGCAAGACAATTCCTGCCTAGCACCTTCCTTGGAGGAGAGAGAGTGCAATGTTTCATTTTATCATTTTGGCGCTCACGAGGGAGACGAACTGCTTTGGCTGTTTGCAAGGCTAAGAAAGAGCATAGCCCCAGTCTTGCTGTTTATCTGCAATGACTGCCAGGGCAAGTGAGGACCAGCAAGACAATTCCTGCCTAGCACCTTCCTTGGAGGAGAGAGAGTGGAACGTTTCATTTTGCTTTTTGGAGTGCGAGAGTGAGAAAAAGCAGAGCGCCTGTTTGCAAGGCTAGGAAAGAGCAGAGCCCCAGTCTTGCTGTTTATCTGCAATGACTGCCAGGGCAAGTGAGGACCAGCAACACAATTCCTGCCTATCAGCTTCCTTGGAGGAGAGAGAGTGCAACGTTTCATTTTGCTTTTTGGAGTGCGAGAGTGAGAAAAAGCAGAGCGCCTGTTTGCAAGGCTAGGAAAGAGCAGAGCCCCAGTCTTGCTGTTTATCTGCAATGAGTGCCAGGGCAAGTGAGGACCAGCAAGACAATTCCTGCCTAGCACCTTCCTTGGAGGAGAGAGAGTGCAACGTTTCATTTTAGCATTTTGCCGCTCACAAGCGAGACAAACTGCTTTGGCTGTTTGCAAGGCTAGGAAAGAGCAGAGCCCCAGTCTTGCTGTTTATCTGCAATGACTGCCAGGGCAAGTGAGGACCAGCAAGACAATTCCCGCCTAGCACCTTCCTTGGAGGAGAGAGAGTGCATCGTTTCATTTTGCTTTTTGGAGTGCGAGAGTGAGAAAAAGCAGAGTGCCTGTTTGCAAGGCTAGGAAAGAGCAGAGCCCCAGTCTTGCTGTTTATCTGCAATGACTGCCAGGGCAAGTGAGGACCAGCAAGACAATTCCTGCCTAGCACCTTCCTTGGAGGAGAGAGAGTGGAACGTTTCATTTTGCTTTTTGGAGTGCGAGAGTGAGAAAAAGCAGAGCGCCTGTTTGCAAGGCTAGGAAAGAGCAGAGCCCCAGTCTTGCTGTTTATCTGCAATGACTGCCAGGGCAAGTGAGGACCAGCAAGACAATTCCTGCGTAGCACCTTCCTTGGAGGAGAGAGAGTGCAACGTTTCATTTTATCATTTTGGCGCTCACGAGCGAGACAAACTGCTTTGGCTGTTTGCAAGGCTAGGAAAGAGCAGAGCCCCAGTCTTGCTGTTTATCTGCAATGACTGCCAGGGCAAGTGAGGACCAGCAAGACAATTCCTGCCTAGCACCTTCCTTGGAGGAGAGAGAGTGCAACGTTTCATTTTAGCATTTTGGCGCTCACGAGCGAGACAAACTGCTTTGGCTGTTTGCAAGGCTAGGAAAGAGCAGAGCCCCAGTCTTGCTGTTTATCTGTAATGTCTGCCACGGCAAGTGAGGACCAGGAAGACAATTCCTGCCTAGCACCTTCCTTGGAGGAGAGAGAGTGCAACGTTTCATTTTGCTTTTTGGAGTGCGAGAGTGAGAAAAAGCAGAGTGCCTGTTTGCAAGGCTAGGAAATAGCAGAGCCCGAGTCTTACTGTTTATCTGCAATGACTGCCAGGGCAAGTGAGGACCAGCAAGACAATTCCTGCCTAGCACCTTCATTGGAGGAGAGAGAGTGCAAGGTTTCATTGCAGCATTTTGGCGCTCACGAGGGAGACAAACTGCTTTGGCTGTTTGCAAGGCAAGGAAAGAGCAGAGCCCGAGTCTTGCTGTTTATCTGCAATGACTGCCAGGGCAAGTGAGGACCAGCAAGACAATTCCTGCCTAGCACCTTCCTTGGAGGAGAGAGAGTGCAAAGTTTCATTTTAGCATTTTGGCGCTCACGTCGAGACGAACTGCTTTGGCTGTTTGCAAGGCTAGGAAAGAGCAGAGCCCCAGTCTTGCTGTTTATCTGCAATGACTGCCAGGGCAAGTGAGGACCAGCAAGACAATTCCTGCCTAGCACCTTCCTTGGAGGAGAGAGAGTGCAACGTTTCATTTTGCTTTTTGGAGTGCGAGAGTGAGAAAAAGCAGAGGGCCTGTTTGCAAGGCTAGGAAAGAGCACAGCCCGAGTCTTGCTGTTTATCTGCAATGCCTGCCAGGGCAAGTGAGGACCAGCAAGACAATTCCTGCCTAGCACCTTCATTGGAGGAGAGTGCAAGGTTTCATTGCAGCATTTTGGCGCTCACGAGCGAGACAAACTGCTTTGGCTGTTTGCAAGGCTAGGAAAGAGCAGAGCCCCAGTCTTGCTGTTTATCTGCAATGACTACCAGGGCAAGTGAGGAACAGCAAGACAATTCCTGCCTAGCACCTTTCTTGGAAGAGTGAGAGTGCAACGTTTCATTTTACCATTTTGGCGCTCACGAGCGAGACGAACTGCTTTGGCTGTTTGCAAGGCTAGGAAAGAGCAGAGCCCCAGTCTTGCTGTTTATCTGCAATGGCTGCCAGGGCAAGTGAGGACCAGCAAGACAATTCCTGCCTAGCACCTTCCTTGGAGGAGAGAGAGTGCAACGTTTCATTTTGCTTTTTGGAGTGCGAGAGTGAGAAAAAGCAGAGCGCCTGTTTGCAAGGCTAGGAAAGAGCAGAGCCCCAGTCTTGCTGTTTACCTGTAATGAGTGCCTGGGCAAGTGAGGACCAGCAAGACAATTCCTGCCTAGCACCTTCCTTGGAGGAGAGAGAGTGCAACGTTTCATTTTAGCATTTTGGCGCTCACGAGGGAGACAAACTGCTTTGGCTGTTTGCAAGGCTAGGAAAGAGCAGAGCCCGAGTCTTGCTGTTTATCTGCAATGACTGCCAGGGCAAGTGAGGACCAGCAAGACAATTCCTGCCTAGCACCTTCCTTGGAGGAGAGAGAGTGCAATGCTTCATTTTATCATTTTGGCGCTCACGAGGGAGACGAACTGCTTTGGCTGTTTGCAAGGCTAAGAAAGAGCATAGCCCCAGTCTTGCTGTTTATCTGCAATGACTGCCAGGGCAAGTGAGGACCAGCAAGACAATTCCTGCCTAGCACCTTCCTTGGAGGAGAGAGAGTGGAACGTTTCATTTTGCTTTTTGGAGTGCGAGAGTGAGAAAAAGCAGAGCGCCTGTTTGCAAGGCTAGGAAAGAGCAGAGCCCCAGTCTTGCTGTTTATCTGCAATGACTGCCAGGGCAAGTGAGGACCAGCAACACAATTCCTGCCTATCAGCTTCCTTGGAGGAGAGAGAGTGCAACGTTTCATTTTGCTTTTTGGAGTGCGAGAGTGAGAAAAAGCAGAGCGCCTGTTTGCAAGGCTAGGAAAGAGCAGAGCCCCAGTCTTGCTGTTTATCTGCAATGAGTGCCAGGGCAAGTGAGGACCAGCAAGACAATTCCTGCCTAGCACCTTCCTTGGAGGAGAGAGAGTGCAACGTTTCATTTTAGCATTTTGCCGCTCACAAGCGAGACAAACTGCTTTGGCTGTTTGCAAGGCTAGGAAAGAGCAGAGCCCCAGTCTTGCTGTTTATCTGCAATGACTGCCAGGGCAAGTGAGGACCAGCAAGACAATTCCCGCCTAGCACCTTCCTTGGAGGAGAGAGAGTGCATCGTTTCATTTTGCTTTTTGGAGTGCGAGAGTGAGAAAAAGCAGAGTGCCTGTTTGCAAGGCTAGGAAAGAGCAGAGCCCCAGTCTTGCTGTTTATCTGCAATGACTGCCAGGGCAAGTGAGGACCAGCAAGACAATTCCTGCCTAGCACCTTCCTTGGAGGAGAGAGAGTGGAACGTTTCATTTTGCTTTTTGGAGTGCGAGAGTGAGAAAAAGCAGAGCGCCTGTTTGCAAGGCTAGGAAAGAGCAGAGCCCCAGTCTTGCTGTTTATCTGCAATGACTGCCAGGGCAAGTGAGGACCAGCAAGACAATTCCTGCCTAGCACCTTCCTTGGAGGAGAGAGAGTGCAACGTTTCATTTTATCATTTTGGCGCTCACGAGCGAGACAAACTGCTTTGGCTGTTTGCAAGGCTAGGAAAGAGCAGAGCCCCAGTCTTGCTGTTTATCTGCAATGACTGCCAGGGCAAGTGAGGACCAGCAAGACAATTCCTGCCTAGCACCTTCCTTGGAGGAGAGAGAGTGCAACGTTTCATTTTAGCATTTTGGCGCTCACGAGCGAGACAAAATGCTTTGGCTGTTTGCAAGGCTAGGAAAGAGCAGAGCCCCAGTCTTGCTGTTTATCTGTAATGTCTGCCACGGCAAGTGAGGACCAGGAAGACAATTCCTGCCTAGCACCTTCCTTGGAGGAGAGAGAGTGCAACGTTTCATTTTGCTTTTTGGAGTGCGAGAGTGAGAAAAAGCAGAGGGCCTGTTTGCAAGGCTAGGAAAGAGCACAGCCCGAGTCTTGCTGTTTATCTGCAATGCCTGCCAGGGCAAGTGAGGACCAGCAAGACAATTCCTGCCTAGCACCTTCATTGGAGGAGAGTGCAAGGTTTCATTGCAGCATTTTGGCGCTCACGAGCGAGACAAACTGCTTTGGCTGTTTGCAAGGCTAGGAAAGAGCAGAGCCCCAGTCTTGCTGTTTATCTGCAATGACTACCAGGGCAAGTGAGGAACAGCAAGACAATTCCTGCCTAGCACCTTTCTTGGAAGAGTGAGAGTGCAACGTTTCATTTTACCATTTTGGCGCTCACGAGCGAGACGAACTGCTTTGGCTGTTTGCAAGGCTAGGAAAGAGCAGAGCCCCAGTCTTGCTGTTTATCTGCAATGAGTGCCAGGGCAAGTGAGGACCAGCAAGACAATTCCTGCCTAGCACCTTCCTTGGAGGAGAGAGAGTGCAACGTTTCATTTTGCTTTTTGGAGTGCGAGAGTGAGAAAAAGCAGAGCGCCTGTTTGCAAGGCTAGGAAAGAGCAGAGCCCCAGTCTTGCTGTTTACCTGTAATGAGTGCCAGGGCAAGTGAGGACCAGCAAGACAATTCCTGCCTAGCACCTTCCTTGGAGGAGAGAGAGTGCAACGTTTCATTTTAGCATTTTGGCGCTCACGAGGGAGACAAACTGCTTTGGCTGTTTGCAAGGCTAGGAAAGAGCAGAGCCCGAGTCTTGCTGTTTATCTGCAATGACTGCCAGGGCAAGTGAGGACCAGCAAGACAATTCCTGCCTAGCACCTTCCTTGGAGGAGAGAGAGTGCAATGCTTCATTTTATCATTTTGGCGCTCACGAGGGAGACGAACTGCTTTGGCTGTTTGCAAGGCTAAGAAAGAGCATAGCCCCAGTCTTGCTGTTTATCTGCAATGACTGCCAGGGCAAGTGAGGACCAGCAACACAATTCCTGCCTATCAGCTTCCTTGGAGGAGAGAGAGTGCAACGTTTCATTTTGCTTTTTGGAGTGCGAGAGTGAGAAAAAGCAGAGCGCCTGTTTGCAAGGCTAGGAAAGAGCAGAGCCCCAGTCTTGCTGTTTATCTGCAATGACTGCCAGGGCAAGTGAGGACCAGCAACACAATTCCTGCCTATCAGCTTCCTTGGAGGAGAGAGAGTGCAACGTTTCATTTTGCTTTTTGGAGTGCGAGAGTGAGAAAAAGCAGAGCGCCTGTTTGCAAGGCTAGGAAAGAGCAGAGCCCCAGTCTTGCTGTTTATCTGCAATGAGTGCCAGGGCAAGTGAGGACCAGCAAGACAATTCCTGCCTAGCACCTTCCTTGGAGGAGAGAGAGTGCAACGTTTCATTTTAGCATTTTGGCGCTCACAAGCGAGACAAACTGCTTTGGCTGTTTGCAAGGCTAGGAAAGAGCAGAGCCCCAGTCTTGCTGTTTATCTGCAATGACTGCCAGGGCAAGTGAGGACCAGCAAGACAATTCCCGCCTAGCACCTTCCTTGGAGGAGAGAGAGTGCAACGTTTCATTTTGCTTTTTGGAGTGCGAGAGTGAGAAAAAGCAGAGCGCCTGTTTGCAAGGCTAGGAAAGAGCAGAGCCCCAGTCTTGCTGTTTATCTGCAATGACTGCCAGGGCAAGTGAGGACCAGCAAGACAATTCCTGCCTAGCACCTTCCTTGGAGGAGAGAGAGTGGAACGTTTCATTTTGCTTTTTGGAGTGCGAGAGTGAGAAAAAGCAGAGCGCCTGTTTGCAAGGCTAGGAAAGAGCAGAGCCCCAGTCTTGCTGTTTATCTGCAATGACTGCCAGGGCAAGTGAGGACCAGCAAGACAATTCCTGCCTAGCACCTTCCTTGGAGGAGAGAGAGTGCAACGTTTCATTTTAGCATTTTGGCGCTCACGAGCGAGACAAAATGCTTTGGCTGTTTGCAAGGCTAGGAAAGAGCAGAGCCCCAGTCTTGCTGTTTATCTGTAATGTCTGCCACGGCAAGTGAGGACCAGGAAGACAATTCCTGCCTAGCACCTTCCTTGGAGGAGAGAGAGTGCAACGTTTCATTTTGCTTTTTGGAGTGCGAGAGTGAGAAAAAGCAGAGTGCCTGTTTGCAAGGCTAGGAAATAGCAGAGCCCGAGTCTTACTGTTTATCTGCAATGACTGCCAGGGCAAGTGAGGACCAGCAAGACAATTCCTGCCTAGCACCTTCATTGGAGGAGAGAGAGTGCAAGGTTTCATTGCAGCATTTTGGCGCTCACGAGGGAGACAAACTGCTTTGGCTGTTTGCAAGGCAAGGAAAGAGCAGAGCCCGAGTCTTGCTGTTTATCTGCAATGACTGCCAGGGCAAGTGAGGACCAGCAAGACAATTCCTGCCTAGCACCTTCCTTGGAGGAGAGAGAGTGCAAAGTTTCATTTTAGCATTTTGGCGCTCACGTCGAGACGAACTGCTTTGGCTGTTTGCAAGGCTAGGAAAGAGCAGAGCCCCAGTCTTGCTGTTTATCTGCAATGACTACCAGGGCAAGTGAGGACCAGCAAGACAATTCCTGCCTAGCACCTTCCTTGGAGGAGAGAGAGTGCAACGTTTCATTTTGCTTTTTGGAGTGCGAGAGTGAGAAAAAGCAGAGTGCCTGTTTGCAAGGCTAGGAAAGAGCACAGCCCGAGTCTTGCTGTTTATCTGCAATGCCTGCCAGGGCAAGTGAGGACCAGCAAGACAATTCCTGCCTAGCACCTTCATTGGAGGAGAGTGCAAGGTTTCATTGCAGCATTTTGGCGCTCACGAGCGAGACAAACTGCTTTGGCTGTTTGCAAGGCTAGGAAAGAGCAGAGCCCCAGTCTTGCTGTTTATCTGCAATGACTGCCAGGGCAAGTGAGGACCAGCAACACAATTCCTGCCTATCAGCTTCCTTGGAGGAGAGAGAGTGCAACGTTTCATTTTGCTTTTTGGAGTGCGAGAGTGAGAAAAAGCAGAGCGCCTGTTTGCAAGGCTAGGAAAGAGCAGAGCCCCAGTCTTGCTGTTTATCTGCAATGAGTGCCAGGGCAAGTGAGGACCAGCAAGACAATTCCTGCCTAGCACCTTCCTTGGAGGAGAGAGAGTGCAACGTTTCATTTTAGCATTTTGGCGCTCACAAGCGAGACAAACTGCTTTGGCTGTTTGCAAGGCTAGGAAAGAGCAGAGCCCCAGTCTTGCTGTTTATCTGCAATGACTGCCAGGGCAAGTGAGGACCAGCAAGACAATTCCCGCCTAGCACCTTCCTTGGAGGAGAGAGAGTGCAACGTTTCATTTTGCTTTTTGGAGTGCGAGAGTGAGAAAAAGCAGAGCGCCTGTTTGCAAGGCTAGGAAAGAGCAGAGCCCCAGTCTTGCTGTTTATCTGCAATGACTGCCAGGGCAAGTGAGGACCAGCAAGACAATTCCTGCCTAGCACCTTCCTTGGAGGAGAGAGAGTGGAACGTTTCATTTTGCTTTTTGGAGTGCGAGAGTGAGAAAAAGCAGAGCGCCTGTTTGCAAGGCTAGGAAAGAGCAGAGCCCGAGTATTGCTGTTTATCTGCAATGACTGCCAGGGCAAGTGAGGACCAGCAAGACAATTCCTGCCTAGCACCTTCCTTGGAGGAGAGAGAGTGCAACGTTTCATTTTAGCATTTTGGCGCTCACGAGCGAGACAAAATGCTTTGGCTGTTTGCAAGGCTAGGAAAGAGCAGAGCCCCAGTCTTGCTGTTTATCTGTAATGTCTGCCACGGCAAGTGAGGACCAGGAAGACAATTCCTGCCTAGCACCTTCCTTGGAGGAGAGAGAGTGCAACGTTTCATTTTGCTTTTTGGAGTGCGAGAGTGAGAAAAAGCAGAGTGCCTGTTTGCAAGGCTAGGAAATAGCAGAGCCCGAGTCTTACTGTTTATCTGCAATGACTGCCAGGGCAAGTGAGGACCAGCAAGACAATTCCTGCCTAGCACCTTCATTGGAGGAGAGAGAGTGCAAGGTTTCATTGCAGCATTTTGGCGCTCACGAGGGAGACAAACTGCTTTGGCTGTTTGCAAGGCAAGGAAAGAGCAGAGCCCGAGTCTTGCTGTTTATCTGCAATGACTGCCAGGGCAAGTGAGGACCAGCAAGACAATTCCTGCCTAGCACCTTCCTTGGAGGAGAGAGAGTGCAAAGTTTCATTTTAGCATTTTGGCGCTCACGTCGAGACGAACTGCTTTGGCTGTTTGCAAGGCTAGGAAAGAGCAGAGCCCCAGTCTTGCTGTTTATCTGCAATGACTACCAGGGCAAGTGAGGACCAGCAAGACAATTCCTGCCTAGCACCTTCCTTGGAGGAGAGAGAGTGCAACGTTTCATTTTGCTTTTTGGAGTGCGAGAGTGAGAAAAAGCAGAGTGCCTGTTTGCAAGGCTAGGAAAGAGCACAGCCCGAGTCTTGCTGTTTATCTGCAATGCCTGCCAGGGCAAGTGAGGACCAGCAAGACAATTCCTGCCTAGCACCTTCATTGGAGGAGAGTGCAAGGTTTCATTGCAGCATTTTGGCGCTCACGAGCGAGACAAACTGCTTTGGCTGTTTGCAAGGCTAGGAAAGAGCAGAGCCCCAGTCTTGCTGTTTATCTGCAATGACTGCCAGGGCAAGTGAGGACCAGCAAGACAATTCCTGCCTAGCACCTTCCTTGGAGGAGAGAGAGTGCAACGTTTCATTTTGCTTTTTGGAGTGCGAGAGTGAGAAAAAGCAGAGCGCCTGTTTGCAAGGCTAGGAAAGAGCAGAGCCCCAGTCTTGCTGTTTACCTGTAATGAGTGCCAGGGCAAGTGAGGACCAGCAAGACAATTCCTGCCTAGCACCTTCCTTGGAGGAGAGAGAGTGCAACGTTTCATTTTAGCATTTTGGCGCTCACGAGGGAGACAAACTGCTTTGGCTGTTTGCAAGGCTAGGAAAGAGCAGAGCCCGAGTCTTGCTGTTTATCTGCAATGACTGCCAGGGCAAGTGAGGACCAGCAAGACAATTCCTGCCTAGCACCTTCCTTGGAGGAGAGAGAGTGCAATGTTTCATTTTATCATTTTGGCGCTCACGAGGGAGACGAACTGCTTTGGCTGTTTGCAAGGCTAAGAAAGAGCATAGCCCCAGTCTTGCTGTTTATCTGCAATGACTGCCAGGGCAAGTGAGGACCAGCAAGACAATTCCTGCCTAGCACCTTCCTTGGAGGAGAGAGAGTGGAACGTTTCATTTTGCTTTTTGGAGTGCGAGAGTGAGAAAAAGCAGAGTGCCTGTTTGCAAGGCTAGGAAAGAGCAGAGCCCCAGTCTTGCTGTTTATCTGCAATGACTGCCAGGGCAAGTGAGGACCAGCAAGACAATTCCTGCCTAGCACCTTCCTTGGAGGAGAGAGAGTGGAACGTTTCATTTTGCTTTTTGGAGTGCGAGAGTGAGAAAAAGCAGAGCGCCTGTTTGGAAGGCTAGGAAAGAGCAGAGCCCCAGTCTTGCTGTTTATCTGCAATGACTGCCAGGGCAAGTGAGGACCAGCAAGACAATTCCTGCCTAGCACCTTCCTTGGAGGAGAGAGAGTGCAACGTTTCATTTTAGCATTTTGGCGCTCACGAGCGAGACAAAATGCTTTGGCTGTTTGCAAGGCTAGGAAAGAGCAGAGCCCCAGTCTTGCTGTTTATCTGTAATGTCTGCCACGGCAAGTGAGGACCAGGAAGACAATTCCTGCCTAGCACCTTCCTTGGAGGAGAGAGAGTGCAACGTTTCATTTTGCTTTTTGGAGTGCGAGAGTGAGAAAAATCAGAGTGCCTGTTTGCAAGGCTAGGAAATAGCAGAGCCCGAGTCTTACTGTTTATCTGCAATGACTGCCAGGGCAAGTGAGGACCAGCAAGACAATTCCTGCCTAGCACCTTCATTGGAGGAGAGAGAGTGCAAGGTTTCATTGCAGCATTTTGGCGCTCACGATGGAGACAAACTGCTTTGGCTGTTTGCAAGGCAAGGAAAGAGCAGAGCCCGAGTCTTGCTGTTTATCTGCAATGACTGCCAGGGCAAGTGAGGACCAGCAAGACAATTCCTGCCTAGCACCTTCATTGGAGGAGAGAGAGTGCAAAGTTTCATTTTAGCATTTTGGCGCTCACGTCGAGACGAACTGCTTTGGCTGTTTGCAAGGCTAGGAAAGAGCAGAGCCCCAGTCTTGCTGTTTATCTGCAATGACTGCCAGGGCAAGTGAGGACCAGCAAGACAATTCCTGCCTAGCACCTTCCTTGGAGGAGAGAGAGTGCAACGTTTCATTTTGCTTTTTGGAGTGCGAGAGTGAGAAAAAGCAGAGTGCCTGTTTGCAAGGCTAGGAAAGAGCACAGCCCGAGTCTTGCTGTTTATCTGCAATGCCTGCCAGGGCAAGTGAGGACCAGCAAGACAATTCCTGCCTAGCACCTTCATTGGAGGAGAGTGCAAGGTTTCATTGCAGCATTTTGGCGCTCACGAGCGAGACAAACTGCTTTGGCTGTTTGCAAGGCTAGGAAAGAGCAGAGCCCCAGTCTTGCTGTTTATCTGCAATGACTACCAGGGCAAGTGAGGAACAGCAAGACAATTCCTGCCTAGCACCTTTCTTGGAAGAGTGAGAGTGCAACGTTTCATTTTACCATTTTGGCGCTCACGAGCGAGACGAACTGCTTTGGCTGTTTGCAAGGCTAGGAAAGAGCAGAGCCCCAGTCTTGCTGTTTATCTGCAATGACTGCCAGGGCAAGTGAGGACCAGCAAGACAATTCCTGCCTCGCACCTTCCTTGGAGGAGAGAGAGTGCAACGTTTCATTTTGCTTTTTGGAGTGCGAGAGTGAGAAAAAGCAGAGCGCCTGTTTGCAAGGCTAGGAAAGAGCAGAGCCCCAGTCTTGCTGTTTACCTGTAATGAGTGCCAGGGCAAGTGAGGACCAGCAAGACAATTCCTGCCTAGCACCTTCCTTGGAGGAGAGAGAGTGCAACGTTTCATTTTAGCATTTTGGCGCTCACGAGGGAGACAAACTGCTTTGGCTGTTTGCAAGGCTAGGAAAGAGCAGAGCCCGAGTCTTGCTGTTTATCTGCAATGACTGCCAGGGCAAGTGAGGACCAGCAAGACAATTCCTGCCTAGCACCTTCCTTGGAGGAGAGAGAGTGCAATGTTTCATTTTATCATTTTGGCGCTCACGAGGGAGACGAACTGCTTTGGCTGTTTGCAAGGCTAAGAAAGAGCATAGCCCCAGTCTTGCTGTTTATCTGCAATGACTGCCAGGGCAAGTGAGGACCAGCAAGACAATTCCTGCCTAGCACCTTCCTTGGAGGAGAGAGAGTGGAACGTTTCATTTTGCTTTTTGGAGTGCGAGAGTGAGAAAAAGCAGAGCGCCTGTTTGCAAGGCTAGGAAAGAGCAGAGCCCCAGTCTTGCTGTTTATCTGCAATGAGTGCCAGGGCAAGTGAGGACCAGCAACACAATTCCTGCCTATCAGCTTCCTTGGAGGAGAGAGAGTGCAACGTTTCATTTTGCTTTTTGGAGTGCGAGAGTGAGAAAAAGCAGAGCGCCTGTTTGCAAGGCTAGGAAAGAGCAGAGCCCCAGTCTTGCTGTTTATCTGCAATGAGTGCCAGGGCAAGTGAGGACCAGCAAGACAATTCCTGCCTAGCACCTTCCTTGGAGGAGAGAGAGTGCAACGTTTCATTTTAGCATTTTGGCGCTCACAAGCGAGACAAACTGCTTTGGCTGTTTGCAAGGCTAGGAAAGAGCAGAGCCCCAGTCTTGCTGTTTATCTGCAATGACTGCCAGGGCAAGTGAGGACCAGCAAGACAATTCCCGCCTAGCACCTTCCTTGGAGGAGAGAGAGTGCAACGTTTCATTTTGCTTTTTGGAGTGCGAGAGTGAGAAAAAGCAGAGCGCCTGTTTGCAAGGCTAGGAAAGAGCAGAGCCCCAGTCTTGCTGTTTATCTGCAATGACTGCCAGGGCAAGTGAGGACCAGCAAGACAATTCCTGCCTAGCACCTTCCTTGGAGGAGAGAGAGTGGAACGTTTCATTTTGCTTTTTGGAGTGCGAGAGTGAGAAAAAGCAGAGCGCCTGTTTGCAAGGCTAGGAAAGAGCAGAGCCCCAGTCTTGCTGTTTATCTGCAATGACTGCCAGGGCAAGTGAGGACCAGCAAGACAATTCCTGCCTAGCACCTTCCTTGGAGGAGAGAGAGTGCAACGTTTCATTTTAGCATTTTGGCGCTCACGAGCGAGACAAAATGCTTTGGCTGTTTGCAAGGCTAGGAAAGAGCAGAGCCCCAGTCTTGCTGTTTATCTGTAATGTCTGCCACGGCAAGTGAGGACCAGCAAGACAATTCCTGCCTAGCACCTTCCTTGGAGGAGAGAGAGTGCAACGTTTCATTTTGCTTTTTGGAGTGCGAGAGTGAGAAAAAGCAGAGTGCCTGTTTGCAAGGCTAGGAAAGAGCACAGCCCGAGTCTTGCTGTTTATCTGCAATGCCTGCCAGGGCAAGTGAGGACCAGCAAGACAATTCCTGCCTAGCACCTTCATTGGAGGAGAGTGCAAGGTTTCATTGCAGCATTTTGGCGCTCACGAGCGAGACAAACTGCTTTGGCTGTTTGCAAGGCTAGGAAAGAGCAGAGCCCCAGTCTTGCTGTTTATCTGCAATGACTACCAGGGCAAGTGAGGAACAGCAAGACAATTCCTGCCTAGCACCTTTCTTGGAAGAGTGAGAGTGCAACGTTTCATTTTACCATTTTGGCGCTCACGAGCGAGACGAACTGCTTTGGCTGTTTGCAAGGCTAGGAAAGAGCAGAGCCCCAGTCTTGCTGTTTATCTGCAATGACTGCCAGGGCAAGTGAGGACCAGCAAGACAATTCCTGCGTAGCACCTTCCTTGGAGGAGAGAGAGTGCAACGTTTCATTTTGCTTTTTGGAGTGCGAGAGTGAGAAAAAGCAGAGCGCCTGTTTGCAAGGCTAGGAAAGAGCAGAGCCCCAGTCTTGCTGTTTACCTGTAATGAGTGCCAGGGCAAGTGAGGACCAGCAAGACAATTCCTGCCTAGCACCTTCCTTGGAGGAGAGAGAGTGCAACGTTTCATTTTAGCATTTTGGCGCTCACGAGGGAGACAAACTGCTTTGGCTGTTTGCAAGGCTAGGAAAGAGCAGAGCCCGAGTCTTGCTGTTTATCTGCAATGACTGCCAGGGCAAGTGAGGACCAGCAAGACAATTCCTGCCTAGCACCTTCCTTGGAGGAGAGAGAGTGCAATGTTTCATTTTATCATTTTGGCGCTCACGAGGGAGACGAACTGCTTTGGCTGTTTGCAAGGCTAAGAAAGAGCATAGCCCCAGTCTTGCTGTTTATCTGCAATGACTGCCAGGGCAAGTGAGGACCAGCAAGACAATTCCTGCCTAGCACCTTCCTTGGAGGAGAGACAGTGGAACGTTTCATTTTGCTTTTTGGAGTGCGAGAGTGAGAAAAAGCAGAGCGCCTGTTTGCAAGGCTAGGAAAGAGCAGAGCCCGAGTCTTGCTGTTTATCTGCAATGACTGCCAGGGCAAGTGAGGACCAGCAACACAATTCCTGCCTATCAGCTTCCTTGGAGGAGAGAGAGTGCAACGTTTCATTTTGCTTTTTGGAGTGCGAGAGTGAGAAAAAGCAGAGCGCCTGTTTGCAAGGCTAGGAAAGAGCAGAGCCCCAGTCTTGCTGTTTATCTGCAATGAGTGCCAGGGCAAGTGAGGACCAGCAAGACAATTCCTGCCTAGCACCTTCCTTGGAGGAGAGAGAGTGCAACGTTTCATTTTAGCATTTTGGCGCTCACAAGCGAGACAAACTGCTTTGGCTGTTTGCAAGGCTAGGAAAGAGCAGAGCCCCAGTCTTGCTGTTTATCTGCAATGACTGCCAGGGCAAGTGAGGACCAGGAAGACAATTCCTGCCTAGCACCTTCCTTGGAGGAGAGAGAGTGGAACGTTTCATTTTGCTTTTTGGAGTGCGAGAGTGAGAAAAAGCAGAGCGCCTGTTTGCAAGGCTAGGAAAGAGCAGAGCCCCAGTCTTGCTGTTTATCTGCAATGACTGCCAGGGCAAGTGAGGACCAGCAAGACAATGCCTGCCTAGCACCTTCCTTGGAGGAGAGAGAGTGCAAGGTTTCATTGCAGCATTTTGGCGCTCACGAGCGAGACAAACTGCTTTGGCTGTTTGCAAGGCTAGGAAAGATAAGAGCCCCAGTCTTGCTATTTATCTGCAGTGACTGCCAGGGCAAGTGAGGACCAGCAAGACAATTCCTGCCTAGCACCTTCCTTGGAGGAGAGAGAGTGCAACGTTTCATTTTAGCATTTTGGCGCTCACGAGCGAGACAAACTGCTTTGGCTGTTTGCAAGGCTAGGAAAGAGCAGAGCCCCAGTCTTGCTGTTTATCTGCAATGACTGCCAGGGCAAGTGAGGACCAGCAAGACAATTCCTGCCTAGCACCTTCCTTGGAGGAGAGAGAGTGCAACGTTTCATTTTAGCATTTTGGCGCTCACGAGCGAGACAAAGTGCTTTGGCTGTTTGCAAGGCTAGGAAAGAGCAGAGCCCCAGTCTTGCTGTTTATCTGCAATGATTGCCAGGGAAGTGAGGACCAGGAAGACAATTCCTGCCTAGCACCTTCCTTGGAGGAGAGAGAGTGCAACGTTTCATTTTGCTTTTTGGAGTGCGAGAGTGAGAAAAAGCAGAGTGCCTGTTTGCAAGGCTAGGAAAGAGCAGAGCCCGAGTCTTACTGTTCACCTGCAATGACTGCCAGGGCAAGTGAGGACCAGAAAGTCAATTCCTGCCTAGCACCTTCATTGGAGGAGAGAGAGTGCAAGGTTTCATTGCAGCATTTTGGCGCTCACGTCGAGACGAACTGCTTTGGCTGTTTGCACGGCTAGGAAAGAGCAGAGCCCCAGTCTTGCTGTTTATCTGCAATGACTGCCAGGGCAAGTGAGGACCAGCAAGACAATTCCTGCCTAGCACCTTCCTTGGAGGAGAGAGAGTGCAACGTTTCATTTTAGCATTTTGGCGCTCACGAGCGAGACAAACTGCTTTGGCTCTTTGCAAGGCTAGGAAAGAGCAGAGCCCCAGTCTTGCTGTTTATCTGCAATGACTACCAGGGCAAGTGAGGAACAGCAAGACAATTCCTGCCTAGCACCTTTCTTGGAAGAGTGAGAGTGCAACGTTTCATTTTACCATTTTGGCGCTCACGAGCGAGACGAACTGCTTTGGCTGTTTGCAAGGCTAGGAAAGAGCAGAGCCCCAATCTTGCTGTTTATCTGCAATGACTGCCAGGGCAAGTGAGGACCAGCAAGACAATTCCTGCCTAGCACCTTCCTTGGAGGAGAGAGAGTGCAACGTTTCATTTTGCTTTTTGAAGTGCGAGAGTGAGAAAAAGCAGAGCGCCTGTTTGCAAGGCTAGGAAAGAGCAGAGCCCCAGTCTTGCTGTTTACCTGTAATGAGAGCCAGGGCAAGTGAGGACCAGCAAGACAATTCCTGCCTAGCACCTTCCTTGGAGGAGAGAGAGTGCAACGTTTCATTTTAGCATTTTGGCGCTCACGAGCGAGACAAACTGCTTTGGCTGTTTGCAAGGCTAGGAAAGAGCAGAGCCCGAGTCTTGCTGTTTACCTGCAATGACTGCCAGGACAAGTGAGGACAAACAAGACAATTCCTGCCTAGCACCTTCCTTGGAGGAGAGAGAGTGCAACGTTTCATTTTAGCATGTTGGCGCTCACGAGGGAGACAAACTGCTTTGGCTGTTTGCAAGGCTAGGAAAGAGCAGAGCCCGAGTCTTGCTGTTTATCTGCAATGACTGCCAGGGCAAGTGAGGACCAGCAAGACAATTCCTGCCTAGCACCTTCCTTGGAGGAGAGAGAGTGCAATGTTTCATTTTATCATTTTGGCGCTCACGAGGGAGACGAACTGCTTTGGCTGTTTGCAAGGCTAAGAAAGAGCATAGCCCCAGTCTTGCTGTTTATCTGCAATGACTGCCAGGGCAAGTGAGGACCAGCAAGACAATTCCTGCCTAGCACCTTCCTTGGAGGAGAGAGAGTGCAACGTTTCATTTTGCTTTTTGGAGTGCGAGAGTGAGAAAAAGCAGAGTGCCTGTTTGCAAGGCTAGGAAAGAGCAGAGCCCCAGTCTTGCTGTTTATCTGCAATGACTGCCAGGGCAAGTGAGGGCCAGCAACACAATTCCTGCCTATCAGCTTCCTTGGAGGAGAGAGAGTGCAACGTTTCATTTTGCTTTTTGGAGTGCGAGAGTGAGAAAAAGCAGAGCGCCTGTTTGCAAGGCTAGGAAAGAGCAGAGCCCCAGTCTTGCTGTTTATCTGCAATGAGTGCCAGGGCAAGTGAGGACCAGCAAGACAATTCCTGCCTAGCGCCTTCCTTGGAGGAGAGAGAGTGCAACGTTTCATTTTAGCATTTTGGCGCTCACAAGCGAGACAAACTGCTTTGGCTGTTTGCAAGGCTAGGAAAGAGCAGAGCCCCAGTCTTGCTGTTTATCTGCAATGACTGCCAGGGCAAGTGAGGACCAGCAAGACAATTCCCGCCTAGCACCTTCCTTGGAGGAGAGAGAGTGCAACGTTTCATTTTGCTTTTTGGAGTGCGAGAGTGAGAAAAAGCAGAGCGCCTGTTTGCAAGGCTAGGAAAGAGCAGAGCCCCAGTCTTGCTGTTTATCTGCAATGACTGCCAGGGCAAGTGAGGACCAGCAAGACAATTCCTGCCTAGCACCTTCCTTGGAGGAGAGAGAGTGGAACGTTTCATTTTGCTTTTTGGAGTGCGAGAGTGAGAAAAAGCAGAGCGCCTGTTTGCAAGGCTAGGAAAGAGCAGAGCCCCAGTCTTGCTGTTTATCTGCAATGACTGCCAGGGCAAGTGAGGACCAGCAAGACAATTCCTGCCTAGCACCTTCCTTGGAGGAGAGAGAGTGCAACGTTTCATTTTAGCATTTTGGCGCTCACGAGCGAGACAAACTGCTTTGGCTGTTTGCAAGGCTAGGAAAGAGAAGAGCCCCAGTCTTGCTATTTATCTGCAGTGACTGCCAGGGCAAGTGAGGACCAGCAAGACAATTCCTGCCTAGCACCTTCCTTGGAGGAGAGAGAGTGCAACGTTTCATTTTGCTTTTTGGAGTGCGAGAGTGAGAAAAAGCAGAGCGCCTGTTTGCAAGGCTAGGAAAGAGCAGAGCCCCAGTCTTGCTGTTTACCTGTAATGAGTGCCAGGGCAAGTGAGGACCAGCAAGACAATTCCTGCCTAGCACCTTCCTTGGAGGAGAGAGAGTGCAACGTTTCATTTTAGCATTTTGGCGCTCACGAGGGAGACAAACTGCTTTGGCTGTTTGCAAGGCAAGGAAAGAGCAGAGCCCGAGTCTTGCTGTTTATCTGCAATGACTGCCAGGGCAAGTGAGGACCAGCAAGACAATTCCTGCCTAGCACCTTCCTTGGAGGAGAGAGAGTGCAAAGTTTCATTTTAGCATTTTGGCGCTCACGTCGAGACGAACTGCTTTGGCTGTTTGCAAGGCTAGGAAAGAGCAGAGCCCCAGTCTTGCTGTTTATCTGCAATGACTACCAGGGCAAGTGAGGACCAGCAAGACAATTCCTGCCTAGCACCTTCCTTGGAGGAGAGAGAGTGCAACGTTTCATTTTGCTTTTTGGAGTGCGAGAGTGAGAAAAAGCAGAGTGCCTGTTTGCAAGGCTAGGAAAGAGCACAGCCCGAGTCTTGCTGTTTATCTGCAATGCCTGCCAGGGCAAGTGAGGACCAGCAAGACAATTCCTGCCTAGCACCTTCATTGGAGGAGAGTGCAAGGTTTCATTGCAGCATTTTGGCGCTCACGAGCGAGACAAACTGCTTTGGCTGTTTGCAAGGCTAGGAAAGAGCAGAGCCCCAGTCTTGCTGTTTATCTGCAATGACTGCCAGGGCAAGTGAGGACCAGCAACACAATTCCTGCCTATCAGCTTCCTTGGAGGAGAGAGAGTGCAACGTTTCATTTTGCTTTTTGGAGTGCGAGAGTGAGAAAAAGCAGAGCGCCTGTTTGCAAGGCTAGGAAAGAGCAGAGCCCCAGTCTTGCTGTTTATCTGCAATGAGTGCCAGGGCAAGTGAGGACCAGCAAGACAATTCCTGCCTAGCACCTTCCTTGGAGGAGAGAGAGTGCAACGTTTCATTTTAGCATTTTGGCGCTCACAAGCGAGACAAACTGCTTTGGCTGTTTGCAAGGCTAGGAAAGAGCAGAGCCCCAGTCTTGCTGTTTATCTGCAATGACTGCCAGGGCAAGTGAGGACCAGCAAGACAATTCCCGCCTAGCACCTTCCTTGGAGGAGAGAGAGTGCAACGTTTCATTTTGCTTTTTGGAGTGCGAGAGTGAGAAAAAGCAGAGCGCCTGTTTGCAAGGCTAGGAAAGAGCAGAGCCCCAGTCTTGCTGTTTATCTGCAATGACTGCCAGGGCAAGTGAGGACCAGCAAGACAATTCCTGCCTAGCACCTTCCTTGGAGGAGAGAGAGTGGAACGTTTCATTTTGCTTTTTGGAGTGCGAGAGTGAGAAAAAGCAGAGCGCCTGTTTGCAAGGCTAGGAAAGAGCAGAGCCCCAGTCTTGCTGTTTATCTGCAATGACTGCCAGGGCAAGTGAGGACCAGCAAGACAATTCCTGCCTAGCACCTTCCTTGGAGGAGAGAGAGTGCAACGTTTCATTTTAGCATTTTGGCGCTCACGAGCGAGACAAAATGCTTTGGCTGTTTGCAAGGCTAGGAAAGAGCAGAGCCCCAGTCTTGCTGTTTATCTGTAATGTCTGCCACGGCAAGTGAGGACCAGGAAGACAATTCCTGCCTAGCACCTTCCTTGGAGGAGAGAGAGTGCAACGTTTCATTTTGCTTTTTGGAGTGCGAGAGTGAGAAAAAGCAGAGTGCCTGTTTGCAAGGCTAGGAAATAGCAGAGCCCGAGTCTTACTGTTTATCTGCAATGACTGCCAGGGCAAGTGAGGACCAGCAAGACAATTCCTGCCTAGCACCTTCATTGGAGGAGAGAGAGTGCAAGGTTTCATTGCAGCATTTTGGCGCTCACGAGGGAGACAAACTGCTTTGGCTGTTTGCAAGGCAAGGAAAGAGCAGAGCCCGAGTCTTGCTGTTTATCTGCAATGACTGCCAGGGCAAGTGAGGACCAGCAAGACAATTCCTGCCTAGCACCTTCCTTGGAGGAGAGAGAGTGCAAAGTTTCATTGCAGCATTTTGGCGCTCACGTCGAGACGAACTGCTTTGGCTGTTTGCAAGGCTAGGAAAGAGCAGAGCCCCAGTCTTGCTGTTTATCTGCAATGACTACCAGGGCAAGTGAGGACCAGCAAGACAATTCCTGCCTAGCACCTTCCTTGGAGGAGAGAGAGTGCAACGTTTCATTTTGCTTTTTGGAGTGCGAGAGTGAGAAAAAGCAGAGTGCCTGTTTGCAAGGCTAGGAAAGAGCACAGCCCGAGTCTTGCTGTTTATCTGCAATGCCTGCCAGGGCAAGTGAGGACCAGCAAGACAATTCCTGCCTAGCACCTTCATTGGAGGAGAGTGCAAGGTTTCATTGCAGCATTTTGGCGCTCACGAGCGAGACAAACTGCTTTGGCTGTTTGCAAGGCTAGGAAAGAGCAGAGCCCCAGTCTTGCTGTTTATCTGCAATGACTACCAGGGCAAGTGAGGAACAGCAAGACAATTCCTGCCTAGCACCTTTCTTGGAAGAGTGAGAGTGCAACGTTTCATTTTACCATTTTGGCGCTCACGAGCGAGACGAACTGCTTTGGCTGTTTGCAAGGCTAGGAAAGAGCAGAGCCCCAGTCTTGCTGTTTATCTGCAATGACTGCCAGGGCAAGTGAGGACCAGCAAGACAATTCCTGCGTAGCACCTTCCTTGGAGGAGAGAGAGTGCAACGTTTCATTTTGCTTTTTGGAGTGCGAGAGTGAGAAAAAGCAGAGCGCCTGTTTGCAAGGCTAGGAAAGAGCAGAGCCCCAGTCTTGCTGTTTACCTGTAATGAGTGCCAGGGCAAGTGAGGACCAGCAAGACAATTCCTGCCTAGCACCTTCCTTGGAGGAGAGAGAGTGCAACGTTTCATTTTAGCATTTTGGCGCTCACGAGGGAGACAAACTGCTTTGGCTGTTTGCAAGGCTAGGAAAGAGCAGAGCCCGAGTCTTGCTGTTTATCTGCAATGACTGCCAGGGCAAGTGAGGACCAGCAAGACAATTCCTGCCTAGCACCTTCCTTGGAGGAGAGAGAGTGCAATGTTTCATTTTATCATTTTGGCGCTCACGAGGGAGACGAACTGCTTTGGCTGTTTGCAAGGCTAAGAAAGAGCATAGCCCCAGTCTTGCTGTTTATCTGCAATGACTGCCAGGGCAAGTGAGGACCAGCAAGACAATTCCTGCCTAGCACCTTCCTTGGAGGAGAGACAGTGGAACGTTTCATTTTGCTTTTTGGAGTGCGAGAGTGAGAAAAAGCAGAGCGCCTGTTTGCAAGGCTAGGAAAGAGCAGAGCCCGAGTCTTGCTGTTTATCTGCAATGACTGCCAGGGCAAGTGAGGACCAGCAACACAATTCCTGCCTATCAGCTTCCTTGGAGGAGAGAGAGTGCAACGTTTCATTTTGCTTTTTGGAGTGCGAGAGTGAGAAAAAGCAGAGCGCCTGTTTGCAAGGCTAGGAAAGAGCAGAGCCCCAGTCTTGCTGTTTATCTGCAATGAGTGCCAGGGCAAGTGAGGACCAGCAAGACAATTCCTGCCTAGCACCTTCCTTGGAGGAGAGAGAGTGCAACGTTTCATTTTAGCATTTTGGCGCTCACAAGCGAGACAAACTGCTTTGGCTGTTTGCAAGGCTAGGAAAGAGCAGAGCCCCAGTCTTGCTGTTTATCTGCAATGACTGCCAGGGCAAGTGAGGACCAGGAAGACAATTCCTGCCTAGCACCTTCCTTGGAGGAGAGAGAGTGCAACGTTTCATTTTAGCATTTTGGCGCTCACGAGCGAGACAAACTGCTTTGGCTGTTTGCAAGGCTAGGAAAGAGCAGAGCCCCAGTCTTGCTGTTTATCTGCAATGACTGCCAGGGCAAGTGAGGACCAGCAAGACAATTCCTGCCTAGCACCTTCCTTGGAGGAGAGAGAGTGCAACGTTTCATTTTAGCATTTTGGCGCTCACGAGCGAGACAAAGTGCTTTGGCTGTTTGCAAGGCTAGGAAAGAGCAGAGCCCCAGTCTTGCTGTTTATCTGCAATGATTGCCAGGGAAGTGAGGACCAGGAAGACAATTCCTGCCTAGCACCTTCCTTGGAGGAGAGAGAGTGCAACGTTTCATTTTGCTTTTTGGAGTGCGAGAGTGAGAAAAAGCAGAGTGCCTGTTTGCAAGGCTAGGAAAGAGCAGAGCCCGAGTCTTACTGTTCACCTGCAATGACTGCCAGGGCAAGTGAGGACCAGAAAGTCAATTCCTGCCTAGCACCTTCATTGGAGGAGAGAGAGTGCAAGGTTTCATTGCAGCATTTTGGCGCTCACGTCGAGACGAACTGCTTTGGCTGTTTGCACGGCTAGGAAAGAGCAGAGCCCCAGTCTTGCTGTTTATCTGCAATGACTGCCAGGGCAAGTGAGGACCAGCAAGACAATTCCTGCCTAGCACCTTCCTTGGAGGAGAGAGAGTGCAACGTTTCATTTTAGCATTTTGGCGCTCACGAGCGAGACAAACTGCTTTGGCTCTTTGCAAGGCTAGGAAAGAGCAGAGCCCCAGTCTTGCTGTTTATCTGCAATGACTACCAGGGCAAGTGAGGAACAGCAAGACAATTCCTGCCTAGCACCTTTCTTGGAAGAGTGAGAGTGCAACGTTTCATTTTACCATTTTGGCGCTCACGAGCGAGACGAACTGCTTTGGCTGTTTGCAAGGCTAGGAAAGAGCAGAGCCCCAATCTTGCTGTTTATCTGCAATGACTGCCAGGGCAAGTGAGGACCAGCAAGACAATTCCTGCCTAGCACCTTCCTTGGAGGAGAGAGAGTGCAACGTTTCATTTTGCTTTTTGAAGTGCGAGAGTGAGAAAAAGCAGAGCGCCTGTTTGCAAGGCTAGGAAAGAGCAGAGCCCCAGTCTTGCTGTTTACCTGTAATGAGAGCCAGGGCAAGTGAGGACCAGCAAGACAATTCCTGCCTAGCACCTTCCTTGGAGGAGAGAGAGTGCAACGTTTCATTTTAGCATTTTGGCGCTCACGAGCGAGACAAACTGCTTTGGCTGTTTGCAAGGCTAGGAAAGAGCAGAGCCCGAGTCTTGCTGTTTACCTGCAATGACTGCCAGGACAAGTGAGGACAAACAAGACAATTCCTGCCTAGCACCTTCCTTGGAGGAGAGAGAGTGCAACGTTTCATTTTAGCATGTTGGCGCTCACGAGGGAGACAAACTGCTTTGGCTGTTTGCAAGGCTAGGAAAGAGCAGAGCCCGAGTCTTGCTGTTTATCTGCAATGACTGCCAGGGCAAGTGAGGACCAGCAAGACAATTCCTGCCTAGCACCTTCCTTGGAGGAGAGAGAGTGCAATGTTTCATTTTATCATTTTGGCGCTCACGAGGGAGACGAACTGCTTTGGCTGTTTGCAAGGCTAAGAAAGAGCATAGCCCCAGTCTTGCTGTTTATCTGCAATGACTGCCAGGGCAAGTGAGGACCAGCAAGACAATTCCTGCCTAGCACCTTCCTTGGAGGAGAGAGAGTGGAACGTTTCATTTTGCTTTTTGGAGTGCGAGAGTGAGAAAAAGCAGAGTGCCTGTTTGCAAGGCTAGGAAAGAGCAGAGCCCCAGTCTTGCTGTTTATCTGCAATGACTGCCAGGGCAAGTGAGGACCAGCAACACAATTCCTGCCTATCAGCTTCCTTGGAGGAGAGAGAGTGCAACGTTTCATTTTGCTTTTTGGAGTGCGAGAGTGAGAAAAAGCAGAGCGCCTGTTTGCAAGGCTAGGAAAGAGCAGAGCCCCAGTCTTGCTGTTTATCTGCAATGAGTGCCAGGGCAAGTGAGGACCAGCAAGACAATTCCTGCCTAGCGCCTTCCTTGGAGGAGAGAGAGTGCAACGTTTCATTTTAGCATTTTGGCGCTCACAAGCGAGACAAACTGCTTTGGCTGTTTGCAAGGCTAGGAAAGAGCAGAGCCCCAGTCTTGCTGTTTATCTGCAATGACTGCCAGGGCAAGTGAGGACCAGCAAGACAATTCCCGCCTAGCACCTTCCTTGGAGGAGAGAGAGTGCAACGTTTCATTTTGCTTTTTGGAGTGCGAGAGTGAGAAAAAGCAGAGCGCCTGTTTGCAAGGCTAGGAAAGAGCAGAGCCCCAGTCTTGCTGTTTATCTGCAATGACTGCCAGGGCAAGTGAGGACCAGCAAGACAATTCCTGCCTAGCACCTTCCTTGGAGGAGAGAGAGTGGAACGTTTCATTTTGCTTTTTGGAGTGCGAGAGTGAGAAAAAGCAGAGCGCCTGTTTGCAAGGCTAGGAAAGAGCAGAGCCCCAGTCTTGCTGTTTATCTGCAATGACTGCCAGGGCAAGTGAGGACCAGCAAGACAATTCCTGCCTAGCACCTTCCTTGGAGGAGAGAGAGTGCAACGTTTCATTTTAGCATTTTGGCGCTCACGAGCGAGACAAACTGCTTTGGCTGTTTGCAAGGCTAGGAAAGAGAAGAGCCCCAGTCTTGCTATTTATCTGCAGTGACTGCCAGGGCAAGTGAGGACCAGCAAGACAATTCCTGCCTAGCACCTTCCTTGGAGGAGAGAGAGTGCAACGTTTCATTTTGCTTTTTGGAGTGCGAGAGTGAGAAAAAGCAGAGCGCCTGTTTGCAAGGCTAGGAAAGAGCAGAGCCCCAGTCTTGCTGTTTACCTGTAATGAGTGCCAGGGCAAGTGAGGACCAGCAAGACAATTCCTGCCTAGCACCTTCCTTGGAGGAGAGAGAGTGCAACGTTTCATTTTAGCATTTTGGCGCTCACGAGGGAGACAAACTGCTTTGGCTGTTTGCAAGGCAAGGAAAGAGCAGAGCCCGAGTCTTGCTGTTTATCTGCAATGACTGCCAGGGCAAGTGAGGACCAGCAAGACAATTCCTGCCTAGCACCTTCCTTGGAGGAGAGAGAGTGCAAAGTTTCATTTTAGCATTTTGGCGCTCACGTCGAGACGAACTGCTTTGGCTGTTTGCAAGGCTAGGAAAGAGCAGAGCCCCAGTCTTGCTGTTTATCTGCAATGACTACCAGGGCAAGTGAGGACCAGCAAGACAATTCCTGCCTAGCACCTTCCTTGGAGGAGAGAGAGTGCAACGTTTCATTTTGCTTTTTGGAGTGCGAGAGTGAGAAAAAGCAGAGTGCCTGTTTGCAAGGCTAGGAAAGAGCACAGACCGAGTCTTGCTGTTTATCTGCAATGCCTGCCAGGGCAAGTGAGGACCAGCAAGACAATTCCTGCCTAGCACCTTCATTGGAGGAGAGTGCAAGGTTTCATTGCAGCATTTTGGCGCTCACGAGCGAGACAAACTGCTTTGGCTGTTTGCAAGGCTAGGAAAGAGCAGAGCCCCAGTCTTGCTGTTTATCTGCAATGACTGCCAGGGCAAGTGAGGACCAGCAACACAATTCCTGCCTATCAGCTTCCTTGGAGGAGAGAGAGTGCAACGTTTCATTTTGCTTTTTGGAGTGCGAGAGTGAGAAAAAGCAGAGCGCCTGTTTGCAAGGCTAGGAAAGAGCAGAGCCCCAGTCTTGCTGTTTATATGCAATGAGTGCCAGGGCAAGTGAGGACCAGCAAGACAATTCCTGCCTAGCACCTTCCTTGGAGGAGAGAGAGTGCAACGTTTCATTTTAGCATTTTGGCGCTCACAAGCGAGACAAACTGCTTTGGCTGTTTGCAAGGCTAGGAAAGAGCAGAGCCCCAGTCTTGCTGTTTATCTGCAATGACTGCCAGGGCAAGTGAGGACCAGCAAGACAATTCCCGCCTAGCACCTTCCTTGGAGGAGAGAGAGTGCAACGTTTCATTTTGCTTTTTGGAGTGCGAGAGTGAGAAAAAGCAGAGCGCCTGTTTGCAAGGCTAGGAAAGAGCAGAGCCCCAGTCTTGCTGTTTATCTGCAATGACTGCCAGGGCAAGTGAGGACCAGCAAGACAATTCCTGCCTAGCACCTTCCTTGGAGGAGAGAGAGTGGAACGTTTCATTTTGCTTTTTGGAGTGCGAGAGTGAGAAAAAGCAGAGCGCCTGTTTGCAAGGCTAGGAAAGAGCAGAGCCCCAGTCTTGCTGTTTATCTGCAATGACTGCCAGGGCAAGTGAGGACCAGCAAGACAATTCCTGCCTAGCACCTTCCTTGGAGGAGAGAGAGTGCAACGTTTCATTTTAGCATTTTGGCGCTCACGAGCGAGACAAAATGCTTTGGCTGTTTGCAAGGCTAGGAAAGAGCAGAGCCCCAGTCTTGCTGTTTATCTGTAATGTCTGCCACGGCAAGTGAGGACCAGGAAGACAATTCCTGCCTAGCACCTTCCTTGGAGGAGAGAGAGTGCAACGTTTCATTTTGCTTTTTGGAGTGCGAGAGTGAGAAAAAGCAGAGTGCCTGTTTGCAAGGCTAGGAAATAGCAGAGCCCGAGTCTTACTGTTTATCTGCAATGACTGCCAGGGCAAGTGAGGACCAGCAAGACAATTCCTGCCTAGCACCTTCATTGGAGGAGAGAGAGTGCAAGGTTTCATTGCAGCATTTTGGCGCTCACGAGGGAGACAAACTGCTTTGGCTGTTTGCAAGGCAAGGAAAGAGCAGAGCCCGAGTCTTGCTGTTTATCTGCAATGACTGCCAGGGCAAGTGAGGACCAGCAAGACAATTCCTGCCTAGCACCTTCCTTGGAGGAGAGAGAGTGCAAAGTTTCATTTTAGCATTTTGGCGCTCACGTCGAGACGAACTGCTTTGGCTGTTTGCAAGGCTAGGAAAGAGCAGAGCCCCAGTCTTGCTGTTTATCTGCAATGACTACCAGGGCAAGTGAGGACCAGCAAGACAATTCCTGCCTAGCACCTTCCTTGGAGGAGAGAGAGTGCAACGTTTCATTTTGCTTTTTGGAGTGCGAGAGTGAGAAAAAGCAGAGTGCCTGTTTGCAAGGCTAGGAAAGAGCACAGCCCGAGTCTTGCTGTTTATCTGCAATGCCTGCCAGGGCAAGTGAGGACCAGCAAGACAATTCCTGCCTAGCACCTTCATTGGAGGAGAGTGCAAGGTTTCATTGCAGCATTTTGGCGCTCACGAGCGAGACAAACTGCTTTGGCTGTTTGCAAGGCTAGGAAAGAGCAGAGCCCCAGTCTTGCTGTTTATCTGCAATGACTACCAGGGCAAGTGAGGACCAGCAAGACAATTCCTGCCTAGCACCTTCCTTGGAGGAGAGAGAGTGCAACGTTTCATTTTGCTTTTTGGAGTGCGAGAGTGAGAAAAAGCAGAGCGCCTGTTTGCAAGGCTAGGAAAGAGCAGAGCCCCAGTCTTGCTGTTTACCTGTAATGAGTGCCAGGGCAAGTGAGGACCAGCAAGACAATTCCTGCCTAGCACCTTCCTTGGAGGAGAGAGAGTGCAACGTTTCATTTTAGCATTTTGGCGCTCACGAGGGAGACAAACTGCTTTGGCTGTTTGCAAGGCTAGGAAAGAGCAGAGCCCGAGTCTTGCTGTTTATCTGCAATGACTGCCAGGGCAAGTGAGGACCAGCAAGACAATTCCTGCCTAGCACCTTCCTTGGAGGAGAGAGAGTGCAATGTTTCATTTTATCATTTTGGCGCTCACGAGGGAGACGAACTGCTTTGGCTGTTTGCAAGGCTAAGAAAGAGCATAGCCCCAGTCTTGCTGTTTATCTGCAATGACTGCCAGGGCAAGTGAGGACCAGCAAGACAATTCCTGCCTAGCACCTTCCTTGGAGGAGAGAGAGTGGAACGTTTCATTTTGCTTTTTGGAGTGCGAGAGTGAGAAAAATCAGAGTGCCTGTTTGCAAGGCTAGGAAAGAGCAGAGCCCCAGTCTTGCTGTTTATCTGCAATGACTGCCAGGGCAAGTGAGGACCAGCAAGACAATTCCTGCCTAGCACCTTCCTTGGAGGAGAGAGAGTGGAACGTTTCATTTTGCTTTTTGGAGTGCGAGAGTGAGAAAAAGCAGAGCGCCTGTTTGGAAGGCTAGGAAAGAGCAGAGCCCCAGTCTTGCTGTTTATCTGCAATGACTGCCAGGGCAAGTGAGGACCAGCAAGACAATTCCTGCCTAGCACCTTCCTTGGAGGAGAGAGAGTGCAACGTTTCATTTTAGCTTTTTGGCGCTCACGAGCGATACAAACTGCTTTGGCTGTTTGCAAGGCTAGGAAAGAGCAGAGCCCCAGTCTTGCTGTTTATCTGCAATGACTGCCAGGGCAAGTGAGGACCAGCAAGACAATTCCTGCCTAGCACCTTCCTTGGAGGAGAGAGAGTGCAACGTTTCATTTTAGCATTTTGGCGCTCACGAGCGAGACAAAATGCTTTGGCTGTTTGCAAGGCTAGGAAAGAGCAGAGCCCGAGTCTTGCTGTTTATCTGCAATGACTGCCAGGGCAAGTGAGGACCAGCAAGACAATTCCTGCCTAGCACCTTCCTTGGAGGAGAGAGAGTGCAAAGTTTCATTTTAGCATTTTGGCGCTCACGTCGAGACGAACTGCTTTGGCTGTTTGCAAGGCTAGGAAAGAGCAGAGCCCCAGTCTTGCTGTTTATCTGCAATGACTGCCAGGGCAAGTGAGGACCAGCAAGACAATTCCTGCCTAGCACCTTCCTTGGAGGAGAGAGAGTGCAACGTTTCATTTTGCTTTTTGGAGTGCGAGAGTGAGAAAAAGCAGAGTGCCTGTTTGCAAGGCTAGGAAAGAGCACAGCCCGAGTCTTGCTGTTTATCTGCAATGCCTGCCAGGGCAAGTGAGGACCAGCAAGACAATTCCTGCCTAGCACCTTCATTGGAGGAGAGTGCAAGGTTTCATTGCAGCATTTTGGCGCTCACGAGCGAGACAAACTGCTTTGGCTGTTTGCAAGGCTAGGAAAGAGCAGAGCCCCAGTCTTGCTGTTTATCTGCAATGACTACCAGGGCAAGTGAGGAACAGCAAGACAATTCCTGCCTAGCACCTTTCTTGGAAGAGTGAGAGTGCAACGTTTCATTTTACCATTTTGGCGCTCACGAGCGAGACGAACTGCTTTGGCTGTTTGCAAGGCTAGGAAAGAGCAGAGCCCCAGTCTTGCTGTTTATCTGCAATGACTGCCAGGGCAAGTGAGGACCAGCAAGACAATTCCTGCCTAGCACCTTCCTTGGAGGAGAGAGAGTGCAACGTTTCATTTTGCTTTTTGGAGTGCGAGAGTGAGAAAAAGCAGAGCGCCTGTTTGCAAGGCTAGGAAAGAGCAGAGCCCCAGTCTTGCTGTTTACCTGTAATGAGTGCCAGGGCAAGTGAGGACCAGCAAGACAATTCCTGCCTAGCACCTTCCTTGGAGGAGAGAGAGTGCAACGTTTCATTTTAGCATTTTGGCGCTCACGAGGGAGACAAACTGCTTTGGCTGTTTGCAAGGCTAGGAAAGAGCAGAGCCCGAGTCTTGCTGTTTATCTGCAATGACTGCCAGGGCAAGTGAGGACCAGCAAGACAATTCCTGCCTAGCACCTTCCTTGG
The DNA here is from genome assembly GCF_964289735.1 of Phaethon aethereus. Taxonomy (NCBI): domain Eukaryota; kingdom Metazoa; phylum Chordata; class Aves; order Phaethontiformes; family Phaethontidae; genus Phaethon; species Phaethon aethereus. The sequence goes on along the minus strand of NW_028114109.1, from coordinate 66,136 downwards.
AGGAGAGAGAGTGCAATGTTTCATTTTATCATTTTGGCGCTCACGAGGGAGACGAACTGCTTTGGCTGTTTGCAAGGCTAAGAAAGAGCATAGCCCCAGTCTTGCTGTTTATCTGCAATGACTGCCAGGGCAAGTGAGGACCAGCAAGTCAATTCCTGCCTAGCACCTTCCTTGGAGGAGAGAGAGTGCAACGTTTCATTTTGCTTTTTGGAGTGCGAGAGTGAGAAAAAGCAGAGTGCCTGTTTGCAAGGCTAGGAAAGAGCAGAGCCCCAGTCTTGCTGTTTATCTGCAATGACTGCCAGGGCAAGTGAGGACCAGCAAGACAATTCCTGCCTAGCACCTTCCTTGGAGGAGAGAGAGTGGAACGTTTCATTTTGCTTTTTGGAGTGCGAGAGTGAGAAAAAGCAGAGCGCCTGTTTGGAAGGCTAGGAAAGAGCAGAGCCCTAGTCTTGCTGTTTATCTGCAATGACTGCCAGGGCAAGTGAGGACCAGCAAGACAATTCCTGCCTAGCACCTTCCTTGGAGGAGAGAGAGTGCAACGTTTCATTTTAGCTTTTTGGCGCTCACGAGCGATACAAACTGCTTTGGCTGTTTGCAAGGCTAGGAAAGAGCAGAGCCCCAGTCTTGCTGTTTATCTGCAATGACTGCCAGGGCAAGTGAGGACCAGCAAGACAATTCCTGCCTAGCACCTTCCTTGGAGGAGAGAGAGTGCAACGTTTCATTTTAGCATTTTGGCGCTCACGAGCGAGACAAAATGCTTTGGCTGTTTGCAAGGCTAGGAAAGAGCAGAGCCCCAGTCTTGCTGTTTATCTGTAATGTCTGCCACGGCAAGTGAGGACCAGGAAGACAATTCCTGCCTAGCACCTTCCTTGGAGGAGAGAGAGTGCAACGTTTCATTTTGCTTTTTGGAGTGCGAGAGTGAGAAAAAGCAGAGTGCCTGTTTGCAAGGCTAGGAAATAGCAGAGCCCGAGTCTTACTGTTTATCTGCAATGACTGCCAGGGCAAGTGAGGACCAGCAAGACAATTCCTGCCTAGCACCTTCATTGGAGGAGAGAGAGTGCAAGGTTTCATTGCAGCATTTTGGCGCTCACGAGGGAGACAAACTGCTTTGGCTGTTTGCAAGGCAAGGAAAGAGCAGAGCCCGAGTCTTGCTGTTTATCTGCAATGACTGCCAGGGCAAGTGAGGACCAGCAAGACAATTCCTGCCTAGCACCTTCCTTGGAGGAGAGAGAGTGCAAAGTTTCATTTTAGCATTTTGGCGCTCACGTCGAGACGAACTGCTTTGGCTGTTTGCAAGGCTAGGAAAGAGCAGAGCCCCAGTCTTGCTGTTTATCTGCAATGACTACCAGGGCAAGTGAGGACCAGCAAGACAATTCCTGCCTAGCACCTTCCTTGGAGGAGAGAGAGTGCAACGTTTCATTTTGCTTTTTGGAGTGCGAGAGTGAGAAAAAGCAGAGTGCCTGTTTGCAAGGCTAGGAAAGAGCACAGCCCGAGTCTTGCTGTTTATCTGCAATGCCTGCCAGGGCAAGTGAGGACCAGCAAGACAATTCCTGCCTAGCACCTTCATTGGAGGAGAGTGCAAGGTTTCATTGCAGCATTTTGGCGCTCACGAGCGAGACAAACTGCTTTGGCTGTTTGCAAGGCTAGGAAAGAGCAGAGCCCCAGTCTTGCTGTTTATCTGCAATGACTACCAGGGCAAGTGAGGACCAGCAAGACAATTCCTGCCTAGCACCTTCCTTGGAGGAGAGAGAGTGCAACGTTTCATTTTGCTTTTTGGAGTGCGAGAGTGAGAAAAAGCAGAGCGCCTGTTTGCAAGGCTAGGAAAGAGCAGAGCCCCAGTCTTGCTGTTTACCTGTAATGAGTGCCAGGGCAAGTGAGGACCAGCAAGACAATTCCTGCCTAGCACCTTCCTTGGAGGAGAGAGAGTGCAACGTTTCATTTTAGCATTTTGGCGCTCACGAGGGAGACAAACTGCTTTGGCTGTTTGCAAGGCTAGGAAAGAGCAGAGCCCGAGTCTTGCTGTTTATCTGCAATGACTGCCAGGGCAAGTGAGGACCAGCAAGACAATTCCTGCCTAGCACCTTCCTTGGAGGAGAGAGAGTGCAAAGTTTCATTTTAGCATTTTGGCGCTCACGAGGGAGACGAACTGCTTTGGCTGTTTGCAAGGCTAAGAAAGAGCATAGCCCCAGTCTTGCTGTTTATCTGCAATGACTGCCAGGGCAAGTGAGGACCAGCAAGACAATTCCTGCCTAGCACCTTCCTTGGAGGAGAGAGAGTGGAACGTTTCATTTTGCTTTTTGGAGTGCGAGAGTGAGAAAAATCAGAGTGCCTGTTTGCAAGGCTAGGAAAGAGCAGAGCCCCAGTCTTGCTGTTTATCTGCAATGACTGCCAGGGCAAGTGAGGACCAGCAAGACAATTCCTGCCTAGCACCTTCCTTGGAGGAGAGAGAGTGGAACGTTTCATTTTGCTTTTTGGAGTGCGAGAGTGAGAAAAAGCAGAGCGCCTGTTTGGAAGGCTAGGAAAGAGCAGAGCCCCAGTCTTGCTGTTTATCTGCAATGACTGCCAGGGCAAGTGAGGACCAGCAAGACAATTCCTGCCTAGCACCTTCCTTGGAGGAGAGAGAGTGCAACGTTTCATTTTAGCTTTTTGGCGCTCACGAGCGATACAAACTGCTTTGGCTGTTTGCAAGGCTAGGAAAGAGCAGAGCCCCAGTCTTGCTGTTTATCTGCAATGACTGCCAGGGCAAGTGAGGACCAGCAAGACAATTCCTGCCTAGCACCTTCCTTGGAGGAGAGAGAGTGCAACGTTTCATTTTAGCATTTTGGCGCTCACGAGCGAGACAAAATGCTTTGGCTGTTTGCAAGGCTAGGAAAGAGCAGAGCCCGAGTCTTGCTGTTTATCTGCAATGACTGCCAGGGCAAGTGAGGACCAGCAAGACAATTCCTGCCTAGCACCTTCCTTGGAGGAGAGAGAGTGCAAAGTTTCATTTTAGCATTTTGGCGCTCACGTCGAGACGAACTGCTTTGGCTGTTTGCAAGGCTAGGAAAGAGCAGAGCCCCAGTCTTGCTGTTTATCTGCAATGACTGCCAGGGCAAGTGAGGACCAGCAAGACAATTCCTGCCTAGCACCTTCCTTGGAGGAGAGAGAGTGCAACGTTTCATTTTGCTTTTTGGAGTGCGAGAGTGAGAAAAAGCAGAGTGCCTGTTTGCAAGGCTAGGAAAGAGCACAGCCCGAGTCTTGCTGTTTATCTGCAATGCCTGCCAGGGCAAGTGAGGACCAGCAAGACAATTCCTGCCTAGCACCTTCATTGGAGGAGAGTGCAAGGTTTCATTGCAGCATTTTGGCGCTCACGAGCGAGACAAACTGCTTTGGCTGTTTGCAAGGCTAGGAAAGAGCAGAGCCCCAGTCTTGCTGTTTATCTGCAATGACTACCAGGGCAAGTGAGGAACAGCAAGACAATTCCTGCCTAGCACCTTTCTTGGAAGAGTGAGAGTGCAACGTTTCATTTTACCATTTTGGCGCTCACGAGCGAGACGAACTGCTTTGGCTGTTTGCAAGGCTAGGAAAGAGCAGAGCCCCAGTCTTGCTGTTTATCTGCAATGACTGCCAGGGCAAGTGAGGACCAGCAAGACAATTCCTGCCTAGCACCTTCCTTGGAGGAGAGAGAGTGCAACGTTTCATTTTGCTTTTTGGAGTGCGAGAGTGAGAAAAAGCAGAGCGCCTGTTTGCAAGGCTAGGAAAGAGCAGAGCCCCAGTCTTGCTGTTTACCTGTAATGAGTGCCAGGGCAAGTGAGGACCAGCAAGACAATTCCTGCCTAGCACCTTCCTTGGAGGAGAGAGAGTGCAACGTTTCATTTTAGCATTTTGGCGCTCACGAGGGAGACAAACTGCTTTGGCTGTTTGCAAGGCTAGGAAAGAGCAGAGCCCGAGTCTTGCTGTTTATCTGCAATGACTGCCAGGGCAAGTGAGGACCAGCAAGACAATTCCTGCCTAGCACCTTCCTTGGAGGAGAGAGAGTGCAATGTTTCATTTTATCATTTTGGCGCTCACGAGGGAGACGAACTGCTTTGGCTGTTTGCAAGGCTAAGAAAGAGCATAGCCCCAGTCTTGCTGTTTATCTGCAATGACTGCCAGGGCAAGTGAGGACCAGCAAGTCAATTCCTGCCTAGCACCTTCCTTGGAGGAGAGAGAGTGCAACGTTTCATTTTGCTTTTTGGAGTGCGAGAGTGAGAAAAAGCAGAGTGCCTGTTTGCAAGGCTAGGAAAGAGCAGAGCCCCAGTCTTGCTGTTTATCTGCAATGACTGCCAGGCAAGTGAGGACCAGCAAGACAATTCCTGCCTAGCACCTTCCTTGGAGGAGAGAGAGTGGAACGTTTCATTTTGCTTTTTGGAGTGCGAGAGTGAGAAAAAGCAGAGCGCCTGTTTGGAAGGCTAGGAAAGAGCAGAGCCCTAGTCTTGCTGTTTATCTGCAATGACTGCCAGGGCAAGTGAGGACCAGCAAGACAATTCCTGCCTAGCACCTTCCTTGGAGGAGAGAGAGTGCAACGTTTCATTTTAGCTTTTTGGCGCTCACGAGCGATACAAACTGCTTTGGCTGTTTGCAAGGCTAGGAAAGAGCAGAGCCCCAGTCTTGCTGTTTATCTGCAATGACTGCCAGGGCAAGTGAGGACCAGCAAGACAATTCCTGCCTACCACCTTCCTTGGAGGAGAGAGAGTGCAACGTTTCATTTTAGCATTTTGGCGCTCACGAGCGAGACAAAATGCTTTGGCTGTTTGCAAGGCTAGGAAAGAGCAGAGCCCCAGTCTTGCTGTTTATCTGTAATGTCTGCCAGGGCAAGTGAGGACCAGGAAGACAATTCCTGCCTAGCACCTTCCTTGGAGGAGAGAGAGTGCAACGTTTCATTTTGCTTTTTGGAGTGCGAGAGTGAGAAAAAGCAGAGTGCCTGTTTGCAAGGCTAGGAAATAGCAGAGCCCGAGTCTTACTGTTTATCTGCAATGACTGCCAGGGCAAGTGAGGACCAGCAAGACAATTCCTGCCTAGCACCTTCATTGGAGGAGAGAGAGTGCAAGGTTTCATTGCAGCATTTTGGCGCTCACGAGGGAGACAAACTGCTTTGGCTGTTTGCAAGGCAAGGAAAGAGCAGAGCCCGAGTCTTGCTGTTTATCTGCAATGAGTGCCAGGGCAAGTGAGGACCAGCAAGACAATTCCTGCCTAGCACCTTCCTTGGAGGAGAGAGAGTGCAAAGTTTCATTTTAGCATTTTGGCGCTCACGTCGAGACGAACTGCTTTGGCTGTTTGCAAGGCTAGGAAAGAGCAGAGCCCCAGTCTTGCTGTTTATCTGCAATGACTGCCAGGGCAAGTGAGGACCAGCAAGACAATTCCTGCCTAGCACCTTCCTTGGAGGAGAGAGAGTGCAACGTTTCATTTTGCTTTTTGGAGTGCGAGAGTGAGAAAAAGCAGAGTGCCTGTTTGCAAGGCTAGGAAAGAGCACAGCCCGAGTCTTGCTGTTTATCTGCAATGCCTGCCAGGGCAAGTGAGGACCAGCAAGACAATTCCTGCCTAGCACCTTCATTGGAGGAGAGTGCAAGGTTTCATTGCAGCATTTTGGCGCTCACGAGCGAGACAAACTGCTTTGGCTGTTTGCAAGGCTAGGAAAGAGCAGAGCCCCAGTCTTGCTGTTTATCTGCAATGACTACCAGGGCAAGTGAGGAACAGCAAGACAATTCCTGCCTAGCACCTTTCTTGGAAGAGTGAGAGTGCAACGTTTCATTTTACCATTTTGGCGCTCACGAGCGAGACGAACTGCTTTGGCTGTTTGCAAGGCTAGGAAAGAGCAGAGCCCCAGTCTTGCTGTTTATCTGCAATGACTGCCAGGGCAAGTGAGGACCAGCAAGACAATTCCTGCCTAGCACCTTCCTTGGAGGAGAGAGAGTGCAACGTTTCATTTTAGCATTTTGGCGCTCACGAGCGAGACAAAATGCTTTGGCTGTTTGCAAGGCTAGGAAAGAGCAGAGCCCGAGTCTTGCTGTTTATCTGCAATGACTGCCAGGGCAAGTGAGGACCAGCAAGACAATTCCTGCCTAGCACCTTCCTTGGAGGAGAGAGAGTGCAAAGTTTCATTTTAGCATTTTGGCGCTCACGTCGAGACGAACTGCTTTGGCTGTTTGCAAGGCTAGGAAAGAGCAGAGCCCCAGTCTTGCTGTTTATCTGCAATGACTGCCAGGGCAAGTGAGGACCAGCAAGACAATTCCTGCCTAGCACCTTCCTTGGAGGAGAGAGAGTGCAACGTTTCATTTTGCTTTTTGGAGTGCGAGAGTGAGAAAAAGCAGAGTGCCTGTTTGCAAGGCTAGGAAAGAGCACAGCCCGAGTCTTGCTGTTTATCTGCAATGCCTGCCAGGGCAAGTGAGGACCAGCAAGACAATTCCTGCCTAGCACCTTCATTGGAGGAGAGTGCAAGGTTTCATTGCAGCATTTTGGCGCTCACGAGCGAGACAAACTGCTTTGGCTGTTTGCAAGGCTAGGAAAGAGCAGAGCCCCAGTCTTGCTGTTTATCTGCAATGACTACCAGGGCAAGTGAGGAACAGCAAGACAATTCCTGCCTAGCACCTTTCTTGGAAGAGTGAGAGTGCAACGTTTCATTTTACCATTTTGGCGCTCACGAGCGAGACGAACTGCTTTGGCTGTTTGCAAGGCTAGGAAAGAGCAGAGCCCCAGTCTTGCTGTTTATCTGCAATGACTGCCAGGGCAAGTGAGGACCAGCAAGACAATTCCTGCCTAGCACCTTCCTTGGAGGAGAGAGAGTGCAACGTTTCATTTTGCTTTTTGGAGTGCGAGAGTGAGAAAAAGCAGAGCGCCTGTTTGCAAGGCTAGGAAAGAGCAGAGCCCCAGTCTTGCTGTTTACCTGTAATGAGTGCCAGGGCAAGTGAGGACCAGCAAGACAATTCCTGCCTAGCACCTTCCTTGGAGGAGAGAGAGTGCAACGTTTCATTTTAGCATTTTGGCGCTCACGAGGGAGACAAACTGCTTTGGCTGTTTGCAAGGCTAGGAAAGAGCAGAGCCCGAGTCTTGCTGTTTATCTGCAATGACTGCCAGGGCAAGTGAGGACCAGCAAGACAATTCCTGCCTAGCACCTTCCTTGGAGGAGAGAGAGTGCAATGTTTCATTTTATCATTTTGGCGCTCACGAGGGAGACGAACTGCTTTGGCTGTTTGCAAGGCTAAGAAAGAGCATAGCCCCAGTCTTGCTGTTTATCTGCAATGACTGCCAGGGCAAGTGAGGACCAGCAAGTCAATTCCTGCCTAGCACCTTCCTTGGAGGAGAGAGAGTGCAACGTTTCATTTTGCTTTTTGGAGTGCGAGAGTGAGAAAAAGCAGAGTGCCTGTTTGCAAGGCTAGGAAAGAGCAGAGCCCCAGTCTTGCTGTTTATCTGCAATGACTGCCAGGGCAAGTGAGGACCAGCAAGACAATTCCTGCCTAGCACCTTCCTTGGAGGAGAGAGAGTGCAACGTTTCATTTTAGCTTTTTGGCGCTCACGAGCGATACAAACTGCTTTGGCTGTTTGCAAGGCTAGGAAAGAGCAGAGCCCCAGTCTTGCTGTTTATCTGCAATGACTGCCAGGGCAAGTGAGGACCAGCAAGACAATTCCTGCCTACCACCTTCCTTGGAGGAGAGAGAGTGCAACGTTTCATTTTAGCATTTTGGCGCTCACGAGCGAGACAAAATGCTTTGGCTGTTTGCAAGGCTAGGAAAGAGCAGAGCCCCAGTCTTGCTGTTTATCTGTAATGTCTGCCAGGGCAAGTGAGGACCAGGAAGACAATTCCTGCCTAGCACCTTCCTTGGAGGAGAGAGAGTGCAACGTTTCATTTTGCTTTTTGGAGTGCGAGAGTGAGAAAAAGCAGAGTGCCTGTTTGCAAGGCTAGGAAATAGCAGAGCCCGAGTCTTACTGTTTATCTGCAATGACTGCCAGGGCAAGTGAGGACCAGCAAGACAATTCCTGCCTAGCACCTTCATTGGAGGAGAGAGAGTGCAAGGTTTCATTGCAGCATTTTGGCGCTCACGAGGGAGACAAACTGCTTTGGCTGTTTGCAAGGCAAGGAAAGAGCAGAGCCCGAGTCTTGCTGTTTATCTGCAATGACTGCCAGGGCAAGTGAGGACCAGCAAGACAATTCCTGCCTAGCACCTTCCTTGGAGGAGAGAGAGTGCAAAGTTTCATTTTAGCATTTTGGCGCTCACGTCGAGACGAACTGCTTTGGCTGTTTGCAAGGCTAGGAAAGAGCAGAGCCCCAGTCTTGCTGTTTATCTGCAATGACTGCCAGGGCAAGTGAGGACCAGCAAGACAATTCCTGCCTAGCACCTTCCTTGGAGGAGAGAGAGTGCAACGTTTCATTTTGCTTTTTGGAGTGCGAGAGTGAGAAAAAGCAGAGTGCCTGTTTGCAAGGCTAGGAAAGAGCACAGCCCGAGTCTTGCTGTTTATCTGCAATGCCTGCCAGGGCAAGTGAGGACCAGCAAGACAATTCCTGCCTAGCACCTTCATTGGAGGAGAGTGCAAGGTTTCATTGCAGCATTTTGGCGCTCACGAGCGAGACAAACTGCTTTGGCTGTTTGCAAGGCTAGGAAAGAGCAGAGCCCCAGTCTTGCTGTTTATCTGCAATGACTACCAGGGCAAGTGAGGAACAGCAAGACAATTCCTGCCTAGCACCTTTCTTGGAAGAGTGAGAGTGCAACGTTTCATTTTACCATTTTGGCGCTCACGAGCGAGACGAACTGCTTTGGCTGTTTGCAAGGCTAGGAAAGAGCAGAGCCCCAGTCTTGCTGTTTATCTGCAATGACTGCCAGGGCAAGTGAGGACCAGCAAGACAATTCCTGCGTAGCACCTTCCTTGGAGGAGAGAGAGTGCAACGTTTCATTTTGCTTTTTGGAGTGCGAGAGTGAGAAAAAGCAGAGCGCCTGTTTGCAAGGCTAGGAAAGAGCAGAGCCCCAGTCTTGCTGTTTACCTGTAATGAGTGCCAGGGCAAGTGAGGACCAGCAAGACAATTCCTGCCTAGCACCTTCCTTGGAGGAGAGAGAGTGCAACGTTTCATTTTAGCATTTTGGCGCTCACGAGGGAGACAAACTGCTTTGGCTGTTTGCAAGGCTAGGAAAGAGCAGAGCCCGAGTCTTGCTGTTTATCTGCAATGACTGCCAGGGCAAGTGAGGACCAGCAAGACAATTCCTGCCTAGCACCTTCCTTGGAGGAGAGAGAGTGCAATGTTTCATTTTATCATTTTGGCGCTCACGAGGGAGACGAACTGCTTTGGCTGTTTGCAAGGCTAAGAAAGAGCATAGCCCCAGTCTTGCTGTTTATCTGCAATGACTGCCAGGGCAAGTGAGGACCAGCAAGACAATTCCTGCCTAGCACCTTCCTTGGAGGAGAGAGAGTGGAACGTTTCATTTTGCTTTTTGGAGTGCGAGAGTGAGAAAAAGCAGAGCGCCTGTTTGCAAGGCTAGGAAAGAGCAGAGCCCCAGTCTTGCTGTTTATCTGCAATGAGTGCCAGGGCAAGTGAGGACCAGCAACACAATTCCTGCCTATCAGCTTCCTTGGAGGAGAGAGAGTGCAACGTTTCATTTTGCTTTTTGGAGTGCGAGAGTGAGAAAAAGCAGAGCGCCTGTTTGCAAGGCTAGAAAAGAGCAGAGCCCCAGTCTTGCTGTTTATCTGCAATGAGTGCCAGGGCAAGTGAGGACCAGCAAGACAATTCCTGCCTAGCACCTTCCTTGGAGGAGAGAGAGTGCAACGTTTCATTTTAGCATTTTGGCGCTCACAAGCGAGACAAACTGCTTTGGCTGTTTGCAAGGCTAGGAAAGAGCAGAGCCCCAGTCTTGCTGTTTATCTGCAATGACTGCCAGGGCAAGTGAGGACCAGCAAGACAATTCCCGCCTAGCACCTTCCTTGGAGGAGAGAGAGTGCAACGTTTCATTTTGCTTTTTGGAGTGCGAGAGTGAGAAAAAGCAGAGCGCCTGTTTGCAAGGCTAGGAAAGAGCAGAGCCCCAGTCTTGCTGTTTATCTGCAATGACTGCCAGGGCAAGTGAGGACCAGCAAGACAATTCCTGCGTAGCACCTTCCTTGGAGGAGAGAGAGTGGAACGTTTCATTTTGCTTTTTGGAGTGCGAGAGTGAGAAAAAGCAGAGCGCCTGTTTGCAAGGCTAGGAAAGAGCAGAGCCCCAGTCTTGCTGTTTATCTGCAATGACTGCCAGGGCAAGTGAGGACCAGCAAGACAATTCCTGCCTAGCACCTTCCTTGGAGGAGAGAGAGTGCAACGTTTCATTTTAGCATTTTGGCGCTCACGAGCGAGACAAAATGCTTTGGCTGTTTGCAAGGCTAGGAAAGAGCAGAGCCCCAGTCTTGCTGTTTATCTGTAATGTCTGCCACGGCAAGTGAGGACCAGGAAGACAATTCCTGCCTAGCACCTTCCTTGGAGGAGAGAGAGTGCAACGTTTCATTTTGCTTTTTGGAGTGCGAGAGTGAGAAAAAGCAGAGTGCCTGTTTGCAAGGCTAGGAAATAGCAGAGCCCGAGTCTTACTGTTTATCTGCAATGACTGCCAGGGCAAGTGAGGACCAGCAAGACAATTCCTGCCTAGCACCTTCATTGGAGGAGAGAGAGTGCAAGGTTTCATTGCAGCATTTTGGCGCTCACGAGGGAGACAAACTGCTTTGGCTGTTTGCAAGGCAAGGAAAGAGCAGAGCCCGAGTCTTGCTGTTTATCTGCAATGACTGCCAGGGCAAGTGAGGACCAGCAAGACAATTCCTGCCTAGCACCTTCCTTGGAGGAGAGAGAGTGCAAAGTTTCATTTTAGCATTTTGGCGCTCACGTCGAGACGAACTGCTTTGGCTGTTTGCAAGGCTAGGAAAGAGCAGAGCCCCAGTCTTGCTGTTTATCTGCAATGACTACCAGGGCAAGTGAGGACCAGCAAGACAATTCCTGCCTAGCACCTTCCTTGGAGGAGAGAGAGTGCAACGTTTCATTTTGCTTTTTGGAGTGCGAGAGTGAGAAAAAGCAGAGTGCCTGTTTGCAAGGCTAGGAAAGAGCACAGCCCGAGTCTTGCTGTTTATCTGCAATGCCTGCCAGGGCAAGTGAGGACCAGCAAGACAATTCCTGCCTAGCACCTTCATTGGAGGAGAGTGCAAGGTTTCATTGCAGCATTTTGGCGCTCACGAGCGAGACAAACTGCTTTGGCTGTTTGCAAGGCTAGGAAAGAGCAGAGCCCCAGTCTTGCTGTTTATCTGCAATGACTACCAGGGCAAGTGAGGAACAGCAAGACAATTCCTGCCTAGCACCTTTCTTGGAAGAGTGAGAGTGCAACGTTTCATTTTACCATTTTGGCGCTCACGAGCGAGACGAACTGCTTTGGCTGTTTGCAAGGCTAGGAAAGAGCAGAGCCCCAGTCTTGCTGTTTATCTGCAATGACTGCCAGGGCAAGTGAGGACCAGCAAGACAATTCCTGCGTAGCACCTTCCTTGGAGGAGAGAGAGTGCAACGTTTCATTTTGCTTTTTGGAGTGCGAGAGTGAGAAAAAGCAGAGCGCCTGTTTGCAATGCTAGGAAAGAGCAGAGCCCCAGTCTTGCTGTTTACCTGTAATGAGTGCCAGGGCAAGTGAGGACCAGCAAGACAATTCCTGCCTAGCACCTTCCTTGGAGGAGAGAGAGTGCAATGTTTCATTTTATCATTTTGGCGCTCACGAGGGAGACGAACTGCTTTGGCTGTTTGCAAGGCTAAGAAAGAGCATAGCCCCAGTCTTGCTGTTTATCTGCAATGACTGCCAGGGCAAGTGAGGACCAGCAAGACAATTCCTGCCTAGCACCTTCCTTGGAGGAGAGACAGTGGAACGTTTCATTTTGCTTTTTGGAGTTCGAGAGTGAGAAAAAGCAGAGCGCCTGTTTGCAAGGCTAGGAAAGAGCAGAGCCCCAGTCTTGCTGTTTATCTGCAATGACTGCCAGGGCAAGTGCGGACCAGCAACACAATTCCTGCCTATCAGCTTCCTTGGAGGAGAGAGAGTGCAACGTTTCATTTTGCTTTTTGGAGTGCGAGAGTGAGAAAAAGCAGAGCGCCTGTTTGCAAGGCTAGGAAAGAGCAGAGCCCCAGTCTTGCTGTTTATCTGCAATGAGTGCCAGGGCAAGTGAGGACCAGCAAGACAATTCCTGCCTAGCACCTTCCTTGGAGGAGAGAGAGTGCAACGTTTCATTTTAGCATTTTGGCGCTCACAAGCGAGACAAACTGCTTTGGCTGTTTGCAAGGCTAGGAAAGAGCAGAGCCCCAGTCTTGCTGTTTATCTGCAATGACTGCCAGGGCAAGTGAGGACCAGCAAGACAATTCCTGCCTAGCACCTTCCTTGGAGGAGAGAGAGTGGAACGTTTCATTTTGCTTTTTGGAGTGCGAGAGTGAGAAAAAGCAGAGCGCCTGTTTGCAAGGCTAGGAAAGAGCAGAGCCCCAGTCTTGCTGTTTATCTGCAATGACTGCCAGGGCAAGTGAGGACCAGCAAGACAATGCCTGCCTAGCACCTTCCTTGGAGGAGAGAGAGTGCAAGGTTTCATTGCAGCATTTTGGCGCTCACGAGCGAGACAAACTGCTTTGGCTGTTTGCAAGGCTAGGAAAGATAAGAGCCCCAGTCTTGCTATTTATCTGCAGTGACTGCCAGGGCAAGTGAGGACCAGCAAGACAATTCCTGCCTAGCACCTTCCTTGGAGGAGAGAGAGTGCAACGTTTCATTTTATCATTTTGGCGCTCACGAGCGAGACAAACTGCTTTGGCTGTTTGCAAGGCTAGGAAAGAGCAGAGCCCCAGTCTTGCTGTTTATCTGCAATGACTGCCAGGGCAAGTGAGGACCAGCAAGACAATTCCTGCCTAGCACCTTCCTTGGAGGAGAGAGAGTGCAACGTTTCATTTTGCTTTTTGGAGTGCGAGAGTGAGAAAAAGCAGAGTGCCTGTTTGCAAGGCTAGGAAAGAGCAGAGCCCGAGTCTTGCTGTTTATCTGCAATGACTGCCAGGGCAAGTGAGGACCAGAAAGTCAATTCCTGCCTAGCACCTTCATTGGAGGAGAGAGAGTGCAAGGTTTCATTGCAGCATTTTGGCGCTCACGTCGAGACGAACTGCTTTGGCTGTTTGCACGGCTAGGAAAGAGCAGAGCCCCCGTCTTGCTGTTTATCTGCAATGACTGCCTGGGCAAGTGAGGACCAGCAAGACAATTCCTGCCTAGCACCTTCCTTGGAGGAGAGAGAGTGCAACGTTTCATTTTAGCATTTTGGCGCTCACGAGCGAGACAAACTGCTTTGGCTCTTTGCAAGGCTAGGAAAGAGCAGAGCCCCAGTCTTGCTGTTTATCTGCAATGACTACCAGGGCAAGTGAGGAACAGCAAGACAATTCCTGCCTAGCACCTTTCTTGGAAGAGTGAGAGTGCAACGTTTCATTTTACCATTTTGGCGCTCACGAGCGAGACGAACTGCTTTGGCTGTTTGCAAGGCTAGGAAAGAGCAGAGCCCCAATCTTGCTGTTTATCTGCAATGACTGCCAGGGCAAGTGAGGACCAGCAAGACAATTCCTGCCTAGCACCTTCCTTGGAGGAGAGAGAGTGCAACGTTTCATTTTGCTTTTTGAAGTGCGAGAGTGAGAAAAAGCAGAGCGCCTGTTTGCAAGGCTAGGAAAGAGCAGAGCCCCAGTCTTGCTGTTTACCTGTAATGAGAGCCAGGGCAAGTGAGGACCAGCAAGACAATTCCTGCCTAGCACCTTCCTTGGAGGAGAGAGAGTGCAACGTTTCATTTTAGCATTTTGGCGCTCACGAGCGAGACAAACTGCTTTGGCTGTTTGCAAGGCTAGGAAAGAGCAGAGCCCGAGTCTTGCTGTTTACCTGCAATGACTGCCAGGACAAGTGAGGACAAACAAGACAATTCCTGCCTAGCACCTTCCTTGGAGGAGAGAGAGTGCAACGTTTCATTTTAGCATGTTGGCGCTCACGAGGGAGACAAACTGCTTTGGCTGTTTGCAAGGCTAGGAAAGAGCAGAGCCCGAGTCTTGCTGTTTATCTGCAATGACTGCCAGGGCAAGTGAGGACCAGCAAGACAATTCCTGCCTAGCACCTTCCTTGGAGGAGAGAGAGTGCAATGTTTCATTTTAGCATTTTGGCGCTCACGTCGAGACGAACTGCTTTGGCTGTTTGCAAGGCTAAGAAAGAGCATAGCCCCAGTCTTGCTGTTTATCTGCAATGACTGCCAGGGCAAGTGAGGACCAGCAAGACAATTCCTGCCTAGCACCTTCCTTGGAGGAGAGAGAGTGGAACGTTTCATTTTGCTTTTTGGAGTGCGAGAGTGAGAAAAAGCAGAGTGCCTGTTTGCAAGGCTAGGAAAGAGCAGAGCCCCAGTCATGCTGTTTATCTGCAATGACTGCCAGGGCAAGTGAGGACCAGCAACACAATTCCTGCCTATCAGCTTCCTTGGAGGAGAGAGAGTGCAACGTTTCATTTTGCTTTTTGGAGTGCGAGAGTGAGAAAAAGCAGAGCGCCTGTTTGCAAGGCTAGGAAAGAGCAGAGCCCCAGTCTTGCTGTTTATCTGCAATGAGTGCCAGGGCAAGTGAGGACCAGCAAGACAATTCCTGCCTAGCGCCTTCCTTGGAGGAGAGAGAGTGCAACGTTTCATTTTAGCATTTTGGCGCTCACAAGCGAGACAAACTGCTTTGGCTGTTTGCAAGGCTAGGAAAGAGCAGAGCCCCAGTCTTGCTGTTTATCTGCAATGACTGCCAGGGCAAGTGAGGACCAGCAAGACAATTCCCGCCTAGCACCTTCCTTGGAGGAGAGAGAGTGCAACGTTTCATTTTGCTTTTTGGAGTGCGAGAGTGAGAAAAAGCAGAGCGCCTGTTTGCAAGGCTAGGAAAGAGCAGAGCCCCAGTCTTGCTGTTTATCTGCAATGACTGCCAGGGCAAGTGAGGACCAGCAAGACAATTCCTGCCTAGCACCTTCCTTGGAGGAGAGAGAGTGGAACGTTTCATTTTGCTTTTTGGAGTGCGAGAGTGAGAAAAAGCAGAGCGCCTGTTTGCAAGGCTAGGAAAGAGCAGAGCCCCAGTCTTGCTGTTTATCTGCAATGACTGCCAGGGCAAGTGAGGACCAGCAAGACAATTCCTGCTTAGCACCTTCCTTGGAGGAGAGAGAGTGCAACGTTTCATTTTAGCATTTTGGCGCTCACGAGCGAGACAAACTGCTTTGGCTGTTTGCAAGGCTAGGAAAGAGAAGAGCCCCAGTCTTGCTATTTATCTGCAGTGACTGCCAGGGCAAGTGAGGACCAGCAAGACAATTCCTGCCTAGCACCTTCCTTGGAGGAGAGAGAGTGCAACGTTTCATTTTGCTTTTTGGAGTGCGAGAGTGAGAAAAAGCAGAGCGCCTGTTTGCAAGGCTAGGAAAGAGCAGAGCCCCAGTCTTGCTGTTTACCTGTAATGAGTGCCAGGGCAAGTGAGGACCAGCAAGACAATTCCTGCCTAGCACCTTCCTTGGAGGAGAGAGAGTGCAACGTTTCATTTTAGCATTTTGGCGCTCACGAGGGAGACAAACTGCTTTGGCTGTTTGCAAGGCTAGGAAAGAGCAGAGCCCGAGTCTTGCTGTTTATCTGCAATGACTGCCAGGGCAAGTGAGGACCAGCAAGACAATTCCTGCCTAGCACCTTCCTTGGAGGAGAGAGAGTGCAATGTTTCATTTTATCATTTTGGCGCTCACGAGGGAGACGAACTGCTTTGGCTGTTTGCAAGGCTAAGAAAGAGCATAGCCCCAGTCTTGCTGTTTATCTGCAATGACTGCCAGGGCAAGTGAGGACCAGCAAGACAATTCCTGCCTAGCACCTTCCTTGGAGGAGAGAGAGTGGAACGTTTCATTTTGCTTTTTGGAGTGCGAGAGTGAGAAAAAGCAGAGCGCCTGTTTGCAAGGCTAGGAAAGAGCAGAGCCCCAGTCTTGCTGTTTATCTGCAATGACTGCCAGGGCAAGTGAGGACCAGCAACACAATTCCTGCCTATCAGCTTCCTTGGAGGAGAGAGAGTGCAACGTTTCATTTTGCTTTTTGGAGTGCGAGAGTGAGAAAAAGCAGAGCGCCTGTTTGCAAGGCTAGGAAAGAGCAGAGCCCCAGTCTTGCTGTTTATCTGCAATGAGTGCCAGGGCAAGTGAGGACCAGCAAGACAATTCCTGCCTAGCGCCTTCCTTGGAGGAGAGAGAGTGCAACGTTTCATTTTAGCATTTTGGCGCTCACAAGCGAGACAAACTGCTTTGGCTGTTTGCAAGGCTAGGAAAGAGCAGAGCCCCAGTCTTGCTGTTTATCTGCAATGACTGCCAGGGCAAGTGAGGACCAGCAAGACAATTCCCGCCTAGCACCTTCCTTGGAGGAGAGAGAGTGCAACGTTTCATTTTGCTTTTTGGAGTGCGAGAGTGAGAAAAAGCAGAGCGCCTGTTTGCAAGGCTAGGAAAGAGCAGAGCCCCAGTCTTGCTGTTTATCTGCAATGACTGCCAGGGCAAGTGAGGACCAGCAAGACAATTCCTGCCTAGCACCTTCCTTGGAGGAGAGAGAGTGGAACGTTTCATTTTGCTTTTTGGAGTGCGAGAGTGAGAAAAAGCAGAGCGCCTGTTTGCAAGGCTAGGAAAGAGCAGAGCCCCAGTCTTGCTGTTTATCTGCAATGACTGCCAGGGCAAGTGAGGACCAGCAAGACAATTCCTGCTTAGCACCTTCCTTGGAGGAGAGAGAGTGCAACGTTTCATTTTAGCATTTTGGCGCTCACGAGCGAGACAAACTGCTTTGGCTGTTTGCAAGGCTAGGAAAGAGAAGAGCCCCAGTCTTGCTATTTATCTGCAGTGACTGCCAGGGCAAGTGAGGACCAGCAAGACAATTCCTGCCTAGCACCTTCCTTGGAGGAGAGAGAGTGCAACGTTTCATTTTGCTTTTTGGAGTGCGAGAGTGAGAAAAAGCAGAGCGCCTGTTTGCAAGGCTAGGAAAGAGCAGAGCCCCAGTCTTGCTGTTTACCTGTAATGAGTGCCAGGGCAAGTGAGGACCAGCAAGACAATTCCTGCCTAGCACCTTCCTTGGAGGAGAGAGAGTGCAACGTTTCATTTTAGCATTTTGGCGCTCACGAGGGAGACAAACTGCTTTGGCTGTTTGCAAGGCTAGGAAAGAGCAGAGCCCGAGTCTTGCTGTTTATCTGCAATGACTGCCAGGGCAAGTGAGGACCAGCAAGACAATTCCTGCCTAGCACCTTCCTTGGAGGAGAGAGAGTGCAATGTTTCATTTTATCATTTTGGCGCTCACGAGGGAGACGAACTGCTTTGGCTGTTTGCAAGGCTAAGAAAGAGCATAGCCCCAGTCTTGCTGTTTATCTGCAATGACTGCCAGGGCAAGTGAGGACCAGCAAGACAATTCCTGCCTAGCACCTTCCTTGGAGGAGAGAGAGTGGAACGTTTCATTTTGCTTTTTGGAGTGCGAGAGTGAGAAAAAGCAGAGCGCCTGTTTGCAAGGCTAGGAAAGAGCAGAGCCCCAGTCTTGCTGTTTATCTGCAATGACTGCCAGGGCAAGTGAGGACCAGCAACACAATTCCTGCCTATCAGCTTCCTTGGAGGAGAGAGAGTGCAACGTTTCATTTTGCTTTTTGGAGTGCGAGAGTGAGAAAAAGCAGAGCGCCTGTTTGCAAGGCTAGGAAAGAGCAGAGCCCCAGTCTTGCTGTTTATCTGCAATGAGTGCCAGGGCAAGTGAGGACCAGCAAGACAATTCCTGCCTAGCACCTTCCTTGGAGGAGAGAGAGTGCAACGTTTCATTTTAGCATTTTGGCGCTCACAAGCGAGACAAACTGCTTTGGCTGTTTGCAAGGCTAGGAAAGAGCAGAGCCCCAGTCTTGCTGTTTATCTGCAATGACTGCCAGGGCAAGTGAGGACCAGCAAGACAATTCCCGCCTAGCACCTTCCTTGGAGGAGAGAGAGTGCAACGTTTCATTTTGCTTTTTGGAGTGCGAGAGTGAGAAAAAGCAGAGCGCCTGTTTGCAAGGCTAGGAAAGAGCAGAGCCCCAGTCTTGCTGTTTATCTGCAATGACTGCCAGGGCAAGTGAGGACCAGCAAGACAATTCCTGCCTAGCACCTTCCTTGGAGGAGAGAGAGTGCAACGTTTCATTTTAGCATTTTGGCGCTCACGAGCGAGACAAACTGCTTTGGCTGTTTGCAAGGCTAGGAAAGAGAAGAGCCCCAGTCTTGCTATTTATCTGCAGTGACTGCCAGGGCAAGTGAGGACCAGCAAGACAATTCCTGCCTAGCACCTTCCTTGGAGGAGAGAGAGTGCAACGTTTCATTTTATCATTTTGGCGCTCACGAGCGAGACAAACTGCTTTGGCTGTTTGCAAGGCTAGGAAAGAGCAGAGCCCCAGTCTTGCTGTTTATCTGCAATGACTGCCAGGGCAAGTGAGGACCAGCAAGACAATTCCTGCCTAGCACCTTCCTTGGAGGAGAGAGAGTGCAACGTTTCATTTTAGCATTTTGGCGCTCACGAGCGAGACAAAATGCTTTGGCTGTTTGCAAGGCTAGGAAAGAGCAGAGCCCCAGTCTTGCTGTTTATCTGTAATGTCTGCCACGGCAAGTGAGGACCAGGAAGACAATTCCTGCCTAGCACCTTCCTTGGAGGAGAGAGAGTGCAACGTTTCATTTTGCTTTTTGGAGTGCGAGAGTGAGAAAAAGCAGAGTGCCTGTTTGCAAGGCTAGGAAAGAGCAGAGCCCGAGTCTTACTGTTCACCTGCAATGACTGCCAGGGCAAGTGAGGACCAGCAAGTCAATTCCTGCCTAGCACCTTCATTGGAGGAGAGAGAGTGCAAGGTTTCATTGCAGCATTTTGGCGCTCACGTCGAGACGAACTGCTTTGGCTGTTTGCACGGCTAGGAAAGAGCAGAGCCCCAGTCTTGCTGTTTATCTGCAATGACTGCCAGGGCAAGTGAGGACCAGCAAGACAATTCCTGCCTAGCACCTTCCTTGGAGGAGAGAGAGTGCAACGTTTCATTTTAGCATTTTGGCGCTCACGAGCGAGACAAACTGCTTTGGCTCTTTGCAAGGCTAGGAAAGAGCAGAGCCCCAGTCTTGCTGTTTATCTGCAATGACTACCAGGGCAAGTGAGGAACAGCAAGACAATTCCTGCCTAGCACCTTTCTTGGAAGAGTGAGAGTGCAACGTTTCATTTTACCATTTTGGCGCTCACGAGCGAGACGAACTGCTTTGGCTGTTTGCAAGGCTAGGAAAGAGCAGAGCCCCAATCTTGCTGTTTATCTGCAATGACTGCCAGGGCAAGTGAGGACCAGCAAGACAATTCCTGCCTAGCACCTTCCTTGTAGGAGAGAGAGTGCAACGTTTCATTTTAGCATTTTGGCGCTCACTAGCGAGACAAACTGCTTTGGCTGTTTGCAAGGCTAGGAAAGAGCAGAGCCCGAGTCTTGCTGTTTACCTGCAATGACTGCCAGGACAAGTGAGGACAAACAAGACAATTCCTGCCTAGCACCTTCCTTGGAGGAGAGAGAGTGCAACGTTTCATTTTAGCATGTTGGCGCTCACGAGGGAGACAAACTGCTTTGGCTGTTTGCAAGGCTAGGAAAGAGCAGAGCCCGAGTCTTGCTGTTTATCTGCAATGACTGCCAGGGCAAGTGAGGACCAGCAAGACAATTCCTGCCTAGCACCTTCCTTGGAGGAGAGAGAGTGCAATGTTTCATTTTATCATTTTGGCGCTCACGAGGGAGACGAACTGCTTTGGCTGTTTGCAAGGCTAGGAAAGAGCGGAGCCCCAGTCTTGCTGTTTATCTGCAATGACTGCCAGGGCAAGTGAGGACCAGCAAGACAATTCCTGCCTATCAGCTTCCTTGGAGGAGAGAGAGTGCAACGTTTCATTTTGCTTTTTGGAGTGCGAGAGTGAGAAAAAGCAGAGCGCCTGTTTGCAAGGCTAGGAAAGAGCAGAGCCCCAGTCTTGCTGTTTATCTGCAATGAGTGCCAGGGCAAGTGAGGACCAGCAAGACAATTCCTGCCTAGCACCTTCCTTGGAGGAGAGAGAGTGCAACGTTTCATTTTAGCATTTTGGCGCTCACAAGCGAGACAAACTGCTTTGGCTGTTTGCAAGGCTAGGAAAGAGCAGAGCCCCAGTCTTGCTGTTTATCTGCAATGACTGCCAGGGCAAGTGAGGACCAGCAAGACAATTCCCGCCTAGCACCTTCCTTGGAGGAGAGAGAGTGCAACGTTTCATTTTGCTTTTTGGAGTGCGAGAGTGAGAAAAAGCAGAGCGCCTGTTTGCAAGGCTAGGAAAGAGCAGAGCCCCAGTCTTGCTGTTTATCTGCAATGACTGCCAGGGCAAGTGAGGACCAGCAAGACAATTCCTGCCTAGCACCTTCCTTGGAGGAGAGAGAGTGGAACGTTTCATTTTGCTTTTTGGAGTGCTAGAGTGAGAAAAAGCAGAGCGCCTGTTTGCAAGGCTAGGAAAGAGCAGAGCCCCAGTCTTGCTGTTTATCTGCAATGAGTGCCAGGGCAAGTGAGGACCAGCAAGACAATTCCTGTCTAGCACCTTCCTTGGAGGAGAGAGAGTGCAACGTTTCATTTTAGCATTTTGGCGCTCACAAGCGAGACAAACTGCTTTGGCTGTTTGCAAGGCTAGGAAAGAGCAGAGCCCCAGTCTTGCTGTTTATCTGCAATGACTGCCAGGGCAAGTGAGGACCAGCAAGACAATTCCCGCCTAGCACCTTCCTTGGAGGAGAGAGAGTGCAACGTTTCATTTTGCTTTTTGGAGTGCGAGAGTGAGAAAAAGCAGAGCGCCTGTTTGCAAGGCTAGGAAAGAGCAGAGCCCCAGTCTTGCTGTTTATCTGCAATGACTGCCAGGGCAAGTGAGGACCAGCAAGACAATTCCTGCCTAGCACCTTCCTTGGAGGAGAGAGAGTGGAACGTTTCATTTTGCTTTTTGGAGTGCGAGAGTGAGAAAAAGCAGAGCGCCTGTTTGCAAGGCTAGGAAAGAGCAGAGCCCCAGTCTTGCTGTTTATCTGCAATGACTGCCAGGGCAAGTGAGGACCAGCAAGACAATTCCTGCCTAGTACCTTCCTTGGAGGAGAGAGAGTGCAACGTTTCATTTTAGCATTTTGGCGCTCACGAGCGAGACAAACTGCTTTGGCTGTTTGCAAGGCTAGGAAAGAGAAGAGCCCCAGTCTTGCTATTTATCTGCAGTGACTGCCAGGGCAAGTGAGGACCAGCAAGACAATTCCTGCCTAGCACCTTCCTTGGAGGAGAGAGAGTGCAACGTTTCATTTTATCATTTTGGCGCTCACGAGCGAGACAAACTGCTTTGGCTGTTTGCAAGGCTAGGAAAGAGCAGAGCCCCAGTCTTGCTGTTTATCTGCAATGACTGCCAGGGCAAGTGAGGACCAGCAAGACAATTCCTGCCTAGCACCTTCCTTGGAGGAGAGAGAGTGCAACGTTTCATTTTAGCATTTTGGCGCTCACGAGCGAGACAAAATGCTTTGGCTGTTTGCAAGGCTAGGAAAGAGCAGAGCCCCAGTCTTGCTGTTTATCTGTAATGTCTGCCACGGCAAGTGAGGACCAGGAAGACAATTCCTGCCTAGCACCTTCCTTGGAAGAGAGAGAGTGCAACGTTTCATTTTGCTTTTTGGAGTGCGAGAGTGAGAAAAAGCAGAGTGCCTGTTTGCAAGGCTAGGAAAGAGCAGAGCCCGAGTCTTACTGTTCACCTGCAATGACTGCCAGGGCAAGTGAGGACCAGCAAGTCAATTCCTGCCTAGCACCTTCATTGGAGGAGAGAGAGTGCAAGGTTTCATTGCAGCATTTTGGCGCTCACGTCGAGACGAACTGCTTTGGCTGTTTGCACGGCTAGGAAAGAGCAGAGCCCCAGTCTTGCTGTTTATCTGCAATGACTGCCAGGGCAAGTGAGGACCAGCAAGACAATTCCTGCCTAGCACCTTCCTTGGAGGAGAGAGAGTGCAACGTTTCATTTTAGCATTTTGGCGCTCACGAGCGAGACAAACTGCTTTGGCTCTTTGCAAGGCTAGGAAAGAGCAGAGCCCCAGTCTTGCTGTTTATCTGCAATGACTGCCAGGGCAAGTGAGGAACAGCAAGACAATTCCTGCCTAGCACCTTTCTTGGAAGAGCGAGAGTGCAACGTTTCATTTTACCATTTTGGCGCTCACGAGCGAGACGAACTGCTTTGGCTGTTTGCAAGGCTAGGAAAGAGCAGAGCCCCAATCTTGCTGTTTATCTGCAATGACTGCCAGGGCAAGTGAGGACCAGCAACACAATTCCTGCCTATCAGCTTCCTTGGAGGAGAGAGAGTGCAACGTTTCATTTTGCTTTTTGGAGTGCGAGAGTGAGAAAAAGCAGAGCGCCTGTTTGCAAGGCTAGGAAAGAGCAGAGCCCCAGTCTTGCTGTTTATCTGCAATGACTGCCAGGGCAAGTGAGGACCAGCAACACAATTCCTGCCTATCAGCTTCCTTGGAGGAGAGAGAGTGCAACGTTTCATTTTGATTTTTGGAG
The DNA here is from genome assembly GCF_964289735.1 of Phaethon aethereus. Lineage (NCBI taxonomy): Eukaryota > Metazoa > Chordata > Aves > Phaethontiformes > Phaethontidae > Phaethon > Phaethon aethereus. The sequence continues at coordinate 43,610 of NW_028114109.1, read as the reverse complement.
TGCGAGAGTGAGAAAAAGCAGAGCGCCTGTTTGCAAGGCTAGGAAAGAGCAGAGCCCCAGTCTTGCTGTTTATCTGCAATGAGTGCCAGGGCAAGTGAGGACCAGCAAGACAATTCCTGCCTAGCACCTTCCTTGGAGGAGAGAGAGTGCAACGTTTCATTTTAGCATTTTGGCGCTCACGAGCGAGACAAAATGCTTTGGCTGTTTGCAAGGCTAGGAAAGAGCAGAGCCCCAGTCTTGCTGTTTATCTGCAATGACTGCCAGGGCAAGTGAGGACCAGCAAGACAATTCCCGCCTAGCACCTTCCTTGGAGGAGAGAGAGTGCAACGTTTCATTTTGCTTTTTGGAGTGCGAGAGTGAGAAAAAGCAGAGCGCCTGTTTGCAAAGCTAGGAAAGAGCAGAGCCCCAGTCTTGCTGTTTATCTGCAATGACTGCCAGGGCAAGTGAGGACCAGCAAGACAATTCCTGCCTAGCACCTTCCTTGGAGGAGAGAGAGTGCAACGTTTCATTTTGCTTTTTGGAGTGCGAGAGTGAGAAAAAGCAGAGCGCCTGTTTGCAAGGCTAGGAAAGAGCAGAGCCCCAGTCTTGCTGTTTATCTGCAATGACTGCCAGGGCAAGTGAGGACCAGCAAGACAATTCCTGCCTAGCACCTTCCTTGGAGGAGAGAGAGTGCAACGTTTCATTTTAGCATTTTGGCGCTCACGAGCGAGACAAACTGCTTTGGCTGTTTGCAAGGCTAGGAAAGAGAAGAGCCCCAGTCTTGCTATTTATCTGCAGTGACTGCCAGGGCAAGTGAGGACCAGCAAGACAATTCCTGCCTAGCACCTTCCTTGGAGGAGAGAGAGTGCAACGTTTCATTTTATCATTTTGGCGCTCACGAGCGAGACAAACTGCTTTGGCTGTTTGCAAGGCTAGGAAAGAGCAGAGCCCCAGTCTTGCTGTTTATCTGCAATGACTGCCAGGGCAAGTGAGGACCAGCAAGACAATTCCTGCCTAGCACCTTCCTTGGAGGAGAGAGAGTGCAACGTTTCATTTTAGCATTTTGGCGCTCACGAGCGAGACAAAATGCTTTGGCTGTTTGCAAGGCTAGGAAAGAGCAGAGCCCCAGTCTTGCTGTTTATCTGTAATGTCTGCCACGGCAAGTGAGGACCAGGAAGACAATTCCTGCCTAGCACCTTCCTTGGAGGAGAGAGAGTGCAACGTTTCATTTTGCTTTTTGGAGTGCGAGAGTGAGAAAAAGCAGAGTGCCTGTTTGCAAGGCTAGGAAAGAGCAGAGCCCGAGTCTTACTGTTCACCTGCAATGACTGCCAGGGCAAGTGAGGACCAGCAAGTCAATTCCTGCCTAGCACCTTCATTGGAGGAGAGAGAGTGCAAGGTTTCATTGCAGCATTTTGGCGCTCACGTCGAGACGAACTGCTTTGGCTGTTTGCACGGCTAGGAAAGAGCAGAGCCCCAGTCTTGCTGTTTATCTGCAATGACTGCCAGGGCAAGTGAGGACCAGCAAGACAATTCCTGCCTAGCACCTTCCTTGGAGGAGAGAGAGTGCAACGTTTCATTTTAGCATTTTGGCGCTCACGAGCGAGACAAACTGCTTTGGCTCTTTGCAAGGCTAGGAAAGAGCAGAGCCCCAGTCTTGCTGTTTATCTGCAATGACTACCAGGGCAAGTGAGGAACAGCAAGACAATTCCTGCCTAGCACCTTTCTTGGAAGAGTGAGAGTGCAACGTTTCATTTTACCATTTTGGCGCTCACGAGCGAGACGAACTGCTTTGGCTGTTTGCAAGGCTAGGAAAGAGCAGAGCCCCAATCTTGCTGTTTATCTGCAATGACTGCCAGGGCAAGTGAGGACCAGCAAGACAATTCCTGCCTAGCACCTTCCTTGGAGGAGAGAGAGTGCAACGTTTCATTTTGCTTTTTGAAGTGCGAGAGTGAGAAAAAGCAGAGCGCCTGTTTGCAAGGCTAGGAAAGAGCAGAGCCCCAGTCTTGCTGTTTACCTGTAATGAGTGCCAGGGCAAGTGAGGACCAGCAAGACAATTCCTGCCTAGCACCTTCCTTGGAGGAGAGAGAGTGCAACGTTTCATTTTAGCATTTTGGCGCTCACGAGCGAGACAAACTGCTTTGGCTGTTTGCAAGGCTAGGAAAGAGCAGAGCCCGAGTCTTGCTGTTTACCTGCAATGACTGCCAGGACAAGTGAGGACAAACAAGACAATTCCTGCCTAGCACCTTCCTTGGAGGAGAGAGAGTGCAACGTTTCATTTTAGCATGTTGGCGCTCACGAGGGAGACAAACTGCTTTGGCTGTTTGCAAGGCTAGGAAAGAGCAGAGCCCGAGTCTTGCTGTTTATCTGCAATGACTGCCAGGGCAAGTGAGGACCAGCAACACAATTCCTGCCTAGCACCTTCCTTGGAGGAGAGAGAGTGCAATGTTTCATTTTATCATTTTGGCGCTCACGAGGGAGACGAACTGCTTTGGCTGTTTGCAAGGCTAAGAAAGAGCATAGCCCCAGTCTTGCTGTTTATCTGCAATGACTGCCAGGGCAAGTGAGGACCAGCAAGACAATTCCTGCCTAGCACCTTCCTTGGAGGAGAGAGAGTGGAACGTTTCATTTTGCTTTTTGGAGTGCGAGAGTGAGAAAAAGCAGAGCGCCTGTTTGCAAGGCTAGGAAAGAGCAGAGCCCCAGTCTTGCTGTTTATCTGCAATGACTGCCAGGGCAAGTGAGGACCAGCAACACAATTCCTGCCTATCAGCTTCCTTGGAGGAGAGAGAGTGCAACGTTTCATTTTGCTTTTTGGAGTGCGAGAGTGAGAAAAAGCAGAGCGCCTGTTTGCAAGGCTAGGAAAGAGCAGAGCCCCAGTCTTGCTGTTTATCTGCAATGACTGCCAGGGCAAGTGAGGACCAGCAAGACAATTCCTGCCTAGCACCTTCCTTGGAGGAGAGAGAGTGCAACGTTTCATTTTAGCATTTTGGCGCTCACAAGCGAGACAAACTGCTTTGGCTGTTTGCAAGGCTAGGAAAGAGCAGAGCCCCAGTCTTGCTGTTTATCTGCAATGACTGCCAGGGCAAGTGAGGACCAGCAAGACAATTCCCGCCTAGCACCTTCCTTGGAGGAGAGAGAGTGCAACGTTTCATTTTGCTTTTTGGAGTGCGAGAGTGAGAAAAAGCAGAGCGCCTGTTTGCAAGGCTAGGAAAGAGCAGAGCCCCAGTCTTGCTGTTTATCTGCAATGACTGCCAGGGCAAGTGAGGACCAGCAAGACAATTCCTGCCTAGCACCTTCCTTGGAGGAGAGAGAGTGCAACGTTTCATTTTAGCATTTTGGCGCTCACGAGCGAGACAAACTGCTTTGGCTCTTTGCAAGGCTAGGAAAGAGCAGAGCCCCAGTCTTGCTGTTTATCTGCAATGACTACCAGGGCAAGTGAGGAACAGCAAGACAATTCCTGCCTAGCACCTTTCTTGGAAGAGTGAGAGTGCAACGTTTCATTTTACCATTTTGGCGCTCACGAGCGAGACGAACTGCTTTGGCTGTTTGCAAGGCTAGGAAAGAGCAGAGCCCCAATCTTGCTGTTTATCTGCAATGACTGCCAGGGCAAGTGAGGACCAGCAAGACAATTCCTGCCTAGCACCTTCCTTGGAGGAGAGAGAGTGCAACGTTTCATTTTGCTTTTTGAAGTGCGAGAGTGAGAAAAAGCAGAGCGCCTGTTTGCAAGGCTAGGAAAGAGCAGAGCCCCAGTCTTGCTGTTTACCTGTAATGAGTGCCAGGGCAAGTGAGGACCAGCAAGACAATTCCTGCCTAGCACCTTCCTTGGAGGAGAGAGAGTGCAACGTTTCATTTTAGCATTTTGGCGCTCACGAGCGAGACAAACTGCTTTGGCTGTTTGCAAGGCTAGGAAAGAGCAGAGCCCGAGTCTTGCTGTTTACCTGCAATGACTGCCAGGACAAGTGAGGACAAACAAGACAATTCCTGCCTAGCACCTTCCTTGGAGGAGAGAGAGTGCAACGTTTCATTTTAGCATGTTGGCGCTCACGAGGGAGACAAACTGCTTTGGCTGTTTGCAAGGCTAGGAAAGAGCAGAGCCCGAGTCTTGCTGTTTATCTGCAATGACTGCCAGGGCAAGTGAGGACCAGCAACACAATTCCTGCCTAGCACCTTCCTTGGAGGAGAGAGAGTGCAATGTTTCATTTTATCATTTTGGCGCTCACGAGGGAGACGAACTGCTTTGGCTGTTTGCAAGGCTAAGAAAGAGCATAGCCCCAGTCTTGCTGTTTATCTGCAATGACTGCCAGGGCAAGTGAGGACCAGCAAGACAATTCCTGCCTAGCACCTTCCTTGGAGGAGAGAGAGTGGAACGTTTCATTTTGCTTTTTGGAGTGCGAGAGTGAGAAAAAGCAGAGCGCCTGTTTGCAAGGCTAGGAAAGAGCAGAGCCCCAGTCTTGCTGTTTATCTGCAATGACTGCCAGGGCAAGTGAGGACCAGCAACACAATTCCTGCCTATCAGCTTCCTTGGAGGAGAGAGAGTGCAACGTTTCATTTTGCTTTTTGGAGTGCGAGAGTGAGAAAAAGCAGAGCGCCTGTTTGCAAGGCTAGGAAAGAGCAGAGCCCCAGTCTTGCTGTTTATCTGCAATGACTGCCAGGGCAAGTGAGGACCAGCAAGACAATTCCTGCCTAGCACCTTCCTTGGAGGAGAGAGAGTGCAACGTTTCATTTTAGCATTTTGGCGCTCACAAGCGAGACAAACTGCTTTGGCTGTTTGCAAGGCTAGGAAAGAGCAGAGCCCCAGTCTTGCTGTTTATCTGCAATGACTGCCAGGGCAAGTGAGGACCAGCAAGACAATTCCCGCCTAGCACCTTCCTTGGAGGAGAGAGAGTGCAACGTTTCATTTTGCTTTTTGGAGTGCGAGAGTGAGAAAAAGCAGAGCGCCTGTTTGCAAGGCTAGGAAAGAGCAGAGCCCCAGTCTTGCTGTTTATCTGCAATGACTGCCAGGGCAAGTGAGGACCAGCAAGACAATTCCTGCCTAGCACCTTCCTTGGAGGAGAGAGAGTGGAACGTTTCATTTTGCTTTTTGGAGTGCTAGAGTGAGAAAAAGCAGAGCGCCTGTTTGCAAGGCTAGGAAAGAGCAGAGCCCCAGTCTTGCTGTTTATCTGCAATGAGTGCCAGGGCAAGTGAGGACCAGCAAGACAATTCCTGCCTAGCACCTTCCTTGGAGGAGAGAGAGTGCAACGTTTCATTTTAGCATTTTGGCGCTCACAAGCGAGACAAACTGCTTTGGCTGTTTGCAAGGCTAGGAAAGAGCAGAGCCCCAGTCTTGCTGTTTATCTGCAATGACTGCCAGGGCAAGTGAGGACCAGCAAGACAATTCCCGCCTAGCACCTTCCTTGGAGGAGAGAGAGTGCAACGTTTCATTTTGCTTTTTGGAGTGCGAGAGTGAGAAAAAGCAGAGCGCCTGTTTGCAAGGCTAGGAAAGAGCAGAGCCCCAGTCTTGCTGTTTATCTGCAATGACTGCCAGGGCAAGTGAGGACCAGCAAGACAATTCCTGCCTAGCACCTTCCTTGCAGGAGAGAGAGTGGAACGTTTCATTTTGCTTTTTGGAGTGCGAGAGTGAGAAAAAGCAGAGCGCCTGTTTGCAAGGCTAGGAAAGAGCAGAGCCCCAGTCTTGCTGTTTATCTGCAATGACTGCCAGGGCAAGTGAGGACCAGCAAGACAATTCCTGCCTAGTAACTTCCTTGGAGGAGAGAGAGTGCAACGTTTCATTTTAGCATTTTGGCGCTCACGAGCGAGACAAACTGCTTTGGCTGTTTGCAAGGCTAGGAAAGAGAAGAGCCCCAGTCTTGCTATTTATCTGCAGTGACTGCCAGGGCAAGTGAGGACCAGCAAGACAATTCCTGCCTAGCACCTTCCTTGGAGGAGAGAGAGTGCAACGTTTCATTTTATCATTTTGGCGCTCACGAGCGAGACAAACTGCTTTGGCTGTTTGCAAGGCTAGGAAAGAGCAGAGCCCCAGTCTTGCTGTTTATCTGCAATGACTGCCAGGGCAAGTGAGGACCAGCAAGACAATTCCTGCCTAGCACCTTCCTTGGAGGAGAGAGAGTGCAACGTTTCATTTTAGCATTTTGGCGCTCACGAGCGAGACAAAATGCTTTGGCTGTTTGCAAGGCTAGGAAAGAGCAGAGCCCCAGTCTTGCTGTTTATCTGTAATGTCTGCCACGGCAAGTGAGGACCAGGAAGACAATTCCTGCCTAGCACCTTCCTTGGAGGAGAGAGAGTGCAACGTTTCATTTTGCTTTTTGGAGTGCGAGAGTGAGAAAAAGCAGAGTGCCTGTTTGCAAGGCTAGGAAAGAGCAGAGCCCGAGTCTTACTGTTCACCTGCAATGACTGCCAGGGCAAGTGAGGACCAGCAAGTCAATTCCTGCCTAGCACCTTCATTGGAGGAGAGAGAGTGCAAGGTTTCATTGCAGCATTTTGGCGCTCACGTCGAGACGAACTGCTTTGGCTGTTTGCACGGCTAGGAAAGAGCAGAGCCCCAGTCTTGCTGTTTATCTGCAATGACTGCCAGGGCAAGTGAGGACCAGCAAGACAATTCCTGCCTAGCACCTTCCTTGGAGGAGAGAGAGTGCAACGTTTCATTTTAGCATTTTGGCGCTCACGAGCGAGACAAACTGCTTTGGCTCTTTGCAAGGCTAGGAAAGAGCAGAGCTCCAGTCTTGCTGTTTATCTGCAATGACTACCAGGGCAAGTGAGGAACAGCAAGACAATTCCTGCCTAGCACCTTTCTTGGAAGAGTGAGAGTGCAACGTTTCATTTTACCATTTTGGCGCTCACGAGCGAGACGAACTGCTTTGGCTGTTTGCAAGGCTAGGAAAGAGCAGAGCCCCAATCTTGCTGTTTATCTGCAATGACTGCCAGGGCAAGTGAGGACCAGCAAGACAATTCCTGCCTAGCACCTTCCTTGGAGGAGAGAGAGTGCAACGTTTCATTTTGCTTTTTGAAGTGCGAGAGTGAGAAAAAGCAGAGCGCCTGTTTGCAAGGCTAGGAAAGAGCAGAGCCCCAGTCTTGCTGTTTACCTGTAATGAGTGCCAGGGCAAGTGAGGACCAGCAAGACAATTCCTGCCTAGCACCTTCCTTGGAGGAGAGAGAGTGCAACGTTTCATTTTAGCATTTTGGCGCTCACGAGCGAGACAAACTGCTTTGGCTGTTTGCAAGGCTAGGAAAGAGCAGAGCCCGAGTCTTGCTGTTTACCTGCAATGACTGCCAGGACAAGTGAGGACAAACAAGACAATTCCTGCCTAGCACCTTCCTTGGAGGAGAGAGAGTGCAACGTTTCATTTTAGCATGTTGGCGCTCACAAGGGAGACAAACTGCTTTGGCTGTTTGCAAGGCTAGGAAAGAGCAGAGCCCGAGTCTTGCTGTTTATCTGCAATGACTGCCAGGGCAAGTGAGGACCAGCAAGACAATTCCTGCCTAGCACCTTCCTTGGAGGAGAGAGAGTGCAATGTTTCATTTTATCATTTTGGCGCTCACGAGGGAGACGAACTGCTTTGGCTGTTTGCAAGGCTAAGAAAGAGCATAGCCCCAGTCTTGCTGTTTATCTGCAATGACTGCCAGGGCAAGTGAGGACCAGCAAGACAATTCCTGCCTAGCACCTTCCTTGGAGGAGAGAGAGTGGAACGTTTCATTTTGCTTTTTGGAGTGCGAGAGTGAGAAAAAGCAGAGCGCCTGTTTGCAAGGCTAGGAAAGAGCAGAGCCCCAGTCTTGCTGTTTATCTGCAATGACTGCCAGGGCAAGTGAGGACCAGCAACACAATTCCTGCCTAGCACCTTCCTTGGAGGAGAGAGAGTGCAACGTTTCATTTTGCTTTTTGGAGTGCGAGAGTGAGAAAAAGCAGAGCGCCTGTTTGCAAGGCTAGGAAAGAGCAGAGCCCTAGTCTTGCTGTTTATCTGCAATGACTGCCAGGGCAAGTGAGGACCAGCAAGACAATTCCTGCCTAGCACCTTCCTTGGAGGAGAGAGAGTTCAACGTTTCATTTTAGCATTTTGGCGCTCACGAGCGAGACGAACTGCTTTGGCTGTTTGCAAGGCTAGGAAAGAGCAGAGCCCCAGTCTTGCTGTTCATCTGCAATGACTGCCAGGGCAAGTGAGGACCAGCAAGACAATTCCTGCCTAGCACCTTCCTTGGAGGAGGGAGAGTGGAACGTTTCATTTTGCTTTTTGGAGTGCGAGAGTGAGAAAAAGCAGAGCGCCTGTTTGCAAGGCTAGGAAAGAGCAGAGCCCCAGTCTTGCTGTTTATCTGCAATGACTGCCAGGGCAAGTGAGGACCAGCAAGACAATTCCTGCCTAGCACCTTCCTTGGAGGAGAGAGAGTGCAACGTTTCATTTTAGCATTTTGGCGCTCACGAGCGAGACAAACTTCTTTGGCTGTTTGCAAGGCTAGGAAAGAGAAGAGCCCCAGTCTTGCTATTTATCTGCAGTGACTGCCAGGGCAAGTGAGGACCAGCAAGACAATTCCTGCCTAGCACCTTCCTTGGAGGAGAGAGAGTGCAACGTTTCATTTTATCATTTTGGCGCTCACGAGCGAGACAAACTGCTTTGGCTGTTTGCAAGGCTAGGAAAGAGCAGAGCCCCAGTCTTGCTGTTTATCTGCAATGACTGCCAGGGCAAGTGAGGACCAGCAAGACAATTCCTGCCTAGCACCTTCCTTGGAGGAGAGAGAGTGCAACGTTTCATTTTAGCATTTTGGCGCTCACGAGGGAGACAAACTGCTTTGGCTGTTTGCAAGGCTAGGAAAGAGCAGAGCCCCAGTCTTGCTGTTTATCTGCAATGACTGCCAGGGCAAGTGAGGACCAGCAAGACAATTCCTGCCTAGCACCTTCATTGGAGGAGAGAGAGTGCAAGGTTTCATTGCAGCATTTTGGCGCTCACGAGCGAGACGAACTGCTTTGGCTGTTTGCAAGGCTAGGAAAGAGCAGAGCCCGAGTCTTGCTGTTTATCTGCAATGACTGCCAGGGCAAGTGAGGACCAGCAAGACAATTCCTGCCTAGCACCTTCCTTGGAGGAGAGAGAGTGCAAAGTTTCATTTTAGCATTTTGGCGCTCACGTCGAGACGAACTGCTTTGGCTGTTTGCAAGGCTAGGAAAGAGCAGAGCCCCAGTCTTGCTGTTTATCTGCAATGACTGCCAGGGCAAGTGAGGACCAGCAAGACAATTCCTGCCTAGCACCTTCCTTGGAGGAGAGAGAGTGGAACGTTTCATTTTGCTTTTTGGAGTGCGAGAGTGAAAAAAAGCAGAGCGCCTGTTGCAAGGCTAGGAAAGAGCAGAGCCCCAGTCTTGCTGTTTATCTGCAATGACTGCCAGGGCAAGTGAGGACCAGCAACACAATTCCTGCCTATCAGCTTCCTTGGAGGAGAGAGAGTGCAACGTTTCATTTTATCATTTTTGCGCTCACGAGCGAGACAAACTGCTTTGGCTGTTTGCAAGGCTAGGAAAGAGCAGAGCCCCAGTCTTGCTGTTTATCTGCAATGACTGCCAGGGCAAGTGAGGACCAGCAAGACAATTCCTGCTTAGCACCTTCCTTGGAGGAGAGAGAGTGCAACGTTTCATTTTAGCATTTTGGCGCTCACGAGCGAGACGAACTGCTTTGACTGTTTGCAAGGCTAGGAAAGAGCAGAGCCCCAGTCTTGCTGTTTATCTGTAATGTCTGCCACGGGAAGTGAGGACCAGCAAGACAATTCCTGCCTAGCACCTTCCTTGGAGGAGAGAGAGTGCAACGTTTCATTTTGCTTTTTGGAGTGCGAGAGTGAGAAAAAGCAGAGTGCCTGTTTGCAAGGCTAGGAAAGAGCAGAGCCCGAGTCTTACTGTTCACCTGCAATGACTGCCAGGGCAAGTGAGGACCAGCAAGTCAATTCCTGCCTAGCACCTTCATTGGAGGAGAGAGAGTGCAAGGTTTCATTGCAGCATTTTGGCGCTCACGTCGAGACGAACTGCTTTGGCTGTTTGCACGGCTAGGAAAGAGCAGAGCCCCAGTCTTGCTGTTTATCTGCAATGACTGCCAGGGCAAGTGAGGACCAGCAAGACAATTCCTGCCTAGCACCTTCCTTGGAGGAGAGAGAGTGCAACGTTTCATTTTAGCATTTTGGCGCTCACGAGCGAGACAAACTGCTTTGGCTCTTTGCAAGGCTAGGAAAGAGCAGAGCCCCAGTCTTGCTGTTTATCTGCAATGACTACCAGGGCAAGTGAGGAACAGCAAGACAATTCCTGCCTAGCACCTTTCTTGGAAGAGTGAGAGTGCAACGTTTCATTTTACCATTTTGGCGCTCACGAGCGAGACGAACTGCTTTGGCTGTTTGCAAGGCTAGGAAAGAGCAGAGCCCCAATCTTGCTGTTTATCTGCAATGACTGCCAGGGCAAGTGAGGACCAGCAAGACAATTCCTGCCTAGCACCTTCCTTGGAGGAGAGAGAGTGCAACGTTTCATTTTGCTTTTTGAAGTGCGAGAGTGAGAAAAAGCAGAGCGCCTGTTTGCAAGGCTAGGAAAGAGCAGAGCCCCAGTCTTGCTGTTTACCTGTAATGAGTGCCAGGGCAAGTGAGGACCAGCAAGACAATTCCTGCCTAGCACCTTCCTTGGAGGAGAGAGAGTGCAACGTTTCATTTTAGCATTTTGGCGCTCACGAGCGAGACAAACTGCTTTGGCTGTTTGCAAGGCTAGGAAAGAGCAGAGCCCGAGTCTTGCTGTTTACCTGTAATGACTGCCAGGGCAAGTGAGGACCAGCAAGACAATTCCTGCCTAGCACCTTCCTTGGAGGAGAGAGAGTGCAATGTTTCATTTTATCATTTTGGCGCTCACGAGGGAGACGAACTGCTTTGGCTGTTTGCAAGGCTAAGAAAGAGCATAGCCCCAGTCTTGCTGTTTATCTGCAATGACTGCCAGGGCAAGTGAGGACCAGCAAGACAATTCCTGCCTAGCACCTTCCTTGGAGGAGAGAGAGTGGAACGTTTCATTTTGCTTTTTGGAGTGCGAGAGTGAGAAAAAGCAGAGCGCCTGTTTGCAAGGCTAGGAAAGAGCAGAGCCCGAGTCTTGCTGTTTATCTGCAATGACTGCCAGGGCAAGTGAGGACCAGCAACACAATTCCTGCCTATCAGCTTCCTTGGAGGAGAGAGAGTGCAACGTTTCATTTTGCTTTTTGGAGTGCGAGAGTGAGAAAAAGCAGAGCGCCTGTTTGCAAGGCTAGGAAAGAGCAGAGCCCTAGTCTTGCTGTTTATCTGCAATGACTGCCAGGGCAAGTGAGGACCAGCAAGACAATTCCTGCCTAGCACCTTCCTTGGAGGAGAGAGAGTTCAACGTTTCATTTTAGCATTTTGGCGCTCACGAGCGAGACGAACTGCTTTGGCTGTTTGCAAGGCTAGGAAAGAGCAGAGCCCCAGTCTTGCTGTTCATCTGCAATGACTGCCAGGGCAAGTGAGGACCAGCAAGACAATTCCTGCCTAGCACCTTCCTTGGAGGAGAGAGAGTGCAACGTTTCATTTTGCTTTTTGGAGTGCGAGAGTGAGAAAAAGCAGACCGCCTGTTTGCAAGGCTAGGAAAGAGCAGAGCCCCAGTCTTGCTGTTTATCTGCAATGACTGCCAGGGCAAGTGAGGACCAGCAAGACAATTCCTGCCTAGCACCTTCCTTGGAGGAGAGAGAGTGCAACGTTTCATTTTAGCATTTTGGCGCTCACGAGCGAGACAAACTTCTTTGGCTGTTTGCAAGGCTAGGAAAGAGAAGAGCCCCAGTCTTGCTATTTATCTGCAGTGACTGCCAGGGCAAGTGAGGACCAGCAAGACAATTCCTGCCTAGCACCTTCCTTGGAGGAGAGAGAGTGCAACGTTTCATTTTATCATTTTGGCGCTCACGAGCGAGACAAACTGCTTTGGCTGTTTGCAAGGCTAGGAAAGAGCAGAGCCCCAGTCTTGCTGTTTATCTGCAATGACTGCCAGGGCAAGTGAGGACCAGCAAGACAATTCCTGCCTAGCACCTTCCTTGGAGGAGAGAGAGTGCAACGTTTCATTTTAGCATTTTGGCGCTCACGAGCGAGACAAAATGCTTTGGCTGTTTGCAAGGCTAGGAAAGAGCAGAGCCCCAGTCTTGCTGTTTATCTGTTATGTCTGCCACGGCAAGTGAGGACCAGCAAGACAATTCCTGCCTAGCACCTTCCTTGGAGGAGAGAGAGTGCAACGTTTCATTTTGCTTTTTGGAGTGCGAGAGTGAGAAAAAGCAGAGTGCCTGTTTGCAAGGCTAGGAAATAGCAGAGCCCGAGTCTTACTGTTTATCTGCAATGACTGCCAGGGCAAGTGAGGACCAGCAAGTCAATTCCTGCCTAGCACCTTCATTGGAGGAGAGAGAGTGCAAGGTTTCATTGCAGCATTTTGGCACTCACGAGCGAGACGAACTGCTTTGGCTGTTTGCAAGGCTAGGAAAGAGCAGAGCCCGAGTCTTGCTGTTTATCTGCAATGACTGCCAGGGCAAGTGAGGACCAGCAAGACAATTCCTGCCTAGCACCTTCCTTGGAGGAGAGAGAGTGCAAAGTTTCATTTTAGCATTTTGGCGCTCACGTCGAGACGAACTGCTTTGGCTGTTTGCAAGGCTAGGAAAGAGCAGAGCCCCAGTCTTGCTGTTTATCTGCAATGACTGCCTGGGCAAGTGAGGACCAGCAAGACAATTCCTGCCTAGCACCTTCCTTGGAGGAGAGAGAGTGGAACGTTCATTTTGCTTTTTGGAGTGCGAGAGTGAGAAAAAGCAGAGTGCCTGTTTGCAAGGCTAGGAAAGAGCAGAGCCCGAGTCTTGCTGTTTATCTGCAATGACTGCCAGGGCAAGTGAGGACCAGCAAGACAATTCCTGCCTAGCACCTTCCTTGGAGGAGAGAGAGTAGAACGTTTCATTTTGCTTTTTGGAGTGCGAGAGTGAGAAAAAGCAGAGTGCCTGTTTGCAAGGCTAGGAAAGAGCAGAGCCCGAGTCTTGCTGTTTATCTGCAATGACTGCCAGGGCAAGTGAGGACCAGCAAGACAATTCCTGCCTAGCACCTTCATTGGAAGAGAGAGAGTGCAACGTTTCATTTTAGCATTTTGGCGCTCATGAGCGAGACAAACTTCTTTGGCTCTTTGCAAGGCTAGGAAAGAGCAGAGCCCGAGTCTTGCTGTTTATCTGTAATGTCTGCCACGGCAAGTGAGGACCAGCAAGACAATTCCTGCCTAGCACCTTCCTTGGAGGAGAGAGAGTGCAACGTTTCATTTTAGCATTTTGGCGCTCACGAGCGAGACAATCTGCTTTGGCTGTTTGCAAGGCTAGGGAAGAGCAGAGCCCCAGTCTTGCTGTTTATCTGCAATGACTGCCAGGGCAAGTGAGGACCAGCAAGACAATTCCTGCCTAGCACCTTCCTTGGAGGAGAGAGAGTGCAACGTTTCATTTTAGCATTTTGGCGCTCACGAGGGAGACAAACTGCTTTGGCTGTTTGCAAGGCTAGGAAAGAGCGGAGCCCCAGTCTTGCTGTTTATCTGCAATGTCTGCCAGGGCAAGAGAGGACCAGCAAGACAATTCCTGCCTAGCACCTTCCTTGGAGGAGAGAGAGTGCAACGTTTCATTTTAGCATTTTGGCGCTCACGAGCGAGACAAACTGCTTTGGCTGTTTCCAAGGCTAGGGAAGAGCAGAGCCCCAGTCTTGCTGTTTATCTGCAATGACTGCCAGGGCAAGTGAGGACCAGCAAGACAATTCCTGCCTAGCACCTTCCTTGGAGGAGAGAGAGTGCAACGTTTCATTTTAGCATTTTGGCGCTCACGAGCGAGACAAACTGCTTTGGCTCTTTGCAAGGCTAGGAAAGAGCAGAGCCCCAGTCTTGCTGTTCATCTGCAATGACTGCCAGGGCAAGTGAGGACCAGCAAGACAATTCCTGCCTAGCACCTTCCTTGGAAGAGAGAGAGTGCAACGTTTCATTTTAGCATTTTGGCGCTCACGAGCGAGACAAACTGCTTTGGCTCTTTGCAAGGCTAGGAAAGAGCAGAGCCCCAGTCTTGCTGTTTATCTGCAATGACTACCAGGGCAAGTGAGGAACAGCAAGACAATTCCTGCCTAGCACCTTTCTTGGAAGAGTGAGAGTGCAACGTTTCATTTTACCATTTTGGCGCTCACGAGCGAGACGAACTGCTTTGGCTGTTTGCAAGGCTAGGAAAGAGCAGAGCCCCAATCTTGCTGTTTATCTGCAATGACTGCCAGGGCAAGTGAGGACCAGCAAGACAATTCCTGCCTAGCACCTTCCTTGGAGGAGAGAGAGTGCAACGTTTCATTTTGCTTTTTGAAGTGCGAGAGTGAGAAAAAGCAGAGCGCCTGTTTGCAAGGCTAGGAAAGAGCAGAGCCCCAGTCTTGCTGTTTACCTGTAATGAGTGCCAGGGCAAGTGAGGACCAGCAAGACAATTCCTGCCTAGCACCTTCCTTGGAGGAGAGAGAGTGCAACGTTTCATTTTAGCATTTTGGCGCTCACGAGCGAGACGAACTGCTTTGGCTGTTTGCAAGGCTAGGAAAGAGCAGAGCCCCAGTCTTGCTGTTCATCTGCAATGACTGCCAGGGCAAGTGAGGACCAGCAAGACAATTCCTGCCTAGCACCTTCCTTGGAGGAGAGAGAGTGCAACGTTTCATTTTGCTTTTTGGAGTGCGAGAGTGAGAAAAAGCAGACCGCCTGTTTGCAAGGCTAGGAAAGAGCAGAGCCCCAGTCTTGCTGTTTATCTGCAATGACTGCCAGGGCAAGTGAGGACCAGCAAGACAATTCCTGCCTAGCACCTTCCTTGGAGGAGAGAGAGTGCAACGTTTCATTTTAGCATTTTGGCGCTCACGAGCGAGACAAACTGCTTTGGCTGTTTGCAAGGCTAGGAAAGAGAAGAGCCCCAGTCTTGCTATTTATCTGCAGTGACTGCCAGGGCAAGTGAGGACCAGCAAGACAATTCCTGCCTAGCACCTTCCTTGGAGGAGAGAGAGTGCAACGTTTCATTTTATCATTTTGGCGCTCACGAGCGAGACAAACTGCTTTGGCTGTTTGCAAGGCTAGGAAAGAGCAGAGCCCCAGTCTTGCTGTTTATCTGCAATGACTGCCAGGGCAAGTGAGGACCAGCAAGACAATTCCTGCCTAGCACCTTCCTTGGAGGAGAGAGAGTGCAACGTTTCATTTTAGCATTTTGGCGCTCACGAGCGAGACAAAATGCTTTGGCTGTTTGCAAGGCTAGGAAAGAGCAGAGCCCCAGTCTTGCTGTTTATCTGTTATGTCTGCCACGGCAAGTGAGGACCAGCAAGACAATTCCTGCCTAGCACCTTCCTTGGAGGAGAGAGAGTGCAACGTTTCATTTTGCTTTTTGGAGTGCGAGAGTGAGAAAAAGCAGAGTGCCTGTTTGCAAGGCTAGGAAATAGCAGAGCCCGAGTCTTACTGTTTATCTGCAATGACTGCCAGGGCAAGTGAGGACCAGCAAGTCAATTCCTGCCTAGCACCTTCATTGGAGGAGAGAGAGTGCAAGGTTTCATTGCAGCATTTTGGCACTCACGAGCGAGACGAACTGCTTTGGCTGTTTGCAAGGCTAGGAAAGAGCAGAGCCCGAGTCTTGCTGTTTATCTGCAATGACTGCCAGGGCAAGTGAGGACCAGCAAGACAATTCCTGCCTAGCACCTTCCTTGGAGGAGAGAGAGTGCAAAGTTTCATTTTAGCATTTTGGCGCTCACGTCGAGACGAACTGCTTTGGCTGTTTGCAAGGCTAGGAAAGAGCAGAGCCCCAGTCTTGCTGTTTATCTGCAATGACTGCCTGGGCAAGTGAGGACCAGCAAGACAATTCCTGCCTAGCACCTTCCTTGGAGGAGAGAGAGTGGAACGTTCATTTTGCTTTTTGGAGTGCGAGAGTGAGAAAAAGCAGAGTGCCTGTTTGCAAGGCTAGGAAAGAGCAGAGCCCGAGTCTTGCTGTTTATCTGCAATGACTGCCAGGGCAAGTGAGGACCAGCAAGACAATTCCTGCCTAGCACCTTCCTTGGAGGAGAGAGAGTAGAACGTTTCATTTTGCTTTTTGGAGTGCGAGAGTGAGAAAAAGCAGAGTGCCTGTTTGCAAGGCTAGGAAAGAGCAGAGCCCGAGTCTTGCTGTTTATCTGCAATGACTGCCAGGGCAAGTGAGGACCAGCAAGACAATTCCTGCCTAGCACCTTCCTTGGAAGAGAGAGAGTGCAACGTTTCATTTTAGCATTTTGGCGCTCATGAGCGAGACAAACTTCTTTGGCTCTTTGCAAGGCTAGGAAAGAGCAGAGCCCGAGTCTTGCTGTTTATCTGTAATGTCTGCCACGGCAAGTGAGGACCAGCAAGACAATTCCTGCCTAGCACCTTCCTTGGAGGAGAGAGAGTGCAACGTTTCATTTTAGCATTTTGGCGCTCACGAGCGAGACAATCTGCTTTGGCTGTTTGCAAGGCTAGGGAAGAGCAGAGCCCCAGTCTTGCTGTTTATCTGCAATGACTGCCAGGGCAAGTGAGGACCAGCAAGACAATTCCTGCCTAGCACCTTCCTTGGAGGAGAGAGAGTGCAACGTTTCATTTTAGCATTTTGGCGCTCACGAGGGAGACAAACTGCTTTGGCTGTTTGCAAGGCTAGGAAAGAGCGGAGCCCCAGTCTTGCTGTTTATCTGCAATGTCTGCCAGGGCAA
Source organism: Phaethon aethereus (assembly GCF_964289735.1). Taxonomy (NCBI): domain Eukaryota; kingdom Metazoa; phylum Chordata; class Aves; order Phaethontiformes; family Phaethontidae; genus Phaethon; species Phaethon aethereus. The sequence continues at coordinate 26,933 of NW_028114109.1, read as the reverse complement.
GAGAGGACCAGCAAGACAATTCCTGCCTAGCACCTTCCTTGGAGGAGAGAGAGTGCAACGTTTCATTTTAGCATTTTGGCGCTCACGAGCGAGACAAACTGCTTTGGCTGTTTCCAAGGCTAGGGAAGAGCAGAGCCCCAGTCTTGCTGTTTATCTGCAATGACTGCCTGGGCAAGTGAGGACCAGCAAGACAATTCCTGCCTAGCACCTTCCTTGGAGGAGAGAGAGTGGAACGTTCATTTTGCTTTTTGGAGTGCGAGAGTGAGAAAAAGCAGAGTGCCTGTTTGCAAGGCTAGGGAAGAGCAGAGCCCCAGACTTGCTGTTTATCTGCAATGACTGCCAGGGCAAGTGAGGACCAGCAACACAATTCCTGCCTATCAGCTTCCTTGGAGGAGAGAGAGTAGAACGTTTCATTTTGCTTTTTGGAGTGCGAGAGTGAGAAAAAGCAGAGTGCCTGTTTGCAAGGCTAGGAAAGAGCAGAGCCCCAGTCTTGCTGTTTATCTGCAATGACTGCCAGGGCAAGTGAGGACCAGCAAGACAATTCCTGCCTAGCACCTTCCTTGGAGGAGAGAGAGTGCAACGTTTCATTTTGCTTTTTGGAGTGCGAGAGTGAGAAATAGCAGAGCGCCTGTTTGCAAGGCTAGGAAAGAGCAGAGCCCCAGTCTTGCTGTTTATCTGCAATGACTGCCAGGGCAAGTGAGGACCAGCAAGACAATTCCTGCCTAGCACCTTCCTTGGAGGAGAGAGAGTTCAACGTTTCATTTTAGCATTTTGGCGCTCACGAGCGAGACGAACTGCTTTGGCTGTTTGCAAGGCTAGGAAAGAGCAGAGCCCCAGTCTTGCTGTTTATCTGCAATGACTGCCAGGGCAAGTGAGGACCAGCAAGACAATTCCTGCCTAGCACCTTCCTTGGAGGAGAGAGAGTGGAACGTTTCATTTTGCTTTTTGGAGTGCGAGAGTGAGAAAAAGCAGACCGCCTGTTTGCAAGGCTAGGAAAGAGCAGAGCCCCAGTCTTGCTGTTTATCTGCAATGACTGCCAGGGCAAGTGAGGACCAGCAAGACAATTCCTGCCTAGCACCTTCCTTGGAGGAGAGAGAGTGCAACGTTTCATTTTAGCATTTTGGCGCTCACGAGCGAGACAAACTGCTTTGGCTGTTTGCAAGGCTAGGAAAGAGAAGAGCCCCAGTCTTGCTATTTATCTGCAGTGACTGCCAGGGCAAGTGAGGACCAGCAAGACAATTCCTGCCTAGCACCTTCCTTGGAGGAGAGAGAGTGCAACGTTTCATTTTATCATTTTGGCGCTCACGACCGAGACAAACTGCTTTGGCTGTTTGCAAGGCTAGGAAAGAGCAGAGCCCCAGTCTTGCTGTTTATCTGCAATGACTGCCAGGGCAAGTGAGGACCAGCAAGACAATTCCTGCCTAGCACCTTCCTTGGAGGAGAGAGAGTGCAACGTTTCATTTTGCTTTTTGGAGTGCGAGAGTGAGAAAAAGCAGAGCGCCTGTTTGCAAGGCTAGGAAAGAGCAGAGCCCCAGTCTTGCTGTTTATCTGCAATGACTGCCAGGGCAAGTGAGGACCAGCAAGACAATTCCTGCCTAGCACCTTCCTTGGAGGAGAGAGAGTTCAACGTTTCATTTTAGCATTTTGGCGCTCACGAGCGAGACGAACTGCTTTGGCTGTTTGCAAGGCTAGGAAAGAGCATAGCCCCAGTCTTGCTGTTTATCTGCAATGACTGCCAGGGCAAGTGAGGACCAGCAAGACAATTCCTGCCTAGCACCTTCCTTGGAGGAGAGAGAGTGGAACGTTTCATTTTGCTTTTTGGAGTGCGAGAGTGAGAAAAAGCAGAGCGCCTGTTTGCAAGGCTAGGAAAGAGCAGAGCCCCAGTCTTGCTGTTTATCTGCAATGACTGCCAGGGCAAGTGAGGACCAGCAAGACAATTCCTGCCTAGCACCTTCCTTGGAGGAGAGAGAGTGCAACGTTTCATTTTAGCATTTTGGCGCTCACGAGCGAGACAAACTGCTTTGGCTGTTTGCAAGGCTAGGAAAGAGAAGAGCCCCAGTCTTGCTATTTATCTGCAGTGACTGCCAGGGCAAGTGAGGACCAGCAAGACAATTCCTGCCTAGCACCTTCCTTGGAGGAGAGAGAGTGCAACGTTTCATTTTATCATTTTGGCGCTCACGACCGAGACAAACTGCTTTGGCTGTTTGCAAGGCTAGGAAAGAGCAGAGCCCCAGTCTTGCTGTTTATCTGCAATGACTGCCAGGGCAAGTGAGGACCAGCAAGACAATTCCTGCCTAGCACCTTCCTTGGAGGAGAGAGAGTGCAACGTTTCATTTTAGCATTTTGGCGCTCACGAGCGAGACAAAATGCTTTGGCTGTTTGCAAGGCTAGGAAAGAGCAGAGCCCCAGTCTTGCTGTTTATCTGTAATGTCTGCCACGGCAAGTGAGGACCAGCAAGACAATTCCTGCCTAGCACCTTCCTTGGAGGAGAGAGAGTGCAACGTTTCATTTTGCTTTTTGGAGTGCGAGAGTGAGAAAAAGCAGAGTGCCTGTTTGCAAGGCTAGGAAATAGCAGAGCCCGAGTCTTACTGTTTATCTGCAATGACTGCCAGGGCAAGTGAGGACCAGCAAGACAATTCCTGCCTAGCACCTTCATTGGAGGAGAGAGAGTGCAAGGTTTCATTGCAGCATTTTGGCGCTCACGAGCGAGACAAACAGCTTTGGCTGTTTGCAAGGCTAGGAAAGAGCAGAGCCCGAGTCTTGCTGTTTATCTGCAATGACTGCCAGGGCAAGTGAGGACCAGGAAGACAATTCCTGCCTAGCACCTTCCTTGGAGGAGAGAGAGTGCAACGTTTCATTTTGCTTTTTGGAGTGCGAGAGTGAGAAAAAGCAGAGTGCCTGGTTGCAAGGCTAGGAAAGAGCAGAGCCCGAGTCTTGCTGTTTATCTGCAATGACTGCCAGGGCAAGTGAGGACCAGCAAGACAATTCCTGCCTAGCACCTTCCTTGGAGGAGAGAGAGTGCAACGTTTCATTTTAGCATTTTGGAGCTCATGAGCGAGACAAACTTCTTTGGCTCTTTGCAAGGCTAGGAAAGAGCAGAGCCCGAGTCTTGCTGTTTATCTGTAATGTCTGCTAGGGCAAGTGAGGACCAGCAAGAGAATTCCTGCCTAGCACCTTCCTTGGAGGAGAGAGAGTGCAACGTTTCATTTTAGCATTTTGGCGCTCACGAGCGAGACAATCTGCTTTGGCTGTTTCCAAGGCTAGGGAAGAGCAGAGCCCCAGTCTTGCTGTTTATCTGCAATGACTGCCTGGGCAAGTGAGGACCAGCAAGACAATTCCTGACTAGCACCTTCCTTGGAGGAGAGAGAGTGGAACGTTCATTTTGCTTTTTGGAGTGCGAGAGTGAGAAAAAGCAGAGTGCCTGTTTGCAAGGCTAGGAAAGAGCAGAGCCCGAGTCTTGCTGTTTATCTGCAATGACTGCCAGGGCAAGTGAGGACCAGCAAGACAATTCCTGCCTAGCACCTTCCTTGGAGGAGAGAGAGTAGAACGTTTCATTTTGCTTTTTGGAGTGCGAGAGTGAGAAAAAGCAGAGTGCCTGTTTGCAAGGCTAGGAAAGAGCAGAGCCCGAGTCTTGCTGTTTATCTGCAATGACTGCCAGGGCAAGTGAGGACCAGCAAGACAATTCCTGCCTAGCACCTTCCTTGGAAGAGAGAGAGTGCAACGTTTCATTTTAGCATTTTGGCGCTCATGAGCGAGACAAACTTCTTTGGCTCTTTGCAAGGCTAGGAAAGAGCAGAGCCCGAGTCTTGCTGTTTATCTGTAATGTCTGCCACGGCAAGTGAGGACCAGCAAGACAATTCCTGCCTAGCACCTTCCTTGGAGGAGAGAGAGTGCAACGTTTCATTTTAGCATTTTGGCGCTCACGAGCGAGACAATCTGCTTTGGCTGTTTGCAAGGCTAGGGAAGAGCAGAGCCCCAGTCTTGCTGTTTATCTGCAATGACTGCCAGGGCAAGTGAGGACCAGCAAGACAATTCCTGCCTAGCACCTTCCTTGGAGGAGAGAGAGTGCAACGTTTCATTTTAGCATTTTGGCGCTCACGAGGGAGACAAACTGCTTTGGCTGTTTGCAAGGCTAGGAAAGAGCGGAGCCCCAGTCTTGCTGTTTATCTGCAATGTCTGCCAGGGCAAGAGAGGACCAGCAAGACAATTCCTGCCTAGCACCTTCCTTGGAGGAGAGAGAGTGCAACGTTTCATTTTAGCATTTTGGCGCTCACGAGCGAGACAAACTGCTTTGGCTGTTTCCAAGGCTAGGGAAGAGCAGAGCCCCAGTCTTGCTGTTTATCTGCAATGACTGCCTGGGCAAGTGAGGACCAGCAAGACAATTCCTGCCTAGCACCTTCCTTGGAGGAGAGAGAGTAGAACGTTTCATTTTGCTTTTTGGAGTGCGAGAGTGAGAAAAAGCAGAGTGCCTGTTTGCAAGGCTAGGAAAGAGCAGAGCCCGAGTCTTGCTGTTTATCTGCAATGACTGCCAGGGCAAGTGAGGACCAGCAAGACAATTCCTGCCTAGCACCTTCCTTGGAGGAGAGAGAGTGCAACGTTTCATTTTAGCATTTTGGCGCTCACGAGCGAGACAAACTGCTTTGGCTGTTTGCAAGGCTAGGAAAGAGAAGAGCCCCAGTCTTGCTATTTATCTGCAGTGACTGCCAGGGCAAGTGAGGACCAGCAAGACAATTCCTGCCTAGCACCTTCCTTGGAGGAGAGAGAGTGCAACGTTTCATTTTATCATTTTGGCGCTCACGACCGAGACAAACTGCTTTGGCTGTTTGCAAGGCTAGGAAAGAGCAGAGCCCCAGTCTTGCTGTTTATCTGCAATGACTGCCAGGGCAAGTGAGGACCAGCAAGACAATTCCTGCCTAGCACCTTCCTTGGAGGAGAGAGAGTGCAACGTTTCATTTTAGCATTTTGGCGCTCACGAGCGAGACAAAATGCTTTGGCTGTTTGCAAGGCTAGGAAAGAGCAGAGCCCCAGTCTTGCTGTTTATCTGTAATGTCTGCCACGGCAAGTGAGGACCAGGAAGACAATTCCTGCCTAGCACCTTCCTTGGAGGAGAGAGAGTGCAACGTTTCATTTTGCTTTTTGGAGTGCGAGAGTGAGAAAAAGCAGAGTGCCTGTTTGCAAGGCTAGGAAATAGCAGAGCCCGAGTCTTACTGTTTATCTGCAATGACTGCCAGGGCAAGTGAGGACCAGCAAGACAATTCCTGCCTAGCACCTTCATTGGAGGAGAGAGAGTGCAACGTTTCATTTTAGCATTTTGGCGCTCACGAGCGAGACAAACTGCTTTGGCTGTTTGCAAGGCTAGGAAAGAGCAGAGCCCGAGTCTTGCTGTTTATCTGCAATGACTGCCAGGGCAAGTGAGGACCAGGAAGACAATTCCTGCCTAGCACCTTCCTTGGAGGAGAGAGAGTGCAACGTTTCATTTTGCTTTTTGGAGTGCGAGAGTGAGAAAAAGCAGAGTGCCTGTTTGCAAGGCTAGGAAAGAGCAGAGCCCGAGTCTTGCTGTTTATCTGCAATGACTGCCTGGGCAAGTGAGGACCAGCAAGACAATTCCTGCCTAGCACCTTCCTTGGAGGAGAGAGAGTGCAACGTTTCATTTTAGCATTTTGGCGCTCACGAGCGAGACAAACTGCTTTGGCTGTTTGCAAGGCTAGGAAAGAGCGGAGCCCCAGTCTTGCTGTTTATCTGCAATGTCTGCCAGGGCAAGAGAGGACCAGCAAGACAATTCCTGCCTAGCACCTTCCTTGGAGGAGAGAGAGTGCAACGTTTCATTTTAGCATTTTGGCGCTCACGAGCGAGACAAACTGCTTTGGCTGTTTCCAAGGCTAGGGAAGAGCAGAGCCCCAGTCTTGCTGTTTATCTGCAATGACTGCCTGGGCAAGTGAGGACCAGCAAGACAATTCCTGCCTAGCACCTTCCTTGGAGGAGAGAGAGTGGAACGTTCATTTTGCTTTTTGGAGTGCGAGAGTGAGAAAAAGCAGAGTGCCTGTTTGCAAGGCTAGGAAAGAGCAGAGCCCGAGTCTTGCTGTTTATCTGCAATGACTGCCAGGGCAAGTGAGGACCAGCAAGACAATTCCTGCCTAGCACCTTCCTTGGAGGAGAGAGAGTAGAACGTTTCATTTTGCTTTTTGGAGTGCGAGAGTGAGAAAAAGCAGAGTGCCTGTTTGCAAGGCTAGGAAAGAGCAGAGCCCGAGTCTTGCTGTTTATCTGCAATGACTGCCAGGGCAAGTGAGGACCAGCAAGACAATTCCTGCCTAGCACCTTCCTTGGAAGAGAGAGAGTGCAACGTTTCATTTTAGCATTTTGGCGCTCATGAGCGAGACAAACTTCTTTGGCTCTTTGCAAGGCTAGGAAAGAGCAGAGCCCGAGTCTTGCTGTTTATCTGTAATGTCTGCCACGGCAAGTGAGGACCAGCAAGACAATTCCTGCCTAGCACCTTCCTTGGAGGAGAGAGAGTGCAACGTTTCATTTTAGCATTTTGGCGCTCACGAGCGAGACAATCTGCTTTGGCTGTTTGCAAGGCTAGGGAAGAGCAGAGCCCCAGTCTTGCTGTTTATCTGCAATGACTGCCAGGGCAAGTGAGGACCAGCAAGACAATTCCTGCCTAGCACCTTCCTTGGAGGAGAGAGAGTGCAACGTTTCATTTTAGCATTTTGGCGCTCACGAGGGAGACAAACTGCTTTGGCTGTTTGCAAGGCTAGGAAAGAGCGGAGCCCCAGTCTTGCTGTTTATCTGCAATGTCTGCCAGGGCAAGAGAGGACCAGCAAGACAATTCCTGCCTAGCACCTTCCTTGGAGGAGAGAGAGTGCAACGTTTCATTTTAGCATTTTGGCGCTCACGAGCGAGACAAACTGCTTTGGCTGTTTCCAAGGCTAGGGAAGAGCAGAGCCCCAGTCTTGCTGTTTATCTGCAATGACTGCCTGGGCAAGTGAGGACCAGCAAGACAATTCCTGCCTAGCACCTTCCTTGGAGGAGAGAGAGTGGAACGTTCATTTTGCTTTTTGGAGTGCGAGAGTGAGAAAAAGCAGAGTGCCTGTTTGCAAGGCTAGGAAAGAGCAGAGCCCGAGTCTTGCTGTTTATCTGCAATGACTGCCAGGGCAAGTGAGGACCAGCAAGACAATTCCTGCCTAGCACCTTCCTTGGAGGAGAGAGAGTAGAACGTTTCATTTTGCTTTTTGGAGTGCGAGAGTGAGAAAAAGCAGAGTGCCTGTTTGCAAGGCTAGGAAAGAGCAGAGCCCGAGTCTTGCTGTTTATCTGCAATGACTGCCAGGGCAAGTGAGGACCAGCAAGACAATTCCTGCCTAGCACCTTCCTTGGAGGAGAGAGAGTGCAACGTTTCATTTTAGCATTTTGGCGCTCACGAGCGAGACAATCTGCTTTGGCTGTTTGCAAGGCTAGGGAAGAGCAGAGCCCCAGTCTTGCTGTTTATCTGCAATGACTGCCAGGGCAAGTGAGGACCAGCAAGACAATTCCTGCCTAGCACCTTCCTTGGAGGAGAGAGAGTGCAACGTTTCATTTTAGCATTTTGGCGCTCACGAGGGAGACACACTGCTTTGGCTGTTTGCAAGGCTAGGAAAGAGCAGAGCCCCAGTCTTGCTGTTCATCTGCAATGACTGCCTGGGCAAGTGAGGACCAGCAAGACAATTCCTGCCTAGCACCTTCCTTGGAGGAGAGAGAGTGCAACGTTTCATTTTAGCATTTTGGCGCTCACGAGCGAGACAAACTGCTTTGGCTGTTTGCAAGGCTAGGAAAGAGCAGAGCCCCAGTCTTGCTGTTTATCTGCAATGTCTGCCAGGGCAAGTGAGGACCAGCAAGACAATTCCTGCCTAGCACCTTCCTTGGAGGAGAGAGAGTGCAACGTTTCATTTTAGCATTTTGGCGCTCACGAGGGAGACAAACTGCTTTGGCTGTTTGCAAGGCTAGGAAAGAGCAGAGCCCGAGTCTTGCTGTTCATCTGCAATGACTGCCTGGGCAAGTGAGGACCAGCAAGACAATTCCTGCCTAGAACCTTCCTTGGAGGAGAGAGAGTGCAACGTTTCATTTTAGCATTTTGGCGCTCACGAGCGAGACAAACTGCTTTGGCTGTTTGCAAGGCTAGGAAAGAGCAGAGCCCCAGTCTTGCTGTTTATCTGCAATGTCTGCCAGGGCAAGTGAGGACCAGCAAGACAATTCCTGCCTAGCACCTTCATTGGAGGAGAGAGAGTGCAAGGTTTCATTGCAGCATTTTGGCGCTCACGAGGGAGACAAACTGCTTTGCCTGTTTGCAAGGCTAGGAAAGAGAAGAGCCCCAGTCTTGCTGTTCATCTGCAATGACTGCCTGGGCAAGTGAGGACCAGCAAGACAATTCCTGCCTAGCACCTTCCTTGGAGGAGAGAGAGTGCAACGTTTCATTTTAGCATTTTGGCGCTCACGAGCGAGACAAACTGCTTTGGCTGTTTGCAAGGCTAGGAAAGAGCAGAGCCCCAGTCTTGCTGTTTATCTGCAATGTCTGCCAGGGCAAGTGAGGACCAGCAAGACAATTCCTGCCTAGCACCTTCCTTGGAGGAGAGAGAGTGCAACGTTTCATTTTAGCATTTTGGCGCTCACGAGGGAGACAAACTGCTTTGCCTGTTTGCAAGGCTAGGAAAGAGAAGAGCCCCAGTCTTGCTGTTTATCTGCAATGACTGCCTGGGCAAGTGAGGACCAGCAAGACAATTCCTGCCTAGCACCTTCCTTGGAGGAGAGAGAGTGCAACGTTTCATTTTGCTTTTTGGAGTGCGAGAGTGAGAAAAAGCAGAGTGCCTGTTTGCAAGGCTAGGAAAGAGAAGAGCCCGAGTCTTCCTGTTTATCTGCAATGACTGCCAGGGCAAGTGAGGACCAGCAAGACAATTCCTGCCTAGCACCTTCCTTGGAGGAGAGAGAGTGCAACGTTTCATTTTAGCATTTTGGCGCTCACGAGGGAGACAAACTGCTTGGGCTGTTTGCAAGGCTAGGAAAGAGCAGAGCCCCAGTCTTGCTATTTATCTGCAATGACTGCGCGGGCAAGTGAGGACCAGCAAGACAATTCCTGCCTAGCACCTTCCTTGGAGGAGAGAGAGTGCAAAGTTTCATTTTAGCATTTTGGCGCTCACGTCGAGACGAACTGCTTTGGCTGTTTGCAAGGCTAGGAAAGAGCAGAGCCCGAGTCTTGCTGTTTATCTGCAATGACTGCCAGGGCAAGTGAGGACCAGCAAGACAATTCCTGCCTAGCACCTTCCTTGGAGGAGAGAGAGTGCAACGTTTCATTTTGCTTTTTGGAGTGCGAGAGTGAGAAAAAGCAGAGTGCCTGTTTGCAAGGCTAGGAAAGAGCAGAGCCCGAGTCTTGCTGTTTATCTGCAATGACTGCCAGGGCAAGTGAGGACCAGCAAGACAATTCCTGCCTAGCACCTTCCTTGGAGTAGAGAGAGTGCAACGTTTCATTTTAGCATTTTGGAGCTCATGAGCGAGACAAACTTCTTTGGCTGTTTGCAAGGCTAGGAAAGAGCAGAGCCCGAGTCTTGCTGTTTATCTGTAATGTCTGCCACGGCAAGTGAGGACCAGCAAGACAATTCCTGCCTAGCACCTTCCTTGGAGGAGAGAGAGTGCAACGTTTCATTTTAGCATTTTGGCGCTCACGAGCGAGACAATCTGCTTTGGCTGTTTGCAAGGCTAGGGAAGAGCAGAGCCCCAGTCTTGCTGTTTATCTGCAATGACTGCCAGGGCAAGTGAGGACCAGCAAGACAATTCCTGCCTAGCACCTTCCTTGGAGGAGAGAGAGTGCAACGTTTCATTTTAGCATTTTGGCGCTCACGAGGGAGACACACTGCTTTGGCTGTTTGCAAGGCTAGGAAAGAGCAGAGCCCCAGTCTTGCTGTTCATCTGCAATGACTGCCTGGGCAAGTGAGGACCAGCAAGACAATTCCTGCCTAGCACCTTCCTTGGAGGAGAGAGAGTGCAACGTTTCATTTTAGCATTTTGGCGCTCACGAGCGAGACAAACTGCTTTGGCTGTTTGCAAGGCTAGGAAAGAGCAGAGCCCCAGTCTTGCTCTTTATCTGCAATGTCTGCCAGGGCAAGTGAGGACCAGCAAGACAATTCCTGCCTAGCACCTTCCTTGGAGGAGAGAGAGTGCAACGTTTCATTTTAGCATTTTGGCGCTCACGAGGGAGAAAAACTGCTTTGGCTGTTTGCAAGGCTAGGAAAGAGCAGAGCCCGAGTCTTGCTGTTCATCTGCAATGACTGCCTGGGCAAGTGAGGATCAGCAAGACAATTCCTGCCTAGCACCTTCCTTGGAGGAGAGAGAGTGCAACGTTTCATTTTAGCATTTCGGCGCTCACGAGCGAGACAAACTGCTTTGGCTGTTTGCAAGGCTAGGAAAGAGCGGAGCCCCAGTCTTGCTGTTTATCTGCAATGTCTGCCAGGGCAAGTGAGGACCAGCAAGACAATTCCTGCCTAGCACCTTCCTTGGAGGAGAGAGAGTGCAACGTTTCATTTTAGCATTTTGGCGCTCACGAGGGAGACAAACTTCTTTGGCTGTTTGCAAGGCTAGGAAAGAGCAGAGCCCGAGTCTTGCTGTTTATCTGTAATGTCTGCCACGGCAAGTGAGGACCAGCAAGACAATTCCTGCCTAGCACCTTCCTTGGAGGAGAGAGAGTGCAACGTTTCATTTTAGCATTTTGGCGCTCACGAGGGAGACAAACTGCTTTGGCTGTTTGCAAGGCTAGGAAAGAGCAGAGCCCGAGTCTTGCTGTTCATCTGCAATGACTGCCTGGGCAAGTGAGGACCAGCAAGACAATTCCTGCCTAGCACCTTCCTTGGAGGAGAGAGAGTGCAACGTTTCATTTTAGCATTTTGGCGCTCACGAGCGAGACAAACTGCTTTGGCTGTTTGCAAGGCTAGGAAAGAGCGGAGCCCCAGTCTTGCTGTTTATCTGCAATGTCTGCCAGGGCAAGTGAGGACCAGCAAGACAATTCCTGCCTAGCACCTTCCTTGGAGGAGAGAGAGTAGAACGTTTCATTTTGCTTTTTGGAGTGCGAGAGTGAGAAAAAGCAGAGTGCCTGTTTGCAAGGCTAGGAAAGAGCAGAGCCCGAGTCTTGCTGTTTATCTGCAATGACTGCCAGGGCAAGTGAGGACCAGCAAGACAATTCCTGCCTAGCACCTTCCTTGGAGGAGAGAGAGTGCAACGTTTCATTTTAGCATTTTGGCGCTCATGAGCGAGACAAACTTCTTTGGCTCTTTGCAAGGCTAGGAAAGAGCAGAGCCCGAGTCTTGCTGTTTATCTGTAATGTCTGCCACGGCAAGTGAGGACCAGCAAGACAATTCCTGCCTAGCACCTTCCTTGGAGGAGAGAGAGTGCAACGTTTCATTTTAGCATTTTGGCGCTCACGAGCGAGACAATCTGCTTTGGCTGTTTGCAAGGCTAGGGAAGAGCAGAGCCCCAGTCTTGCTGTTTATCTGCAATGACTGCCAGGGCAAGTGAGGACCAGCAAGACAATTCCTGCCTAGCACCTTCCTTGGAGGAGAGAGAGTGCAACGTTTCATTTTAGCATTTTGGCGCTCACGAGGGAGACACACTGCTTTGGCTGTTTGCAAGGCTAGGAAAGAGCAGAGCCCCAGTCTTGCTGTTCATCTGCAATGACTGCCTGGGCAAGTGAGGACCAGCAAGACAATTCCTGCCTAGCACCTTCCTTGGAGGAGAGAGAGTGCAACGTTTCATTTTAGCATTTTGGCGCTCACGAGCGAGACAAACTGCTTTGGCTGTTTGCAAGGCTAGGAAAGAGCAGAGCCCCAGTCTTGCTGTTTATCTGCAATGTCTGCCAGGGCAAGTGAGGACCAGCAAGACAATTCCTGCCTAGCACCTTCCTTGGAGGAGAGAGAGTGCAACGTTTCATTTTAGCATTTTGGCGCTCACGAGGGAGACAAACTGCTTTGGCTGTTTGCAAGGCTAGGAAAGAGCAGAGCCCGAGTCTTGCTGTTCATCTGCAATGACTGCCTGGGCAAGTGAGGACCAGCAAGACAATTCCTGCCTAGCACCTTCCTTGGAGGAGAGAGAGTGCAACGTTTCATTTTAGCATTTTGGCGCTCACGAGCGAGACAATTTGCTTTGGCTGTTTGCAAGGCTAGGGAAGAGCAGAGCCCGAGTCTTGCTGTTTATCTGCAATGACTGCCAGGGCAAGTGAGGACCAGCAAGACAATTCCTGCCTAGCACCTTCCTTGGAGGAGAGAGAGTGCAACGTTTCATTTTAGCATTTTGGCGCTCACGAGGGAGACACACTGCTTTGGCTGTTTGCAAGGCTAGGAAAGAGCAGAGCCCCAGTCTTGCTGTTCATCTGCAATGACTGCCTGGGCAAGTGAGGACCAGCAAGACAATTCCTGCCTAGCACCTTCCTTGGAGGAGAGAGAGTGCAACGTTTCATTTTAGCATTTTGGCGCTCACGAGCGAGACAAACTGCTTTGGCTGTTTGCAAGGCTAGGAAAGAGCAGAGCCCCAGTCTTGCTGTTTATCTGCAATGTCTGCCAGGGCAAGTGAGGACCAGCAAGACAATTCCTGCCTAGCACCTTCCTTGGAGGAGAGAGAGTGCAACGTTTCATTTTAGCATTTTGGCGCTCACGAGGGAGACAAACTGCTTTGGCTGTTTGCAAGGCTAGGAAAGAGCAGAGCCCGAGTCTTGCTGTTCATCTGCAATGACTGCCTGGGCAAGTGAGGACCAGCAAGACAATTCCTGCCTAGCACCTTCCCTGGGGGAGAGAGTGCAACGTTTCAACTTAGCAGTTTGGCGCTCACGAGGGAGAGGAACTGCATTGGCTGTTTGCAAGGCTAGGAAAGAGCACAGCCGCAGTCTTGCTGTTTATCTGCAATGACTGCCAGGGCAATTGAGGACCAGCAAGACAATTCCTGCCTAGCACCTTCCTTGGAGGAGAGAGAGTGCAACGTTTTCATTTTGCTTTTTGGAGTGTGAGAGTGAGAAAAAGCAGAGTGCCTGTTTGCAAGGCTAGGAAAGAGCAGAGCCCCAGTCTTGCTGTTTATCTGCAATGACTTGCAGGGCAAGTGAGGACCAACAAGAGATTTCCTGCCTAGCACCTTCCGTGGAGGAGAGAGAGTGCAACGTTTCATTTTAGCATTTTGGCGCTCACGAGGGAGACAAACTGCTTTGGCTGTTTGCAAGGCTAGGAAAGAGCAGAGCCCGATTCTTGCTGTTTACCTGCAATGACTGCCAGGGCAAGTGAGGACCAGCAAGACAATTCCTGCCTAGCCCGTTCCTTGGAGGAGTAAGTGTGCAACGTTTCATTTTAGCATTTTGGCGCTCACGAGTGAGACGAACTGCTTTGGCAGTTTGCAAGGCTAGGAAAGAGCAGAGCCCCAGTCTTCCTGGTTATCTGCAATGTCTGCCAGGGGAAGTGAGGACCAGCAACACATTTCCTGCCTAGCACGTTCCTTGGAGGAGAGAGAGTGCAACTTTTCATTTTGCTTTTTTGACTGCGAGAGTAAGAAAAATCTGAGTGCCTGTTTGCAAGGCTAGGATAAAACAGAGCCCCAATCTTGCTGTTTATCTGTAATGACTGCCAGGGCAAGTGAGGGCCAGCAAGACATTTTCTGCCTAGCACCTTCCTTGGAGGAGAGAGAGTGCAACGTTTCAACTTAGCAGTTTGGCGCTCATGAGGGAGAGGAACTGCTTTGGCTGTTTGCAAGGCTGGGAAAGAGCAGAGCCCCAGTCTTGCTGTTTATCTGCAATGACTGCCAGGGCAAGTGAGGACCAGCAAGACAATTCCGGCCTAGCACCTTCCTTGGAGGAGAGAGTGCAACGTTTCATTTTGATTTTTGAAGTGCGAGAGTGAGAAAAAGCAGGGTGTCTTTTTGCACGGGTGGGAAAAAGCAGAGCCCCAGTCTTGCTGTTTATCTGCAATGACTGCCAGGACAAGTGAGGACCAGCAAGACAATTCCTGCCTAGCGCCTTCCTTGGGGGAGAGAGAGTGCAACGTTTCATTTTAGCATTTTGGCGCTCACGAGGGAGACAAACTCCATTGGCTGTTTCCAAGGCTAGGAAAGAGCAGAGCCACAGTCTTGCTGTTCATGTGCAATGACTGCCAGGGCAAGTGAGGACCAGCAAGACAATTCCTGCCTAGCACCTTCCTTGGAGGAGAGAGAGTGCAACGTTTCATTTTGCTTTTTGGAGTGTGAGAGTGAGAAAAAGCAGAGTGCCTGTTTGCAAGGCTAGGAAAGAGCAGAGCCCAAGTCTTGCTGTTTATCTGCAATGACTGCCAGGGCAAGTCAGGACCAGCAAGACAATTCCTGCCTAGCACCTTCCTTGGAGGAGAGAGAGTGCAACGTTTCATTTTGATTTTTGAAGTGCGAGAGTGAGAAAAAGCAGGGTGCCTTTTTGCACGGGTGGGAAAAAGCAGAGCCCCAGTCTTGCTGTTTATCTGCAATGACTGCCAGGACAAGTGAGGACCAGCAAGACAATTCCTGCCTAGCGCCTTCCTTGGGGGAGAGAGAGTGCAACGTTTCATTTTAGCATTTTGGCGCTCACGAGGGAGACAAACTCCATTGGCTGTTTCCAAGGCTAGGAAAGAGCAGAGCCACAGTCTTGCTGTTCATCTGCAATGACTGCCAGGGCAAGTGAGGACCAGCAAGACAATTCCTGCCTAGCACCTTCCTTGGAGGAGAGAGAGTGCAACGTTTCATTTTGCTTTTTGGAGTGTGAGAGTGAGAAAAAGCAGAGTGCCTGTTTGCAAGGCTAGGAAAGAGCAGAGCCCAAGTCTTGCTGTTTATCTGCAATGACTGCCAGGGCAAGTCAGGACCAGCAAGACAATTCCTGCCTAGCACCTTCCTTGGAGGAGAGAGAGTGCAACGTTTCATTTTGATTTTTGAAGTGCGAGAGTGAGAAAAAGCAGGGTGCCTTTTTGCACGGGTGGGAAAAAGCAGAGCCCCAGTCTTGCTGTTTATCTGCAATTACTGCCAGGACAAGTGAGGACCAGCAAGACAATTCCTGCCTAGCGTCTTCCTTGGGGGAGAGAGAGTGCAACGTTTAATTTTAGCATTTTGGCGCTCACGAGGGAGACAAACTGGTTTGGCTGTTTGCAAGCCTAGGAAAAAGCAGAGGCGCAGTCCTGCTGTTTATCCGCAATGACCGCCAGGGTAAGTGAGGACCAGCAAGACATTTCCTGCCTAGCACCTTCCTTGGAGGAGAGAGAGTGCAAAGTTTCATTTTGCTTTTTTGAGTGCGAGAGTAAGAAAAATCAGAGTGCCTGTTTGCAAGGCTAGGACAAAACAAGCCCCAATCTTGCTGTTTATCTGCAATGACTGCCAGGGCAAGTGAGGACCAGCAAGACATTTTCTGCCTAGTACCTTCCTTGGAGGAGAAAGAGTGCAACGTTTCAACTTAGCAGTTTGGCGCTCATGAGGGAGAGGAACTGCTTTGGCTGTTTGGAAGGCTAGGAGAGAGCAGAGCCCCAGTCTTGCTGTTTATCTGCAATGACTGCCAGGGCAAGTGAGGACCAGCAAGACAATTCCTGCCTAGCACCTTCCTTGGAGGAGAGAGAGTGCCTTGTTTCAATCTCGCAGTTGGGAGTGCGAGATTCAGAAAAACTTCAGTGCCTGTTTGCAAGGCTAGGTAAGAACAGAGCCCCAGTCTTGCTGTTTATCTGCAATGACTGCCAGTGCAAGTGAGTACCAGCAAGACAATTCCTGCCTAGCACCTTCTGCGAGGAGTGATAGTGCAATGTTTCAATCTCGCATTTAGGAGTGCGAAAGTCAGAAAAACTTCAGTGCCTGTTTGCAAGGTTAGGTAATAGCAGATCCCCAGTCGTGCTATTTTTCTGTAATGGCTGCAAAGGGCAAGTGAGGACCAGCAACACAATTCCTTCCTAGCATCTTCCTTGGAGGAGAGAGGGTGCAACGTTTCAGTCTCGCAGTTGGGCGTGCGAGAGTGAGAAAAAGCAGAGTGCCTTTTTGGAAGGCTAGGAAAGAGCAGAGCCCCAGTCTTTCAGTTTGTCTGCCATGACTGCAAGGGAAAGTGTGGATCAGCAATGCAATTCCTTCCTAGCAGTTTTCTTGTTGTACTAGACATTTTAATGTTTCAACCTGTTGGGATCACCCTGCATGGCTCGACCTTAAGGAGAAGGAGCTGTGGCACTGAGAAGCTGGTAAACAGCTGGATATCTGCACGGCTCGGCCTTGAGGAGAAGGAGCTGTGATAAACAACTTAGAAGAAGCGAGGAAAACAGGAACACCTGCAAGCTGCAAATCCTGACTGTGTGAGAGGCACATGGACAGTGCGTGATATTTTGTATATAGCCAATTGCAATAGTGTGTGTAACAAGCTGTAACCAATCATGACTGTGTGCGCAGTGACTAAGCGAAAATTATGATATATATTGGAGTCAGACAAGACAATAAATGGCTTCGGAATATAACTCTCATAGAGTTGTGAAGTCCATCCTTCTCCCGCATCAACCTAGCAGTTGGGTTTTTGAGAGTGAGAGAAAGGAGAATGGCGGTTTGCAAGGCTAGGAATGAGCAGTGCCCTGTCTTACCGTTTCTCTGCCATGACTGTAAGGGCAAGTGAGGCCCAGCCACACAATACCTTCTTAGCTCCTTCCTTGTTCGACTAAACAGTGTAAGGTTTTAAAGCTGCTATATCGAGTGCGACCATGAAAGAATGCAGAGTGGCTGTTTGCAACGTTTAGGAAAGAGTAGATACCAGTCTTCCTATTTATCTGCAGTGACTGAAAGGGAAAGCGAGGACCAGCAACACAATTCCTTCCTAGCACCTTCCTTGTATGACTAGACAGCGTAAGATTTCAAAGCTGCAGTACGGATTGCAAGGTTGGGAGGAAGCACAATCCCTTTTTTCTAGTCTAGGAAAGAGCAGAGCCCCAATCTTGCAGTTTATTTGCAATGGCTGCAAGGGAAAGGAAGACCAGAAACACAATTCCTTCGTAGCTCCTTCCTTGTTGGACTATACAGTGTAAGGTTTTAAAGTTGTAATACAGAGTGCAAGAATGAAAGCAAGCAGAGTGGCTCTTTGCAAGGCTTGGAAAAAACATAGCCTGTTCTTTACCTGTAAAGACTCTTTACCATCTCTTTACCTGTAAAGACTGCAATAGAAAGTGAGGACCAGCAACACAATTCCTTCTTAGCTCCTTCCTTGATTGACTAGACAGTGTAAGTTTTCAAAGTTTAGTGTATGAATTGGAAAAAGGAGAGAAAGGACAGTGGCTCTTTCCAAGGCTAGGAAAGAGCAGCGCCCAAATCTTGGTGTTTATCTGCTATGATTGCAAGGGAAAGTGAGGACCAGCAACACAATTCCTTCTTAGCACCTTTCTTGTGGGAGCAGACAGTGCAAGGTTTCAATCTAGCAGTTGGGAGTGCGAGAGTGAGAGAAAGCAGAGTGGCTGTTTGGAATGCTAGGAAAGAGCAGAGCCAGGGTCTTGCAGTTTATCTGCAATAACTGCTGGGGAAGGTCAGGACCACCAACACAAGGGAGGGGCTAGGAAGAAATTGTGTTGCTGGTCCTCACTTTTCCTTGTAGTCATTTCACATAAACACCTAGACCGGGGCTCTGCTCTTTCCTATCCTTGGAAACAGCAACTCTGTTTACCTCAGTCTCGCACTCTCAATCTGCTAGATTGAAACCTTTCACTGACTGCTCCCTACTAGGAAAGTGCTAGGAAGATATTATATTCCTCAGCCTCACTTTCCCTTGCAGTCATTGCAGATACACGCATAGACTGGGGTTCTGCTCTTTCCTAGCTTTGGAAATAACAACTATGCTTTCTGTCAGTCTGCACTCCCCATCTGCTATATTGAAATATTGCACTGACTGCTCCCACAAGGAAAGTGCTAGGAAGGAGTAGTCTTGCTGGTCCTTAGTTTTCCTTGCAGTCATTGCAGATAAAGTCAAGGACTGTGGTTCTTCTCTTTCCTAGCCTTAGAAACAGCCGCTCTGCTTCCTTGTTCTTTCGCAGTCACAATCCTCAAAGCTGAAAACTGCCTCTGACTGCTCCCACAAGGAAGTTTCTAGGAAAGAATTATGTTCCTGGTCCTAACTTTCCCTTGCTGTCATTTCAGATAAACACCTAGACCTGGGATCTGCTCTGTCCTAGCCTCAGGTCAGCTACTCTCATTTCTCCCACTCTTGTACTTCCAAGCTGCTCTGGCTCTCTCTGCCTCATTCCATGTCTCTTTTGTTCAAGGCCTTCCTTCTTGGCCCTGTAGCAAGTCACAAGTCTGGTTCGTTGCCTGGCTCTCTTTATGTTTCTCCCTGTCGCTGTTTTGCAATTTTGTCCTTCTCTGCCCTGAGCCATGCTGCAATTTCATTTCTTTCGCCAGCTTGCCATGTTTGGCTCCCTGCCAGGATCTCTTATATCCTCTCTATCTGTCTTGTAGCCCATCGCTGTTTTGTTCTTTCTCTCTCGCTCTCTGTCCAGCTCCCTGTCTCTGTCTTTACTTACTCTTTTAAATTCCTCCCTCTCTGTCCTACAGCCCGCCGTTATTTTTTGGTTCTCTGTCCCTTTTCTTTAATTGCTCCCTCTCTGCCCTGTAGCCTGTCACAGTGGGATATTTTCCTTCTCTGTCCATCGCTTTGTGTCTGGCTCCCTGTCCCTACTTTTTAATTGTCCCCTCACTGTCCCTGTGGCCTGTTGCTATCTTCCTCATCTCTGTCTCCCTCTGTGTGGCTCCCTGTCCCTTCCTTTTGGAAACGCCTCCCTCTCTGTCTTGGATCCCATTGCAGTTTTTCCTTTCTCCATTTCTCTCTGGCTAGCTCCCACTTCCTGTTTTTCAATTGCTTTTTTCTCCATCTCTCTGTCCAGCTATGGATCCAAATTTTTCATTTCCTCCTTTTCTTCCCTGTATTCCCTCAAAATAGTGAGTGGGATCAATCTCTTTCACATGAGCTACAGAAAATGTTTCCTTTTCATAGTTATTAATGGTCTTCTGTAGTTCCAGGCTTGGTATTTTGGGATTTCCTGGGTCGGCACCATAAAGACACTGATTGTTCATTCAGGCAGATTTGTAGTCACAGCCTTACTGCAAGGTTCTTTGTAAGATTCTTTATAACTGCTGTAGCTTCAGTGTATAATGTATATGTGATGAGAACACTGGGAAAATAATAAATTCAATATTTGTTTAGTCTTTTTGGTAAACAGGAGTCCTTTTCCTCAGTCTTAAAAAGGAAGATTATTTACAATTATATAAATGTGATAGGTGCTCAGTGGATAACATTATCGGAAAGGCCTATCTGTTTCTTTTTAAAAGGCTTGTGATTTGTACGCTATGTAATACAAGGTTAATTCTCATTCAGATGGTCTCCTCGGAGCTGGGTTTTGAAATCAGTCACCTACAGCTACCAGCTGATCACCTACCAACTTCTATGACTTCAAGTGTAGATTAGATGTTTGGGGCCTCTGAAGACATGCAGATGTACCCAGCATCTCTCTTAGTTGATCCAAGAGTATTCCTAAAGCTGACAATTGATCAGGGAGACAGAAAGGGTTATACTACTCATTGCCTATATATGAGACTTGCTCTTTTGGCTTACTGTTGTTAAAGGAGGTAAGCTTGCTATCACTGGAGACACCTGCCAGCTCTTAGGGGGACATTTATGCTGTTTACATTAGATGTTGGGGTTCGTCTACTGAACGTCAAAGAAATACTTGGTTATATAGGCTGTAAAAAAAATGCAGTTTTCTTCCTTCCTATTCCTTTGTGGCAATACAAATTTCTTACCTCCACAGGTAAGTGTGCATTTACTGAGCTAGAATTTCTTGAAGACACTCAATTCCTATTTCCTCCATTCCATGCCTCAAATACATTTCCGGGTAAGAACAGACTCCTTACCTGACTAGAATAGTCTAGAAAAGGCAGATTTTCCTCACGCTACCTTTGTACTAATTTTTCCTCACTTACCTGCTTCAAAATTAAACAAATAGTCATTTCTTAGGTTTGTAATAGGAAAACAACATCAAATGAGTTCACAGGAAGGTGGGAAGCTTAGGCCTACTCAGTTGAGTGTTTGTCTTTGGTCTTTACAGGCACCATGAGGGCTTTCCTCAAACAGCCGAGGATTTAAGTTGAGTCAGCAGAGGAGAGAGGAGCATCAGGGCAGGAACTGCAGAGCGGGTTATGGCTCCAGAGCAGGATGAGTGCTTTATCTCTTGGGTTCTCTTGCTCCTGTAGGATATGCCAGCTGCAACATCTGATTTTGTTTTGGGGGGGGGGGGGTGAGCAGTGTGGCAATTCTGCCAGCTGGCCTGTCGCAGTGACTAGCAGTGCTCTGTCTGGCAGGTGATAAAGAGGAACCAGGTGAATGCAGGAGCATCCCAGTTACAGGAAGCGCTGCTGCTGAGCACGGATTCCGGACCCTGCCCTCCGAAGGGTAAGGTAGCTATCGGCAAGCGGGCCGTAGAGTCTCTTACGTAGCGTTTTGCAGGAGGCACGGGGTGACGCGTGTCCCCGGGGCATATTCTCGAGCCGATCGTGCCAGAGCGGACAATTCAAAGGGAAGAGGAGCAGCAGGGGCACACCTAGGGAAGCATCTTTCTTGGTTTCTGGTTACAAAGGCTGATGCTATAGAATCATGTGGAGCGGTGATGTCTAGAGGGATGTGGTGAGGCAGTTCCCGGCATGATTGGGGTGGACCCCTTAGATATGGGGTGATCTGCCATCGTGGTTGGTGGGTGGTGAAACGGACACGTTGGAGGTGGGGGGGTGGGGGGTGGGTCTAACCTGGTATGTGTGGCTTTTTTGTTTTAGGTTATATGTAATACAGACAGGAGATCAATTTTTTATTAAAAAAAAAAAAACAAACCCCAGCCGGGCGATTTTTTTTTTTTTCCTTCGGCTGGGGTTTTTTTTCCCCAGTCCCGGCCGCTCTGCGAGGCGATGTTCATCGCCAATGTTTGGACGCAGGTCGTGCTCGGGCCGGGGTTTTTGCAGGCAGGGTGATTGGTTTTTGAGGCTCCCGGGAGCGGCGTTCCCGAGGAGCCCCATAGATGTGGGCCACGGCTCATTGCAGCAGGCAGGCGGCAGAACGGATGAGCCGAGAGTCAGGGGTGGTTTGTGTGGTAGCCGAATGGGCGGTGTTTTGAATGTGTTTTAACACTGTATGATTTGTGTTTGTGTATGTTTTTTTAATTTGTCCTTGCAGCTTGTAAGTGGAAGAGAGATTTTTTTAGACATGTAGAGAATAAGCAAACTAGAATCCCAGCTGAGGTTATTCTTGAGGGGTTCAGGCTGAGGTTTTTGCAGGCAGGGTGACTTTTTCAAGGCTCTCGGGGAATGCCATTCCTGGGGAACGTTCCTCTGGAACGTGGTTGGTGCCTGTCGTTGCAGGACAGTATGTTGTTAGGCTGCCGGTTGCGGTCGCAGGGTGTGGGGGGTCATCGGCTGTTATTGAAAAGGACCGGATTGTGAAGCAGGGAGGCCTAACTGTATTTTGTATTAGTAGCATTGTAAATTGTTTTGACGGGTGTTGTGGTTTGTGATGTAATGTTGTTTGTCAATTGTTGTTTTAGCAGGGCCCATCGGGACGAGCGGAACGGTCTCACGCTCTGCCTGGGAATACCGATCGCGGAGACGTCGCCTCAGAGATGAAAACAGATATGTGTGAAGCAACAGACGGAGTACCTAATGGGAATGAGAATCGTGCAAGCCACTACAGGAAGAATCACAGGCACTAAATCGTTGCAACTGCTGTTAATGTAAGGATGAGTTTTTAGAGGTTGTGTGTGTGTGTATAAGAAGCACGAGTGAAAACTGAGTAAATGTTCAAGTAATTGCTACCCTTATGGTAAGGAAGAAAGTATTTTTAATATTGGTAGTACAAGTAAATTTTTGAGGCCAGGTGTAAATAATGCTGTTAGAAGGCTTGCTTGGAGTTAG